>NC_139317.1:38995296-40195296 GCF_056507025.1 Lutjanus erythropterus | reverse complement strand
CTTTGAGACTGGTGCAAAAGAGGGGAATCCATGGGCAAGAGAAGAGAGACCTCCCACCCACTATCCTTTAACTGTAATACATTTCATTAAAGATGCAATGTTTCAGTCCTTAGACCATCAGCTATTTTTTCCCATATAGCAGAAGGATAGTGTGGAGTCAGTGCTGTGGAGATGTGACAATGCAAGATTACCCAAGTCCTAAACACACCATAATCCATTTGCCACAAAATGTAATGCCATTTTAATACCAGAGAATTAATATTCTATTCTTTCGAAACTTTTTTGAAAAACTTCAGAAACTTATTGTTGACCACGATATAGTTCTACACAAAATTGTCTTTGGTATCCTTTTTTTCCCCAACTGGAGCTCAGAAACATAACATTAGTTCTTCATGGGTCTCTCCTTCAGCTTGATTGGATTCTGTGACATTAAGTCAAAGTGGATTGTTGGCATCGAGTGTTGACTTGCTGGGAATGAACAGAGTTAACATTAGCTGTTTCAGCAAAAGAAGGGGAATTAATTGATTCATGGCACACTTTTTAAGGCCACTACACAGAACTTATTTAGTTGATTTTTGAGGCCCCTGTGGACAAACGTGTTAGTGTTTCATCTGCCATAATTACAAAATATAAAAAAGAAAAATAAAATTATCTAAAAAAAAAAAAAGATCTCCCTCCTTTTAACTGGCTAATGTAAGACTCACTGTAAGTAACTAAACTAAAGCCAATCTTCTCACTGATGGTCTCACTTGCTTATGTAGGTTATATAGAGGCATTAGTAATAAGCTGAGACTGTTTTATAAGCAGTTAAAAACTCCTTGTAGTAGCTTTAAATAACATCTTTGGCTTTGGGGAAAGAATCAAGTCTTTGGCTTTTGCCTTTATTTCTGATAGAGACAGCTGAAGACAGGAAAGAGGGAAGAGAGAGACGGGATGACACGCAGTAAATGGACCGCGGGAGGGAGCTGAACTGATGGCCACTGCAGAGAGGACTAATAGCCTCAGTACACGAGGTTCACGCTCTACCAAGTGAGTTACAGGGGCGCCCCATGCAATCAAGTGTTTTCAAGTGAAAAGTCCAAGTAAGGTCGTAGTCACTGGTGTTAAAGTAAAGTTGAGTTGCAAGTCTTTTTTTTTTTTTTTTTTTGTCAAATCCTCAAATTCTGAAGTGTGTCCAAGTCTTGTGACTTGAGTCCACACCTCTGAAAATCACAATTTAAAGTGTGCAATTTTCACATTGTAAAAGGCATGATTTAAGAGGTGAAACTGACATATAATAGCTGTCACAACTGTTTCCTCAGCTGCTGCTAATCAACATTAATTCTATGGGTTGGCCAAACTTCAAGACAGACATTTACAGCCTTTCTCTGCTTAATATGGTTGCGTGCCAGTGTTTGTGGCAACTTTGTCATTTTCATGTTTGAACAAAATACCCAGTGGGCTGTTTTTTGTAGTTCAGAAACACTAACTGGGTGTTTTTAGATGGCTGTAGCTACCTTGTATACTATCATTTATCCTGATAGTGGAAGACTTTAGATGAAGGATAAATTGTTCAGTTCTTTCTATAGAAAACATTTCTCCTTTCTCTGGTTTGAAAAAGTGAACCCTTGGAGAACATCAAACAAAGCAACTGCTTTATCTTATCAGCAGACACACAATACATTTTTTTTATGCTTGGCACAAAGAAATCTTGTTGTCTTCTTGCAGTAGTGGTCAGAATAATTGCATTTCCTCAAGTTGTTTGGTCCCTGCTAAGACCCTAAAGTGAAGACAAGGAAAAATTCAAATGAAATCATCACTAGGGGAAAAAAAAATTGATGAGACTTTCTAGTTCCTAGCTGGGAAGTCCCACCTAGAATAGTCAGGAAAGAAATTAAATACCGGTGCGAAATATCAGCTACGGAGCTTCAGGCCAAAAAAAAAAAACACAGTTATTGACCTTCAAATATCAGTGAAACCCTTACATCAGACTGCGCTGCCGGGTGTGTTGTCTTCGATTCTGGAAAACGATGAGAACCGGGAGGTTTCGGATCCGTCGGAGGCCCACAGAGGAGGATTCTCCAGGGACGGATCATAAGCAGCCCCCTGCAGAGTTCAGAGATCAAAGCCAACCAATTATAACAGAACCTACACCTCTCTGTATTCACACTCTGCGCTGAATGACTGGAACTCCTCCGTTGCCACCGGCTGGTGTATCCCAGGTATTTTTTTTTACAACGCAGCACTCACAACGTATGTACAAATGCAACAAAGGCTAAATCTGCACGTTAACTTGGCAAATAAAGAGAGTTGGACCAGCATGTAGATGTGAGAGCCAAATTGTCTGATAGTGGAAATGAGCATTTGTCTAAATAACAGAGTGGGTTAGAATCATTGACCTGCATTTATTGTGGGCGTAAACGCTAATCTTTTATTCATCTCCTGTTTAACATTCTGTTCATCTTATGGGTTCATTTTATTTAATTTGTTTAGCAACATGCTAATGCTGGCCACATAAATAAACAGATCTTTACCTGAGTATGAATGCAGGCTTTTGACTCAGCCAATCATGTATTAAACTGATGGAGCCCGTCATTGCTCAGTATATTGAAGTGGGCTGTATCAATAAAGGTCAAGTGCCTCACTGAAAGTACTGGGGTGCCAAGAAGATATCCATCAAACAAGACATGGATGTGGCATGCATGGTTAATGAAGGCAGGCCGACCATCACATGTATCATCTAGGCTTTGCGATGATGGATGGGGGCTGCACAGATTCCTATAAAAAGCATCTCCATTATTATAATAAGTACAGTGGCAATTATTACAAAGAAGATGAGAGATGGGTTAAATAGACTGATTCATATAAAGCATCAGATTGAGGTTCCTATCTTCATATAATTTGGAGGGTTTGTTCTATCGATCTACACCTGTTTACATGAATCAGCAATAAACTGATCTAGAATGCAGAGATGATCAATGATGGATGAGGCTATTTTTCCTTGCACATATTAAGATAAAATAACAGTAAAAACCCAGTAAATTACTGCCCAGCATCTTGTCTGAGGTAGGACCTGATTGAATGAGACGACTTCTGGAAAGCAAAAAGTCTTCCAGAATGGGTTCGGCATTATTTGATCTTCTGACTGAGCCACGTTTCACCCCTCGTGCTAAAATTGCATTTCCTGCAAGCGTGCATACTTTATCGAAATCTTGCCTCTCTATTTGCGTCAATGTCCTTTTTTTTTTTTTTTTTAATCGGGGCAAGACTGTACATTTACAATAACTGAAAAGAAAAAGTCACATTTACATTTTCAGAGACGTCTGTTCGGATGCCTTACAGACAGTTTTATACGCAGTGCTATGCGAGCCATCCATACAAATATACTGCTTATTTGCATAAAGACTGTGTTTTTACACTTGTGGTGGGGGTAAGGAGCGCTATGTGTGAACAGCATTCCTCACCACATGCGAAGAGGCTGATTATTAAATCACACGAGGTAAATCTTCATACACAGCACCTCACGAGGGCTGACACCTTGTGGTTGGTTGATCAATGGGTTGATTGTTATGTTCTTGTCGCTGGTGTTACTGTACTAATGAGAGAAGTACTTCTTAATCTTTTTTGGGGGGGGGGGGGGGGAGGGTGCATATGCATTCTAGAGTAGTGTACAGTCAAGTGATATGTCAATGTGAAATGAGAAAACGCCACATTGGCCCCTGGCCTTGGAGGACAGAAGATGTCTGTGGACTTTATTAAAGAGGATGATAACAGTACAAGTGATTTTCCTTGTACAGGCTGGAGCATTTTTGGGCTAATGTTATAATATTGAGAGACAGTTAAGAGAAACTGTGTCATTTGAAGCTAGCTAAATATGACAGTAGTAGGTCAAGTAGGTTTATTAAACTGTATACTGTAGTGCAAGCTGTGTTAGCTTTGTTGTTGTACATTGTTGGTGTGTGTGCAACCAGTTGATTCCACCAAGCACAGCTCATCTGTGCCACAGTTCTGGTCCGCACGGCCGCAGCGCCCACCAGCAGCATTTCAGAAGCATTTCAACAGCGAAGTGTTTTACCTGCCTGATTATGTTGCTCAGATTTTGTTGATTAGATCCTCTTTCCTTGCTCTTTGTGCTTTGTGCTACCATGGATAAGCAGGGTACGTGGTTAAATTGTTTCTTTACTGCCTGTCTTTATGACTGTGAGTCTGCATGGGGTCTTTTATTTTGAAAATTAACCAGATTCTCCCTGCCTTCTCTGTGTCTGACTTCCGTTTGATCTGCTCTGTGCTAACTGATGCAGCATCCATCAGAAATAGCCTGAGTATGTATTTGAAGCGGAGCGGAGAGCCGCTTCTGGGAAATTGTGGGTATGTGTTGCTGTTGTACGTAAATTTACTTGATAGACATGCCCTGAGGGTTAAGACAGTACTACATTTAAAAAACTGATCAAATCACAGGAGTTCATTAGAGTGGCTGCGTGACTTTGAATAGCACCCATTTAGGTTGTAGTCCCCACCCCCTGCCATCGATCAATAACTTGGCTGAAGAGTAAGAAGAATTTCAGTTGACTAAGATTTTCTTTGGTTGACAGCAGCCCTATACCTCACCTTACCATCCCCTTCTGAGTGTGTAGGAGAACCTATGGTGGACGCAAACCTAGCAAAAAAGGCAAAAGGCCACATCTACAATGAATGTTTTTTCCTTTCTGGGCAAATGTAGAAACATAGCGGTGCAACCTGGTGGCCTCCATGGAAGAGGACCCATACTTTCTGTAGATATTAACAGCCCATTCTAAGGTAACAAAACCAGAAAAAAGTGATTATACACAATACAAAACCCCAATGAAAACTCCAATTTCTGCCAATAGATCCCCCTGAAATGTTACACATTTACCTTTAAAGATTGAGTTGTTTGAAAATGGGTTAAATAAAATGATGCTTTCAGATTTGGGACTGAGAATACTAAAAGAAATAAATGCTAACCTGTTTTTATCTGCTAACACAGTACTTTTATGCTTGAGAAAACATATTGCTTTAATGCCTAAGAAAAAGGGATCTATTTAGGCCAATCCTTACTGTGGTTAGCCTTTAATTTTGAGGGCTCTCTTTGTGTCTGTATTCATTTGTCTTAGTGAAATACCATCTCCAGTCAGGACTAACTGCAGGTGCAGTTGTTTTGGCACTGTGGCTTACACTTGATCATGCTGGTAGGACTCAGTTCAAATTAACTCAACTGTGGTATATTTGGTCTGTTGGTGGCTTTTAGATTAGAGAGCTGGACCAAGGAGAATGCTGCCAATTTGTTTCTAATCCACAGACCAGCTGGACAAATGTGAGTAGAGAAAGTAAATGTTGCCTGCTTTTTCTTACTGTCATTAACTGCCCAAATTCAAGGGAACCATATTGCTCTAAACCCATCTGCTCCTATGTTACTATACTGCAGTAGCAGAAGTTGTGATGTCATTTAGGGATGTCACAACCAATCGCTCCAGTGTTTGTTTGGTTTTTGGCCCCAGTCCCGATTGGACTCCTTTAATATTGGGTCTGCAATCACTGAGTCTGATTCAATATTTATAGCAGCAGATGATATTCAGTGTTGATTAAGTATATATCTGACACAGTGAAGTAACACGTGTCGCCTTCTAATTAAGTTGAATATTACGGATATGATGTGAATTAAAGTTTGTCACACCACAGAAACACATACTAACCATCCATCCATCCATCCATCCATTTTCTGTCACCGCTTATTCCCGAAGGGTCACAGGGGGCTGGAGCCTATCCCAGCTGACATTGGGAGAGAGGCGGGGGGTCACCCTGGCGTACTAACCACCTAGCCAAATCAGAAAGATTGATAAATATAAAATATAAATATATATATAAAAGTATATAAAATCAGGTCTCAAAATCATGAAATAAATAGCAGTTCTCTCTGCTCTGAAACAGTGGGGACATGTCAGTGTTTGACACTTTCTCAGTGTCAAACACAACTACAATCTGAATTGATCTGAAACATGGATGCCTTATCTAGCAGCTTTATTGGTCCAGACATGTTTGAGCCACCAGAGCCAGAGGACGGTGACAGAATGGTATTTTTTTTCTTCTGTGTCGAATTGTTGGAACTGAAGTGAGCTGAAGTGAAGTGTTGGGCTGATTTGGACTGACAGAGTCGCTGAAGGTACTTCGTAACTGACTATTTCCCTTTACACAGACTTTAACTTCTGAAATTGATGTGACACAATCATCTTAAGAGATGACACATCACAGTGCTGGAGCTGTAGGATTATAATACTCAGTCCACTTGAGATTGTGCAACAGTGTTCCAAGAAGTTTCTTGCCTCACAAAAGATGTTAGGGTGAGTATAGCGCACGAAAAGCAAACAAACCTGACAACAGCCAAGTTTCATTAACAGCCGCGACAGCATGGTTGGTATTTTTTTCACCTTGTGGGTCTGTATGTGTGTCACCATGACAAATTACTGTCCTGGAGCCGCCTACAGTAGCAAGAATTACCACAGAAGTGGTCTGAGTATTTTGCTAGGTGCTTAATGTATCTGTGGACAGATTGTTTCAACGTGATAGCATCAGAACGGAGGACGAGGCAGCTTGTGTCCATCAGCATAGATCGACCCAACGTCATCTTAAAAATGGTGGATCTTCTATGGTGCTCAGCCTGTCCTTGTGGCCTCCACAGCACAGTAAAGGCAGGCTTTACAATGTGCCAGCTGAAAGGGCTCCTGAGAGCAATGCACCAACTCTTCCACAACGTTGGTGCAAGGAGAGAGGACTTTATCGGTGTGACAGGGTCTTCCTGCTTCCCACTACCAGTCTGCAGCCACAGATGGATTGAAAATGTGGCAGAGAGAGCATCTGGGCATTGGCCGATGCAACAGAAGTATGCTGTCAAGGAGATCCCAAACCCTTCCACAGTGGCAGCACAAGGGGATCCAGTCATCATCCAAGCTGGAGTTCTTCCGGTCAATTTCCAAGACTCCCTGTTAAAATTCCACACTGATGAACCAGTGTTGCCTTCTTAGCCAACGACTTGGCTGAGCTGCCGGAGCTAATAATGACAGTAATTAAACTGAATTTGATTAATCCACATTAATGGTTCTGTCATTGATTCCTTAATATAGTGGAGTCTACTGAGACAGTTTGTAAAGAGGGAGCTCCAGCAGGACATCACCCCCTGAAGCTCACCAAAGTCGATGCACCTGATGAGAAGAACTGGCTCTCCCCAATGAATGCTGACAAAGGCCTGGATGCTAAATCTGTAACTGAGGTAATAGTGATATATTTTCAGATATGTATATATAGAGATGTAGACAGTTATTGCATGTTTGGATCCCTGCTCGTGTTTGTGGGATCCAGAGTAGTGCATTGGAAAGATGAAGACCGGGGTCCAAAGATTCCCGCAGGACAAGTAATTGGCAGGAAGAATGTAAGCTGGTACGAACAAGATATTTTAGGGAGTTGAGGTGCATGTGTGGATTTCTGGATGAAACCAATTTTAAGAAATGTACAATACATTGTCTTTACTATTTTATGTGTACACATGCTGTGAGTTATGTATCTGTCAAATGAAAGATGACGCAGACGACTGGAATGTTATTTAATGACAGGAATAATTACTTTTTTTCTCAGTCCAACAGTGTGAGAGATTTCTTTCTGTTGAGGGTGCAGGTGAAGGCTTCCTGTCCTTCCACCCATTTGAGTGGCTGCTCAATGCTTTCCTGTGTGAAGCTCTTTGCACCTACCCTGAGCTGCTGGGTCTTCTACTTCCGTCTCATGGGCAAGCCATGGTTGAAAGGGGGTTCTTGTTCAGTAATGAGGTTGAAACCTACAACCTCTGTGAAGAATGTGGAGGCACAAAGGTTAATCTTAAGTGTCAGTGTCTGTGGGGGAGTTCTAAAGGTGCCACTCACCATAGAACTCCTATCTTCTGCAGCCTCCGCAAGATCAAGGTACATATTAAACCATATTTAAGTTGAATATATTTCATAGTTCTTAGTTGGTTTTATTTATTGATCAAATACTGGTGTCTAATTATTTCTCTTTCTAATAAACCTTACATTAGGTTAGTCACTCAATTACTCATTTTATGCTGTTTCCACCCTGCCAAGGCTACACCCTGTCTATACTGACATGCAACTTTAAAAAGCTGAACATGAAAATATCTGATAAGATGTTGGAAATTATAGTCTGACATTTTTTTTGTCATGTTTTATGTTATGTTTCTTATTTATTTGTTGAGAGATACGTCACAACATTGATAACAGTCTCATACTCTATTTGTACAGTAACTGTGAAGCAGCTCATTAGCCTAGCTTAGCATGAAGACTGGAAACAGGAAAAACCAGACAATTGCACAAGTCCCTCCAATCCGAGTCCCAAGCAAGTATCAAGTAATTCGGTCCAAGTCTCAAGCAAGTCCCAAGTTTTTTTGTCATGGGCAAGTCAAGTCAAGTCAAGTCACAAGGTTATGTCGAGTCAAGTCGAGTCAAGTCACAAGGTTGTCGAGTCAAGTCAAGTCAAGTCGCAGATTATGTCAAGTCTCTCACTATTGTTCCTCATCCAAAAAAAAACATGCAGTCTAGTCTGCATGGATTAAAGCATAAAGCTGTTAATTTTATCTGTTCCTTCATTACATGTTTGATCATTTAGACCAAGGTAGATGGGGAAAGGCTATATTCCTGGTCCGAGGGTTGGAGGGTGCAGGGGGTGCCAGGACCATAGATAAAGAAACTATATACTTCTATTTCTATATCTATGGGTGGGACCTCATTAAATTATGGAGTAATTATTTAAAATATTTCAAAACAGGCCTATTTGTGGAAAAAAAATCTAATATTTGAGTTATCATAATAGCTTTTCCCCCCCTAGTTGTCCTTAATATAGTGAAGAACCCCCCCCCCCCCCCCCCCCCAAAAAAAAAAACACACACAAATGGTTTGGCCATCACACTTTGACGTTGTCTTTTTTTTGTTCAGTATGCTCTATGTGCGGTCGGTAGAAGTCAGAGAAGAGAGAAGAACAGAGAAGAAGAAAATAGAGGCTTTAGAGATTTATTAAATATTTTTTAAAAAGGTGATGACCATAAAGCTGAGACCTTTACAGTCTATGGCTGAGACGAGCAAAGTCAACGTAGCGCAGGGTAAAAAACAAAAATAACAAAACAAAAACAAACAGCGAAGCTATATGTTTACCAGCCTTGTAACGTAATACTGTCCAGCTCTAATGTTAACATCCATAGGTATAAAAGCCACGACACGTCATGTTTTTGACAGGAACAGCTGACTGACTGTCAGAGAGGAGGCAGAGAGAGGAGGAGAGCAGAGCGCTGCGGTCAGGTGAAGGAGGGGCTCGTTGCACCGTGGTGAAGCGGGCGCGCACGGGGGGAGGAGAGAGAGGAGAGAGCAGCAGTCAGGTGAAAGAGTGATGCGGGAGGGGCTCGTTTGTCGTGTCTCAAGTCGAGGGGAGTCATCAATCTTGTCTCAAGTCGAGTCGAGTCTCGAGTCTCTGACCCTCCAAGTCCGAGTCGAGTTGCAAGTCGTCAAATTTGCGACTCGAGTCCGAGTCCCTATGACTCGAGTCCAATTGTCTGGGAAAAACACATCGCATCCTATCTTAGGCTGATCTAAAGTGCAAGTGAGAAGCGTGAGGTGCAATAGATTTACTTTATTCAAGGTGTGTCCAAATCCACCTTTGCTGTCTTGAGCAAAGGGCTCAGGGGTATTCTGTCCTGTCCCGCCCCCTGCGCCAGCAGCACACAGTGGGATACACCTATCAGCTGCGCACAAGTACCTTGATTAATTCACAGGTGAGTTTAGGCAAAGCATGCAATAAACCAATCAGAAAGTCGGAAATGTGCATATGAGCACAAGATAGCAAAGGCGCCTGGCTAAACCCTCATTTTGCCTTCATTTTAAGACCTCCCGCCCATGGCTGCACAGACTGGGCGCAATTTCATTTGCTATCTTGCAGATGTGGCAAAAAAGGCAACTGCACTCGTGTAAGATAGCAAATCCACCTGCGCCACCAGTGCAATGGCTTTGCACCAGGTGTAAGATAAGGCCCTTAGCCTGGTTTTCTTTAAAGGCAAAAAATCCAGGGCTGTCCATTATTCAAAAATCCTAGTAGAAAATAAAGTAGTAAATTTCTGAAAAGCCCAACAGCTCATTATCCCAAAAAACAGATCACTCCCATTCCCATTCCCATAAATACACTCTCTCTCCCAGCAGTAGCACACTAACAGGAAAAGTGTGTATTTTTGGAGCAATGGGCATTTGTTTTTGGGAAAATGGGCTTTCTGTCCAATGGGACATTTTGGGGTTTTCAGAACAACACATAATTACAAGCTGGAACCATTCCTGAGCCAAGCCTTTGACTTCTGCCACAACATGGTTGTTTTGGACAGAGCCAGGTTAGCTTTTTTTTCCTCTGCTTCTTATGCTAAGCTAACTTTCTTCTTTAGCATAGGCTACAGACCTGAAGGTAGTATTAATCTAGGAAAATGAATAAGTATATATTTCCCAAAATGTCAAACTATTCCTTTAAAATATACAGTAAAGCTTGCATCATCTCTCCCTTAATATGTACTGTGGCATTTCGAAACATACATACTTCTCTGGAAATAAGGTAGCATTGAGAAAGAAGAAAAGCTAGTTTCTCTTTTCATAGGATCCTTAAAAGGTGATAACTCAGTGCTGCTCAAAGATGTTTTTTAGAAATGGGTCCTGACTGCAGTCATGGACGTTATTTTCGCTATTTTCTCATATACAATATATTTCTTTAATTGAAAAGCATTAAGTTCATACATTTTCTCTGCAGTATGGTGAGCCTTGAAATGTAGAAAATAACTAACGGAAGTATAAGTAGAGAAGGCCTTTTACAGAATATTCACTCAGTACCTCATCACATCATCAAGAAAGTGTTGGTCCTGATAAGAAATGTGGCTCTTAGGCTCAAACTGTACTTAAATGAAAAAGAACATGCACAACTGTCCGCTGCAATGAACTTTTACAAAAGCATGTAGCTAAAATAAAAGAACATGCTACAACAAAAGGTAAAATGGTGTTTCAATGTGTTAAATGAGATTGAAATGCAGACTGTTGCAGGCTAACCAGAGTTGTGTTCTTTTCTTCCCTGTTGTAGTTTCTGCCCTCACCAGGGAGTACTGTTAAGAATCTGCAACTATGTATCTTCTCATCTTCCTTCCCCTCTTTAATCTCGACCTGAGTGTTTGGTTTTTCAGTGAGTGAAGTGTGTCTTCTAAGCCTCGGTGAAGGAGAAACAAGGTTCTTTGGGTCCCAGCAGATCTGAGATGTTTCTGATGAGACCCCTTAACAAACTACATCTTTATTTGAAGCTCCGTATGAAGGGAGATCTTGACGTCTGCAGGATACAGCAATATGCTTCTCTGTGAACTTTTTGTTAAAGTTTTGTGCATTTGTTAGGGTTATTTGATGTCATTCACATTCAAGACAAAAAAAACACATTTAAATTTAACAGTAAACTGAGCATGATTGCAGTAGAGCCATCTTTAAATGTGTTTTGATGTGATTAATTTCATTTCTTTGGAATCACATTTGTATAGACTTAAAGAAGAGCCACCTGTACAATACATTTGATTGAGCATTTCAATCACGAGTATTAGAGTAAGCGGAGAGAGAATGAAGCGTCTCCCTGTTGGACATCTGTCCTACCCAGTGGGTCATTGCTTTGCTTTACAAGAGAAGAGGTCTTACATTAATGAGGTCTGTGTGCCCAGGTCGCTTCAGGCCAACATTGACTTTTAGCTGATGTTTACTTGACCGTCTTACCCTGGAAAGCTATCGGGCCAGAGGAGGCTCTGTGACGTCATGAACGTTAGCATTGTACTGATGAAGGACTACATCTGGTCACCACAACTAGGGGCAAATTAGCAGCAGGGCACATGACTAAAAACACTGGAGGTCTTACTGCAATGACACAAGTTGAGGGGTCAAGCCTTGCATATTTAGTTCTATGTTCTTTTATCTTAATGTTAAGCTAACCAATACTAGATTTTTGGGGCTGATACTGATATTTTTTTCAGAGTAAAAAAAGATAAAAGATAATTACATTATGTATTTCACATGATGGAAGTGATGCAATGGAAATCACAAATGTAACAAAACTTAAGTAACGTAAAATTTGAAAGAACTCCACACTGACCTACATCATCTCCTGGGTCTTGTGTTTTGAACCATCCATCGACTTCACCTCCTTCATAAGGAGACTTTCTTTTTGAGATTGATTTTTTCTTTGCAAATTTGCAGCAGCTGCAACCAGCTGTTGCTGTGTATGTATGTATGTATGAGCATGCACACGTAGATGCATTCATGCACGCATACTTGACCTCCATGGCTTAAGTGTCCCACTAGTTAAAAAAAGAGCTCTCTATCAAGTCCAAAGACACTGCCAGAGGGTTCTGTGACAAACGGTTCATGAGTTATGAAAGGTGGCGTGGCTAAAATATAGACTTACCTTAACCAGTGAGACATAACAAACATAAATGCACACCATCACACACACACACACATACACACACTGGGTGTACATGCCAAATTCAGTCTCCCATGTTAAAAACTATGGCTGCCAAAGGGTGAGAAATTTTTTCTGTACTGACCAACCAACAGGGTGACCTATAGAGCTGCAGGTCACATCTATCAGATTGGCGCAAACTGGACAATATATCCCAATACTAAGATATAGCCAGCATCAGTCAGCCTTTACTTAATATGAAAAAAAAGAAAAGTAAGATTCAGGCATCTTGACGTTGTTAAATCAACTTGTCTATTGGCCATAGTAGAGGTTGAGGCTCTTGGTAATTGTGGCTTTAATGCAAAGTGGTTCACTAAATGTTGCTTTTGACTGGCAAAAAACAATGGGATTCAGCTGAGCAAAAAGATTGAATTAGACAAAACTGACTGAAACAGGACATGAACACAAAAGAAATACAATGAATAATATTATAACTACTGCTTCAGGTATGATATGCTTTATAATGAACAACAAGTTACCTCACTCAGGAACAAACCTGGCGCTGATCAAAAATCCAGTTATGTCGAAAAATAGGACACATTAATAAATGTCTCCCCAAACACAGAGGAGACTGTTCACACTCACTGTGATGATGTGAAGCCATAGAGGACAGGAGTTCACAGTCTTGTTTTGGTTGAAGTCCTTCTTTTCCTCTTTCTTGTGTTTTATGCACTTTTAACACAAGAAAGAAAACTAACCCAATATCCCTTGGAATGATGTCCATATTGAACAATACCCTACCTAACAATTTACATCTGATAGGAATTGTGTACATTATGTAGCAAGGTCGAAAGTAGGGCTTGTGTCCATTCATATAGCTTATTTCTCTGCCAGGAGAGCACTGACAGGGATCTGGGGAGCGCTGGGACAAGAACTTTGTAAAATGAGAGGGTTGACTTCACAGCTAATGTCAAGCTTACAACACATAGGGTGATAAAAGCCCAACACTCACCAGCAACATTCAGTGTCTGTGTACAGCCAAGTTGTCATGTCCATGACTTGTCCACAGCTTGTCAGTCAACAAGGTATGGAATATAAACATAACTATAAACATAACTATGAAGCATCCATGGTTTCCACACTTGTCCAACTAGAAAATGTTGGTGTGCTCTGAGAAAAAGATGCTAGGTGCAGCCAGATGGCTGCATGCTGCCACATAGCAACTGATCTGCAAAACATTGTCTAACATTGTCTAAAGCAAATAATACATTTCTAATAAACTCATGGGTGCGGACACCAGTAAACATTGTACTGCAAGCAATACAATAATATGTTTTTTCACTTAATAAATCAGAAATGAAAATGCTTGTGCAGTTTTTTTAACATTTAAATATGCAAATACAGTAATATCCAGCTTAATCAGGTGTTTGTGAAAGTCTGTGACACAAACTCTGATCCCCACGTCCTGCCAAACAATAGGACATCACTGTTTTATCTGACAACTATGACAGCTCGCTAAAATTGATGACATGATAGGAAAAATAGCCAGTGAAGACACCAAACTGTGGACAATACATTCTCAAACACCAAGCTGGACATTTGGGAGGATTTTGGTGCACTCAGAGACCGTGAAAATATGGTCACAGTGTCAAAAAAAAGTTTCAAAAAGTATCTTGCAGGGGTCGCCCTATAGCTCAGTTGGTAGAGCGTCCACCCCATGTACAGAGGCTGTTAGTTTTCTGCAGCGGCTGCTGGTTTGACTCCTGCCTGCAGCCCTTTGCTGCCTGTCATCCCCCCTTTCTTCACCCTGTTTCCTATCTGCTCTTCAGCTGTCCTATCCAATAAAGGCAAAAAAGCCCAAAATCATATCTTTAAAAAAAAAAAAAGTATCTTGCAGCTAGCAAAGTAGCTTTTGATAGCCACAAGCTAGGCTGGTCGTCACTGTGGAAACACAGTGGCCTGGTAGCTCAGTTGGAAAAGCATTCGCCCCATGTATCGAGGCTTTGAGTCCTCTGCAGTGGTCGTTGGTTTGACCCCATCCTGCGGCCCTTTATTATTCTGAGAATTTTCCCGTTGTGGCACAAATAAAGAGCGCAGTAATAGGCTAGTAATAGTAAGGCTTATATTCATGGATCTGGGCAGGTGTGGATTTAACTTGAAAATAATTTTGGGTATCGGGTTGGCTCTGGTTCTCATCTCTGCGGGTGAGAGCAAAGGCGGGCCTGCAAACCTGGACCAGTGCAGGACCACCATATATACGCTCTCACCTCAGTGTGAACAATGGTGGAAAAAAGACGCTGGTGTTTAGAATAAAATGCTTTAGCCTATGAACACGGGGCCGTAGGGTGTAGAGGTTGTGGTGGTGAAAATGCATTTAGCATATATTCCTACATTCAGAATTTATGAGAATCATATTGAGAGGGATAAATTGAGGAAAAATACAGAAGCTCAATGTCATCACACTGCAAGAAGACCCAAACCCCACTAGAGCTGCCTGTGGCCTTCAGCTTTTTTCATCTGTGTGTGTGTGTGTGAGTGTGTCTTCCACAGGCATTTAGATTTCTTCTCACAGTCCAAAAGTCATGAATATCAGATGAACAATCAGCTACAGTTGAAAAATAATATGTGTGTGTGTCTGCCTCTTTGCTTCTCACCCAGAGCATGCTGGGATAGACTTTTGACCACTGCCATCCCACACATAAAGCTCAAAGTGGCACAGAATTTGGAATCCAATGCCCACAAATGATATGTCATTGTCATTAAAACAATCTTCCTGACATTTACCAGCCCAGACAGTCAATGGTGTTTTATACCACAAGGTAGAAAGACAAAATGAATGAGCAAGGAACAGCACGTAACATTTGTAAGGAAGGCAGGGCAGGTAGCTCTCTGCTCATTAGAATACCGTTTGCAGTTCACTCTTAATTATTGAATGTCACTTCCTGTGGGGAGTAGATTTCCTGCTGTATCCGTATCCATACCTGAATTTAATTTAGGCAAACAGGGAAAATCAATGGCATCTCAGTCAGAGGTATTGGAATATTTTTCTCTTTTACAGCCCAAACTTTTGATTTAATAAGACGGGTGCTTCTATACATACAAATTTACCATGGTGCAGCTTTAAATGCTACAAATATGAGAAAATCAATCTTGAATATCGGCTTTGAAGTCGCAGAGAAAACAGTCAGCATTCACCCATGCTCAGACAGCATGTCATTGAGAACATGTTTTCCTGGTTGATCTGTTAGCGGCCAATCCCTCGGGCCTCTTCTGATGTCCCTCTGACACTATCTGCTTTACTGCAGTCAGACAAGCAGACTACATGACTCGCAAATCAACCAGGAGAGACTATTTTTCCCCCCTGATAACATCTCCCTGCCGCTTTGCTAGCCGCTATAGCATTCAGCAGCTGCTATTCAGCACTCCACCCTATTCATTCACAACCCACAGAGGATAAGAGACAGACAGAGAGTGTGCCACATGCATGTGAAAGCAGCTGAATGTGAGACCCATCTGATAATCTGCTCCGAATGCTCAGGGATAGGCCATCTTTGGTTATACTATACCAGGAAATACACACTCTCGAATACTACCTAGGTAAACCACCATGCTGATATGTGGCAGAAATAAAATTAATTATAATAAAAACAGGCCTAATAATAATACAGTATTGACTGTTGGCAGATTTACCACTTCATAATAATATTCATAATATTGATTTCAGACAGAGGTAGACAACAGCAGTTTTCTCATTGCTAATGGAAGATCTATCAGTTTTGCCATCTGGACAAGATAGCACGGTCTTATTCCCAACTTGTCACATACCAACACTTGGACGCCCCCTCCTCAGTGCCTCGTAAAGATGAACACAGTTCGTGTTAGCAGCTAAAAGCAGTGCACCAGGCTTTTCAAGCTGTCTACATGATATAAAAAGAGAGAAAGTCCAAATCTGGAGGAGCTCAAATGTTTTTCAAAGTTGCATCATGTGACTTTGTGAGTCGTGTCAGTATCACATGATTTTCGTGATTTGTTGTGTGTGTCATGTAACTTTCGTAGTTTTGTAGCATGGGTTTGAAAACACCAAATGACTTTCTTTAACTAATTTTGATAGTTTATATAATTAAGATTTGAAAAATATTACTTTAATGAGGTTGTTATTCTCAGAAGACAAATCACAGACAGTAAACTTGGCATTTCATAATTCTGGCAGTCGCACTCAAGCAGCAGAAGTTCAAGCTGGATGGAAAGCTTATATTAATTCTACTGTTGATGGACATGAATTGTGTTCTTTTGCCTTAATAATGATCAGTGTGTTCCTTGAAATGACCAGGGCTTAGCTGAAGTTATGCCTTAAAAAAAAAGTTTATTTCCCGGGATTCCCAGGAAAATTGACTTCCTTTCCCAGGATAGAAAAAGTCTCATTTTCAGGAAAAACAGTAATCCTTAGTACACAGCATATTTTAGTTATTGTAGCCCCAGACATGGTCTTATTCTAAACATACAGAGTAGTTTCTGTGCCTAAAGCTACACAACTGCGAGTAGTTCACAACATTAACTGTGTGTTAAAAGAGGCTTTCTTGTCACGTCTGACACAGCTGCTGAAAGCTACCTTGTGCTTCAGTATGAGAAGCTGAGGGGTGGTAACCAAACAACTAGTTTGAAAACCCACACATAAAAGATGGGCCTGCAATCTGTTAAGTGATTGAGGGTCATCAGTTGCAGGTGATCTAGGTCTAGGTCTATGTGCATCACCAGATCAAACACACTTAATTTAAGTCTCAGTTGTGAGTTGTGTGTCACCTTTGTATCTATTGTCTTGTGGACTATAAGCTCAACAGTGAAGTGAAAATCCCACTCATATTCTAGATTCAGGATTTAGATTGTTAGTCATGATTTTATAACTATCTGAGATGGACTAACTGTGAGCTATGAGATTGTGAAACACTGGTATATGCTCATGCAGAAGACCAGTCAATTCAATATCAACTTTGTTTTAAGAATTTGTGGAAAGTACCACAATACCCACAATCCTCCAACAGTGACACCTCTGATTGGCAGAGCTTGCTGTTACTGTGGAAATGCTTGCAAATGGGTGGTTCTGCTAAAGTCCAGCTGTTAGGTAGCTAGCATGAATCGTACTAGTAAAGTCATTATGCTGCAGTGAATATAATTTATATACACACACATCACAGACTACAACATGTTACAACACTTTTATAACAGAATTAACACAATTATAATGAAAGAAGTTAAATTTAAGACGAAGTGGTATCATCCAACCATCCATCCATCTTCAACTGCTGATCTGAAATCGGGTCGCGGAGGTAACAGTTCCAGCAGGGACCCCAGACATCCCTTTCCCCAGCCACATTAACCAGCTCTGACTGGGGGATCTCGAGGCGTTCCCAGGCCAGGGAGGAGATATAATCCCTCCACCTAGTCCTCGGTCTGTCCCGTGGTCTCCTCCCAGCTGGACGTGCCTGGAACACCTCCCTAGAGAGGCGACCAGGTGGCGTCCTTATGAGGTGCTTGAACCACCTCAACTGGCTCCTTTCTACGCAAAGGAGCAGCTGCTCTACTCCAAGTTCCACATGGATCTATCCCTAAGGGAAATGCCAGCCACCCTCCTGAAAGCCCATTTCAGCTGCTTGTATCCGCGATCTCATTCTTTCTGTCATGACCCACTCTTCATGACCGTAGGTGAGAGCAGGAATGAAGATTGACTGGTAGATTGAGACAGAGTGGTATCATTTCCAATTGTTTATGGGATGAGTATCTCCTTCACTCTTAATTATGTACACAATGTTGTACCTTTGCCTTTTTTTCTTTTTTTTTTTTTTTTTGCTCCCAATCAAATGTTTTATGGTCAAACTTCAAGTTGGTTGGCTTGGTATCTCACTTAAAACTTTTTATATAAACAATTTTCTGAATTGCCAATGGAGTGAATGAATGGGAAATTCACTTCCAGAACCAGAGCTGCTGAAAAAGTAGGTGGTCACTGCTGAGTTCTATAAGCATATAAGAGACAGCGCAGGTCATTGGCCTTGCAGTCTGACATGAGTTGAGAGTTTTTGATGAGAAGCATGAGCCTCTAAATGCTGCCAGAGCTCCAGGAGCCTCTCCGTTGAGGACACCAGCTTTTTTTCCCAGATTATTTCCAAACTTTAAGGAGGTATTGTCGCTTGTTCCTGACAATGCTGAGAACTCAGCGTGTCTTTACCACTCGGAGAGGCAAGTCCTAGAAGTTAAAAATATTTTAACTTTTAGAAAGGGAATGCTACAAACAGGATTTCAGTAATCGCAGAGCAACAGCAGGAGCCACAACCAGAGTTTCCCGCAAGCATGTCTTAACCATTGCCATTCAAATAAAAAACCCCACAGATCTTTGTGGATGCAGCTTGTTTTTTTTTATTTGGCTTCCATGACCCTGTCACTCCTCTCTCTGCAGACCCTTCCCTTCAAACACATGTAAACTGTCTATCTCATCTCTTACCAACACTCATCCCTTTGTACATCAGCATGTTTATTCATGGCATGACTCACACTGTGGCACATCAAGAGGTTGCTGGAGGAAGAGTGGCAGGGTGCTGTGAATTTCCACACTGACAACATGTCAAAGGCAGACAGACACAAAGGAATAAAATAATGCCCAAATTCAATTGCTGTACAACGCTTGGGATCGTGATATGAAATGAGCACTTGAGGCATTATACTTGATATGTGCAGCAGCGGTACATACAAATCACCTCATACAGGTGACGTCTGGAGCAGTGCGCATTTCAGAGAAATAAACACGCTTGGTTCTCCATTGCTGATTCACAGAGACAAGTCGACATAAAAAGACATGGCAGATCAAAGACGTGCAGAGCAACAATGTCACATCCTGTAGACAAATATGGCGAACCTTGGGACTCTACTGCCTGTGGCGGTGCTTGCTATCTGTAGCTGAAAGCTATGAAATCTCGCCTTAATTTGCCAAAGGAGGGCAGAGCAGCAGACAGAACACAGAGAGAGGGAGGACATATGACTCACTGTGGGTTTCCACCTCCTGCCTCTATGTTGGTCCTGTGTTTGAACATGAAGAGCTGAGGAAATAGCTCTACTTCTCCAACGCTAATGGGGCCTAAGGTTCCACATGCTAAATAAGTAATATGGAGAAAGTAACACCATCATGGCCAGGGAGTGTCTCCTAAGCCTTTATACATAATTCAATCCAAAAAAGGGAAAAAAGAGGCTCTTTTCTGCTGCAGAATGTGCTGTCAGGTTGTTGCATATTTTCTTATTTAGCTAACTTTGGCAGTGCCAGAAAGCAGTATTCTGGTTTCTAACAAAGGGAAAGTTGGATTGTAAATTTCAATCTCTGAAATAAGAGTGCAGTTGAGGATAAAAGATAAAGAATCAGCCCAAGTGTGTGTGTGTGTGTGTGTGTGTGTGTGTGTGTGTGTGTGACAGAGTGGCGGGGGTGTTTGGCTCCAAGGAGAACGGCTGGCTCTCTGAGTCTGATGTACCGCTACTGTATCGCTGCTGAGGGATTTACAATAATGTCACAGCCTAGTCTGAGAGTTGTGGAAAAAAAGAGAAATTTATTGTTAATGCAAAATCGTATTATTATACTGACACAAACATATGCACACATGCACAGCCGCACACACACACACACACACACACACACACACACACACACACACACAGAGTAAATGTGGGTAAGACGCTGGAATTACTGAGCTGTGAGGCTATTTGAATTTAGAGCATGTCTAATCTGTATATCACCCAAAATATGAACCAGAGCCTTCACAGCCATACAGAGTGGGCAGTTTGGTGTGCACAAACACGCACGCACGTACGCACACACACACACACACACACACACACACACACACACACACACACACACACACACACACACACGCAGCATGGCAGGATATCTAGCAAATGCCTGTGAGCTGTCTGAGAAATGATTTGTTGAAAATCCTACAGTTAATGGACTATAGATCTTAAAAATATTTGCACTAAGGCACACGGGCAACGGTGCTCCGCTCCAAAGAGGCTGAAGACAGAGAAGAAAAGTCTTCAAACATCATCATCATTCACAGCCCTCAAGTTAATTGGGCCTTAATCCTTCCATCACACATCCATAATCCCAGATCAAAATGCCTTTATAGGTTGAAGGCCTGGACTTCTGCACAGCAATAAAGTTGAGCAGACATTTAAGGCTTGTGTAATTAGACTCCAAAGTTTAAGGTCTGGCGCAGGTACATACATTAGAGGGCCAAAATAAAGAGAATAGTCTCTTGACATGACCCTACAAGTCAACGCTGCATGGTCTGTGGGCTACAAGAGTGATGATTAATCTACCGAATGTTCTGCTCTGGAGTCTAATATTTCTAGTAAAACATCTGCTTCGGTCACTGCTGGAGAGTATCATTAACACTGTTTGGTCTTCTGTTCCACCATCACCAAACTGAGAAACACATGCTCGATCAAACTTGGAGTATTTTAACAATAAATCGGTTCAGTGTTGCTGGGCCATGGGAATATAGTGCAAAACCTGCAGTTCATGTCATTCACAGTGTGTTTGAGCTGCCAGTCAGCAGGTTTACAGTTGAGTAAATTCACTTTGTTGCCAAATTTGAATTTGAATAGAGGCGCTTGGATACAGAATTTTTTTTTAAAGAATAACAGGAATACAAAGTGGGTCACAGGGAGTTTTGAGGCAGTGTTTTCATCCATGTGGGAATGCTGAGGGATTTGGCATCAAATTGATGGTCATCTGATAACACAATCTGATCTATATTCAGCTGGCTCACTGGGGTTCAGTCAACACAGTGGCAGAGCACTTGCTGCTCTTAAGTAAGTGCCAAAAGGCTTAATTAAAGACTGTGAAAAGGAAAAAGGGAGTTTTTCTTCTAAACACATTACAGATGTTAGAAAATAGTTGCTGAGCATGTGAAAATACTAAGAACTATGTAGCACTGAAGTGTGGAGTTAGAGCGCTGTTCTGTTGTTCACAATTTTTGTGTTCAGGGTTTTTTGGGCTTGTCATGTCATGACGTGTTGGAGCCATGTTCCCCAACACTATATAAGCCCCACGAATAGACACATTAACAAACCCAGAGCCTCCCTAATGGTCAGTTACAAACGTACCTTCAGTAAGCCTCCTTCCAAATCAGCCCAGCAGTTCACTTTTGCTCACTTCAGTTCCAACAACTCCAACTTTTGGGTACTTGTACTTTTATAAGTAGATTTTCAAGTACTGTACTGTACTTGTACTCAACTATTCATTACAAGATGTGATCTACTTAGTTACTTTGAAAATCATAGTTGCTTTACTGAACATAATTTGAATTAATATAGAAACCTTTCATCTGCATTTTAACAGCCAATCAGGTGATGTGATTGCAAATGGGCCAATGAAAACAATGACATACAAATGAAAAACAAAACAAAACACTGATCATTAATCGATTAAATGCTCTTAAAAATTTAAAATTTATACATGGATATATAATCAGTAGTTATGGCAATAATTTGGACCTCATTTCACATTGTTTTAAATTAAGCTTAGACCTAAAATGAGAGAAGATGAAAAAAAAACAAGAAAAAAATAGAATAAGGAGAAAAAAACTGTTTTGTTTCTTATAAATATTATTGGTTAATCAATAGTTGGTGTTAGTGTTGTAACCACTAGTTCAGGAAAACTGAAAAAATTGCAGCGGTAGTTTGGAGAGGTAACGTGACATCAACGGTTAAAAGTAAATAATAGTCTAAGTAGTTATTGAGACAAATACTTTGTACTTTTACTTTCATATATTCTAACACCAGTACTTTTACTTGTAATTGAGTAATATTTTAGTAATGTAGCAGTACGTCTCCTTGAGTACAGATTTTCAGCACTCTTTTTTTTGCTAAAAACGTGGGGTTTGGATCGAAGAGACCTTGAGACGATTAAAAATGTAGTCATACACATCTTTCAACCATGTAGTCAGATCAGCTGGACACACTGCTGATCACCTCAGGAGGACTGGAGGAGGCCGGGGACAAGAATCCAGCTTGTAATTAAGGCTAATGTAATTAAGGATAATGTCCGTTCAGGAAAAGGAAAAGGGCAGTGGCACTCAGGCTGGCAAAGCAACAAATAGGAGGGTTTTTTCCCGATAATTGCATTTTTGATGTTATATGTTGCGGTCGTGGCAGTGGAAACACAACAGCTTTTATTAACATGGGCCTTGAAAATCAGTACAGTATGAAAGGTCCTTGTAGTTGCTTTAATATCATCTGTTTTACTGGTTCAAATTTCTTCACATTTGCTTTTAGTCATTTAATTACTAAACGCCTCAGTCTCCACATGTTTAGCTGGAATGCTCAGTCTGCGAATAGCATTAAAATTGGTATGAAGAAAATATTACAGATACAAGGTTGTTCAGACATTGAAACACAACTGGACTTAGATCAAAAGAGCTTTGGTTTCCCCAAAATTTGGTAGAAATCTGATCTGAGGCCTAAGTCTGTACTGATCGATACACAGAATAGTTGATGATTGATGTAATGTTGATGTTTTTTTTTTCTTTGTCAAATTTGAGCCCTTCCAAACTGCTGCCAGAATCCATCCAACTAAACCAAAAACTGAGAAACTGAACAGTAAGATCAGCACTTTCTGAGTGAACCAACTTCAGCCAGATAAACAGATAAACTCTCAGAATGACATAGACACCAGTCAGTCCTAAATTCAAACTTGGTAAAAAGAGAAGAACTCTGGGTGGATTGCTGCATAATGTTCTCACATTATGTGTTAATGACACAATGATTGTCAAAATTGGCATAAAGACATAAAGCATCCCTGTGAAGTTTTATTGTAAACCTATGTTTGCTCTGTGTTTTTCACTGCAACACATTCTGTGTATCCTTGCAGTCTAAAAAATGTGTTGAGTGAATCCCCTTACTCATAAAACATTTGTAAAGCTCTTTTTTTGTTTGTTTGTTTGTTTGTTTGAATAATTTAAACTCTTTATTGTTTATATCCATGTTTGCTTCCTAGCAGTCTTCTTCTTGTCTCCCTTTGTTGGTACACTGCAATGTTTGTTGGTGCATTTATGGATCAGCAGTGTTATCAGATTGGACCGACAAAAAGTAGATCAATCAGAGCCTAGTATCTACCCAATCATCATGAAAGTAGCTCAGTTTTGGGCTGAAAGAACTGTAATAGATGTCAAATAATATAAAAATTGAAATCTTTTTTCTTGTATAAAAATGCAACTTTTTGACAAGTCTTTTATGAAAAGGCTTCAAGCAAGTTTCAGCTTAATGGTAATAACCTGAAATGACATTTGGTTTTGATGGTCAACGAGTACCGTGCTGAGCCTATTGAATTCAGTACCCAGTCTCAGTCAAACTACTTGGATCAGATGAGGGGTTGATTTATTGGAATACAACGAAACTTTTAATGGAAATCTCCCAAATGTTGCAAAAAGTAGCCCAAATCATCACAACCTGAAAAGAATGAAAAAAAAAAAAAAAAGCCACTTGAATGGAAAACCAACCAGTCTGGCAATGCTGACTAATAGGGTCCCATTGTGTGACACTTCATGAGGTAGCTTTCAACTAACTACATAGTGTTTCTTTTTTCTTTTCAATGAAAACACAGCAGCAATCAAGAGCAACTGTTCCAGTGATTTTTGAATTTTTGAACTTCCATGAAATTGCGTAGCAAATTTCAATGTCCATCAAAGTCCATGTGACCATTTTTTAACACAAGCTTTCTCATAAACCTTTAGTTCTCAGGCTAAAGCTAAAATAACCCTGATGACATCATCAAGGTTTATTTTTAGGCAGATGTTATTTGTACCCAGGTGTCAGTACTATTTGCACCTGGGGTGGAATCGGTAATGTGGTTATTTACACCTGGGTTTATATAGCCTAACATGGCAGAGACAAGCACCCAGTCGTCTACAACCAACATTGCTACTTGCACTTGAGGTGTAAATAATCAATGTAGCAATAGGGCTTTTTACACCTGAGTTTATATAGCCTAGCATGGCAGAGACAAGCTACCGGATGTCTATAACCAACAATGCTATTTGGACTGGGGTGTAAATAGCCAAAATAGCCAGTGTGGCTATTTACACCTGAGTGTATATTGCCTAGCATTGGAGAGACAAGCATCCAGGAGTGTATAGCCAATAGTCACTGTGGCTAATTACACCCAGATGTATATTGCCTAGCACTGCAGAGATAAGACAAACATACACACGTGTCTTTAGCTAACAATGCTTGTACTTTGTACTTGGTATATTGTCTAGTTACACCTGCATGGCAAACCCAAACTATGATCTTTTTCTAGTCCTAACCAAGTAGTTTTGTTGCCTACACCTAATCCCACAGGGTAGAGTGCTGTGTATAACCTATTCATCTACCAAAACCTGCTCTCTACAATGACTTTGTTGCTAAACTAGTGTTCCAGGTGAAAATAGCAGAATAGCTGCTGTGTGACAATTCTCACCCAGGTGCAAATAAACACATAATATTTAGCGGACATGACAAATCTCCCTGCAAAGCCACAAAAGATGTCATACAACTGTTTTAACAGACTGAGTAACACTCATTATATACTGACCTTTGTGTGTACAGTCACCTTTAGGTTGCATCCACACCACCGTCAGCTGGGGTGGGAAGATAAAAAAGAGAGGATGGTGCAGTCTATCATGTTGATGAACAGCTGAGTTCACAAAAGGTGAGTTTATTGTACCCAGAGCATAAACAAGTGTGTCTGTCAAGGTATATCATAATCACCTGGGATTTTAAATCTCTGTAATCTGACCCTGGATTTAGGGGCTTGTATTGCCTCTCATTTTTTTTTATAAACTAACACCGCACAGACTGTAGTTACACTACAAACATTTCTCTAATTTCATTCATTGAAACTGTAACTGTGTGTTATTGCTGCAATGTTTTATTCATCCACATGAATAGAAGGATAGCGTGTATATTGTTGTCCATATTTATCAAAACTGATCAACATCCCCATCTGAAATGCCATTTTCTCAGAGTTGCTATGGCAACGGGTTGTGTAACTTCCACTAAGGGATTTGTGAGTTCTGGAGAATATTAATTCAGTCATGCAAGTTGACATGCGTGTTGTCAGCATGGTATTTGGTTCATGGCGTATGGGTTAATTAACAAACATATGGCTACACTATGGAGAAAAGACAAAGCTGACAGTCTCCATGGAAATAACTGACATGTTGCTCAACAAACCGATCCAAGTTCTGGGTGAGAGATACAGAGAGGGCTTCATGTCTGGCTTCACTGTGCTTGTTTACAATAAAACAGCAGCAGGTATATGTACAAACAACTGTTAGTCACATGGTTCTGCTCAGGAAGTGTGCGGGTGAAGTGATGGAAATAATTTCACCTCAGCTAATATTTCCCTTCATGCCATGTTTCTACCATGTATTAACATTATTATCACATACTAATACACTAACACAATATGGTCACACTTTATTTTACAGTAGACTAATTAGATTTAGGAAGCTATACTTTTTTTTAAATTAAATTAGACAAATCAGAAATAATATGTTTTTTATTAGACATTAAACAAACACAATTATACTCTAATTAGATACACAACAGCACACTAATAAGACAATAAGCTGTTCTTTGTATCAAGTTGGAGAAAAACTAGAAATAATATATTCTTTACTAGTATTAGACCCTTTAATAGACCCGTTTTCAATTATATAGAGGGACACATTACAACAGAACTATAGAGTTAAAGGGATAGTTCACCCAAAAATGAAAATTCAGTCTTTATCTACTTACCCTCATGCCAGTTGAAGGTTGGGTTTAGTTTTTTAGTCCACAAAACAAAGCTGGACTTTCACAAGAAAACAGTGTTGCAGAATCTCCCAAACAATGGAATGGTTACCAGTTTTCAAAAAAACAAGTCTTGACATGCCAAGTTGTCGTGAAAGTTGTCATTTATTCATTTATGTTTTTAGCCTGAATCTTCACTGTAGATCCGTAGCTTGGAGCCATGTTCAGACGTGCATGTGCACCATCTGAACTTGATGTGTGTGATGTGATGGTGTGCAAATGGTGTAATGGGCCAGTATGGAGGCATTTTATGTTTTTTTTTGTTTGTTTGTTTGTTTGTTTGTTGGTCACCATTCACCGCCCTTGTTTGGGAGATTCTAAGCTGTTTTCCTGTGAAACTCCAGCAGTGTTCTGCGGACTGAAAAACTAAACCCAACCCTCAATTGGCATGAGGGTGAGTAGATAATGACTGAATTTTCATTTTTGGCTTAACTATCCCTTTAAAACAAAGGGTATTATATTCCACTGTTAGACCTTAGAGAGTAGTTAGGGACATTACAACAGTCATTCATTCATTCATTCATTCATTCATTCATTCATTCATTCATTCATTCATTCACACAACCTTTATTTTAACTCAGAAATACATTGAGGTATGACCTCATTTACAATGTAGCTGAGTAAAACAATAAAAAAATAAAAACACTCAGACACAGAAGAAGCCAAAGAGAAAATTACATAGAAGTGACAACAAGTAGTACTGTGCAGTAAAATAAAGAGTCTAATAAGGGTCCAACTGTGGAAAACAATACACTTTAGTTCTGTTGTAATGTGTCCCTTATTACCCTGTAATAAAATCTGATAAGGGTCTAATACAGTCTAATAAGTCTACAGCTTGTTACCTTGTATTAGTGAACTGTAACATAAAGTGGGACCCACTATTATTATTTATCATTATTTGCTCTCTGGTACATTAATCTGAATTATAGTGTCAATTCTGCCACCTGATATTAATTTAGTTTAAATCTTTCAACAAACATGTTAAGGGCTGGGCGATGTGATGACAATATTTTTTGGCTATTCTGTGTTATACAGTATATACACCTGGATATACAATTGTCTCTAGTAACATATCGTAAAATTTGACAAAATTATAGGTATGACGACTGATGCTTTCACAAAATATTAACACAATTAGATCTTTGAAGATTAATTATCCGTAATGCTGACGTAATGATTAAGTGGGCAAAACAATAGAGTAATCTGGTAATTTCAGAAAATTATTTAACTTTACTGTAATGCAGCCTTTAAAACAAGAAAAAGACAACACTTACGCCATATCATGATATAATCATATCCAAAATCTAGTCTCATGTCACACAACATGACCGTTTTTTGATGACTTACTATCATTTCTAACTGATAATAGGAGCACTATTGTAAAGCTTTAAACAGTGCATACTAAAAATGTCAAGGTAAACAAAATTTGATTTGCCAAATGAAGCTTTTTGACTATTAAGATATGCCAACAGTGGTTAAATTGTAGTAAGTTATTAACAAATATGTGATGAAGCTGACAGGTGGAGAAGACAGTAGGCTCAGTACAGAACAGTACAGATAAATGTTGGCTCACTATTTGGCAAGCAACAGTTCACTGTGTTTTTATGTCCTCTTAAGCATTTTGAGGATGCAGCTGTCGCCATCTTTATGATGTAACCATGGTTACAGGTGTCAATCTCCTAATGGAATAGGCAGTTTACTTGTTCACACATACACGCAGTGCCCATGTCCCCCTGCTCTGCAGCAGTACAACAGAGTGACTCTCCTCAGTAAATCCAGTTATTATTTCCAACCTCTGTTTGAACCTCTCTGTCTGTCTGTCTCTCTCTTTCTCTTGTTTGTGCTCACATTGCCGCAGCTACCTGTGCTGATTCAACACTCCCTCATACAGACACAACAGAGTGGGTCAACAGCCAATGACTCCTAAAACAACAATGGTGACGGAGGAAACTGTTTTGTGTGATTCCACAGATGTGTGCAGTTTCAGACTCTGCTTTAAAACAAATGCAAACTAACCAATGAGTTAATTTTGTCCGTTTGCCCATCTTTCACTTTATTGTTTAGTTTTTATTTGCTGATGAAAAACACATTTTCCTCATTTACTTTTTTTATTTAGTTTAAGTCATAGTTTTCATCTGCTTTGCATTACCTATGGTAATGTATTGTCAGTATAGTATGTGAGGGATAATGAACAGTAAGCAGGTGATTATTGCAGAATAAACCCTGACTGGGTGGTACAGGATGTAGTTTATTGACAGAAAATTACTCAGCAACTATACTGATAATCAACTCAGAATTTCAGTTATTTTTCAAGCAATCATTGAGGATTTTCAGTTGTTTCTTTGAATATCTTTGAGTTTTGGACTATTGGTTGCACAAAACAAGCAATTTGAAGACACATTTCTTACATTTTCTACCTAAAATAGTTGATTAATTATTGGGGAAAATTACACTATGCAATAATAAAATAATAATAATGATTAAAATGAACATTACATGTAGCCCTTTTCCAGACCTCTAAATCGCTGCCCACATCCAGCAGAATAATGAAGTGATATGAAATGGAAATTCAGTCTCTCAGACTAATAGCTGAATTATTTATTATTGTGGTGATGATTGTTTTTCTGTTAAACTCTGAACTATGCGCTTATCCTGAAAATGTTTGCTTTTAATGATTGTCTGGTGTCAAAATGTCAAAACTGATGTTTTTCGCCCAAAGGTTGGTAGGGTCAGGAATGTAGTGACGTGTGACAGCTGCTGTGATGTCGGCAGGTGATTGATGACAGGAACTGTAAAAATGAAGGTGTGTCTGAGGATTATATCTTAATATATTATATTTTACTAACTTTAACCCAAGCAGTGAATCAAATCATTCAGGATTGATAATAACAAACTGAACTCTGTTGACATGAACTTGACTGGAAAGTAGTGGATCATAATCTTGTTGCAATGACAGTGACTGTGCAATACAATAGAATATATATTTTATAAGGCTGTCCCTGATTTGTTTCAGTGAAATCAGATTTGGCCATACAGAACAAATATTTGATGATTGGCTTTAAATTTTTTCAGGTCAGTGCGCCACACTAAACTCCTCTTTCAGCCTAGATGGATGTTTTATCAGTAAGATTCACGTTTTAATGCCTTTCTTTGTCATCTGTGATGTGAAACATGAGATTATCACACAGTCAGGGAAAGTAAAATTTTGCCTCCTCCTGTAGTTCAGTTATAAAAATCTGCACACGGAGCATTTCTCTCCAGGCTGCAGCTGCCCTGCGTCACCTGGCCTGTGCGTCCCATGCTCCCTCATGCTGTTAAGTTTCGACCTAACCAGAGTCAGTGATTGTTGGAACAGTGGAAAGACGAACCAAGATGTTTTTGGTGAGTTTGGATGAATGTTAAAATTCCATTTTTACAAAGGGACTCGGGTTACTTTGGCAAGAGCAATCAAACAGTTGTTTCTAGTTAAACAAAACACACCTTACTCGATAAAAAAAAGTCTTGCTGCAGGAATCCTTTCCATAATGTTCTCAGACACTCAGAATAACAATCTGAGCCTGTCAGTGGCAAAAGCAAGCACAAGCAAAAAAGCAAGCGTCACCTGTCCTGTTCGTTCCACTGGTGCGCTCTGCTGAAGTGGCTGACACTGCACCACCCATGCTGCGTTTCTGTCACTCTTATCTGCTTCCATCACAGTTAGTTTTAAACATTCTGGTGATTACAGACTGGGTTTGTAGAGTTTACAGCCTGCCAGACTATTGCATTGCTCTGAGTACAGTGACACAGCTAAAACACAAAAGCTGAAACTTACCAGCCACTTGTTTCACTTTCTCTCAGTTAACCACCAGCAGATGTTGTCACAAGGATTTCTTTTAATCACTGTCTGGGTTTAGCTTGCGAAGGGAACAGTATGTGTGACATCTAATATAAAACTATATTTATGATTCCCCTTAATTCCTCTTTGAAATGTTATCCCTGTGCATATTTGGAAGCGTCTATCTGTTTTATCCAGCAAATATAATGCACTCTGACTGACAAAAAAAAAAAAGCAAAAAACAAAAAACAAATGTGCGATTGGAAGAATCTCAGATGACTGAGGGGTCTGAGTTTTGAATCAAATCTTTGACTTTCAGGGTGCAGTCTGGTATTTTAACATAAAATATAACAAGCTGATATTTTCATCTTCGCTAAATCTGAGCTGAGTAAGTTCTTGGTCACAGAGATATGGAAGAATATTTTGCAAAAGCAGCAGTCATGTAAGGGTTAAGCTGTACATACTTCATATGGAGTTTCCCTTGTGGCAATGTGCCTTCGTGAATGTACTTAATAAGCTCCTATAGGAGCAGCCAAGGTAATATGAATTAGAGAAGACTCAGTCATTGTTGGGGGATAGAAATCCCAGCCAGCTTCCAAGTTTCCCACGTCCCTGCAGCAATGCTCCGATGACCCTTTGATTGACAGACCAGTGAATGAGGGGCAGTACCTGGGAGCCTCAGAAGCCGGGGATTGGATACGAGCTGTCTGTGTGCATTCTAATAAGACACTGCCTTCCAGAGGAATTGGACTCACAGCAGTCCAAGGTTAATCTAGATGTCAACACCTGCTGAGTGTGCAGCGGATTGCTGTGGGGTGACATCCCCCATCTTCTCCTCCGCTGTGGAAACTTAATGTGGCAACTGATCCCCACCCCCACCCCCCACCCCCCTCCAGGAGGAAGTGTACAGGTTGGTATTTCAGTGCTGCCGTGCATGACTGTTCCTCCTGGCACTTTGGCTGCTGACCTTCTTACTTGCTTGCTTGATTGCTTCCTATCAACTCCGGCCACACTCCCAACCTCCTCTATGACATTCTCAAAAGCTTAGGAGGAGTTCATCTTTTAGGGTGGTGCAAATAAATTCAGGAGGAAAACAGGAACTTTATCAACATCTGTAGTCATCCCCTCCAGGTGTAAGCGCTTCTGTGTGTGCATGATCAATGGACCTACATCTTGTCTGGAGCTAATCTCAAATACTACTGGACTGATCATTCTAATTTCTCATGTGCACATTCTTGACTGTACGCTGAAGGACCCCTGTGATTCACAATCTTTGAAAAACCTTGAATTTATGACATTAATGCCTTAATGTTTTAATGGCCAGAGATATTATGTTTTCAGGTCTTCCCAAGGCGATATATCAATAATGCTTTCTTCAAACTTGACACATATGTTCACACATATATAAAGAGGTACAGTAGTATGGGGGAATTTAACTGTTTTTCCCACTTCCCCAGAGTCAGCAACTGATAAATGCCTCTTCATAGACCTTTTTTAAGCATCTCTGAAGCCTTCTTGGCTCAACTGTTGAGTGTCTAAGGAATCAACTAATGTAAACGTGATCTCATAGACATGCAGGAATTGAGCGAAACTAAGACAGGGAGCATTTCTCCAAGTTTCATCTTAAGGGAGGCTCAGACTTTGAAAACCCCTAATTTAGAGGCACAAGAGGCCAACAAATTTTCTAGCATGTAGGGCAGCCTATATGGCACTGGCAGATTGCCCCCCTGAGTTCACCAGTGACTACAGCACATTCAGAGTGACACAGAAACTGGAACAAAATGCTTATGTGAACTAGAGTCCATGAAATTACAGCTAAATTGGAGGGAGTTGTGACTTAAAGGGACAGTTCATCATATCTGTCTAGATTGTTTTGGTGTGAGTTGCAGAGTTTTGGTCTTCCTTCTCCCTTAAATAATGAAACTATGGTAATCAACATGTGGTGCTCAAAGTGCCAAAAAAAAAAAAAAAAAAAAAGGAAATACATAAATACAAATTTAACAGCAATGTCTCTTTCCAGAAACTGTGACCCGGTCACTCTGTAATCCACAGACCTTCTTGTGAGCAATTTTATGTTGAAACCATTTTCTTTCCAGTAGAAAGTAAGTAGTTCCTGTAGATTCTACTGTGGATAGAAAAGTAATTCCTCCATGAAACAGCTCACTATAAGGTCCGTGGATTATCTTGAAAGAGATAGTGGTCGTTGAGTTTTTGGCACTTTGAGCACCACCAGCCGAGTTTTAGTTCCATTACAGTGGAGAGAGGGCAGAAATCTCTCCGGCTGATATCACAAAAACTCTACAACTCCCACCAAAAAAATCTAGATGAATAAAAATCACTGCTGGTAAGAGGAAAAATATGTACGTTTTATTTTGGTGTGAACCCACCATTTCATTTTTTAACTTTTAAATAGTGATACTATGGTTATACTTTAAAACCCCAAACTAATTCCACTTAATAACATAAAATATAGTATGATAGTGTAATTGTCCTTTATTGCTCAAAGGTACGCCAACAGCTGAGGGAGTGGAAATATTCCCAGGAAGATTTTGTATTAATATCAGCATCATCACATGCCCTTTAGACTACCACCTCCCTTCAGTTTTTAGTTTTCCTTTACATGATGCATCAGCAGTTACTGTGCATTCTGAAAAGGTAATACTGTACTTGCCATGGCTTGTCTGAAGAGTAGGGGCTTGTCAAGAGATACAAAAATAGCCAAAGCATCACCAATGAGAATCGCCCTGTTGACCCTGAACAATTACTACGACCAAACACCGTATTTAGGAGGCACCTGAAGCCACAAAATCTCATTTCACTGGTAATTGTCACCCATTCCCCCAACAGTGGAGTCACTTAACCCCCAGAAACCTTCTGAATCCCCCCCTCCGCTCTTCCTGTCACACTCCTCTTGTCTAATCCTCCCAGCACACCACCTCTTTTGCATTTTGTCAAAATTCATTTATTTTCTCCGCAGATCAACCTAATTAGAAGGAAGGCTTGTGGTGAAAATACGTCTTTATTGCTGTCATCATCAATATCACACTCCTTATCTGGGTCACCGCGTGCTGATTGGCTGCATGGCTAATGGAGTGGAAATTTTCCATTTTGTTCCGAGCCTTTCATGTTTCAAAAGCACGCCCATTGGGGGAAACGATGTGCATATTGGAGGGTGTAAACAGTTAACAGGTCTCCTTTTTCCAACAAACACCTTGTTGTGGAGAGAAAAGAAAGAGATGCAGAAATAGAAAATAGGCAAGATAAAGGTTAGCCCCTCTTCTGGGGACTGAAGGCTCTATTCAATCACACTCGATAAGAAAGCCTTGGGGATTAGTCAAAGGCATTCTCCCTGGGTGGTGAGAAGGCAGCTTGGGGTTCAGGTACTCAACAAAAACACTGTTTACAGTGCGATAGCACCGGAGACTGCTTTGAGGCAGAACAGAAGATTATGATTTCTCAACTTATCATACGGAAGAAACCGTTTTTGATCAAACAGCAGTGGGCAATTTTGCATTCAAGGTCAGTACATTTGCTTGCGTGTCTGTGGGTAAGAAAACAGCAAGGTATTGGATTATATAATGAGCTTCAGTGGAGCTCCTCTTTTTGTTTGTACAACCTCTTCCTCACAAATGAGCTCGCCTCCTCATCTTTGCACCAAAGAGCAGATGCAGAGAACCGGCGGCCCCCATTTCCTGTCCTTGTGTTTTCTATAAAGCCGCCACAGTTATCAATGAAGTTCAATACCTGCTTTTATCCAAGGCGAGCTGACACAGCTGAATACAGTTCAGGACTATTTTGATGGAATAAGACAGACCATCTTCAGTGTGGAGAGTGAATCATTTCCTTGTAGTCATTTTGTGTTTTCGAAAGCCACAGATGAGCATGAGTCAGAGACTGAATACTTGAAGGTGAATGCACTTTTAAAAGCAATTTAGAAGTGACGCCTTTTCTGTATATGTTTGGATTGTCGCTCAGATGGCTTGGCTGTGTTGCAGCACTTGATGCTGACAAGCAGTGCTGGGACGCAATCTGCCTGAAAAGCACAGTATATTCACTTTAAATACACTCTCAGCAGGAGCTTTCACGTCACGTGCGCGGGAGGCTGTTCGCTGCAGCAGTCAGCTGGCATGTATGAAAGGCAAATACTAATGTAATCACCTCAAGTTCAGCAAATAAATACTGTTTGGCGACTGAAGAAGCAGCAGTAGCTGCAGATTAACAAATAATATTTACAATTTTCATCACATTTGTCTTAATCACGTTTTAATCCATCAGTCCCAGTAGAACACATATTGCTGCAGTTTGTATTCTACATCAGACTGTGGCTCCCCCTTACACAAAATCATGACCCACCCCCATCACCCACCACCCACCACCCCTGAGCACTCTCCATTAAGCCCCCCCACCCTTAGATTTTGATGGGACCTTCTGAGCTTCACTAAATTTATAGAGCAACATGAAAGACTTTCATATTAATGGATTTTGTCTCTTCTTTCATGATTCTTTATCTTATTTCTATTTGTGGGATTATCACACTCAGCAATGATTCAGAAAGGAGATGACGCCCTTAGAGTCATTTCCTGTAGCCATGCCACATGGGATTAGGCACTGCCCCGCCCCTTTAGGTCCAGAGTCTATTCACTGCAATGGGAGATGTGAACATGAGCACGGATTATGACCGATTCTTAGTCACCAAAGTAAAAACTGGAACCATTTTTCACAAACCAAATATTTTCCAAACATCCTAAAACTAAAATGGCATTTTTCAGATGAACAACACAGGAGACAAATTAGCTTTGTTTGAGACCTGTCTCGGATATCATGGAAATGTCTTCCAAAGATGCTCTATAACGATATAAGGAGTATTAAGCTAATGGATACAACAAACAGCAAAATAAGGCACAAACATTAAATTTGTTTTGTATATGTAGTGTAGTTTCCTATAGCTTTAGGGGATGTAGACAGGAAGTACAGTGGTACCATGGAGTCAGTTAGTTAGCTGTTAGCCAACATCACCCTGTTTTATTTGATTACGTTTAAACTCTACATGCACATTTGTTTTTGGCACCATAAAAAGTTTGCCGAATTGTCTATTAGCAATTTCTATTTGCACTCTACCAATGGATGTACAGATAAATGTCACTGGCTAACTCTGATACCAAAGAAACTTAAAAACATGATCATTTTCAAGCAAGTTTTGGATTCATAAGTGTATTTTTTCTAAGAATTTTAATTCAATTCATGGACATATTTTGCAATGGCCCTCAGACATTCTCGTAAACTCATGTCTGTATGTTAAAAGAAAGGAGAAAGATGTAGCAATCCGGCGTTAATGGTTTTAAAGAGTCCATGAGGAGACATGGACCCAAAAATAGCAACATTTTTCATGGTGGTAAGTAGGACTTTTAAAATCAGGAGGACAAATATGGTGTAACGAGTGAGAGTCCACACTGGGAGGAAGATGGGGTGGATAGGTAGGTTGAAACACGGGACTTTCACACAGGAGACTGGGGTTTGGTCCCTGTTTGCAACCAGTGTTGATTGGAAGTAGTTATTTTAACCCAAATCACAACCTGTTTCTAAACCTAACCAAGTAGTGTTGGTGCCTAAACCTACCCAAGACCTTTTATTTTGAAAGTCTCGGAAAATTCTGTCCGTGTGAACAAATCTAAATTTCGTGAGGTTTTTACAAGCTGCTGCGAGACTGTGTTGCCATGAACTTTGTGTCACAGCAACTGCTTCAGCCTCAACTGCTGAACATGTTGATAAGCAGACAAATCAGTGAGCCAAACTACAATAACTAACAGAGCACCTTATCTTCTAACCCTGTATCATTGCATCACATCTCTCCCTCTTCGCCCTCCTGCAGCGCCTCACACTTTGAAAACCTCTCATCTACATTAACCTGTACTGACCTGTCAGATGCCTAAGTTTACCCGTACTGTGGTTATATAGTCTGCAAAATTTCATTGTCACTGATTACTGTAATTACAGGTTCCTCTTAGAGCTGCAATTACTGACACACACGTGATAAGATGCAGTTGATGTTGTCTAAAGCGTTGCTCTTCACACTGCTAAAAACTTCTACTGGACTCATAAGTGCTGCTGTTTTTTTTCCCCTTCCCCGCTGCCAACTAACCAGATAATAGAGTTAAATGAGCTCTACACCATAAAACACAGATTAGATGGGCTGTACTCATTCTAATCAACAGTAATTCTTCACAATAACATTAAAAGAGATGGCATCAGGCCTGTTTGTCATGCAACATAGAGTTACACTAACTATAGCTGTGAGGAACAATGACAGAAATCACAGCAAAGTGCTGCAGAGGCTTTTCTCACCATAAGCTAAAGCTTACATCTCTTCCACATCCAGAGATCCATTCATCTTCCAGGCAAAAAAATTAATAACTGGATCGGTCTTACATGATTATTATTAGTATGTAATGAGTGTAGATATTTTGATGATAACCGATTAATTATCACACAGTGGGAACCACCCACTGCTTTCATTGTGCTTTGTAACGCCTACATTTTCAAGTATTGCTCATATTTTTAGTAATTATAGCACCTGTACATTAACAGCACACATCTCATTAGTGGATGATCTGTGGTCTCTGGGGACGAGGGTCCTTCCCAAACAAAAATCTCACAAATGTTCAACAGCAGTGAAACCTATACAGGAAAAAAAAATCAACAGTCCCTGGGAAAGACTATCTAACTCAAGCTGTTTGAAAAGAAATCCTAATATTGTTCTGTGACCAATGAAAGCCAGTGGCTACAGTCCTATAATGTACTTTGGACTATTGTCAGTGGCAACATCAACTATTAAAGGAGCAACCTGTCAGACCCTAGTGTTCAAAAGTGAGTACTGCGGTCCAAATAGTGAGTTTGAGACAGATTAGTGCATGGACACTGAAATGAAATGAGTGCAAGATGAGCGCAAAATTATACACTGACAAGCGATGATGTATCCTACACTGTAGATTGATCAGCTGTTTATAACTGCCAGCTGTCTGTCCATGTAAAGCTAAGCCCATTATCCTGAAAACAAAAGCCCACTGCTCTGAAAACACACACTCTGGAGTTTGAGTTCAATGACTTCCTATCTCACAGTCTGCCAAACTCCATTAACATATTGCCCAATTTAACCCTTATAAGATTCTACTGCTTCTAAAAGATTATTAATGATTTCTTGTGGTTCATATCCAGACACTAACTCATTCGGTGAACATTCAGCATTCATCTGACAATAAATGTGAAGCTGGCAAACTACACCAGATATTCTGGACTGGACTGGAAATTATTGTTGGAGAAGCGAGTATTTCAACTTCACATTTCCTTATTCTCTGATGACATGTAATGATCATTTTATGATTTAGTGCAGTGCATATAGTATGCATTTCTCCTTTAAACAATCACACCTGATTTCCTGAAACTGTTCCTTTTTCCCAGGGAATGTGCTTTCAAAGTATTTTCAGTATCAGAAAATCAACTTTTACAGAAGATAGAGCAATTTTACTGAGGATTGAGGGGCTTTTTTCAGACATAATTACTTAAGATAATACTAGAGCCTACAATTCATGAATAAATTATGTAAAAAATAAATTAGGAAATAACTAAATCAACTCAGGAAATTCTCATGTACTGTGGCCAAACATCAGCACTTACTAACATCTTATATCATGCATACAGTGTCTGTCTTTTCTGTCTTTATTTGTGATATTATCATTATTATTATTATTATTATTATTATTATTATTATTATTATTATTATTATTATTATTTTGCCTAATCCGGTGAATAAAATTCCAATCTGTAATTTTTTGACTAATGCACTTGCGGTTTCTCAGCTGGTTGTGTAATATTGACTATTTTCAAACTGGGGTAATTGTTAGCTGTTCAATAGCTGCCAGACGCAGCTGCAGTGATTATTGTTGAAGGTAGCTGTGTGTGTGTGTGTGTGTGTGTGTGTGTGTGTGTGTGTGTGTGTGTGTGTGTGTGTGTGTTTGTGTGTAATTGTATATACCTGAGTTTTAGTTCAAGTGCTCAGCTGTGATGTGTTTACAGTTTGTCTAGCCAGTGTACATTTCTCCAGCTGATGTTACAGGCTGCACACAGAAGTTGAAACTGGACACCCAAGACACTTCAGACTAAACCACAAACACACACACGTACACACACACACAAGCGCTCATGGAGAAACCTTAACGTACAAAACACTGTGTAATTGTAAATCAATAAACAATTAGGGCACCGCCATCATAACACACTGCTTACTGACCTCAAATCCCTCGGCGCTGACTGTGTCTCCATTTTCTTGTTGTTTGTAAGAGGGCAGCTAAAACAATAATGGGATGGCTGTCGGCTAATATGTGGACACTCGCCAGTGAAGCATGTAGCAACAATAAAGCTCCAAAGTCTGTGTTTGTTTTTTGTGCATCATCAGACTGTGAAGTTACATTTCACTGTGATGGATTATCTCTTTCAAGGAATTTGAAGATCATAAAACAACATACAAACATTAGGTTCATAGTTATGAGCATGTTTCTCACATGATGGTGTGATTTAATATAAAGTCAATAGGGTTTTGGGGCATTCTGGCACCAAATGTTTAACGTGATAGTTCAGATTATTGGATGTGGGGTTGTATTAGGTACTTATCAATAGTAAATGCATTAGTAGATGGCGGTTTTGGAGTTTGGAGAAGCAGAGAGGAGTACCAGCACTCAAACTAAGCAATGTGCTGCTGTGAACAGGGTCAGCATCAAGAGGTAGTGTAGCCACCAAAAAAATCAGCACCAGTTTAGCTGTACTCTATATTTAGAATATTTTCACCACTTTACTTTGCCATCAGACATCTTTTTCTGGTGATAAACCACTGTTAAATAAGCCATAATATCGTTCTTTCCAATCCAACCAAACCCCATTAACAAAATAAGTCATTTTACCATGCAGAAAACAGGACTTGCTGGTTTTACCACAATGTCAGTCTATTTGTTCTGTTTGTGTTTGTGTGTGTTTTAACAGGTTAGTTCAGATTCACCAAAGTAATACAATAACATGAACAAATAAACAGATCAAGGCAGGGGTAGACCAGCAGCTCCCGTGTTCTGCAAAAATGACTGATTTCACCTATGGAGTTTGGTTGGTTTGGAGAGAGCGATGTCATATTAATGAATCCTCTGGCAGGAGTTATAGGGGGTCGCTTAGATAGAGGAAATAAAATCCATCACTGTCCCCTGATTCAAACCTCTTCTTTTTATACTACATCATTTAAAATTTGTCACACACTTATAAAGTCAAAAGTGTAATATGCCTTTTGAAATGGTGGATAGATTTTGCAATGGTTATTTCCCATTTATGAAATCTTTTTTTTTTCAAGATTTTTATTTTAACTCTTGCATTTTTTCCTCTTCTGTCTTTTGCTTACTCTAAACCTCTTTTGTGCTGTTTTACATTATTAGTGTTATGGTACTTTGTCTGTATATATGTGTGCGTGTATAGACCCTTTTACAGTTTGTAAATGACAAGAAAGCTGTGCACGCAGTTTGGCAATGGAAGTGCGATGGACCAAAACAGTTTGTCGATGGAAGCTGCAAACGCAAGCAGTTTTGATTGCATCCTCAGTCATGTCAACAACTTTATGAGCTTGCAGCTGCAGACGATTGCTCTGAAACTTTCATGATGATCCTTTTGGAACTTGAGTTGACCAGTGGAATATAAAGATTCAGATGTGTCACGTACATGACAACCAGAAATTTTGGTGATTTTTGTGGCGGTAGGATGTTTAATTCAACATTTGCAGCTTGATAACTCGTCTGCATGACTCAGGGAAACAGCTACTTCAGTTGCTGAAATGCGCACACAACTTTTCGAAGACGTCTGCTGTAAAAGGGTCTATGGGTGTAGATATTTGTATGTACTCTACCATGTTACATGTGTTCAAAAAGACAAAAGAAAAGAAAATATCTGACCTGCATCTACTGAAGCTAATACATGAAGTACCTTATACAACCCAGCTTCAAATAATCTGAACTATCCCTTTAAGATGTACTATCAGCTGTCAAATAAAGGCAAGAAATGTTTTAAGAACTAATCAAGCAACATGTTCTTTTCCCTCAAGAATGACACTTAATGCGCCTCTGAGCACGACACTTAATCTGCTGCTGTTCCTTTGCTTGGTTAGCTGGTTAATTAATCAGGCAGGGACTGATCTTACTGTTCCCTGGATACATCTTTACCACTGGTGTTAGATTTGAGAATAAATCCTCTGATGGATCAGATGCGAGGAGCAGGCTTGTTTGTGTTTTTTTATTTTTTTTTTATTTTGAGGAGCGGGTAGGTGTTATTTCATCAAGACCACTGCACTGCACTGGTGAGACAGCGACGGCTTAAAAGGGGCCTTTGGCAAAAAGAAAAAATAAATAAAATGCTGGGTCACAGAGCAAAAGAAGATAACCTGGTTCAACCTCTGCTGCTGAAAATTCTAACATCACCTGGCAGTGCACCAAGCTGGCCGATCAAATGTATGAAAGTGTGCTTTTCCAGGTAATATTGTGCTAATTCTCCTGCCAAGAGTGATAAAATCCTACCTCAAAGAAGTGTATTATACTGTGCTTTCACCATTTGAACCATAGGCAGGTTTTTTTTTTAATTTTCTTTCTGTGTTGGCAGAGTCCTTTTCAGAGTAAGTTGGGCTTCTCAGAAATTATCAAATTGCATGTGGATGCCACTATACAATGTACATACTGTTCTTCTATTGTGAGGAAGAGAATGTATTCCAGGGATATAAATGGAAACCCATAAATACTGACAACAAGCCCTGAGAGTGCAAAACAACAACAACAACAAAAAGATAATATTCATGGATGTTCTCCTATTATGTTTTCTTTTCTTATTTCTATTTGGAATAAACATGTTCACATTATGCATTAGGTGATGCAAACAGGAAGTACTATGTTGCCATGGCATCAGTGAACTGGATGCAGAGGATGTGGGCACAAGAGCATTTGTTTTTAAAGTGGAGGGACAATAAAGTAAAATAAAATAACAACTGCATGATAGCTATTAAGAAATATATGACATTTGTTTTCGTGCTTTCTATAATACTGGAGGTGACAACAAATGCTCTGTGCTATTGATTAATTAATATATCCTGAAGATTAACGCACTAACCTTAATCTAAATCACATTTAGTTTTTTTTTGACAGAGGCCTGATGCTTGATGATTCATAACATTGTGTTTTCATCTTTACTCTGAAGTCATTCTTATTCATTTTTACCCAAAAAACATCAACATTGTGGGAGTGCTCTTATCAGCCCTTTGCATCTGCACATCCCACTGTATGTTTGTTTACATTTGGTGAATCTGCACATTGAAAAGTCATGCTGCATTAGTCACTAGCAGTTGCTGTTGTGATCTGCACAGACGCAAATGAACTGAGTTACTTTTATACTGAAGAAAATGTCAAAACATGATGATTATGATTGACGGGAGCATATTTTTTGTGTGATTTCTAAGCAGATTTATGGATGTTTGTGGACAACAGAGATACCATTTTAACTGGAGATAGTCACAGAAACCAAACACAAAAAGACAGTTTGAGTCTTTCAAACTCAAATATTCAAATAAACTTGCGAATATTCAAAAAAGTTATCTTTGTGAATAAAAAAACCCAAGGGTGTTTGTCATTGGTTCAGTTTCTTTTCACATAGAGAAAAATCCAAGCGAACTAGAATGCAATCACTACAAACAACTGATCAAAATTTTAGCGAAATCGCATTTTGTCCTACTGCAGTTACAAATCACAGGAGGTGCAATATTTGGTAAAAGCAAAATGTGTGTCACAGTATAACTTTAAATTAAACGTCGCCATGCTGCAGAGATGACCTGCCATTCACAACATATTCTACAGACTTTTAGTACAGATCTGTGCAGAAATCACACCGATATCATTTTAATACGTTTGACAATAATTGCAAAATAATCGCAAATAATTTTTTTTTTTTTCAGAATTGTTTACCCCTATTAAAAACCACAGGCAGGAGAACGTTCACTTCACTTATTGGTCAGATGTATCAAAGAAGTGAGCAAGAAATCATGCAAATTAAGCAATGGTAGACTTGGCATTTGCTCATCACTGTGGTAATTATAGGGACAGTATACCTGGCAAACATATTCCAGTAGAAGGCTAAATGGACTTCAAGGGAACCTCTTGAAAACACTATATTGTTGTATACTACTGCCCAAACTGTTCTCCAACTAGCTGCTATGCAAGCTGCTAGGTGTTTTTGTTTTCTCCCTCCTGTTGGCAGAGTCACTATGTGTCTTTGGTATTTTTTAGAGTAAGTTGGGCTTTTCAGAAGTGTTCAAATTGCATGTGAGTTGTACTATAAATATTGTGTATTCATTGTGTGAATGGATAGAGGAGGAGAATATCAAAAAAAAGTCCTGAGAGTGCAATACAAGAACATCAACAAGCAAAAGCAAATATTCATGGATATTGCCCTGTTGTGTTCCTTTTGTCTTAATTCTACTTGGAATAAACATGTTTTGAGTTCACAGGGTACTTTTCACAGTTGCATGAGGGACAACTTAGTCTTATGGAAGAAGTCTTGCTATTTTAAACCAAACCATGATTTCCTCTTTACAAGACAGACATTCTGTCAGAAACTTCTCCCAACAGTGCAACAGCTTGTGTTGTGTTTTCTGCTGCATCCCACAATGCAAAGCACACCTGGATACAGGAGCTGTTTGGCTCTGACTTGCAGCGTCCCCCTGGCAGTGCTCCTGGCTCGAGGTCGGGTTATGTTCATGTTTCCAACACAAACAAACTATAGTCCAGAGTTTGTTTGGGAGCAAACCCAGGCCACCTCCTCTCAAAGATCTGTGTGTGAATGTTTTGGGATACTCGAGTCACATGACTTGAATCAGACTTTAGTGACAAATTTGAGGAATTAAGACTTGCTGACACTGATAAAAAGACTGGACTTGACTTTGACCTGACATTCATGAGTTGAGACTTGATTTAGACTTGAGACAGATGCCTCAAAAGGACTTTTTTGTTAAATATCTGCATATGTTTTGTTTTTAAGCATGATTGAATGAACCTGAAGATCTGGTGACCTACTAGGATGCAGCAGACCATCAGAGGTCATCAGAGGTCGTCAGTGAGGCTGCTATCATGGAGGGGACTACTCCAGAAATAGTAAAAATTTGGATTCAAGGATTGTTGTTGATGATGGTGGTATGAAGAGAACAGTGGTGTGCCATGTCTGCAGCTCAGAGATCAGTGACTACCACAACATCCAACTTCATCTGTCATTACAAAACCCGCAAAAAACTCTGCAGACATGTTATTAGCTAACATACATGCTCATGAGTATTGCTCACGTGTGCAACTACTGCATTCCCCTTCTCCATGGTGGTTTGTTTTGCCCCAAAATGTCAAGATTTATGAGGCGTAAACAGGTTGCAACAGTATTCACTGAAAATAAAACATGACCGTGTTTGAACTGATTTAATTGTGGGAACTAGGATCATCAGAATTTTGTGACTTGCTTGATCCTCACCGCAGTAACTTGGGACTTGCTTGAAACTTGAAGATAAAGACTTGAGACTTGCTTGTGACGTGCATGAGTGTGAATTACACTGTAAAAACAAACAAGTTGAGAAATCTCAAAGTTTCTAGTCAACACACTGCAATAGATTCCAATTCTAAAGTTCTAAAAGTTTTACCAAGTATTGATCATGTGTTGAGATAATTTACTTTTCTTTTTTAGATAAGCTTTAAGTGTTATATTTCACAAACACAAAAAATGGTTTTCTAAAAAATGTTGAGTATTGATGTGAAAGTAAATGTTAAAATTTTAAGATTTTCAGAAAAAACAGATTTGCAGCTCATTATGACCATTTTTTTCTAAAACTCAAACATCAAAGAAAAGTCAATTGTCTTAACTAAAAATTATAGATCAGCAAAACGTTTAAAAGTTTATTTCAAAACTTAAGAGTTTGAGTTGGGCTCAAGACTAAAAAATCTTTTGCAGTGTGTTGCCTTGAAATTTTAAGTTGTCTCAACATTTTTTTTTTCATAGTGTACACTGGACTGAAAAGCCCAGGTGTGAAAACCTGTATGAACCTGTATGAGCTTGACAGCAGCTGATTGTCCTGAACTCTAACCTGAGAGAAAAGCCATGTTTGTGTCACTTCAGGAGTGGACAGAAGAGGAGCAGATAACACAAAATGCACACTGAACACATGCTGTTCAGAGATTTAGATGAAGACAAGATTTTGTCAAATTTACACATCTTTATAAGACAGGACAAAATGGAAAAGGAGATCGTCTGATTGTTTGAAGACATTTTCTTAAGAGAGTCACATTAATACAAAGATCTATCATGGAATACCAGTATTTTATATACTGCAGTTGTTATACCACATTTTTATATTCTGTAACATGTGTACATGGTAATATGCCAACTTTGATTCAAAAAGTGTTCAGTTAGTTCATCCAAGAAAAGAAAAAAAAAGAAAACTTTTTAAACAATATTCAACTCACCATGAAAGGATTACAATACCCTGCAAATGCTCACGGTCTGTGTCATAATGTCTTTAAGCGTTTATCTTTACCACAAGAGAATACACAAAAACTCAATGCTTTGGGTAACTCATTGGATTTGATCCTGCCTTTCATATAAAATACTTGAAATAACTGAATGCTCATTAATGATTTACATAGTCCCAAGGGGAACAGAGACAACACTGTGATACTGTGAGAATTCATGATAATAAGGAAGAGATGTGAAGAGTTCCACTCCAAAACGCTATATATCCAGATACAACATAAAATAAAATCGTTGCCTGAGGTTTATCATTCAGTGTCTGAGAAATCTACAGGTTCCACTCTGTAAAAATGAACTCATTTTGTCAAGTGAGCACTTAATTATGAAGAATTCTTTAAAAGTAACATCATTTGGCTTTAGTTTTTTTGCCGTTGAGCTTTTTGGGGGTCATGTTTTTCTGTCACATTTTGGAACAAAACTCTTCATGTTTTCCAGTTCATTAAATACTATAATTATCAAAAATATGGAACGCGTAATACCACACAATTAGCTGATCCACTTGAGTGATTATTATTTTTGATGTACTGTCCATAAATTAACACAAGTATCTACCTGCTTCAGTGGCTCCTCTCTGGTCTGAACAGAAGAGGGTTTTTTTTATCAAAGCAGCAGACGGGGTTGAAACCTCGTCATCGCTAAACATGCAAAGGCCACAGTGACTGTGAGTCATGTACAGTTGATGAAAAAGAAATCAGAATAACTGAAAAAAAGAAAGGTTTTTATTTTGTTGCTCTAAAAGAAATGTAAGAGAAGAAGCCATCCTGTTGTTTCTTTTCTCGGCTTGTGAAGTGACAGGATCCTCGTGGTGCTCACCTAAAATGTTTCAAATCAACAGTTTGACATTTTGGGAAGTACGCTTGGGAAATTTGCTTTTTGCAGAGAGTTAGATGAGATGACTGATACCACTCATATCTGTACAGCAAATCTGAAGCTACTTCCTGCCATGGGCCACAGGGTTTTACTGGCCCTAGCTGAAATCTTATTGGCCCCTGAAGTGCCCCTGTTCACTTTGGAGCAACTCATGGTTGGCTTGCTAGCACTATCTGACAAAGCTAACCATTGCTGGAAGGACTTGTACTCATTGATTTGCTGTTAGGTAGATTCTGTGGTTATTTATGTGTAAGTAATCACTTGAATGCAGGAAATAAAGTGTCTAACACTGAGATTTTCCTGGAGGTGGACCCCCCAGACGCCTCGCATAATAGCCCCACCTCATAGAGTACGATGTGGCCCTTTTTGTCCACTGATTTACAAAAATCCTGCATATATCCTTGCTTCCAGAAGCTGGTTAGCTTAGCATAAAGAGTTGCATCAGGGGGAGTACGGCTTGGTCCAAAGGCAACAAAATATGTCAACCTGCTCCTTTAACAGCCACAAAGGCTCATTGGGATGCTTCATGGCCTCATGTTTTTAATCAAATCAGATCAGTTGATTGAGTGTGTTGCAATACAAACCAATGAACGCGACTTTACGTTACTTTATTTCCAAGTAAGAAAAATACTATGATTGGTTTGCTTGGTTATGATTGGCTGTGTCTGAATCAGGATGATGACAATGAGTCAAGTGACCGTGAGAATGTGGATAGTGGCAAGGCTGGTTAAAAAATTTTCGCTAGCTAACGTTAGCTAAGGCAGAACAGACAATGCTAAACTAAGCTCCTAACTAACAAACATGGATAGAAAACGGTGGTGAAGGGGAGCCGCGAAGCAAAACCAGCCGATCTGCATTTGTTTCACACTTGACAGAAGTCTCGCTAAAAAGTAATCATCCGCCAAAAACTGATTGTGTCAGCCAGTTTATCCATGTTCACAGCTGCTTTAACCTGTATCAAACAGTGTACACACACAGCTTCATGTCCATTGTAATGGCAAAGGTAGGCTACGGTTTTGTGAAACTTTATAACCGGAGCATAAAAAGAGAGAAGGCAAGATCCGCACACCAAAAGAGCTCCCGTATGAGAATTTATTAGCGTGACGTTTTGAGCTTTATGCTCTTCCTCAGACTCAGACAAACTTTATAACCGGATAATCAAAATTGTGGCCAAAGGAGTGTCTGCAGTGGTAGTTTGCGGTACACAAGATCTTGTGCCCAGAGGTCTCTTCATTCCTAATCTGCGCTTGTCCTCTAATGTTCTCTACATGTTATGGGGCTTACGTACTGGACTATTTCTTGCCTGGGAGCTTCTCTACTGACCAGGGTTGCCAAGTGCGTGTGTGTGTGCCAAAACCAGCCCAAGCGTGTGTGTTAATGTTCATGTGACATGTGCCAGATCCATATGTGTAGGGTGCATCTACAGTATGTGGAGTCAGTTTTGTAGGATTTAGGTATAAATAAATTATTTCATTTGAAACATGGGTGTATTTTTACAGATATTATTGATGTGATTTGCATGTAAAATAGATCCACTTAACCAGCGGACAAAAGATAGAAATACTTCAAAAGAAGCCCAATTCCGTGGGAAAACCGTGGCCCTGGCAACCCTACTGCTGGCTGCTTGGCAACATCATGGTGACAACAAGACTTTACAGAAGTTACCTTTTCACTTTGGTTTATATATGGATGAAACAAACAGGATGTAGAGCTCAGAGGCTGTGTAGCCTGTTAAATCCAGGTTAGCGTTTGCTCCACAAGCTTCTTTAGTGTTCAAGAGTGTTCCTGGAGTTTACTATCCATATTCTAAGAGCTTCCACTACAGAATTTGCTATTAGAAGCTGAAACCTTTGTGATTTTAACAAAGTGAAACATCAATTCATTTATTAGTAGCTAAACATAAACTATAGCTCCCTTTCAAAAGGAAGGTTTTAGTTATACATAAGCCTATATTTCAATGCATGTTTACTTCTGCCACAACCTTCACTTTGGCTCTTGTAAATCCCATCTATGCTATGTTTACACCTTGTCAGACGTGGAGAACTTCCCCCGCAAAACTGACAGTCACAAATAGCGTGAGCTTAGTAAATCCAGCTGAACACATAATCAACCTCTGTGTGAGACACATTGCTTACTGTTGAGTAAGGCTTTGTTCCAAGGCTGGATTTTTCTTAGCTTTTTGCGTTATTTTAAATGTCAATGTGCTTTCGAAAGAAGTTTAATTACTGAACTTTAGAGGTGCTGATGGGTGGGTCTTGTTACCCCTGAACAAAGCCAAGCTAGATTTTTCTAGTCTTAATGCTAAGCTAAGCTAACTGACTGGGTTGTAGCTTCATATTTAGCTGAAGAATACAACAGTGGTATTAATCTGCTCACATAACTCTCAGCAACAAAAAAGCAAATATGAATATTTCACAAAACATCTAACTATTTCTTTAAGTTACAGACTTTCTGTTGCAGTGTGTGTGCGAGGCACACGCTTGCAGCTAACAAATGACTTATGCTTTCAGTTACAAAAAGGTTTTCTTAAGAGTGGAAAAGCAGTTTCACACCAAAAAGCCTGAAAATGACAGAACAGTTCCTCAAAGCGTGTGTATGTGTTTGGAAGTGTGGTGTAAGATATTACTTAGCAACGCATTATTCTCGCCATCAAAAGCAAATGAACTGGAAAGTGAATATGAGGTTTCATCACCTCTTTGGAAAAGTGTCGTGTTGATGGCTCTGAGTCGTCCCCCTCCCCGTTCTCCAGAGTCTCTGTGATTCAGTGTCAGCCGACTTCCCGAACTATATGCACTGTCAGTCACCTTCACCACATAAGACAACTTACCAGCACTGACACAGGTAATTCCCAAGAGAAATCTCCTCGAGATTAGGATGAAAACACATACCATAGCTTTATACTTTAGCCACCCAGATCACAGTCAGAAAAGGAACCAAAATAACACCCAAAAAAATAAGTTAACATAATTTTGACACATAGAATTTTACAATATGTACATTATTTTTAAATTAAAATAGATTTGTCGGTTGTCTGATTGGGTAGGTCCTCTACAGAGCACTCCCTTTTTTTTTTGTCAACCATCCAGTGTTATTCCACAGAGGCAGAGTTCCCCGTTAAAAGCTCAGTGCCAGCCAATCAGAGTGCAAGTAAGGCTACCATCGTCAAGTCCCTGCCAATAGTTTGTCGGTGACGTCTTCGGACAGGGCCGAGCCCTTAGCAACACGCATGGCAGACCCTTCAACACCCTGACAAAAAGAAATAAATATAAAATATATGTAATATTTCTATATATATTCATAAAACCAAACCCAGGATAGATTTTAACTCTGATGTGTTCTCTCCATAATAGAATCAAACTGTGGCCATTTTCCTATTGCCAGTCCGCTTCGCTTCCCTTTTCGTCTCCATTTTTGTGTATTTTTGCAGTTTTTCGAGGAAAAAAAAAAAGTCTTCTTCAAACCTGTACATCTTATACGCAAGTAAACAAAATGTAAAAGTGCGTGTTTTTTTGAATACGTTTTATCCACTATATCCAAAAGTGTTGCAGGCACTTAAGTCCTTCCCAAACATTGTAGGTGTTTTTCGACAGTGGAGCAGGTTGGTTTGGTTATTCCTGGATTCGTGTGGGTCGGTCTGTCTGTATGTCTCTGTCGATCTGATCTGTCTGTCTGTCTGGCGAGGAACGGGCCGTCCCGTGGGCCGCTGCTAGCCCAGGATGTCCAGGTAGACCGGCGTGGCTTTCCCCATGGCGAACAGGACCTTCTGAATGTCCTTAATGTTCAGTCGTTGCTGCGGTTCCCTCTGCCAGCAGCCCAGCATGATGTCGTACACCTCCTTGGGACAAATCCGAGGCCTCTCCAGAACCCGGCCCTGGGTTATGCACTCAATAACCTGCAGAGGAGAGAGGGCAGTGGAGTGAGACAGACGATTTTCACTGACTGATTGCTTTGGTTTGTTCATAATGAGAAAGCAGTGACACTGAGCAGGCTGTCCTTTGAGGTTTGGACTAATGAAACTGAGATGAAAGAAGTAAACAGTATGCATTCAGTCTTAAATTTGTCCAATATTGATGGGAAAACAAGATTTAATTTTTTCTGTCTCACAGCACAAAATAACAATGATCCTGAATATTTGTGTGGGCGGATGTTTGAGATGCTGCTAAAAAGGGTGATTTATCATTTCTTTGTTGCTCTTGTGCTTTAATTAGCCAGATGAGTCATTGCTGTTCTGACAATTTGACTTTATTTTTGTCAATTCCAGGCCACCGTAGCTCAAGAGAATGGATAGGGGTCTATTAGCGTGTAATGATTGTGGCTGCACTGAAAAAACAGCCCAGAAAAAGTGTTGTTTTCTGCTTCTCTTTGTTTCTCTCAGCATAGCCACCACATACAATCTCTACACTTCAAACTCAGGTACTAATACCAGCTCAATGTTTTTGTTTTGTTTTTCCACGTGTTTCAGTTATTAAAGGGAAGAATAATTACCAACGCAGCTGAAGAGGAAAAATGGAAACTCTCCCCGTAAGACATATTACGGTGTCATGCAATTTCATGCTCTTGCAAGCTAGCAGCAAACAACACGGTGTCAGAACAAAGCATTTGATAATCTACTGCTATCTGAAGCCTAATTTTCTGGAAAGAATGTGCGACAAACCTAATCTGTGTTTAAATAAAAATGATTTCACTGAGGTTTATGCTCAAGAGTGTCAACAACGGTAAAACGCCGCAACAAAACAAAGTATTAGAACACACCAGTGGGAAAAGCCTGTTCTGTTCTCCCACCTGTTGCAGCTGTTTACCGAGGTAAAGTGCTGCTTCCTCTCTATTGTTTTATTCTGTTTCTCATGTTTTGTCACCAAAGCATGAGAGGCCTGGCAGTCAGACTACCTTGAGACTGAGAATAAGAGGATGGAGCATCAGCTCCTGCTAAGGCATATGGAGCCTCTTTGCATAAATTCCCAGATCAGAAACATTACAAAGAACCAGCAGTAAAGGCTGCAGTGGTCATGGCAACGGCAGCCAGGCAGACAGATGAGGCAAAGTACCCAAATGAAACTGGGAGCAATCATGAAGGACAGAGTCCAGCTAATTTACAACAGTAAGACAGTAAGAAGTGACAAGGTGATGGTTGTTTACTATGGTGTCAATTTAATTCCCCACACATCTTATACCAGACTTACCAACCCATTATAATTAGATCATCTGACCAGGGGCGTTGCCAAGCCAAAAATGGCCACCTACCAATTAATGAATGAACCATTTCTCATGTCTACAGTTATGACACTACACATAATAAAATAATAATATAAATGTAAATATAAAGCTGTTACACTTAATTCTTTAAGTCCCTAAAGGAAATTGTAGCTCCATTGTACATCTGTCGTCAGGCTGTGAGACTCCTGAATTCATCTTCCACACTGAAAAATACTTTTATTTTCATGATTTATTATGTAAATCATTTATTTATTAATTAAGTAGGGTAAACTAACCCTTTAAAGATTTAAAAGTAGGCTACATCCCAGTGAAAACAATGTTCATTTAAAATTAGTCATCAAACAGCTGGTTGTAACTAAGGTTCCACCTCTTACTGGACAGGTAACCAATCATATCTGAGGATAATGTTGTGGCATGTGGGGTGGCCAGTTCCCCCCCACCCCATGCCTCTCCCCTGTACAAGCGCCCTGCATCTGACATTATCTATGCTTTCCAGTCATCAACATGTAAAACATGGATTAGAGTTGAAGTCAACACACACAAACAATTTGTTCAGTTTTTTTCACATATGCAGTAGCGCTCCCCAAGACCTGTAAAAATATTTGTATGTGTAAAATTGGTGGAGGATCCCTTTAAGTGGCAACTTTAACTTGCAGCCACAGCAGCCATATGCAATAGTTTTGTCTGTTCGATAAACTTTGTGCCTTCAAAGTTGACATTTTAAACAAGCGCAAAAGTGCCTTTAAGCTGTGCGAGTAGCATAAAATTGAGACACTTTTTATGCTACATTTAAGAGGTATAAATTGTAGATTTTACTCCACCTCATTTATTTGACAGCTTTAGTTAGTGGTTCCTTTACAAATTAAAGACACAGCAATGCACACACAGATGTTCTCAATGAGCCTGGCTGATTAGACCTCTAGTCAGGTGTAAGGTGAGTGGAGCTACGCTGGGAATAACTGATGTCACCAAACTCTACAGTACTAATAAGAATGATAACAGTTGTCGCTTGCTATTGTCAAATTACAATTTTGCAGTTGTCTTGCAGTCTGCCTGAGCTTCCTTGAGTCTGGGAGAGGCAGAGGGAAACAACTCACATCAACCATAGATTGCATATCTAATAGGATATTATTTAATATACAATATATCACTGCAGTTAACAATTTATATTGCTGTAGTCATATTTGGATGCACAATTGTTACATAAGGCTCCTTTAAAAACGTCAGTGCTTAATAGAGAGAAACAATATCTTTTTTTTTTGTACAGTAATAGATAGAGGGGGGTAGCAGAAACAAAGAGTATTTTGTCACCCGAGCTCCATGATCCCACCAGTGATCATAGTCACTAGTCATGATAAATCTAACACCAGTCCCTCAACCTAACAAGCAATTCAGACGGACAGATACGCAGCGGGAGTCTCAGCTGCGGGGAAGTGTAGCAGGCTGGATGTGGATCAGCTGCTACAAAGAGACCCAGTGCATGAGGGGCACTGCTGAATAGACACAGTTGGAGACTAGTTCATCCCTCTGGTAGCAGCAGTGTCTCTGGTTTCTGCTTTTTATTTAATCCAAAGTGAAATATACAAAACCCAAGACCCTGTGTTTTTTACTGCAGCACCATTCCATCAAATGTCTTTTGCATCATTTTCCTCAAATTCGGTTGACATATTTGGTATATTTGGAGACATTTTGTGTGTTTGAACAATGATTGGAAGCATGACAGTTTGTAATATCTGTCCTATTTGCTAGCTGCTGCTGCTTGCTTTTATGTGATAGTTGTTGAATGTTTTATTGTCTCCAACAGGCGTAGGCCTGGAGGGGATCATGCAATCACTTGCAGGTGTGTGTTCGTGTGAGATGAACAGGCCTGGACTTGGTCCGCAGCCAGTCTCGAACACTACCAGACTGGCAGTGGACTTCTGTGATTCACAATTTTTGAAAAACCCCGAAAAATCTTTCTTTGCTGCTTCCATGCTGGTGACAGCTATGACCAGAGGCATTATGTTTTTTGTGTCATCCCATTCTTGTGAACGCTCAGGAATCTCAGGAACGCTCGCAGGGAATTTCTTCAGATTTGGTACAAAGCATCCAATTGGATTCAGGGAAGAACTGCTTGGAATTTGGTGGTACTGGGACCTCACAGAACACAAATTTCAAGAATTCATATGCTAATTATGACAAAATGTCACACAAATGTCCAGTAGGTCACTAGCAGTGCTGGAGAGTAACTTCTGTTGTATTTACCTTCTCTAATTAAATAAATTAAATAAATAAATGTAATTGTAATCTATTACAGTTACTGACAAAACATATGTAATTAAATCACAGTTATTAATCAACTTTAGTTGCTTATAATGGGTTGTCTGGCAGAGATCTGCACTCTACTGAGTACACGCTTCTATAATCTGAATAAAAGTAAAGTGGTGGAGCTTATAGAGCCTGGTGGAGAATAAGACCTGATTGAAACAAGTGCTTATACAGTATCCAACAGTGTGATAGTTTATCATTGTCACTGATACTTATTTATAATTGTTACTATAATGTATCATTGTGTAATGTATTTGACAAATCTGAATAAATGAATAATAAGTTCAATATTTCTATCTAACACTCTCCGAAGGCAAAATTGCATTATAGAAACAGATCATGGATTTTCACTTTTTGGCTAAGACATAATACACAGCTCATCTCATTACATTGTCATAAGGTTTCGGCGATGTAGTTTAATCAGCTGAGTGTTTCATTTGGAGCGTCTCAAAAAAATCTTTATGTGCGAGATACATTGAAATGTGGAAATCCCAATTTGTGTCAAGCCCAAGAGCATATTGATATTTCAATTGAAATACTTGAAATGCCAGGTTATTCTTTTAGGTCAATTTAATTTTCTCAATATGCTTGCTTTACAAGAGTAATCCTAATTGAATTTTATTGATTCAAAGCAGAGGCTCCAATGAAAAAACAAACCAATCATGGGTGTTATGTAATGCAGCATTTTGTCTGGTGGCAAGGCGGCATCAATTTATCACCTCGTTGGGCCAGCGCAAGTCTCAGAAAGAGAACTGAAACAACACAAGGCAGTAGATTAAGATCCAAAATGGCAGTGTTCATTTAAATCTGCCATTTGAAAGCTCGTGCTTCCACTTTAGCCCTCAATGCTCTGTGAGACGAGGCAAATCTATTCAATTCTTAATTCTTTCCTGTTTAATGATAACTGCTCCAACTGGTATTGTTTTATGTGATTTAAAATAAATTTTCTTATTTGAATCACTCATTAGACGTCAAGAAACATAAAAGAAGTCTTGGATAACCTGGGGCAGATTGCACCTACAGGACTTACTCATGGTCTTAAAGCTACTAAGGAGTTTTTAACTGGTTATGAAACAGTCCTAATTTAGTAGTGATGTCTCTATATGACCTACATAAGCACTTAAAGCTCTAAACTAGACCATCCACAAGGAGATCGGCTATTTCTATATTTTTAATGGTTGCAACTGGGTTAGATTCTTCTTAAAATCAGATGAAATAAAGCAGTTTTGACATTTTTCCCACCACAATTACAGTCAGTAGTATGTTAACCAGTTAAAAAGAGCAGTAGGAGATTTTTATTTTGATAATTTCATTTTTGATGTTAGGTTTGTTGGTTAGGACTTTTGAAAATATACCATTTTTCTCCCCAGGGGCCTCCAAAATCAATACAGTATGAAACATCCTTGTGGTAGCTTTAAGCTAAGTTGGGTGTAACTTGGCGATCTAAGTTTGAACTAATAGTTGCATATGTTGCACCATCTGGGCTTCAGCTTTCCTGCTAAGACCGAGTGTAAATCTTACACCTGGTCAAGTCAAAATCTAGTCCGATTAATATTTATCCTCTTGTCACAGAGACTAGTATTCTGTGTCATCAGTGCTCAAAGAGATGTGTTATTCAACAGAACTGTGGAGAAAATTAAAGCAATACAGGTGGGAAATGAATAATATTCAGTTAGAAATAACTGTGTGTGACAGTGTTCACTGCATCAATCTGTGTGTTATATTAACGTGGCATATTATAGTGTGTAGCCAACACACTGGGTAAAATGGACACGTTTTTTACACAATATAATAAATAACTTAGAAATGTGTAACATTTGCTGAATTTATAAGAAGGCCCAAACAATTAAGAATTTGTCATGAACAGGATTTCCCAAAGTTCTGAAAGTTTCTCCTTACTCAATAACTCTCAAAATTGCAAGGTTAGGGTTAGGGTAGGGAACATCTGTTCACCTACAGTATTTTATTTGAACAATCATTAATTTCCTCTGTTATTTCTCTCCAAGTCGACAACTTATTTGTTGACTTTTTTGTTATTGGACTGCTTGGGAGTCAGTGCTGTCTTGTGCTGGCTGTACAGTCCTATTACTCTTCTTTCCTCAGTGCAAGATGAAACTGTCTTTTCCTTTTCTTTGATCCTCCATAACATTGCTGCAAATTAGCTTAGCAAATGATTTGCTACAAATAAGCAAGACAGCAGTAGATTGTTAACAATGTATGCCAGCAATATACACTGCTAGGCAATGGCCATAGTTTTGTAGGCACGGGCATAATTTACCCTTCATAGGTCCCGCCCCTTTTGGGTCTGTGGTCCAATAACAGCTGAGCAAGCTTGGTGCCCAGTGGAACCTCAGTCAACATTCTCCTTTTCTTTCCTGTCCTTAGATAGGTTATGTGCTAGGCTTGAAAAGAAAACCAGATTTTAAAGACAGTTAAAAGCAGGATCTGTAAAAGCAACACGTATATGGTCACATATTTAGCTAATATTAGCAAAACACTGGTTAAATATTTATTTAATGATTTATGTAGATTAGTTAGCTAGTTAGCTAATGTCTTGCTCAAATTAGCTATCACATGTTAGTAGCTACTGTAGCTAATGATTAGATTAACTGGCTAGTTAGATAGAGTTTGCTAGAACACCTGCTAACTAGCTAACAAATTATGCACAGTATATTAGTTAGCTAGTATGCTTTATGTTTTTTTAACATTAGCTAATGTTGTTTTTACAAGTCCCTTAGCAACATAACAATCTTCAAAAATTTTCTTTTCAACATAGACAAACCTAGCACAAAACATATCTAAGTACAGAAAACAGGAAAGGAGGAATTTGACCAAGGTTCCAAAAGGGGCAGGACTTAGGAGAGGAATTTAATACTCAGCTTGAGTTTGGTTGGTGCAACTAACGTAATGTCCATTCTAAAGACTCAGCAGTTAAGACCAGGCAAACACCAGTCAGTGCAACTCACTCCTGGAGCTATAATGTTTGACGTGTGCACTAAGGCCTGCAGTCCAGCCTTTGATAAAACAGTACATACATAATGTGTACTCTGTCCTGTGAGGGTTTATCGAAATGCTTCAGGCTCTTTGTACCTCATTGTTACCCAGCTGGAACCAAGGCTGCTTCCCATAGGTAAAGATCTCCCACAAGATGACTCCGAAGCTCCAGACGTCGCTTTCCGTGGAGAATTTCCTGTACATGATGCTCTCCGGGGGCATCCAGCGAATAGGTAGCATGGTGTGTCCTCCAACCTGAGGAGAGGAGAAGAAAGAGAGGAAACAGAGAGGAGATCTTTATTGCAAATGAAATGTTGCAACTAAAACACAGATTAGAAAATTCTGTCATCAACGCAACTCCTGGGCGGCTGGGGATTAACTGTCCTTGCATGTAACTGATACGACGGGCTTAACATCTCATGAATGTCTACTGTGCTGCTGGATGTTGACACTGATGCAATACAGGAAAATGCTGACTTATCTGCCACCTTCTCTGTATGTATTGAATCGCAGGATGGGAAATTCTTTAGGTTATGGTATTAAAGCGTCCCTTTGTTCTTGATGAAAAATAGCAATCTGCAATCCCTTCTCTGCGGAAGTACTGGCATTAAGCAGAGGATCAGAGTCTCAAAGCGTGGAATTGAATGTGTTCTAATCAGTTTTTTAAATAAATCGGTTTCAACCGAGGGGTTAAGAGAACTGCTGAATGGATCCTTATGGTAAAGAAATTCATATGGCTTTTTATGTAAATGCAAGTACTTAAATTCTACTGTACTTCTCTCTTCATGGAGAAAACTACATATCAACATGTGAAGCTCCTGCATTCATAAGAAGGTTTGTATGAAGCAGTTCAGGCTGAGGGAGACGACATATCAGCAGTAAGCTCTTTAATGTCTTCAAACCAACAGAACATGAAATGAAGTCCTTTTTGCTGTAAATCTTCAGAGGCAGGATATTAATCGATTAAACAATGATCCATTAATCATCCTTGCTCTCAGCTTCCATTAGCAGGCATTGTTTTAAAATCTATTTCCCATTCACGTCAGTGGCTGTGCTTTAATCATGGCGGTGATGAGCTGGACAAGACTGATGTGGGAACGAGCGGCGGAGTATTGCAAGTTTCAGATCAGAATCCTCGGGCAGTATTAATAATTACAGTGATTACTGCGGAGCTCAGGAGTCAAAGTACACTATTGACGGATAATGTTATTAACGTGCCGCTGTGATTTGATGTGAAGCCTGCTGGAGCCATTGTAGTTGTTACAGCATGCTGAACTGCTGCTGTGATTTGTTTTGCATCCCCAGAGAAAGTGTTTGAAAGTACAACAGATTGTCTGGAAAGACACTGAGACATCAGAACCAAAAATCACATCTTTCCTCATTAGATCTGACTGAGAAACTCATGACATATTGTGATACTGACATGGCAATCACACGGTGGCCAGGCACTAAAGCATACCTTGCTTTATAGTCTATTTTAGTCTAAATGGGACTGTAATTTACAAAAATGATCATACTGTATTGAAGAAAACATAGACTAACAATTGAGACCTTGACTTGTAACGTTGAGCTCATAAATCGAGTGAAAGGTGGGGTCATTTTCTCATAAGGTTACATATAATAAGTCTTTATTTTGCAACCAGAGGAGGTTCCCCGTGCTGGCCTTTAGAAAGAATGCAGGTCTCTCTTCTGTTGGTAAATGTTATGATGTTTTTTTGTGGACAGAGACAAATTCCAGACAATTCCTTTAACATGTTAGTTAACACTAGCTGGCAAGTTTTGTTGTTTTTTTTTCTTAAAAATGGCAGCTTACACTCACTCAATGGATGGACCATCTTTCTACATTTACAGTAGGACTGGGCAATTGGCTGAGTGCATTGTTGTTGTTTTTTGGACTGACCAAGTTAATTTTGGTGAGTTTTATTTTTTCTGTCTGTCGATTGTTCAAATTAACTGTGTTTTACGGACTTAACAAGGCAATTTAAGCTCATTCTGGTACAGAAAATAGGAAAATAGGCATGGAAATTTCCTGTCTTGACATTTTGTGATTTTATTGTTTATTTTGCCTCAGCCAGCACACATCCCCCAGCTTTTCTCATTGCATTTAACAGTTGTTCTCTCTCTCTGTCTCTCTGTGTTTTTTTTACTGGCAGTGACAGCACATTTTTATTGCAGATAATAACACTCCATTACTACTTTGATTCTGACCCAACAACACAGCAAGATGACATTTTTGCTTGGTTATGTGACAACTGATCCGATTCCATGAACACACAGTTCTGAAGGAAGATCATTAGATATGGTTGAAAGCCTCGGAAAAAAACAGTTAAGCCCAGAGTCAAGTCAGTTTTACTTTGCATATACAGAAAATGGGAGAGTTAATGATGCAATGAAACAAAGTTTAAAAACTCAAAGAATATGCGGTATATAAAAACATATGAGTTAGTATGGAAGTTGTAAAATCTGTCCAGTACAGTAAAAAATTCATACCACAAAAAAATAAAATAAAATAAATAAATAAATAAATACACCCAGCAGGACATGGTTTACCAAATGCAATAGAACCTAATACACAGTAAGTTGACATTAATGTATAATACACTCATTTTATTCTGGTGCACATATTAATCTGACCTGTAAATATCATATATTTTTCTCTCCCACTGGTATCAGCAATTCTTATTTCATGAATTTGTGTAAATATGTTGTCCTGTCACTTCCTTCCTTCAGGATTTTTGCTGTCATTTCCTTTTTTGTTGTCTGGTTCACTTTTTGGCTTTTGCTGTCTATCTTCTTGTTATCTTGACATTTTTGTCAAGATAACAATGAGATGGATTCTTAAGACCCTTTGAGGTTTTTATCTCCAAGTCAGTGGAAGTACTCCTGCAGCGTATCAGACACACATCTATCATCCATCCATTATCACAACCACCCATCCATCCATGCATTCACTGATCCATCTATCCAGCCATCCAGCCATGAACGATCCATCCTTCTGAGTTAATTTTCTGTGCCTAAGGACAAAACAAAAATCAAATACACAGTCAGACGTACGCTGTAAGCTCTGAAATCATCATTAGGACAAGCTCTTACTGTAGCCGCATGCACCCTCACACGGCTCCTCCGCTCCGTACCTCTGGGTTACGAAACAATCAGATTCATTTAATCATAATAAGCTCTTCTCCAAACTCCATTTACCAGCTCCAACATCTGTGTGCCTTCAGCTGTGAGCATTGTGTGGCATTTTAAGTATCAAGAAAAAAAAAAAATCAACTCACGTCTTACTAATTACCTCCTAGTTCCGTAGCGCGCTCATTGCACATTTCCTTTGAAAGTCAAACACAATCTCTGCGTGTCAGCTCGACGCGGCAGATGAATCTTCTGGATGTTTTAAAGAAACATGAGATTTGTCAATCTGCCAAAAGGCTGCTCCTTCCTGGGCGTTTATTCAGAACGTCCTCTGGTTTGTGCGCTTCATCAGATTTAGTTGCTGAGTATGAGGCCTGTGTTTGTTTGCCTTTACATGTCCTTCATCTATAACCTCCTCTGAAGTCCAAGATTGGGATGTAACAGCTATTCCTACATCCATTACTATGTGTGTGTGTGTGTGTGTGTGTGCGTGTGTGTGTGTTCAGCCCTTCTACGTTCTCACTGACTATCAGCTCGTTTCAAAGTAGTGATTTATGAAATCAGTCTGCATAATTAAAACCTAAAATATGATTTAGCTTGTAAAGACTAGAATGTGTAAATCTGTTGCTAAAAGCAATCAGCAGAATTAATTTAACTTCCAAAAACAACAGTGTTAGGACACCAATGATACAGGCTATTAAACTTAATTCCAAACGATTCATAAATATAGTTTTGTTAGTTATTAGTTAGTTATTCATATATGCATGTATTGTTTCAGTCATACTAATATTCATGTAATGCAGAATGATTTAGACTAATTGGATTATGCTAAGCTAACTATTGTTATTTGTTCATTTGGTCTGACATTACCTTTTGGGAAATGTAATTTACAATCTTTCCATTTTGATCATATGTCCTCTTGTCCTCTTCAGGTTAGTTACAAGGGTTGTTTTACATTAGCACACTGATATTAGCCTCCTCAGTTAGCTGCATAATAGTTACATCTGGCACTAAGTATGTACAATTTTAGTAACAACTAAGAACCAGTTAATATGGTATGCAACCTAAGTTTTCACTTAAAGGGCAACTACGTAACTTTTAGAATAATAATAGAAGAATAATTAACATGATATTTCTTTTTGAAGAGAAATGTTCAATTCATAATTAAAAAATGTAGTATAACAGGAGCTTATGGTGGCTGAGCTTAGTTAAATATTGTAAATTCCCTTTGTGTGTCAGTTTGCTGACTTTATGGCTCTTCTATATTTGTTCTACAGTAACACAGCATTTTATTCAGGTCAGGTCCCCTAATAATTAATAAGAAACTCACTCAAGAATGATAGTAAATGAAAGGAAATGTTATCCTAAAAATCTCTTGTGACAACAGTGGTCGTTGTTCAGCAAAAGCTACGTAGTCTAACTTTAGGAGCAGCTGATGTAATCAACTCCTGAGAGCTGCAGGAGTCAACTAGTGGCTAGAAGTAAAGTGCACTCTAAAAAGAAAGCGCTTATATAGGAAAAATCAATACCTCAAACAAGTGCGCCATAAATGGTTAATCAGGCTTGTTACGACTTTCACAAAGCCAGCCTTGTAAAAGAAACTCTATCATCTCACAAGAACCTCAAGGTAGTTTGTATCCTCTGGATGTTGGATCTACTCTGTAAAAAATCAGACAGGAATTTGTTGGAATCAACTAATCTTTTCTAATTAACCTAATGTAAACATGCAAGTTTTATTATTAAACTTTAAATTTCTAGTATTTATTTTCACAACACTTCAGAATTTATAGACAAGAGTTCTTCCAACCAGAAGTCTTTTGACTTGAAATGATGAATTAAATGAATCTACTCTAAAGAGTTCATTCAATTCATTGAATTAAGTTTCATTAAATTAAGGGAACCTGAACAGTATATTAGCAGACTTCCCAGCATGCATTTAAACTCTTAGACTCTTCTTTTTAGAATGTATATATATGTGTGTGTGTATATATATGCATATATATATATATTCAGTCTCTACCTTCTTCAACTTTAAACTGAAAGAAAAAAAAACATTTGTTTCACATACTGTTTTTGTGCTGATGCTGGAACAAAGTAGCTCCAACAGGAGCAGCTGCTGCTGAAAATTCTTTGTGTGAAACAAAGAAACCAAAAAAATCAAATTTGTTTGTAATGTTCTGCAGTCTGACGGAGGAGTTGTTGGTTCAACTAAACATCTTATGCTCATTGAAGACATTTTCTCAAATACAATGTATGAAGTATCAAGTTTTTTGAGTCGTCATAAAATGCCCTCCATTTGTCTTTTCAGATTTTGTCAGCTGAGTATTCTAAGACAGCTTGGACATGAACTTTTTAAAGTAAAAACAAATAGTTTATATTCAGAGTGTAGTTACAGGTATTTTTTCCATTATGGATTTAGGATCTTCTCAGTGTAACACCTTGTTTTGAGGTATAGAGCATTTACTGTGTGGTATATATCACAAAGCTGTATGCCTTCCTTACATTTAACACAAATCAATATTTGTCCACATCGCCTGGAGGTCAACAAGACCATTAGAGACAGCTTTCTTCAACAGCACCTATATATATGTATGCTGACTATGAATCAAAATCACACCACATTAACCTTGAGAATGCCCAACATTTGGTCTTAGTAGTATTTCAGCAAAACAAATGAAAGGCATCATTTCACTTCGATTCCTCCTTCAGTGAAAAATGTCTACCTAAACAAATCATTTAATACTGTCTTTAACTCTTTCTTCTCTTCAAACAAGTGATTAAATGAAAATGGCACTAAAAACATGAAAACCTGCTAGCGACTTTACAGAACTGGTTCAAAGTCAGTGGTAAACATTTCTAAACAAAAGTGTCTGAACCAAACACTATAATAGTATTGTGGTTGGTAATTTAATATATTTTATTTTTGACAAAACATCCCATGTTTCTGTAGTAACTGCTTTGGTAGTGACAGTGTGTTATACAGTGTTATTTCAGCTGATATTTATGACATTACACATTTCTAAATTACATGGAAATTACTCAAATATTTCTAATTTGTATAACTGAGCTAAAAAAATGTTTATTTCTCACAAATAAGGAATTTACAGTTGTCTTTTATCACACTGAAACTGCCATACAGACAGGTTAGGATTCAGCCACATTCCTATTCAAAGTACACTAAAAATTATGATTTTATATATATTAAGCTTACTACTATTTCAAATATTATTTGGAATTTCCGTAGTTATTAGGAGGAACTTGGTGAAAATCTAAGATTTGCAGATCTAAGATTTGCTTTTTAAATTGTTTTTAAGGTTGTGAGACAGCAGAACGGCCCATATTAAAATAAGAGCACTTCTTGGGTAATTTGTTTTTTTAAAATAACACTGCTTATGACAGACTATTGCAAAATGTACTGATGTTGAATTTTTTCAGTCCTCAGCACAGTGTGTTCCGAAAAACTTTTATTTTCTTGCATTTATCTAAAAGTCCAGAGAGGGTTTGCTGAGCACGCAACTTATTTTTCAGCTGCATCCTGCTTCACATTAATACATTTACACACATTTACACCTCCGAGCTGCCCAGTTCAACCACAGTCTCCTCCTAATCCCACCAGGGGTTAAGTGCTCTGCTCAACTGCGTCTCGGGTTGTAAAAGTGAGGCGAGAACACTTCTTGTGTCGTTCCTCCCGGATCCTCCAGTCACAGTTCTGCTTCTCTGTAACTTGCCCAAGGGCGTCTGATGTATTAGCAGAATCTCAAAAACAGAAACATTTTTTACCTCCTAATTTTTTTTTTCAACTCCTCCCCTGCTTCCAGCTCTTTCTCTGGCTGAATCCCAGACTAAACAAGTATGATCCACCACCTGGTGGAAGCCAATCGAAGCTGGTGGTGTTTCTCTTCAGCGGTAGGAGAGAAAAAGTAGTAATTGAGTGAACATAAATTTGAAAGGTGTTTCAAATAAGGTGCCCTTTCTCTACATCTTGAACACACGCAGTATTTATTGACATTCCCAGAGTGAATTTTGTTGTGGCGAGGAGCAGTAATTTCCTCTCACCCTTCCACATCATTTGCTAGGGTTCCACTGCAGGGCTAATGGCCAAATGAACACTGACTTATACCCCACCTGCTCTCATTAGACATGCCACATTTTGGCATTGTACACAACATTAAGCCAATATTGATGCCGGGACCAGTCGCCCCCGTTGTGTAAAACCACTGGGCTGAGCCGAGCTAGGTGGGCTGAGAGCGAGGTGAAGGAGTCGACGGCGAGGGGCTGTATACCAATCTGTCCCCCTGTGGAGCTTTATAAAGATTAAACAAAATTAATTAAGTTCCCGTTAGTCTAAATGACTTATCTGAGGTCCACCCAGCCCATTGCACGCAAGGCTAAACCTCATCAGATGCATACTAATGATTCAGCCGCCGCCGCTGTGGCAAGGGGCATTAAAACTGGCTGACTCTCTGCTTCCCAAATGATTGCATGCTATCACCTTGGGTTTTTTGTGACAAGGCCATGGCAATTAGCTCGGAACATGGGGGGAAAAGGGAAAAAAAAAAGGCTGAACACATAATAAAAATAAAATAATTGCCCCTGTAATTATCCTCATCTTTCTCACTCAATGTCACATCGAGAAGCTGGCAATGCTCTGCGGGGAGTAAGGAATGAGTCTGGGGCTTTTTTTTGTTGCTGTGTAAACTGGATTAGTGCTCTGCCTGTCCCACCGTGGCAGGGGAGTGATTGGATTAACGGCGTGGAGAGCACAGCAGCATGGCAGGGGGATAGATTACTGGCCCAGTTGGGCTCTTCGATGGGCCCTCCACGGCCTGCAGGGAGCCCTGGGAGGGCCCCAGACATCTTAAAGGGCCCTGATAACCATCTATACACTCTCTCTGCCTGCTCTAACCACACTGCTATCTTTGCTCTCCCAGCTCAAACAGCAGCAAACACAAGTTCACTTTTAGAGGCTATGATGTCCATTAGGTTTCTACCTGCTGTGCTGCTGCCAAGTGGAGATAAAGTGGTATCTGCTCTGGCTGCTGCATGCCGGTGGGTGGTGAAAGTTTCTGAAGGTTTTCAAACACAAACACGCAAGCAGACGCACACTACACTGTTGGTATCGTGCAATTTTATATCCTCATTTTGGATATTTAGCTCTCCAGACTGACTTGTGCAATACAATGCGTAGAAAGCTCCTAAGTGTTGCTGCTGACTTTGTAACTGCACTCTGAAGATGAAATTATTAGCATTAAATCATATGTCTGCTGGAGCAGTATGCATTAGAGCCTGCCTATATTGGTTATATGAGGTGATAAAGAAATAACAAGACTGTAGGAGTCTACAGCCATTGGAGACTGTGGTGGAATAGGGAAATCAACTAATAAAAAAGCATCCGAGTTGAATTTTTGTTAAATAAAACTCAACGTGATAGCATCAGTGAACTCTTGTTTATTTTCCCTTCATGAATCACATTCATTAAACTTATTCTCCATATTTTTCTCCTGGTCATCCCTCTTGCAGTGGCTCTATGCCCCCCAGTGAGGGCCCACTCCACAGTTTGAGAGCCACTGCCTTAGGCGCAACGATGCTTCAAGCTAAATGTAACAGTATGATAACATGCTCAAAATGACAATGCTAAGAGGCTGATATTTAGCAGGTTTAATATTTACCAGCAGGCTAACATTTGCTAATTAGCACCAAACACAAAGTGCAGCTGAGGTTGATGAGAATGTTAATTATGCAAATATTTTGTCATGAAGTATTGAACCCATTGACCTGGACTTAATAAGACGTTGCCAGAGGAAAAGACAAGAGTCATAGCTAGTAGGATAGGCCTACATCACTTGGGTGCCATATACTGTATATATCCAATGTTGTACCGATCCATCAAGTAGATATTGAGATATTTCACAGTATGTGGAAACTTTGATCTGGTGGTTAAGCTCAGGTAAAAGTAACGCCCAAAACACCGTGGACATCTGTACCAAATTTCATAGCAATCCATCCAATAGCTGTGGAGATGTTTTAGTCTGATGGACCAACCAACCAACCGATACAGCCATCCTCCAAGCCATGCTGCTAACATGGCTAAAATCATCAACAACACATTTTACTGGAGCAATGGTTCAACATTTTGGGAAATTTGCTTAGAGTAAGATAAGACGATTGACACCACTCTCATATCTGCCAGAAGTCTGTTAGCTTAGCTTAGCATATATAGACTAGAAACAAGGGGAGGCTACCCCAGCTCTGTCTAAAGGTGATAAAAATAGTAGAAATCAATAGGAAATTTAAAAAAAGGTAATAATCTGCTCACCATTCAGTTCACTGCATTAAATATTGATTTTCTCTGTTTGTTTGCAGCCTGACTTTTGATCTTCATTTCTATAGTCTAACATTGTCTGAATGTAAAGCAGGATGGTCTTGAGAAAAAAGCGCCAGGGTCCATTTAACCTTAGTTGTGTGGGCGTAAATGAAAACAAAAATTACAGTCTTATACTCAACCTTAACATTTGAGTAGAAGCAAGAAAATGCTTTGAAGGCAGAATAAACATTTCTGAATGACTGACTTTTTCCTGCTGGTTGCTCGGCAGTTTCATAGTCATAACAGGAAGTGTTATGCTACGGGCTAAGAAATAGCCTGGTACGTAACCTCAGGTAAAATGGCAACCTGTCAATTTGTTGTTTAAATAAACAACATGTAACACTTCCAGTCTACATGCAAAGCTAAGATAAACTGCTGGCCTCATATTTACCACACTGACATGACAGTGGTATCAATATTTTCATCTATCTCTCCACCTGGAGTTTCTCTGAGGTCAACTGCAGCGTCTCCTTCGTTCCTTAGATCATGTAAGACAGGAGTACTGGGCTAAGTAAGGGGAAAAAAACAAGACTCAAAGCAAGAGGAGGAACAGTTTTTTCATCCCCTCATGCAGCAAATAATAAATATGGCCTGTGTACTCATTAGCACCAAGCCGCATACAGTTTTGAGGAGCTTGTGCTTGATAAATAATGCAGCAGAGGAGTGTCTGTTTGATCCTTGAAACAGTAGAAACCTGGGGACCATTTTTCTTCAAAGCAAAGCAGTGCAGGTAAGCAGAGGCTTCCTGGCAGAGTCACACAGAACACTAAGTCCTTGAAACTGAGTCATTAGATTATAACATTGTTAGACTGTTTGATAGTCATTAGTGTGTGATTCAAAAATGCAGAATATCGCGTTAAAACCATTTTTATTTCAGTCACAAACGTGAGGGGTGAGGTCGTGATTGTCGTTGCCTTCTTTTGCCTGACTAATTTTAAGCGACCTGTGCTTTCCTTTTCTCCACAGCGTCCTTCTTTACATTCAGACAGTGTTACACTCATTGAAATGAAGAACAAAACCCTTCCACTGCTAAATGAAAACACTCACGCTTGCAAGCAAGCCTCCGGAGAAAAGTGTGAGGAATTTTTAATATTCTCTACCCCAAAAAAGTTGAAACTGGAAGCCTCTACATCTTATCCACTGACAGGAACCTATATGTCACTGTTCATAATTTGGCTGTAATGAGCTGTTTTGAAGCCATTCCTCTGCTTGTCTAGAAGAACCAGCGCCTAACATTGCAGTCTACCTGCAGCTTTCAGAAAGCCAAACTTTTGCTGAACTTATTCTTATGCCACCAGGAATTAAATTTAAAGGAGAAATCTGTAATACATTGGTAACACTTTATATTGAGGTGCCTGTAATAAGTGTTAATAGGTAATAAGGCCCTTATAAGATGCTTATTAACATTAATATCCATTAATGCGACTATTTTAGAACATAATAAACATGTTTATTATTAGATGGTCAAATATTTTTAAGCACTTGAGCACTAAGAAACTTGCTAATGCTAATTGTGGTTTATTTAACTCTTATTATGCACTAACACTTACCTAATGGTTCTAAAGTATGAACAATGCTTAGTAAGGTTAATTAATCCTTTATTATGCATTTATTAAGTTAATTATGCATTTTGGGGGTACCAGATCAGAGTGAACACTTCTCAGTCCTTTATTATGTATTTAGTAAAAGTAAGAAAGTAACTAGGATTTTTTTGTTGTGTTTATTATCATTTTTATCAGGCTAAAGCTGGAGTTGGATTTGAGTCCAAGAGACAGCACTAATGTCTCAGTATAAGGGACATGCACCTTGTACCTACCAAGGGACCCCATGCATGCTCAGGCCCAAATCAGCTCAACTTTACTTTTAAAGCACCTTTCATACACACATGTGGCCCTTATTAGCATTGTTAACAAGTTTCTTATAAGTGCTTCTACATGACTTTTCATGCTACAATAAACAAATTAATTATGCCATTATTATCACTTTTATAGTCTTATTAACACATATTAATGTTAATGTTTAACTAACATTTATTACAGGCACCTTAATATTCAGCGTTACAAATAAAACAACCACAATATGTCATCAGAGATTAAGGAAACATGCATACTTGAGTTCAAATTAATGCTGAAAGTTTCCCAAATAACTAAGTGTCTGTTTATGAGTTGTAAGAAATCATTAATAATCTTGTAGAAGGAGCAGATGTTTATAACAGTTAAAATGAACAATAAGTTAATGGAGTTTGGCAGGCAGAAGGCAAGCAGTCACTGAACTCCAACTCCAGAGTGTGTATTTTCAGAGCAGTGGGCTTTGTTTTCAGCATAATGGACTTAACACTGACAGACAAACTGCTGATCAGCTTACAACGTAGGACTTGTCGTCCCTTGTTACTGTCAATTTACAATGTTGCCCTCATTCGCTCTTCTGCAGTTTTCCTGCAGCCTGCCTGAGCTTCCTTGAGTCTGGGGAGGAGGGGTACATGGGAAACAACTTGCTTCAACCATAGATCAAATAGGATTTCCTATGGCTTCAATTTGCTATGTGGACTGCTGTATAATTTTTGGATGTGCAATTTTTATGTATTGCTCCTTTAACAGAAATTACAAAAATACAAGTAATTAACAAATCTGTGAGCTGCTTTCTAGAACTCCTGATTCAACATAGCTGTTGAATAATGTACAAATGTAACAAGGTATAATCAGGAAAATTGGCTGTCAAGGGGCCATCAAATTTACTGCAACGCATATTGTACCAGTGACTCTGTTCTATATTAAAGCAGACACGCAATATAAAGAAACCTGTCATTACTCTGTGAGAAAATAATACATTTGAGACCTGCAGACTGACAGAGACCCTGCCTGAGCTCATCCATCTGTCCTCTAGATGCTGTTTCTGAACATTTCCAATAAAAAAAACAGTATTTCACTTGCACCTTTAATGCAGAGGCACCTTTAGAGCATTCACTGTCATTTATACCTGCCTAAACATGCATAATTCAGTGCTTCCCCCTTTGAACTCAGGAAAACATTACCTGATATATTGTGAGGTAGCGGTATAAAACACCTACGTAGAGACACTGGTGCTGCCGTCGGCCTGTGCAGGTTCTGCAGTTGTCTCTTTTGAAACAACACAAAGGCGTATTCAGTGCAGGCGGAGCAGGAGGATATGACAGATGGATGTGATTTAGGACAATATTCATCTCTTTCTTGAAGTTGTTCCCTCCTGCTGCAAAGTGTCTCGGGAGTCCCAGAGGGCAACAAGCGTCAATACGACTAGTCAGCGATGGGAGGATTGTGTTCTTGGCAGGGCGCTGCTATTTATAATCACTCAACACAGGGAAAGTGTCCAATACTGTTAGGAGCTCCTTATCTCTGGGCTCTGTCAATATTCCTCTGTGTAGGCGGGCAGTGATGCTATCACAATGCACCAAACAGCAGCTTCTCACAAGGCATGCCACACACACACACACACACACACACACACACGCATGCATACATACACCCTCCTAAATTCAAACTGACAGTGGCCTTTTTTATACAAACCATTTCTCTGGTTTCTGCCTAATCCAACATACAGATTTGCAAAAACTATTCTCCTCTCTTCACTGCAGTGTGTGTGTTTGTGTGTGCTGAATCACTAAATTATTCAATAAATTATTCAACCGTGTAAAATTTCCTCAATAAATTCACCACTGAGTTTGATAGAAGGAACCAACATTTGACTGAAAACTTATCTCACTGGCTCACTTCTCTCTAATACGCAACCGCAGCAAAGGCTGTTAATTCTTTTCTTCTCATGTATTTAGTTATAATCACAGAACGTGTTTTTGGTTGTCAGGCACATGCACACACACACAAGTACTTGCGTTCTGGTAATTTTAAGTGATTTCTGAGCACATTTTTCCTATGTATCTTTCTGCATTTTCCCCTTTTATTCTGGTTTGGAGCGGCCAGTTCCCCTGACACTGCGATCCTTTTCACTGCTAAACCCATTGTTAGCCGAGGCAGAGAGTCGATGCACGTGGAGTCACCAGCTACCAAAAAAGGAGCTAAATAGAACCCTAAAGGGCTCTTCAGCTTGTCTGCATAGGAGAACTCTTTTTTTCAGATAGAACCTTAAATGTTCCACTTGGAGCCATTTTAGAGTTGCACCTAGAACCCATCATAAAGGTTTATGTCTCAAACCCTCTTTGAAAGTTTTCATTTAGAACTAACAAGAACCCAGCCAGGGGGTTCTACTGAGAAGCTTTTTTATATTCCAAGGGTTTCATCTCCACCCAGGGGATTCTACAAAAACTCTTTCATATTGCAAAGGTTTGGTGTAGAACCCTCTTAAGGGGTTCTACCAAAAAAAAAAAAAAACCTTTTATATTATGGTACAAAGAACCATAATTTTTCAACGATTCTTGAACAACCCTTTCTTCCAAAACGAGTTCTTCGGATGAAATGAATTCTTAATGGAATCCTTAAAAACACTTGACAACAGGGTTTCTTCAGAAGCAATTGGTTCTAAGAAGAAGATCTTCAGGAAGAACCCTTTTGGAACCTTAATTTCTAAGAGTGTACTTGTTTTCACCTGTTACTGAGGAGTATAATGTGCTCCAAGGTCCACCTTTTATGCTTGCAGGTCCACCTCACCCCCCCACCCCCTGCACAGCCACCCCAGCCAACCAGTCTGAGTCTCTAGTGTGGTGTCAAGGACATGATCCCTCTCTGGCCTCCCACTCATGAATATTGCGTTGAGCGCTGCAGGCTAGGAATGAAGCCGGGCGTTTAACCCACCCCACCCTGGCACCCCTGTTTGACTACCATATTTTTTCCTCACAAATCTTAACATAATCCAAGTACAACACAAAACCCAGCTCACACAGCTTCTTGTTTCCCTGAAACCTCTTGCAGCTACTATCTGTCTGTCTTCTGACTGAACAGTTACCTCACAGCACCTATATAATAGGCTTATAATTGTTCAGACAAGAACAATCGGCTGAACCGTTTAATCTTTCAGTAGAGCAGTATCTGCCTGCTAAATCAGCTGTGACTTGATCTTCAGAGACAATTAGACAAACTGTTATTTGGGCCACAACAAGGGAACACACACAGTTTTGTCCTTTATTTTGTCCTCGCTCTCCTGCTCTCTTTCTCTCTTTCCACTTTTAACTGTACTGTTTATTGCCAGAGTAAACATTATGGAAAATATGTTCATTTAATTAAACACACATGTAAGTAGGGAGAGAAATGCCAAAATATCCCTAGAAACTGCTGCCCAAACCTAAATATGTCTCTTAGATGAATATTCTCTTGGCAGACCCAAGACATTTTGGAGGGCTTTGTTTTTTTTTTGGTATGTATGTTTGTATTCATTTATTTATTTATTCAGAATTTATTAATAGTTCCCATGTTACACTGAATTTGAAAAGAATATCATTGCTCGGTTGTAAGCTGCTTTTGAAAAAGTAGAGGAGCAGGGAACATTAAAACATCATCTGCAAAGAAGAGGACATTTCATCTCTGCATGTCAAGATGTCATGATAAGCAGGCTCAGTCAAGCAAGGTGCTAATTAATGATTCTTTTCATTTTCAATCAATCTATTGATTATTTTCTCTATTAACTGATTGATTGTTTGGTCCACAGAAAATCAGAAAATGGTAAAAAAAAAAAAAAAGTAATGTTGATCACTGCTTTCCAAAGTCCAAGATAACATCCCCAAATATATTCAGCTTACTGTCATAAGGAGCAAAGAAACCATACAATATTCACATTAGAGAGACTGAAATCAGACAATTTGAACATATTTCATATTTAATCAAAATTATTGCTCTAAAATCAAAATAGTTAGTGATTTATTTAATAGTAGTTTGATAACCGATTTATCATTGCAGCTCTCCAGAGGAGTACTTTAACTTTAAGATATTTACTTCAACATAAACACTGGCCTTCTTCAATTAATCCTTCAAGTCAAGTCAGTTCAACAATTAGGACCAACATCTTCTATTCAAAAGTCTAATTCAGGTACTACAATGAGCGGAGGTAGCTGTGGAATGACACCTATTACTCCTATTACTGTACCAGGGAGACTTGACGCTGTACAATTTTCACAAGGCGTATGACTAAAAGCACAAGATCTACGATGGTTACTATAAAACTGGTCTATATGAAGCCACCAGTGTCTAAATATCCAATTACTGTCCTCCACAAAGAGCTCATAATGACTATTCAAGACTGCGGGTAGAGTATTTATATGCTCTTGATGCTAAATTAATTATAGAATGAAAAATTTATAATTTAATTAGACACACATGTAAGGAGGGAGAGGAATGCCAAAATTCCCCGAGAAGCTGCTGCCCAAACCTAAATATATGTCTCTTAGACAAATGTTCATTTGGCAGACGTGTTGGAAGCTCTTGTTCTGTTTTGTTTTCAAACTTTTTCAAGCCAATTAATACTTTCCATCTCACACAGAGTTTGAAAAGAATGGTAGGGATCCGTTTTCAGTTGCTTTTGAGAAGGCAGAGGTGTAGGGAATGATAAAACAACATCATCTGCAAAGAAAAGGACAATCTGCCTCTGCAGATATCAAGATGGCATGATAAGCAGGCTCAGATGAGTACTAACTATGATATTCACTTCAGCATAAACATTCACTGGCCGTTTATAATTAATCTTAAATCAAAGCTGTTCAGAAATCAAGGTGAAAATCTACTTTTTCTGGTACTAAAATGAGCACAAACATGTATTCAGAGGTAGCTGTGGAATTATATCTATGTGCTGTAGATGACCAAAAATGAGAATGACACACACAAAAGTCACGCATGCCTGCTCCTATTACTGTAAAAGGCAGACTCAGTGCTGCAAAATAGCATAAACACTGCCATGGTTACCATAAAACTGGCATATATGTGTCTAAACATCCAATTATTCTCCTGCACAAAGAGCTTATAATGACTATTCAAGACTGTAAGTAGAGTATTAAATATACCCTTGATGCTAAAACCCACAATAAGCTTTGAATATCATATTTCAGAAGTGTGGCTGGAAAATGAACATGCCATTATGACAGAGAGCAAGAAAAATGGTCTTTGATATTCTACAATTTAAATAGCTTGACACAAAATGCTGGAATTTATATTACATGAAATATACAGTTTATGTTGTTGTTAAGTTTTATGTTGTTTTGTCTTAAAAGCCTTGCAACACCACTGCCCTGCTGTGATCAGTGATCTTTAAACAGAATAATGTATAATCTTTTTTTTTTTTTAAATAAAGTCAGATTTTCTGTTTCCACTGAAACGTCCTCATTGCCAGCTTGATCCTTCTCTCTACTGAGGGCCAAAACACAAACACACTCAACCGTATCCACAGCCTGCATGGAACAATACACACCCACAAACACACACACAGAATCCTGCCATAATTCTTTAACAACCCAAACAAAATATTCAGATGTTAATAATATACACACCACACAGATGGTGTGCATAGAGGAGCCATGTACCAAGCACTAAAGACATCTCGCTCAAATTTCCTTACAAATTATTTTATATGTGCAGAGCTGCTCACCCAGCAGGCAAGTACTTCATAACTGCTGGCGTTGCCCCCAGCAAAGTCCGAACCGGCCCAGCTGTCACGCTAGGAAAACAGAATCAGGCGCACCTAAAGTCATTTCACAAGACCAGGCTGTTTCATGGATCTGGATCTGTAGCAGCCATCACTCCATAATATTCACTTATTTATTCAGAAAAATGCAAAATTCTTGAGCCCAGCAGTTGCCGCCTGGTTTGCGGCGTTCAGAGTTGCTAATCGTGTTAAACAGTAGAGAGGACATGAATTGGAAGCTATATAAACAAGCCTCTGAGCATCGGGCTGGAGGCTCAGCAGGCTCATCTCCTACCACACTGCTAAACCTCTCCATCCTGGTATGAATGCATGAGGGCTGGTCTGGGGGCCCGGGGCAGCGCCGGGGAGGGAGAGGCCCTTAACGCTCCCGCCTCACTCTCTCTCTCTCAAAAAAAAAAAGATGGAAACAAAAACATATAAACAAAAAGTTACCCAAGAGAAGGCAGCAGTCTTCACCCCTCTGAAATATCGTTTTAGTAGCAGCCCAGGAGGATTCATTTAAGGTTGTTTTGGAACAACTAAGTCAAAAGTATTGTGAATATATACAGCTAAAATGTACTTCTTGTTGTTTGTCAGGTGAAAATTACTAGTGCTTTATGCTATATGTGCCTTACATTAAAATGTACAGAAAGAGGCACAGGGATGTTACCTTAAAGTAGTCATTCTCAACCTGGGGGTTGAAAGAATTTACAGGGTTTCCAGATGGTTGTGAAGAATACAATAAATTACATATTGTGGCAAGTAGCACACAGTGAGAAGAAGCAGCTCAGAGCAACATCAGCCCCTTAAAGATATTCAACATTTTTTTTTTTATTTTAATTTAAATTTATTATTTAATTTAAAAAAATAAGTAAATTTTAAGGTAACTTACTGCAACAGACTTTTGAGTTTTGAGCCCAACTCATACTCATTAGTTTTGAAATTACCTAAAAAAAGTTTTGCTGACCTATAATCTTTAGTTGAGATGATTCACTTTTGTTCTTTACATAAATTTGAATCTTTGAGTTTTAGTTTTTCAAAAACCGCCCACAGTATCCTGTCTACCTCTCACTTCGATGATTTTGCTGAATAATTTTTGAAACACAATTTCTTGGGATTTTCTACAACTCAAATATTCAAGGTTGTCTAAAAAAGAAATGCAAATTATCTCAACAAAAGATTAGTAGTTTGAGTTGAGAGTTATGACGGTTTGAGCTCTGAACTCAAAAATATGTTGCAGGAAGTTGCAAAACATTTGGAAAACATTTCGGAACATGAAATAGCAAGCTAAACAAACCAGAAAGCATTGTGGGAAATGAGGGCTATAATTTAGACTGTACCACTGAGATATAATATGAGTTTTAGTAGTTTTCATGTGTTATACAGCAATCCCTGAACACTCTCTGACAGATATGAAAGTTACAAACATGAATCTGATTTTTCTTGGTGGTCATAAGTCAAAAAAGAAGCCACAGTCTTAATGGCCCAAAAAAAAAAAAAAAGACTTGTTGAAAACTTTGTGATTATAGAGAGACATTTGAACTACAGCATCATCATTATGGCAGTCTAAACTCTGACACCTGTCTAGCTCCAAATATTTTGATGGCAAAGGACAAGCATTGCCTAAATTAAGGTCCTGGTGAAGTCTTACCCTGTAGTAGTCGCTGCTGTAGATGTCCCTGGACATGCCGAAGTCTCCGATCTTGACCAGCAGGCCATTGCCCACCAGGCAATTGCGGGTCGCCAGATCTCTGTGGACAAAGTGCTGGGAGGAAAGGTAGACCATGCCCGAGGCAATCTGGGTGGCGATGTGCAGCATCTGGGAAAGTCCCAGCTCTCCGTTGGACTGCAGCGGCTGGCCGTCCACCAGGATCATGGCGTCTGGGCCGTGGGCTCTGTGGTACGAAAAATAACATTGATTAATTTGATAAATGAACATTGATGATGGAGTTCTCTGGTCTCTGCGGCCACAAGTGGTAATTACAGAATAACAGACCTTTTTCACAGCAGCCATTTTGAAATGAAATAGAGGGGGACGAGGTGCTGCAATCGGGCATGTTGGCTCATTGGAAAGGCTCCGATACACTAAATGGAATGGGACCTCAATACTACTACTATTATAATTGCCACTGAGTTAACAATGTGAAGTAACGGGCTGTTTTTTTCCCACCCACATATCAGAGAAGACATAATATGCCTGAAAATATGAGCACACATGTTGCATGTGAAGTAAAATGGATTCATCTTTATGATAATATTACTGCAATAGTGATGCTAATTCCTGTGTGCACATTGATAGTAAATCCCATTATGTGTGGACTAAGCGCTGGTTATTTATGTAAATATATAAAATCAATTCAGGAATTAAAATCTTAAAAAAATGTTTCAATGTTACTTGAAATTATCTATTTTCCCCCACCCATTTTAATTAGTATCATTGCTTTAACTGTCTTTACACCACTATTACCTCATATTAATTTAGCTGCCGTTAAAAAAAAACAAAAAACTATTAATGTTTATCTGACCTGATAAAATATAGAGTAACAGTCACAAGCAGACACACAAGCAGAGAAGAGTCCTGAAATCAATGAACTGTCTCAGTAATGTCAGTCTGTGTCTAACATTAACAAACATTAAGCCTCTGGTCATACCAGACTGACTTAGGCTGAAGCAGCAAAGCCACAGTGAGTTTCATGAATTAAGCAGGGTGTGTTTTCTGCTTATTAATTAAAGTTTTCATTTGCTGGAGAACATTTGTGTCATTTCTTCTTTTTAAAACTTGCATAATCTTACTTAAAAAAATGATGTAGGAACCTTTAATGTCTTTTCAGCGTGGCAGACAGTAGCCTGACTGCCCCTTTAATAAGTTACCCAAAGCTCCTTAAGAGTGCTAATAAACCCTTATTCTGATAGTATTGGTGGCTTTTTCTACCTATTAAGAATAATTAGCATAATAAAGAGAGACTGTTTGAAATATTAAAAAATTAACTATAACCTGCAAGCAGCTTTAATTGCAATGATAAAACTGTTAAGTGTCTGCAATCTTTTTATTAATAGTGTAGCTGTTATATCTTTTGTGGGTTTTGCAACAATTTCAGCCTGTCTGGAATTTAAATCGTACATTTACCAGGACATGTTCTCCCAGGCTGTCTTTCTCTCACCATCTCTCAATTTTAGTGCAGGTCTTTGTGTGTGTGTGTGTGTGTGTGTGTGTGTGTGTGTGTGTGTATAAGTGTGTATAATAATTCAGCTCCACTGTAGAGGGATTAGTAGCACTCTTCCTTAGTGTTTGTCTTTTTGTCCCTCTACCTCTATTTTACCTCACAGACATCTCGTAGTGGCTGAATGAGCACAGGCCGCCCTCTGATTATCTAAAGGTTAAGCTGGACCCGCACATCAGATTCTCTTTTCATTCCCCCGGATTTTCCACACATCTCATTTGTTAAATGTGACCAACAGGACCAATAGACCAAAAATCAGCCACGTCTTGCACCTTGCATGAAAGAATTTCATCATTCGCGACATTGCCTTTCATTTCAGGAATGATTTCCCAACAGAAAGTCTTCACGCACTCTTGAATCCACACACACACACTCTCACTCTCAATCGTAACATGTCATCTTTTCAACTATTGCTCAAACTTCAAAAACAAGATAGGCCACACACACACATACACACTCACACTGCTGCTGTCAGCGCACTTGAAACAACACACTTCCATCCCACACTCATCCTGTGCACACTGACATCAACCCCAGTGAAGTTTCCCATTACCAAAGCGCTCGCTGTACCGGCATCGTGTCGCTTTTGTTGAGGCTTATCAGAGGTCACTTCCCTCGGTACAGTCTGACATTACTGAACAAAAGCACTAAAGTGCTCATGTTTGCTAACCCAGAAAGCTGTGAAGTTGGGTGCATATTGTATTGGCGGCAGGAAAAGAAGTATAGTTTTTTTTAGACTTACCTAAAGTTCCCATGAAGTCAAAATCAGTCAAAAATCAGCATTTTTATCACTTACGTTTTACGCTTTACGTCACCTAGAGACCAGTGTGTGGCATAATAGTAACAAAAAAGTCACTTTCTATATATTTTCAGGTATTTTTAAGGGTATTTCAGAGTTTGTCTTCCTGAAAAACAATTTGAAACATTATATGACAGATCCTGCATTAATGAATTTTCATCCAGTGAAACACTTTCTTGCTTAAGATGCTGCTGGAACATGGAAAGGAAATACATTCATGCTCCAGAGCAGACTTGGGGACTTTACAAAAGCACAATCTTGTATCTTTATTCATGGATTTGGGTGAAAATTGATCATATTTTATGAAAAAATATTTTCTGGTTTCTGCTCTGATGTCCTGCAGCTGTTCAGATTCAACTCTCGGTTATTTAATAACAGTTTTCTGATGGACAGATGTAGCTTCAGTTTTGATGCTAAATTAGCTCACTGTAACTGTTAGCTTCTGTTAGCAGGCAACAGAACTGAGCTCAAGAGCCTCCCAGTAAACACAGCTGGTGACTGGGACAAACACAAAGCCACTTAAATGGTGGAAACAGTCCTGAGGTTGTTTGCACAGTTTCCTGATGGGAAGAAGGCTTTAATTGTTTCTTAGCATGACTCAGCTCTTGGGCATAGTTGCTAACCTTGAGACTGCAAAAACAGGGATTTCAAAAGCAATAAATTTAAGTTTCAGAGACTTTGTTTCCTGCATTTTGGTTTGATTCAAATAAAGAAAATAACAAAAAAATAAATAATAATAAACACCACAACTTTTAATTTTACATTTAATTCTGAGCAAAGAACTTGGTGTGAACTTGCAGAAATCTCTGGCATAAAGTTTTCAGTTTTCTTTCATTTATTTATTTTTTGCACATCCCCAAAGGAAAATTGACCTTGAACATTTAACAACATGCATACCGCTTTCTTTTAAGACTTTCCTGAAGAAACAGAAATTCTTCTTTGCAGGAACTCTGGTTTGATGTAGCTATATTGTTGTCCAGGTGGAAACAGTAGAGTTGTAAGGCTTATGCACACTTATGCAATATAGTCTCCTGGGAAAATTGGGAGGGTTGCCAAGTATGCTTCAGAACCAAACCCAGCAAGAAAACCAACTCAGTACTGTATTATACTGCCTATTCCCTGTCATTAAACTGGCCTCTGTAGGTCTCGTGGACTATTTTGGTTCTAGTTTGGCCATGTTCACTTGGAGAACACAGTGTGGAAAGAGTAAGCACAGCGGTATTAGCTCCTGCAAATACTGTGCATTATTGTTTGCAACAAGTCCTTCCCTATCTGCCTGTTTTGCAGGAAATATGTAAGCAAGAAGCACCCAGCTACCTGTTCAATGAGAACTTTAAATTTTACATTTCTATACTGTCAATAAATCCAACCAGAGTTAAATTATTCCTCACACAGGCAGGCACGCACACACATTTGCACTGTAATTAGGCTTTCACTCACTTTGGTCTGCTACTATCTGTTCATATGGTGAGTTTCCAATTTGCTCAGCCAGCACCGGCTTGGTACATTAAGGTTAAATCGACTTAACCGTCAGTGAAGAGCTGACCTGAGGAATTTGTTGAGGTCTCCATGCTTCATGTACTCGAACACCATGATGAGAGGATCTCCGTCGACACACACTCCATAGAATTTAACAATGTGGTCGTGCTGCAGGTTGGTCAGCAGCTCTGCCTCCCTCTGGAAGTCCTTTCTTGCAGACAGGTTGGGATCTTTTAGTGTCTGCAAGGGAAAATTTAAAGGAAAAAAATCCCTCAGTCAGTGTCAAAGTGTCTCTCAGTTCTTTATTGTCAAGGAGGTCTGGAACATCAACAAGACCCATCTTATCTGTACCTCAAGGCACCATGGAGGCTGCCCACATAAGTATGCTCAGAGTCAAGGACAGTGAGGACCTTTGAATTCAAACAATCTTATTAGACACAGATTCACAACGTTCCTTTATGACCATACATTCCTACCACATACTGCATACTTTTCAAATTCTTCTAATTGAAAGTTACACCCTGTGCCCGTCTTCTCCTTTGTCTGGTTTTCCCTGAATCATTCACTATGCACACCTGATTTGTCCTTCAGTTTGTAGCCATGCTAGTGCTGTGGCTGTAGAGGTGACAGTGTCTGTTGTTCAGTCAGTCCATTGCTTTGGTTAAAACCAAAACATCTGGACCACTATTGGATGGATTGCCCAAAATTATTTATGATGATCCCCAGAGGATAAATCCCACTCTCCTGTTGATCACCTGACTTTTCCTCCTCTAGCACCACCATGAGGCAGACAGGTTTGTCTTTGACTGAAATGGCTCAACAACTGCTGGATGGATTATGGATGGATTGTTACAGATTAGTGATGCGCAATATTGGATTTTTACTGACATCCAATATGCCAATGTTTTCCAACTTTTTTTGGATATTTGCCGATGCTGTTTCCTAGTTGCAGAGAACATCAAGCCTCTCCTGTAGTGAAATTAACTTTTCAGTGTGCCCACTCTTACTGTAAAACAGGACAAAAACAATTTTTTTGTCACTTATGTCGTGACAAAATGCGTGTTTGTCTTTGCTCTTCATAAATTTGTTGTGATGACAGGATAATGTACAATTAAATTTGTAGTGTTGAAGGAATGCGGTTTGACTCCTCTTTGCAGTTATTACTTTGCTGTCTGTTTCGGACACCTCAAAAACCTCCACACCGCAGACATTCTCACATTGCGTGCAACTAATTTAAGCTTCTTCTTATCAGACAGTTACATTGGCAAAAAAGTTCATTGCCAGCAGACATTTTATTTTAAAGCCTTTATAGTCCTGCCGGTACTATTGTGCATTGCTACTAGATTTCCAGTAAATCCTAATAATTTTGGACTTTTCATCTACTGCAACCAGCAGAGCTAAATTTCAATCCCCCTAATCTTTTGGTTTTGATTAGCCTCAGCTGTACTTACAGAGCTGTTTTTGTGCTAATTTAAAAGTGTTAGCAAGCTAAACTAAGATGGAGAAGGCACAAAACATTACCTCCTGAACATCAACATGTTGACATTGTTATTGAGAGTATGTTAGCATGCTGGCATTAGCATTCAGCTCAAAGCACTGCTGTGCTTACAGTAAGGCCAGCTTCAAAGAGCTGCTAGCCTGGCTGTAGCCTCTTAGCCTTGCTGTCCTGGGTGTGGTGGATCCAAGCGCTATCCTCTGAACTTTTTTTTTTTATACCAAATAATCTGTTCCCTTTTGTTACTGCCTCCAGCTCATGTTGTTGATTCACTTGTTTGCCCACCTCCTCCTCTATCCCCACCAGCACCAGTCTCCAGCCAGGAATAGAGAAGAGACAGTCACTGTTCAATTTCTGTGTTTGCCCGATGTAAAAACAATGTTGAATTCACAGCAAAGTCTAAAAAATTTCCTTTATATTTACCGATACCAATACAGCTTTGAAACTGTGAAGCAGTCTGTGCACAGTAGGTAGTTATGCATTATCTAATAATCCCCTACAGGGCCGGTGTAATCACTACAGCTGTAAAGATCAGGGAGTACAGGTGAATCTCACAGGAACAACCACGTCCAAAACATATTGATCTGATTGGTAAAATGATGAAGCAGTGAGTGCATTGAAGTCCTTTGAAGTGGAGTACAGTGCGCATGAAATATCAAATCTTGATGGGATTGTTAGCTGAAGCCGCCAGTATGAGAAAAAAAGTAAAAAAAAAAAAAATCAAATAACGTGCCTTACTGCAGCCTCTATTGGCGGAAAAAAGGCTCTTGACACTTCATCAGCAACAAGAAAATGCAGCAAGTTGCTTCTCTTGATCTCCTTGGCCTTGAGTCCTGCTTTCCCAGCCTGCTGCTGACGTTATTACAGATGGAAAGACCTTGGGAGGGAAATGCATTTACTCATATGTGCTCCTCTTGCAGTGAAGCGCTGGAGGTGGTGGAGATGTACGGCAGAGTAGGTAAAATGGCCATAAAATTCTATTACCAAATCAAAGCGCACTCTTAAGGAAATGTTTCTTGTCTGGGCGTCTCTCCAAAACAATACCTTCAAGTGCTCGACTACAATAAATTGAGGGAAAGAACTGCAATGAATTTTCCCTTTGTTGACCTTTAAGTGTATTCAGAGAGCCTCTTTCTGCTTCATCACAGGCAGGAAGGAACATGTTTGGATAAAAATGCACATTGCATTGTGTTTAAAAAATAAAAATGCACTGTAGAGGAGGCTTATAACAGATTAAGGTTCTTTTTTTTTGTTAATCCTGTAATGCTAAGAAGTATCCATCATTGTCATCTTAACTCTTCCACTAACTTCTCCCATTGTCAAGGTCAGGCTGGGTTTCTGACTCTAATTTCCTTTTTTCCTGGGTAGGTTTGCTGAGTCTGCAACCTCATATTCAGCACCATCACCCTGCTTCACATTCATACAGTTCCTAATATTCACACTGGAAGCTGCCAAGCACAACCTAATGTTGGGCGCTGTGCGAGCGCTAATAGCCACCACACAGGGACAATGGTTCTAAATGCTTTAAGTGCTTTGAAACAAAGCACCAAGTTCACTGGGGTATTAACTTTGCTCCACAGTAATTGCTGGTCCCTTGGCTGGTACTTGGACAGGTTTTGAAAGGGTACAAAGACAGGTAGAGGTTGCGGCACCCAGCAGTCACCCACCAAACAGAATACTTTTTTATCTCTTTTTTTAAATCTACATTGTGCCGCAGGTTACGGATCTCAAAGCTCCCTGCTAACAATATTCATCTGTGACCTTTGCATAATGGTAAATGTCCATTTTGGTTATGTCCATCAATGAAAAATACTGTATAACAGGGTGGTGATTCAACCTAAATCGAGTTAATGGGAAAGAAAACACTGATAGCTGAACCTTTAGTCCTATATTCCCTTACTGTTATTTAAAGGAATACATAGTTTGACATTTTAAAGAATATGCCCAAACACTTTATTTCTAGGAGTTACACAGTGAAGTAAAATTGAGTGAGTGCTTGGCTGATATGAGCATCCGACACAGAGGGCAGTGTTGTAGTCTAGACCATCTAAACAGAAACCAAGTCATGACCGAGGTCTGAGCATATCAAGACCAAGCCAAGACCAAGACCAAGGCAGAGCAAGCTCTCTCACCCAAGTGAGGGATCGGTATTGTGGCCTGTGGTGTTTATGTTGGAGCCAACATTAGCCGAGGTTGATGTAATGTAATGTTATACAGCTAAAGAGGTGGGAAGTATAAACAGTGTAGAACGGTATGATATTTGACTTTACTGTGATAATGTTGTAGAGCCCTCACTTTCATTGAGCAAAAAGCAACATGATAATGGTTATAACAAAATGTTAACAGCACGGATAAAAGAACCAATAACATCAGAGCTTTGCCAGATTTGAAGATTTATGGCAAAGTAAGCTGAACAGACTGCATACAGACAGCTTTGCTTTTAGCTCACAGTGGTTTTTGCAACATTTTACTAGAGTGAACACAACAAAGACAAGAAATATGTCCTAGTGGTGCAGTTAAGAGTGCAGTAATAACTGCCATACAGTTGTCATACCAGTGTTTTACCCCTGTAGAAGAATTTAGTTTGAAATTTAAGGAAAATCAAATCAAAAGCGGTGATATCTACTGTTACTGTCCATGCTTTCAATTATACCGTGATAGATATTTTAGGTCATACCCCCAACCCTAACTGGCTACATAGCTTTATGTGGCCTGTCTCTTCATTGTTTATCACAAATAAAAACATAACTTAGCTAGCTAGCTTTGTTAGCCTCAGTTACTTTAGCTTACCTTTCTTTATGCCTCCTGTCTAAGTGCTATTAAAAGTTTGATGTAGTCCCAATCACCCCAGTAAGTGTTGCATTGGAGAATTTACACACTTCTGCTTGTTCTTCTTTGGATGCTGTTTTTCAGATGAACTTTTCTTGACTCTTGACTGGTCTTGAAATTAAATACTATGTCCTCTTTGTCTGAGACTGAGACAAGAAAGAGTGAAAGTACTACAACACTGTCACAGGGATTTCTAACTGGTGGCTATTGGAAAGACGAGTGGAGCCAGATATACAGTGATGGTGGTTGGACTGCTGAGGGGGCCACAGCATTCATATAAAACAGCCTCAAGCCAGTTGGACCAGCCATTGTAGTTTGGTGGAAGAATTTAGAATGCAGCTATAAGGCCGGGTGATGCCACCAAGTATCTGTAGGCTGCTTTCGTGAGGGTGGGATTCAAGGACGCTTTAAAAGTGCATCAAGTCACTGAATTGTTTGGAACAATTTTCTGATCTAACTATCAACTACTTGCAAGACAGGTGAACTAGATAGGCACAATAGTTGGACCACTGACTGGGTGTTCAGATTAAACTGCATATCAGGCCATTGGGGTCAGCCATGCTAGTTTAGCTGGAGATGATACCGTATAATGTAGATATAAGGCTGGGTCAAGCCACTGAGAACCTGCTCTTTGCTTGGGTGAGAGCAGGATTTAAAGGTGGCTTAAAGGTATGTTAGGTCAGGGCTGGAGAATGGTGTCGTCTATCAGAAGGATCAGTAGATTTACGTATGACCGCACAGCCTGATACCCACTGCAGGACCTGGTGATAGATCAAAACTTTGTTTAACATGAATACTGGCCCTCCAAAGGAAATGCTCACTCAACGTTTGGCACATTTTACTGTGTGCTGAATGATAAGTGACTGCACAAAGGTAGTTTTTGCATCTATACAATGAGAGGCATGACATTATATGGTTGTTGCACACTGCATTATATCGTAAATAGGGAGTGATTTCGGACCAACATTTTCTCCCAACTCAAATAGAGCAGCTTGATCAGTGGCCCTACACTTCAAACTATGATGCTGTAAGTACCTCTGTCACAGTGGCGGACTCAGGCTATGTGAGAGCCTGGGGCAAAAACTAAAATAAAAAGGGCACTGGCTGTATGTGGTGGGGCATACATACTTGCTAACCCTGAGAAGTCAAAAATAGGGCAGATTTTGAAATCAAAAGAGGGGGATATGGGGGTCCTCCCTCAGAAAATTTTGAGATGCCTGCAGATGACCTACAACTGTCACTTATTATCTGGATAACACAGTGTTACCAAAGTATTAAGCCTCATCTTGTCTAATTTCAAATTTGATTACAGTGCCACAGAAATGACTGTTTTACCAATGTTTCTCTAAGGTTATGTTAGACTGCTCTTAGAAAAAATGTGCCCCTTTCCTTTAAAACCTTGTCTACTTTTTTTTTTTTCATTCAACCTTCATCTATTTCTGGGGAATACATTGAGGGGTGGCCCTCCTTTTCGATGATGCTGAGATTGCATTAGGCAGCAAAATAGAAATACAAACAAGAAACAAACAACTTGAGGGGCACTTTAACATGTTGTCTTGCACATTGGGCATTTTATCATGTTTTATCTAACAGGAGGGCACTTTTGCTGCATTTTTTACATGGGGGCACCAAGGGGGTTCTACCAGTGCCCTCTAATGTAGTTTTGCATGTGTAGGGCTCTGTAGTTACCAATAATAAATAGGCAATGTCCAAGTACACTTTCAAAATAAAAGCACGAGTTAACTTGGGTTAGGTTTAGGCAATTTAGGAGTACCTTTACGTAACTTCATGTACATAATGTACATATTTTGCATTACGTACATCACATAACTTATGTACACTATGTTCTATGTTGTACAGATATTGGAGTGATGTCAATCTTCTCAATGCACTCTCCACAAGAGAGGGAAGAACTGTATTACCCAAAATGTCAAACCATTTCTTTCATGCTCTTTATAACACACATACACGCACACACAACCACACAGTGAAGATGTACCTTGACAGCCACCAGCATCTTGTCCTTGGTGGGGCTGAGGTTGTAACACTCTGCCAGGAAGACTTTACCGAACGCTCCTTCACCCAGCTCCCTTTTCAGGATGATGTCTCTCCGCTTTATATGCTGGACAACTAAAGCACAGACAAGCAGAGGGAGAGAAGGGAGAGTGAGAAAAATAGTGACAAGAGTCATTTTTACAAACCTTGCCTCAGATGTTAAGCTTCAGAACATTTTTATAGGACATAAAACCTGTAGAAAAATATGTTTAGAAGGAGAATTTCACCTCCAAAAATAAATAGAATATTTTGCCGTTATCTCTCAAACCTGGGAATGAACAATTGCAAAACAGGAAGAGAAGAATAAGAAGGAATGAAAGCCTGATAGTGTCCGATTGCACGCAAAGAGAGACAAATACAGCGCAGTGGAAGCTGTGTCTCCTGCACTGTGGATGCAGCTACTTTGTAGTGGTATTGTAAATTCTAGTCAAGATCTCAAGTTTTTAAAGATACTGTAGCTAATAAGTCATGGATTACATGGAAGTGTGTGCAAAATGATGCACTAGACATCTTAATTTCTCTGTTTGATGTAATGGTGAATCAATAAAAAAAAGAAAGAGCCTTTTGAATGTTTGAATATTTCTCTTAATATAGTAGATACAGAATACGTGATATTGTCAAACTCTAAATAAAAAAAAACGTTTTATCTTACTGTGAAACTACTTAAGAGAGAATATTGGGAACGTTAGGGTTCAAGTGGCTTTAAATCTCCAAAGCGCAAATAAACGGTGAGATGACACTGGACCTGCCGAGCTGCAAATCTCTTATCTGGATTTCTTGGTTTTACTGTTGGCACTGAAACAACACAAGGGGACAATTTCTAATGAGAACAGAATTGTAAAATGTCTGTTTCGCGGGAAAATAAAACAACTAGCTGAGCAGAGGGAGAATAACAGTCCCTCTGTCTCTCTCAATACTTCTTAGTCTATTTTTTACTAACAACTCACTCCAGCAGGATCATTTTAGACTTATCGGACAGTTACGTCTATCTGTTTTGTATATAATGACCATCAATTTTTCCCTTTCCTTCCTTTTATTACGTGCAATGTTTGTGATCACAATATTAAAGTTTATTCTTCTGTTAATTAACCTAACAAACATTTTTAACATTTTACCCCCGGATACTCAGTGGTGGAAGAAATATTCAGATCTGTTACTTCAGGAAAAGTACTAACACCACACTGTGAAAATACTCCACTAGTCCTACATCCCTCAAAGGTGCTAAATACAACATTCAGCCTAACTAGATGTCAGAGAACAAGTACTTCCAATATTAAGATATGATGAAGTAATGGCTCTCTGTGCATGTGTGCGTGCATGTTTGTCCATTTCAACATGGTGCCCTGGTGAGTAACTTTAACATATTACAGCTTAACAGCACACTAAAATGTGTTTTGGAAAACGATTTAGGAGGCGAAACAATGACAGATACTGACCACTGCCTAGTTTGACAGTTGGATCAGAGTTTTGTGATCAATGTGTGCTCAGTTAACATTTTTTTTGCACTTTGCAATGTGCAACGTCTAGGGAAAATGTCTTATATAGCACCTTTAAGTAAAGGTATGTAAGCATTATTTACAAAATACACTTACATATGCTTATAAAGTCAAACGTAGTCAGTAAAATGGTCAGTGTTTTGCTATTACATGTGATGTTTAATTGTTGTATGGTGAGGGGAATTATGGCTCTTTGACGGGAGACAGATCATAAGGCTCTATTCTTTTCTGTGAGCTGCTCAAAAGAATGACTTTTCATGCTTTTTTTCTTCTTTTTCCTTGCTTTTTAGAGGGCCGGGGCTCAGAGGTTGATCAACAAGATAATCACTAGGATTATCATAGGGTGATATTTAGATCAGATTCGAACTTAGATATGATGGAAGTTGAGCTTAAGAAGTGGCTGAATTTTCTCAAGTCATAAAGGAGCACTTATCAAAAATCTTCAAAATCATCCCATTTGGAAATACTGGAAGAGTATGAAAACTGTAATCTGAAAAGTAACTAGTAACTTAAGTTCTCAGACAAATGCAGTAACTTCCTCTGAACCAGAATGTATGGCTCTGTTGTTTTCTGTGAGCCAATCCTAGTGATCTGCAAAGTCACTGGTATTATTATAGGGTAAGATTTGGATCACATTCAAACTTAGACATACCACCAGTATAACATGTTTTTGTATGTGTGGTCTGGGTTTAGCAGCACTGAATGACTCATACTGCCAGACTTAATAACAATGATCTGCATTGTAAACGTCACACAAAGTGACCTACATCCCTTAGCTTGGTCAGTGAATTTACTACTTTGAACATCTGCATGAAATGTGTTATGTAAATAATTAATCAAGAAAATAAAGTTGCCTTGTCTTGAATGCAGTTTCACTTAGCTGAAGGCTTTTCTCTATGGAAAATATGTGACTGATGCGTGACTGATGTCAGCAAGAGTTTGAGTGACTGACTGGCTCCTACTTTGTCATATGGTTCATTGATTTGATTGGTTGAAGTTAGCCCACCATGGACGGTGATAGACAGATGGTTCATCCAATCATCTGCCAAGTAGTTTTTTAAAGTGCCAGCCCTTTTCCGAACAGTTTCCAAAAATGACGTCTCAGATGGTTCTCTGTAACAAATCATCTGGCGTATCATGTTAGCTGCATTTGGGCACGAAATAAAATGAACATCTCTCACTTAAGAACCACTCTGTTCCCTTCACCCGTACTGTTGAGCTGTTGAAAATATTTGGATCGTTCGTGAATATAACATTACTATTGCATGCATTACGGCGTAAATTGCATTTCACTGTTGTAGATTTTTAAAGCTGAGCTCATTTTACCCACTTTATTTCCTGTTGGGCAGTTTTATCTACAGCAAGTAGTGTCTGTAGTGTCACTGAATCCCACCTGTGAAACACAGCTGTTTTCAGCTTTGTGACAGTGTATTTTCCAGCTAATACAAGAGCATTTTAAATAGTTATACTTATCTTAAGAAGTAGAATTTATTTAACCCCTAAAGTAACACTTAATCCTTCAGTTTATCAGAAAAAAATCACGTTCAAAATCCACCAAATATCCGAGATATATCATTCACACAGGACAAGGAGGGTATGAAAACTTATCTGAAAGTGAAGTAGGAGTAGAAAGTAAAGCCTGAAAACCAAAATACTCAGTGTAAAGTACAGTGCAAGTATCTCAACTTTGTATTTAAAGGGTAAATTCACTACTTTTCATGCCAATGGCCAATCAGTTTGGTGGTAATTTCAGCAATAAATCCTTCAGTGTGTGCTATGTTAACCAAGAAAGCTGAAGTCGTGCTGCCATTGCTTACATGTACCAGAATGCATTGCGTGTGAGCTGATGCCCATTCCCATGTTACTGTGTATCACCATGGCAACATATTACTTTGTCGGGCATAACATACACACACTATGACATCACTGGATGCAGGAAGAACAACAGATTTTGCAGCTGGAGAATTCAGCTTTTACAGTAAATACAACACACACTGAGGAATCTTTTGCTTCAACTGACTGCATTTACCATCAGCACTGATTGGACATCCACATGAAAAGAGGTGAGTTTTCCCTTTAAGTATTGTACTTGAGTAAAAGAAGCAGACTTAGTAACATTCTGCCACTGCTGATACCCGCCAGGCTCAGTATGAGTTGGGGAGATGTAGGAGTTGTTGGCTCCTGAACAGAACTGCTCTCCATGCCTCTCTCTGAACAGAACATGACAACTCATAGATTCACCATGAAAACCTGACTGCTTCTACTATAAATATGCACTTACCTTATACAGTATGCACGCTTGCGTTTATGTATAGTTTCTAACAAAGAACCATTTCTAAAGATGAGAGGCACTACATGAGTGCTTATCACGACTATATATAAGACTGGACATCACCACTCGAGCTGCAGAGTCGCTCTCTGTGCTTTAAAATATGAATAGAATGATGTGAGTGTGTAATGCTTAGCAACACAAACACACGACAATTGAAGAATCAAATCAATGCCATCATGCACGAACCCCTCATACACACAGATGTAGTTGTATGTATAAGTGATTTATGAGAACTTATTGCATTCACCAGTTTTCTTGTATTTTGAATTTTCTTTCCGATACGGACACAGTGGTACAGACCTGTCGTGTGCGTGATGTGCAGTTAGTCTGCTGTTATACAAACCAAAGTTTTGCACCAATGACTGAATATTTCATTAGTTTGAAGACATTTCAAGTTTGCAAAATAAATTATACTTCATAATTATGTTAACATCATCCTATTTGACTGCTTTTCAAATTATAATATAATTGTAAATTTATACACAAAGCCTAACATCATTAATTTAATGATGTATTATTACCTACTGTCAGGTATATTGGCTGTATAACTTCACATGCAGGTTTATGAAGCTGCTGTCTTCTGGAATATCCTCACTTATTCTGTCTTCTGCGATGGAAACTTCTCCCTGACCCCCTCTTCCCATTGCAGTTATCATCACCTTGCTGTGGCGAGGCATTTTTTTTTTTCTTTGAAGCCATTTTCATTGAAATATTTCCTCTTTATTTTAGTGACAGTCCAAACATAGCTTTAATGTCACTCGTTTTTGACGTTTCTGTGTTTTAGAAGGTCACTTAATTCCCACTGTTGACACTGTTAAAATCACAAATTTTGTCTGACAAAAGGATTTCAAACTCCAAACTTGTTAAGTTCTTCTTTGGTGCCATTTTCACAGTTGTCTGAAGTCAGGAGTGTTTGCTGAATCTGACATGGCATGTTCATACAAGCCCTTCATACAAAAAAAACTACAAGAAATTTAAGATAAGATGATGAAAATGTTTTTGCATGAGGCGCAAAGTTCTTAAATATGAAATCACAAATTGGAACGGTTGCAAGCGGTGTCCAATATTTGTCCAAATCTACTACTCTACTTCAACAGAACATAAAGGGGAATGTTGCCAATTAAAAAAGTCATTATGTTACTTTTCATGCCTTGGTACACATTGTTCAGAATGTGTTGCTTAAGATTTCACTGCAAAGATGTACCAGAGGTATAAAATTAATTATTAACAAACAAACCAGGATTTAAATCTCATTTTAAATCAAGATAAATCTATTGATCTTATGAGGCAGAGTCAGATTTAACAGCGACGCCATTAATTCAAGGCTCAGTTCAGCATCTTTTATATGAGTCGTGTGCTGTATGTTGGTAGTATTGTCTTAACTGTCCCTGGACAATAATGTACGAGGCCTGTTGTGAACAAAAGATTATTTCTTCAGCTGTGTCAACTGGCTCGTCACTGCGCTGCTCCTGAGACATCATGCATTATTTTCACAACTTCAGGCTTCCTATTGAGTCTTGTTGGCCAAGTCACTCTCTAATGCGTCCCTGGCAGACAAATAAATTTCAAGGATCTTTATCCATCCTCCATCTGTGTGTTCTTTGTGTTCTTTAACACATACTTGGTGGTTGTATACATACAATAGAAAATATGTCATTGAGGACTGAAGAGCGCACACTGCGCTGTGAAAACACTGATGTGCAGGAGCTCAAGAGATGCTGCACCTGTTGTCGTCATCAAACATAATAGAGAAAGACCATGAAACCATGAAACAAGACCTAATGTTGCTATGAAGTGGTGAACTTTTGATGAGCTCTGGTGAGCTTTTGCTGAGCCATGCCTCCATAAATTACTGTCGTTTACAATGATAATGGTAATTTTTATTCTTAGTACTTAAAAAAACAGCACATCCTTGGTTTCAGACAGATTTAGACAAAAGCTGCTCCTCTTTTCTAACCAGTTAGTTTTGTTGGCTGAAATGAAAATGGCAGTTCTAGCATATCTCATCAACTGTAACTAGCTCACTTAGGCCAAAGTTAGCTTAACGAGTTGGCTGAAAACCCTCTCTCCAGCTGACTTTTCAACGTTTCCAAGCCTGTAAAAGGGTCTTAGCCCTGAACTCAACTGGTCACGGTGGATGGCTGCCCACCCAAGTTTCTGCGACTTCAAAGGATGTTTTTCCTGGCCACTTGGGCATGGGCACAGTTTGCATTGGTTCAGGGTTCAGGGTTGAGGGTTCTCTATGGACCCACAGATAATGTTATAGGTTCACACAGTCAAGTGACAAACAGCAATCCGAGTAAGTTATTAATAACTTACAAAATCATTGTGCAGTATTCCACCTCCCAACTTCTCTCACCATTTCTGTCACTCCATCCCTCTTTCAAACACACACATGCTGCTGCAGCGGTGCACACAGCAACCAGCACATCCAGTGTGCTCTCAGCTCAGCTGATCGGTGCTCCGAACACGTCTAAATAGGAGCTGGAACTGTGAACCCCATAATTTTTCTACACAGTGCAGCCAAACACTAGGCTAAAAAAGACCTTATAGACCTACACATGAAGGCTGCTGTTCTGTTAAGATCCATTGGTAGGATGTGAAGGAGGAATTATTAGTGTGTGCATGTGTGTGTGTGAGAGAGAGAAAGAGCGAGAAAAATGAAGGGTTGCTTGTTTTCCTGCTATCAGTGAGCCTGCAGGCTCATCTGTGGAGAACCGCTAACAGCTGAGACCTGTATCTGGTTGACTGTAGAGTTTTGCAGTTTGTGTGAGCTCAGATTTCATGATAATTCTCTAAAATGCCCATCACTTATTGGGCATAATTCCCAACCATAAAGTTCAAACTTCACTGATGTTGTTGGGTCTCTGTAAATAATATTGTAAAGAATACAGCCTAGGGCTGTTCTATGTGAAAAGTGCACTCTTTACTTTTGTTATATTAAATAATAAAAAGTAATAAAATAATAAATAATAAATGCTCCTTGGCCTTGAACATAACATTGTTTAAAGTTTCTACTGTAGCGAGCGAGTTAGCCAGGCATGCTAATGTTTGCTGCTTATGTTGGAGCAGAAAATCACAGTGCAATCCATTCCTTACATTTTTGCTCTTATGTTTTGGGTTTAGGAGAGGGAACAAGAGACACCACCACCCAAATTCTTTATGTACAGAGCGCCCAGGTCACTATGACTAGAGCCCCATGCAGACTGCTCAAATACACTGAGAAGAGACAGGCTGCATGGATGCTCATCACTGAATGGACAACCGCTATTTTGGGCAGAGATTTGGCAAACCCTTTAGTTTCATTAATATTTATATACTGCAAGTGTGATTGACTATTCTCTTCCCCCTCCAGGTCACAGTTCATGCATCTGAAATTTTCTCTCAGCACTGCCTGCTGAACTCTTGCCACCTGTCATCCTGTTATACAACTTGTAAATGATTTGTTGTGAGAAATAATAAATGGGATGCACTTATTTCTTGCAGCGTTTTCACAGCGTTAACCAAAAGGAGAGAAGTTTCCCCCATTCACAGACATGATTAGACACTAGTTAGACACTAGTTCTGTGTGACCATTCCTCTGGCTTTTCCTTTTTTCATTTTGTAATTTCTCCAGACCATCTGTCCATGAACATGTTGGGAAGGTGATTCATAAAAAATGTCACCTGCTCCTCTGGTGTTTTTTCGTGAGACGGTATCTTAACCACCATTTCTGAAATTGGTGTTAAATATGAAGAAATGTCCCAGTTTTAAAGTAGATCAGAACAGAAGTGTCTGCAGAAACTGGCAGCCAGTGTGCCGGGTGAGAGCCCCACCAGGGACACTAACACATCACTGCTGTCAAAGCTTCATCCTCTATAAAAAAAAAATCTGCTTTCCAAGACTTGAGAAAAACATCTTTAAGTCGATACACATACATTTTAATTCAGAATGTGTTTTGACTGGATTTCGTAGGCCAAATGTCTCCGACACTTTCTCAGCTGATAAAGGAACAGTGTTTTTTTTTTTTTTTAAACTCAAGTCTGAGGAGTTTCCACACTTCACGTCTATTCCCCACTGAATCATATCTCTACTTCTTTACTCTTGTACTTTCTTTCTTTAAGAAAAATGAATAATCTTTATCCTTACCTTTCACTTTCATTCATTTCAGTGCCCTCCTCCATCAGTCATGATCATTAGAGGATCAGTGTTGGCCTTACTATCGCCTCTCAAGCGCAATATCCAGCTATTGAAGCTTATTCTATTATTGCACCCGTCATTAAGCTTCTCTCGATGAGATAGTTGGTGAAATGCCAAAAATGTAAAACTGTGAGGATTGTCATCTATCAGCAGGCTCGGAAGCTCTCAGAAGCCACACAATGTATGAAGCATAATATATTTTCTGTCTAACTTTTCTGCAGAAGTTAGTATTTGATTGTTATCTTGACTTTTACTTCATTTATCTTCTCCTCGTGAGGTGAGGTGATATTTCAGAGATGGATTTCTTATCTCACATGTGCAAATTTTGAGTTTGCGTCCATTTTAATCAAATGTTATCAGTTTTATCAGACTGTCCACACTTCTATCTTTGTCGTTATGTAAATTAACCAAACTAAAGTGCAGTAATTGTTCATTTAACTTCACTATTTCAAGTTCTTCTGTCAGACATGTTTGCCCCGGTTACTCCATATTGCAATAATCACACAGAGGTGGTCCACCTTCTGTCACTCCTCACTCCTCACCTCCTCCTCTGTGACTCCTGCCGACCTCCTTTGCGCATGTGGTGCCATTTTTCAGCCTTTTTATCAGACAGGGGTACTTATGCTGCGTTCCAGACAAGTTCCTGTGAATCATTGTCTGACATCACAACCATCACAACCATTCAGTAACCTGGATGGGCAGTCATTTTGGAGATATTGCGATGTAGACAGCAGAATAGTTACATGCTGAATGTTCAATCTAAGCTGACTTAAGGACATGTAAACCACAGAAAAGTTCAGGAAGCTGCTAAAACTCATAGAGCAGAACATCAGTGAAGAGCCACATGAGCTGCCGTCTCCATCTTGGAATGCCAACCTGGAAATTTTGCCGTCTGTTTCCTATCGTGAACTACATGTTTTTTTTTTCTTTTGCCAAGCTCACACATAGCTGAAGATCTTAATGGGATAGTTCACCCAAAAATGAAAATTAAGCCATTATATCCTCACTTTTGTGCCGATTAAGGGTTGGGTTTATTTTGTAAGTCTGCTGTTTTCCTGGAGTTTCACAGGAAAACAGTGTTGCAGCATCTCCCAAACAATGGAAGTGAATAGTAACCAATTTTCAAACAAAAAACATAAAACAGACGGAATAAAAACATAAAATGCCTCCATACTGCTTGTCTGGTGCAGTCCAAGTCTTCTAAAGCCCCAACATGCCATGTTGACAAAAAAAACCAAACTGTTATTTACACCATGTTTTTAGCCTGATTCTTCACTGTAGATCTTTGGCTTGGAGTCATGTTCACATGCACATGCTGTGACAGTGTGCAAACAGCAGTTCAGAGCTTTGGAAGATTTGGAAGATCCAGCAGCGTTTTGTGGACTAAAAAAACTAAGCCTGACCTTCAATCAGAATCAGGGTGAGTAAATAATGATTGAATTTTCTTTTTTGGATAATCCATCCCTTTAAATGTCACAAAGATTTTGAGGGGTTTGGATGGTGAGAGAGGCTCAGTATCAGCTCAAAAATGACAAATGTAATGTTAAAGCCAAAGCAGGTGATCAACTGATCTTTACATGCTGGAAAAGTAACTAAATATTTACTTTTACTTTTACAATTTCAAGTCTAGAAATCTAAAATGTCCCTCTCCAGCCAAGCAATAACTGCTGCAATCAGATTGACCTTGTGGGAAGTTGTGTACACAACTGTGATTGGACTCAACTCACACAACATGACTGGAAAAGCGCAGAGCTTTTAATTGAATTTTTTTAAATTTATTTTTCTAGTCACGAGGTTGGGATTACCACAGCAGAGGGGTGTTCACGTGAACTCTTCTTGTCAGTACGGGAAACGTAACTCCATTTGAAGACAGCAAATAATCAGGAACAGTGGTGAGTTTAGATGCATTGTTTATAGTCAGTATTGCCAATGTGGCCAACCTCTGCTTTGATATTAGTCTGTGGCTTATCATCTGAGGCTTTATGTGTCAGTTTTCCTTCTCTGTGTTCTTCATATATACAAGGAGGCTGAACTGCCGTGGTTTCAGTTGCCAAAGAAATGTCAGTTTGTCAGGTTCAGTCATGTTTTTAGTTTGTTTTTGGCGCAGTGCACCTGAAACATCGGAAATTCCTACCTCCAACTTTGTCTGGAGTGCAGCATTAGTGTGTTCTAGTTTTGTCTGGTCTGTTTGCTCGTTCCCCTCCCCCTTATCTGCTCTCTTTCTCACTCCCGCTGTGCACCTGACCGTCATCTCCGATCAAGCACAGCTGTCTGCCATCAGGCCATCACCTCTTCACTACAAGCACTCTGCACCAACAGCCAGTCTGTGCCGGATCGTTCTGCTGTACACAGATCACCTGTCTGCCAGCGCACCTCGCCAGTTTGCCAAGCCCGCCAGCCAGCTCTATTTCCCAGATTACCCTCTGCCAAACCCCCAACACTGGATACCATTCCCTTCACCTCAGCTGTAACTCCTGCCAGACACCATCTCACTTTACAATCTTGTAAAAGATTATATTAAAAGACGCATCTTCACTTACCTGCCTGTTCTGTGTCTGCATTTGGGTTCGGCCTCAGATACAAGGCAAATCCACTGGATGCTACATGAAGTCTTTCTGCACTTTTTACTCCAGAAGTAAGACTTGACTACTATGAAGTAAGTTCTACATAGTCAGTGTATCTTCACGAAACCTAACAAGATCAATCATGCTAAGCGATCACACGACAGTGGTTATCAACCTGGCAAGTCAACCCAGGATTTCCCAAGTGAGCATGTTCACATGAAAGGATCTGTGTTTGCAGCATCTGACCAATCGCAACATGGACAACTACACTGGTGTGACAAATACAAATAAGAATAACACCATCCGTCATAATCCAGGCTACAGCTGCAGCTGACAAATGCAGGACAGCTGGCAAAAATCATCACAAATGAAAAGCAGTTCAAGGCGTAAATTAATAGTCTTATAATATCACTGCTCCATCATTAGGACATGAGTAGATCTGACGGTAATTACATTTGTACGTTCCACTAAATTAATGCATTGCTCAGATGTATTCTTCTGGCATGTGTGACATTTTTAGAGTCATTCTTTCACCCACAATCATTGCAGTGTCAGATGGACTACTATGCCGGTAGCAGTAATCTTTTTTCTCGATGTTTTTGATTATTTTTGATTATTATTATTATTATTATTATTATTATTATTATTATTAGTAGTAGTAGTAGTAGTAGTAGTAGTAGTAGTAGTAGTAGTAGTAGTAGTACATTAGACTAAAACTGAAATTCTAGAAAGTTTGTGTAGTTTGTGTAATGTAACTTGTGTAAAGGCATCATTGTGGGTCACTTTAAAATTTTAGGCTGTGACATTCACATGTGCAGCTAATAGGCAGAGAAATGGCCCTTATTTACATAATTATCCCATGATGCATTGCATTGCAGTTCCAAAATGCAAAATGTAACTGTTTGTAATGTGTTTGTCATGCATTTGTCATGTGCTTGTTCAGGACATGGTGCTTTATGGTGGTTTATGTTGGTAACTGGTCTGTTTGTGCTAGTCAGAAAGCTAAAATATGTCCTTTATATATTAATTGTAGATGTCAAATTGTGTCAGGAAAATAAATAATTATGTTACTAAGCAGAATACCTAAAGAGCCAGTTAGAACTCTCTCATGCTTGACATACTATGTGGACTCTAAATCAGCTAACAAAGTCGGACATTGCTGCTAATTTAGCTACTTTTTCACCAGATTTGGAAACATTTCAAATCTGACTGGTGTAAACAGGCTGATACACTGGACCTGACATTTATTTCTTACTGTATAATATAAGACAACACCAGGATAGATTGTTATACTGTAAGAGTAAAACTGATGTTTATACGAAAATGAACCCATTGGTTATTGATTGCCGTTAGGTTTACATGTACATGAATCCGGATTGAGAGTGGATGTAAATAAGCTGCCATTATTACTATGGTGTCTCACTTCTCACTCACAAACCTGCAACACTATAATTTATGAGATTTTACTTTTGAGGCATTTTTTGCCAAAAACTGTGACCTGGAGATGCTGTAAAAGCTGCTACTTTCTTAAAAAATATAGTCATTGAAATGCTGTTGAAGTAAAGGTTATAATTTAAAACACTTACAGTTTTCACAAAAGTTCAGTTTGAATAGACGGTAAGTCTCTTCACCTGCAAATCACCAAAGCACACTGACTGGACTGTGCTGTTATCAGCTCAGGAAACATCTGCACGCCTCTGATACCTGAAATTAATTTCACCCTAATTAATCTCCTGTTCTCTCTCCATGTTTCGTGGCCAAATTTCACTTTAACAATTGTATGTGTCTGTGACTTTCAATAAATTATATATTTTATCAGATTATAATGCAAGAACTCATAAACTGCAAGTTTGTTTCTGTTGCAAGTAATGCTGGCTTTGTTACAACACAGAAACTTCAAACCCAGACTGGGGAGATCGGGCAAAGCTTTTGTAACTATTAACAAACTATAGTTATGAAACTAAAACAGTTCAACATTTGCACTGGCTAATTTAATTTTTGAGAGAGTGGATGCCAACTTACTTTTTAAGTAATCCCAGTGTCAATGTTTCATTTGATATATGGGAGAAAATATTACATATATATTATAAATAAATAAATATTTTAATTTTAATTTATTTTTCATGATCCTGGAGAACTTACTTTCTTAATTCAACTACACAATAATCTAAACACTGTTCAGTGAGTAATTTATGTAAAAGAGTACTCCACTAATTTATCATTGCACTCCAATAACACTGTCAGACTCTCTATGGACTTTGAAAACCAAAATGTGTGCAGTAGAACCAGAGAAAACCTGGTGCCTACATTGTCCTGAATGCAATTTGACTGCTGACAGTTTATTCGTAGATTCAGGTACGTCGTGCTAGCAGCAGCTAGTGTGCCTTAAACCTTTCGCCTCAAGCAGAGACGAGGCTACACCGGTTCCGACGCTGACTCAAGTGACATCACTTGAGGCCACGTATCAGATTTTGCACAACTCCCTGCAGCCACAAAAGCTTTAGAAACCTTTTTTGAAATATGCAGTAGCGCTACCAAATACCTGTGAACAGACTTTGATGTGTGAAAATCAGTCAAGTTTCCCTTCCCAGCAGCTGAAACCAACTTGTTTTGACTATAATAATAAAAATACTTTGCGATTTGTCTACATAATCCATGTCACTGATTACAAAAATATGGCAATTTGCACAATGCTGCAGCTAACAAACCTCGCCACATGATCTGAAGAGTTTTAGACAGAGGCACAACAGTGTGCTTCTCTCTAAGCTCTGCAAACTGTCAGCGGCTCATCACAGCAGTGCAGCTGTTCTGCACGACTACTTGAAGTGAAAGCACCGGAGCACTTTGTCAAGCAGCAGCAGCAGTTTTCCTTTTACTTTAACAGTCATGTGAGTGAGAAAATGGCTTGAACCTATTACAGCGTGTAACTGTTCAGTTATTTTCCTTGCCCCACGCTGTTGCAAAAATACAGTATCAAAGATTATTTTAACTGCATATTATTCCAGTAATTAAATAAATCCATGTAACAAACATTTTAGTTTTAAGTCAAGTACTTGAGAAAAACTGCAGACCATTTCAGAGAAAGGGTTGACAGTGATTAAATTCTGTCATAGATATCTTTCTGAATTCTTTCTGAAATGAAGGACCGGTATTTTGCTTATCAGGCAACTGACATTGTAATGTGCTTTATGTGCCAGTTTTTCAGGATGATTGAATAAAATATTGAAATAATGAGAAAGTTTTGATATTTAATTGGGGTAAATTGATTGATATATCACTTGAGTAATACAAAGTTAATCTTTGGAGTCATTAGTCAGCTAATCTAAAAAATAATTGTTAGATTAATCGATTCAAAAATAATTGTTAAATCTGACATGTAAGCAGTATTTTATTATCATAGCTGTGTGGTTAAGTGAAGAGATTTAAGATTTGTATCACAGTTGACTGATAATTGATTGTAAAATAGTGAAATAATGTCTGCATAACCTGAGCAAACCAATGAAAGTCCATGAGGAGCTCTGAAGAGGATACCACAGTGCTAAAGCCAACATCGGAAAACTGTTTAACTCTCCATTTGTGCCAGTTTCCCCCACTTCCTTCATTCCTAGATGTAAATATTTGATCTAGGTTTGTTGTATTCAGCAGCTAAATACTCACTGGCCACCTTGTTCCTCCACACTGATGGGAATGAAGCAGCTATTATGGAGCGTGCCTATCGCCAGTGCCGAGGACAAGTTACTTTAACCTTCAGTTTCCTCTGCAGGCAGACTCAGGCTGCATCCTGCAGCCCATTTACCCAGAGTGGCACGCTGAAAAGCCCTGAGATTAAATCTCCATCTCGCAGCTCAGCATCGTTCATTTGTCCTGGCTCACCTGAGGCCTCGACGCCAGCAAACATTCTCCCTGGAGGCTGGGAGACAACGCAGCACCGAGATTTACTCAGCTAGTCAGGTCAGACTGCTGGGGGAGCACAGATGTTTGGAGGGCTTTGTTCTGTACCTATGTCTGTGTGTGTGTGTGTGTGTGTGTGTGTGTGTGTGTGTGTGTGTGTGTGCGCGCATTTCAACTACCTGCCAACTTTCCCCACTTTCAGTATGTGTGCATATGTCTGTTTGTGTGTATGTTTGAGGGTGTGTTTTTCTCCGACTACCTGCCAACTTTGTGCATTCATGCGCGGGTTCCTGCCTTGCAGGTGTGTGTGTGAGTATTTTTCTGCCTGATAGCTTCCCTGAGTGTGTGTGGTGGGTCGATCGATGCGAGTCTCCTGGTCATTGACAACACGTCTTTTGCAGGGTGGATGCTTTAACATTGAGCAGCTGTGGCTCAATCAAAACCGCTGAGGACATCCTGCCAAATTCGCACTTCAGGTCCTACAGTCAGTCACTTTGTGGATAAAGTTACTTGTCAGGAATTATAATTCACTCACACAAGAATGAAACAAGACACTGCCACATCAGGTCAGTGCTCATAAAAAAATACTGCTATAACTTTAAATTAAAACTCTAAGCATCTCATGAATCTTTATGACTGGTTATATATTTTCTGATTAATGCTAGAAACACTAAGATACATGATTAAAAGAGCAATTTAGTGATATTAAAAAGTATTAAAGAGACAGTTCACCCCAAAATTAAAAAAATAAAAACAAACAACAAAAACATATTGATCCCCTGGTCTGTAGTGCTCTTTATCCAGCCAGATTTTTTTGTTAAGAGTTTTGGAGTTATCAGCTGTAGCGATGTCTGCCTTCTCTCCAATATAATAGGACTAAATAGCACCAAAACACATATATTTTACAATATTCAAAATTAGCCAGTTTATTCCAGAAATCCTTGTTGTGAGGAGTTTTATGTAGGGACTACTTTCTGCAGTAGAATGACCAGAACTACTTTGAAGCTACCAGAAATGCTTCCTCTCTATTGGAAAGAAAGTAGTTCCAACATGAAACTGCTCACAACAAGGTCTGTGGATTATCCTGAGTAACCGGGTCATGATTTTTGGAAAGATGTTGGTTTTGAAATTTTGAAATTTCCTTTTTTGGTGTTTTGAGCGCCACAAGCTGAGTGCCATTTCATCCCATTATATTTGATTAGATTTATTTCCAACATTTAAATGAATAAAAAATAATAATTTTATACGTACAAAATGGAACATACAAAATATAATGATCTATGAACAGACTTTTAATGAGCAACAAAAAAATTTGGACATTTCAAGTCTGAGAAGGAGTAGGAAGAAGCAACATGCTTGTCTGGGCTTACCCCTATTCTATACTAATCCATCAATAATCAATCAACTACATGAGGCCACTCTCCTCCCCAGCATCCATCACTACAACCACACCACTATGTCCATCCTCTTCATACCTTATCAACAATACTCGGGTGGACTACAGATACTCAAATTAGTAGATTTTCAAGTCCGTACTTTTACTTGTACTTAAGTATTTATTACACTATGTTGTTACACTAATAGTTCAATACTGACTGCAATTTGAATTAATATCCAAACTTTTCATCTGCATTTTTGTAGCCGATCTGGTGATCTGATCACAAACAAGCCAGGACATGAAACGGAAAACAAGACAAAACACTGCAGCAGCACACATTTGGAGCAGGGATGTAAATGATTAATCATCATCAGGAATTTAGCCAATTGAAAATGTATTAATCAATATTTAATCAATAGTCATGGCAGTAATTGCACCTCATTTGTCATTGTTTTGTCTGACAGAAGCGTTGAATGAGGAAAATTAAACAATTAAAATGTGAAATAAGACAAGAAAAAGAAAAAAGTTTTATGACTTATAAACCATTATTAATATTATTATACTAGTCATAATGCATCAAACATCAATGCTTAAAAAGTAACTAATACTCTGAGTAGTGTTTGAGACAAATACTTTTTAAGTATTTTTCTACCACCAGTACTTTTACTTGTAATTGACTAAAATTTTAACAGTGTAACAGTACTTGTACTTGAGTACAGATCCTCATTTCATACCTCACAAAAATAGTTTCTTTGTTCATCTTTTTAAGCTGTCTGATATCTTTTTTTTTTTTACTTCTTTTCCCAGTGCGCTCCACAAAATCACCCCACAAATTGATAATCCACGTGCTTTTAAAATTGGTGCAAACACATGTTTCATATTTAATCTCCCTCTGAGGTTATAGCCACCCCGTCTGTCCAAAAACATGTTTTGTATGATTCTGTGAAATAAATTATTTCTTGCTTTGTAAATCATTTTTGCAGGTTTGAACTCCGCCAGATCGCTGAATTTCAATGCATGTACCTTTTAAAACAGATTGTTAGTGTGTTCCAGATATCTAACTGTTTACTGTCCTTATGGCTCTTTTTTGTAGTATGCATGATAAACGTGGAGTACTTTTCTAGGTGTGTACTATGCTTTATGTTCCACTTTGTGTCTACTTTTGCCCAGAACTGCAATGCTCCTTGCCAACTTTGATCATACATATGTTACATGAGGTTTCCAGCCGATTTTGTGGTCTAGTATCACACCCGGAAATTTATTTTCATTTACTCTTTGAATAATAACATCTATCATAATTTGTACTTGTGTATTGATTTTAAAAGTCTGTCAACATAAGTTTAGCTCTGTTCAAATTTAATGCTGATTTGTTTGAATCAAGCCACATCTTTAATTTACAAATTTTTGTCATGACAACCCCAAAAGCTGCTGCAAGTTTCCCCCAAGACAGGCAATATTTGTATCATCCAAAAATTTCCATATTCTTTCCATATTTTTGGCCTAGTTATGACAATATTGGAGAGAAGGCAGCCTGATATCTCCAAAACTCACAACAAAAAATAAGCTAGATGGATAAATAGCACTACGGGTCAGAGGAAAAATATGTATTATTATTATTTTGGGGTGATCTGTCCCTTTAATATCATGCCAGTTTTTCTCTGCTCTTCTTGTATTTTGTCTCTGAGAAGAAATCCAAAGTAAAATAGGTATTTTACAAAATGAGTCCCACAGGATGTTAATAGTTAGGTGAGGGTTACTCATCCAGCAGCTAATGGCACACAAACAGCTCCCTGCCATTAAATTGACTGTAGCACAGGGGCCCTGTGTCTGCTGGCATCGTTGGGTGACTGCGACATGAACACCAGCATTTACTGTTGGCTCTCAGCGGGTATCTCCTGCTAACCTGCTGCGGCTGACTGACTGCCGGCCGGCCGGCCTGCCCGTGCTTCTGACGCTGCTGCCCGGCCTCTGTGAGCGCTGTGGCTTGTGTTAACGTTCACCTATGCCTGACTGAGCTGAAACAACAAAAACCGCTTCACCCATAAAATCGTCCTGATTACATTCAAGTCTTCTTCAGAAATTTCCGGAAACAAAGACCAGGCCAAGGCCATGGAGTAAGTGAGCGGAAAACAGTCCTACGATATGAGTCCAAAGTTCAGATAAGAAACAAACCATGAAATTTTAAATAACACAAGAAAATTAACCCTTTATTATGAAATTGTTTTGTTTTTTCTGGTTTTACTGGAGTTCATTTCATTCCACTATATAAATTTTAATTATCTCCACTAGGCGTGCTGCTGTTGGACCCACCAAACTAAAATTACTTGTGCACATTTATGACTGTACCATTACAAAACCTTTATAAAACCTATATATAACCTTGACCGACTGCTGACTCCTCACTCCAATAGGGACCACAAGTCATTAACTGCTGCTAGACTGAAACAAAGTAGTTACCTATAAGCAGTGTTGGGGAGTAACTAGTTCAAGTAACCAGATTACATTTCAGAATAAACGTAATTGTATTCTGTTACAGTTACTGAGAAAAATCTAATTCAGTTTACTAGTGATTACAACAATATAATTTCTAAATATTTTTTTCAAGTTTCCTGGTGGAGATCTACAGTCTACTGAGTGACCTCCTCTAGTTTCATTTATTTTTTATTTCTCAATGTCACTGTTACACTATTACTGTTTTCCATGCCAGATTTTTACTTCATAATGTCACTTTTCTTAATGACATTGTATTTCACGGTGACACATTTAATTTCATAAAGTCATTTTATGACAGTGGAGTTGTCAACAATCTCTGCTCCTTCACCTTTCAGCTTGTCAAATATCCCCAGCTACCTTTTTTTTTTTTTTCACCTGGAAAAGAACTAGAAATTGTTGTGTAAAGTCTGAAAAAAGAGAACTTAAGGGAGACGTTTAAACACTGAACAGGTCAAAACTCCAAAAGCTTTCACTATAGTACAAAAGAACAACTTTATTGTCCAGTGCGTTTCAGCTTGTGGACTTTATCAGGGTCATTCTGCATGGTCACTACCCTGCCTCTGTTCTCCCCTGACACACTGGGTCAGTCGCTGCATGAAGTGGACATAAATGCTGGATTGTTAGTTTTGGACAGTTTGCAGATGTCGAAGCTTTTCACAAGCACTTCCACCATGGGGTTGCTATAGAAACCACACAATAAAGCCAGGCTGTCTTTTTTGGTCCTTGGTTGTGTCTTTTTGCCTGGGGGACATCTTTAGAATCAAAACACTGCAGAGGTAAGTTAAATTCGCCAGTTATCTGCTTTGATGTTAAGTACAAAACTCAAGCTAACAATGTAACCTGCTATGTAGCCTTGTTAAAGGGATAGTTTGGCTTTTTTGAAGGTGGTGGGAAGCGAAGTAATGTACTGCTGTGGACAGTGTCAGCAGCAAAATGTAATGAAAAGCCCCACCTAAAAAAAAAATCAATATCAGTTTTAGTGTATACTGTATTTAGAATATTTTCACTGCTTTACCTTTCCAACAGACAGCCTTTTCTGACAGGCAACTGATGTTTTATAAGCCAAAGATGACTGTGTGAAAGCTGCCACACTGCTTTGGCAAAAACAGCAATAGAGGTTGCTTGTCTTCAGTTGACTTGATTGGTTAGTCTGTGTCATTGTGCATGTTTGGTGAATCCAAACTAACCCATACAAAAAAAAAAGAAGCTAGTTCAGAATCACGTTGACATTGTTGTTGCTCTTGCTAACAGGAACTAACTGGCTAACTGTGGTAGCAATTGTTGAGCAGGGGGCATGTGACTGGTGACAACGCTGTCCTGAAAATTTAGACTATGAAAAACTGTCATTATGAAATAAAATGTCTTTAATAAAACTCTGTTGAATTAAAGTAGAATAATGAAACATTTTCAGAAGAGTGATCTGACCTCTGTTTCCCCAAATGTTACCAGTTTAATAGAATATATTCCACTGTTTAATTAAACGGTTATTTACTTTGTGATGTCTTATTTATTCATTTAATATTGAACACTTAGCGGCTTCATATTACAACACTTATATATGGAGATAAAATTGTGATTGATGACAATGGCTTCTCCCTAAGCTCACCCTCAGTGTTATTACAGGATTAAAGTTTAAGCATTAAGTACACTCAAGCACTTTAAGTACTTTACACTTGCTGCTCAAGGGAGGTTCTTTATACAGTAAGTCTACCAGCACAACATAGTTATATTTGACATCTTAGAGGAGAGACATGCCATCCACTCTGAGCTGTTAGTCCCCACAGATATGGTATAAAATGTCTCTATAATAGCAGGAAAGTAGTTTATGGAAGTTTTCTTTGGTGAAATGTTGATATTTTTAATCTGCTGCTAAGAAAAAAACTATAGGCTGGGTCCACAGGGATGGGAATAAACTATTCCTTACAGTGCTGACCTGTCAACACTCATGAGAAGGTGTTACTTTTGCGGTTGTACATCCAACTTTAATGGGCTCTTTGGGCCAGTGTTAACAGAATTTGTCATATGTTCTTGTAGGCACTGCTCTTAAAATATGTCCCATATTTGTCCTAAAATGACACGTTACATGGTTATAGGCACTTGTTTTAATTTACTGTGGTTGGAGCCAAGAAATGTGTAAGTATTTTAAGTATTTTAATTAAATGTGGCTCGTATTTAGCATCTTTCCACCTCTCTATTTTGCAAAAGGTTTGCAAATCAATTAAACGTGTCTGCTTCTGCAAACATTTTTAATTTAATCTTTAATTTATTTCACTGTCATTGCTCTACTGTTTTGGTCTTTCACCATGGGGTTTTTAGTCTATCCGTATAGTTTTCATAGGATCGTACCTGGCACCAACCAGCATCTTTTTCAGAGCTCCTTCCACCAAGAAGTTCCTGTCTGGCTCGCGTCTGGGCCGAGCTGAGAGGAGCTCGACTTGGACGTCTTGAGGAACAAATTAAAGTGGGCTGCTTAAATTCACAACTGGCTAGCCTGTGGGGCTGTTCCTGTTTCAAACTCTGATTCAAGGAATCATAGCCTTGGAACATGATAACTGCCTTTCAATCAATCTGCTCTGCATTTCCATTCATTTGCTGAGCTTTCCAAGCTGCCAAATTACTCACTCCTTGTCTCTGCTGGAAACATTTTAATCTTCAAAAGCATCACCTTGAGCATAATTATGTCTCCGCTACACCAAAAAGTGGAGGGGACAGAGAGGGGGTTTGTCCGAGCCGTGCCCACGTGTGATATCCCTAATAACATGGATATAATGAAAGGCTACGTGTTACACTCCAACATCAAAAGCTATTGTCTAAATTTGGCCAGCGGGATGTGACAAATCCGTAATTAAAATAGCAAGCTGAGTGATAAAACAAAGCCACTTGCTGGGAGACAGCGGATCCGGCTAGATACAGATCTGTCATTAGGCTAAAGAATTGTCCTTTGCCTTTTCTGCCCTTATCTCCCTAATGCGGCTACATTTCCCCAGGATTGGCCTTTTTCAGCTCGCCGTGGAAAAGAAAAAAAAAAAAAAAAGCTGATCTCGCCGAACGTCCTAATCAGTCACGGCTCGTCTGTTTACCGCAACGAAAGTCGAGGCCACCGGTTCATCCGGAAGATGAACCAATTGCATGACGGCACTTTATGCTTTTAAATTGGCATCAGAGCGACGGAACTGTGCTAACACTTTTCCCACAATGCCCCCTCCAATCTCTCGAGCTGTTTACAACTGCATGTGCACAGGTTCAACCAGAGGGCAACTGCAATTGGATGATATTTATGTTATTTCTTCATGTTTTTTTTTTTTTTTTCTCCTGCAGTGAGGGAATGACAGCAGCACTACTTCTGTTTCCCTGACAGCCAAGATGCTGTGTGCTCAGTCATTCCCACTATTACTGATGTTACTAAATATATATATATATATATATATATATATATTTACCAGGATTGACTTGAAGATCAAACACTCATGAATAATACATCTGGTAAGGCACACTGGAATCACTGGTGTGAGCTCTGCAGTAGGCCATTTCCCATCACATGCAGCTGTTTTAACAGAAGCCAGCATAGCAGAGAGCAGCAACAGACTGTTCCTCCTCCTCCTCCTCCTCCTCCTCCCCTTCCTCCTCCTCCACTTTACTGTTATTGTTGGAGCTGATTTCAAAATGCACAGAGGCCGACAGCTGGGAACGCCATAAATTACCCAGAAGGCCGGTGGTAGAAGCAGACGGGGACTGACCGGCACATTAGTGAACTCCTGATGGACACAGGTAAGGAGACGTGTGTTTAAATTTATGTGCGCTGGTGTGACTCCTGCTGGGCTGATGTGCACTCTTAGAAATAAGGGTTCCAGGGGTTCTTCTTGAAGAGGTGAGGTTCTGAAAAGACTCACTTGCTTCTGAAGAGCCTTTTCTCATTTGTGAAGGGCTCTCTGCAAGACAGAACATTCCATGAAGAACCCGTTATGTCCAAAAAACATCTTTAGACAGAAAAAAAATTGAAAGATTGTTGAAATTCTTGATTCTTCTCGGTAGAACCCTGTGGATGGGTTCTAGATAAAAAGGGTTCCTGGTAGAACCTCCTGAGTGGGTCCTTGATAAAACCTTTGGAATATTAAAGGGTTCTCTGTAGGTTTGGAATATTAAAATGTACTCTGTAGAACCCCCTGGGTAAACTTTTGTATTAAAAGAATTCTTAACCCCATGGGTGGGTTCTAGATAAAACCTTTGGAAAATTAAAGGGTTCTCAGTAGAATCCTGTGGGTGGGTTCTAGATAAAAACTTTAGAACATAAAAGGGTTCTCAGGTACTCAGTAGAACAGGGTGGTTTCCTGTTAGCACCCAGGGGTGGAGGGTGGAAAGGTTCTTGATAGAACCACTGGGTTGAACCATTACATCACAGAAAAGTTCTCTTAAGAACCTCTCATGGGGGGATTTGTGGGAAACTTGTCACAAATGGTTCTACAATTAACCCTTTATGTTGGATTAAGAGCTCTCTGAAAAGATTCCAAGTAGAGTCTTTATAAAAGCTTTTACCAGGAGCCAAAAAGGGTTGTCCTATGGGGACAAGCTGAAGAACCCTTTATGGTTCTAGTTAGCACCTTTACTCCTCAGAGAACAGGGAGGTGTGTGTGTGTGTGTGTGTCTGTGTGTCAGACACTCGGCAGCAGCTATTCTCCAGGACAAGAAGCTTTCAAGTAAATGAATGAATACATTATGGATTGGTGGCCGAGCATCAATAATGCAGCCGTACGGCATCTGAGCAGAGTGAAGCTCTTTGGTTGACACGTAAAGCTGCACAACGATCTGGCTGAGAGAGGCCAGCAGGACAATGGGGACCCCGGGCGCACCCAAGGGACCCCTCACTGAAGCCACACATCAAACCATAGATGAAGTGGAGGAAAGTCCGCCTACATCCACATACATGCACAGAATGATTTCACTGTCATACACCTACACACATACTGTATATATACACATGGATACACAGCCATTTCCTCTCACTGCGTGCATATCCTGAGGGTAAAGAATACATTCATATTCAGCGAATGATCGGCAGAGGCAGAAGCCGTTTGGAGCCATTTTGTTTTTCCAGCCGTTGGCAGAAAGCAGTGGCCATTACGACCTTGTGATGAATTCAGGGTTCATTTCCTACAGTTTCCTTTTTTACGCACGCACATGGAATTAAATCTAAAAAAAGACACGGGATGCAGGATTCAGAAAGGGAGGTGGGAGGTTGGGGCACTCTGTGAAGTCAAAGCTGCCATCATGCACCATCCACCATCTGACTTTCAATTCCAGGTGCACCGTAATCGGGAGAAAGTTTCATTCGCACCCACTGTCATTTATTCATTAGCCCGCAATCAGATCTCCTGTGCAAGGCATGAGACGTTATAAATCAGTCACTGGCTGCCCATTAACAATTCATGTAATTCATAATACATAAGACCCGTCATTTATTTATTTATCACCTCTAAATGGGATTTCCTTCCCTCTCATTGGCTCCAGCTCAGAAGTCAACTTCTGTTAGCCTGACCAACGGCCATTTTGAGTGCGAGCCAAGATGTAAACAATGCAGATCGAAGCTTAAAGGCACAGGGATAGCCCTGATATCATGGGCTGACGCTCGCACAGTGGGAGGGAGAGGAGGAGTCTTTTTCCCCGACTGAATCCGGTTGGTTTGACTGGTATCGTCTGGAGGGGAAGCAGCAGGCAGGCGCCAGGCTGTGGCTGGCTGCTGGCACAGTTGTTTTCTGCTCATTCTCCTGAGCAGTTGATGTAATTGTGAGTAATTAGGCCTTAAAGTGGTCTTGTCTTTCCCCAACCTGGAACATGAGTCCCTTGGGAGAGTGAGTGAGGTATTGGGGGGGGGCGCTGTCTGAACACCAGTAGTTGATATACAGAACGCTGCTTTTATCTAAGCAGATCCTATATGAAGCGCCTGGAACTGAGCCACCAGATGCTAACACCATATGATCACACTGACTCTGTAGATGACACTAAATTATATTATTGCCCCGAGGCCCCCAGCAATTCTCATTGTAAAGCTAAACAGCAAATTACAATGGAGACGCAACAGTCAGAATGAGCCTCGTAAAGACCTTGTGTTTGATATCTTGGCTCTTTGACCGGCATTCTGTAGGGGCTTCTAAAGTGCCTTACAATTCAGCATATTTAAACTCTTAAACCAGGCTTACGCTGTACAATTTTAGAAAAGTTGCTGTTTAATTCCAACTCCTGCTGTATGAATAAATTATCTGTGATGTAAAGCCACAGCTCATGTTTTATGTGCTCACACTGCACAGTGCGATCGTCAAGCCACGACCCAAGTGCTCACACTGTACACCCCGTACACTATCTATCTATCTATCTATCTATCTATCCATCCATCCATCCATCCATCCATCCATCCATCCATCAAGACTTCCAGGGGATTTCTTTTTATTCCTAATTACTGCAAATATCATCGGTCATCTAAAAAACTCTCCAGAGGAGGCAGTATTATATAATCATTGAAGTTGCGCTGCTGCATCTTGTGCATAAATGTGCATATCTCTCGGGAGATGCAAACCTATTTCCCATCCACAACCAATCTCCTATTTCTCAGAACAGCACTCTGTTAATTTCTATGACCTGGCCCACCCAACCAGCGGATTAAGATGGTTCCTGCAGTTTTACCTGCAGTCTGCGCATCACTAATGAGTAAATTAAAATATAAAATGTTTGTCAGCCCTTGCAGACAGCTCTGTCAATAAATATTTATTTGAAAGCTCTGAGGCCAAGAGAAATTTGTTTGCTAGCAATAATGCTAACAAGACAGGCCTTGATCATCGGCGCCATCCTGTGTGTTGAAACTCCTAAAAAGAACTGGAGGTAAGCTAGCCATGCTTAAGTGTCCATGTTTTCCTTCCACATGATGTATCATGTTGCCATGGCACCTTCAGATGCCCTGTTGCAGAGAGAAAAGTGCAGAGAGAAAAAAGGCGCTGACACTGGGAAATTGACTCGTGGCTCTGCTTCAACTGTGGGAGAGCCTGTCAACGGCTGACCAAAATTTCTGACATGTCAGAAATTCTTCTGGATGCCTGATGGGCTTTTGGGAACAGCTGATCTTCCTCGCTCCCACCTGGCGAAGCTGAAATTAGGTCCAACTCTAAAATGAGTTGTGGTTCAAATATCAGGTCAGAAACGGGGTCATATCGTACAATCTGTGCCCAGTTTTGGCTTCATGCTTGAACAACAATGGTTCAAGGGTTTCCTAGTATCTCCAAACATGTATCAGTACTGCGTATCGGTCATAACAACCACGACAAACAAGCAATAAACTTTACAGAGACTTACGGGTGGCTGGCTTGTTGCAGTTGTGTCCATGTCTGAAGTACTGAGGATTCTCCACCACAGGAATACGAGTCATCCCTATGACAACCGCATCAGGACCCGCGTCCAATGTACAAGGGGTAATAATCCCATGGTTGACATGATGGAGAGGGCTGGCAGAGTCTTCCTCACCACTGATCACAGCGACTGGACCTGGAACGAGACAGAGGGACAAGGAGTTATTAAACAGTCCAAATAAGCTTATCTGATTTTTATGCAATACTGTTGTTCAGTGTCATTGTTACATTTGAAAACATACTGAAACTGCCTGAGGTATTGTACATATAAGTCATACAGTTCAACTCCAGCTCCACTTAAAATGTGTTTTTGTTATTGTTGCTTCACTGTGCAGAATGATGTATGTGCAGAGACACTAGAGGGATGTTTTCACATTCATCTGCTGAAGAATGAAAGTGTTTTATATGTCTTGTCTGGAGGGGATCTTTAACAAATAGTCCATGAGTCAGCTTAATCAAATGACATATGGGTGACTGTTGGGGAGATGGGTGGTTTGTTTTCAGCTTTCAGCCACAGGCCAGTGAAAATAAGTTACTGTAGTCACATTTACAGTACTGAACGTGAATACGAAAAGGTGTGTAGTTACCCACAATAACTTAAATGCAGTATCAAGATATGGAAATGAAGCTATTAAATATTTTCAGGGTTGGATTAATGGTGGTTGTGGAGGAAACCAAAGGAAAATAATGAAAATTGAACAAAAACAATTTAATTCTTTTCAAAATAACCTTCAAATACTGTATGTCTCATCAAATGATGAAAAGGTGACACAGAAAGTAGCTGTTTCCAGAGCCAGATCCTTAGTTTTCAAATAACAAAATTCAATGTCACATTTGTCAAATGCATTCAAAATATGAATTTGTTCATTTTAAAGCTTAATGGAAAATTAACCTCTAGCTATTTTGATAATCAATTGATTGTTTCAATCATTTTTAAAGCAAAATACCTAATTTTCTCTGGTTCCAGCCCCTCAAACATCATTACTTGATGCTTTTTCTTGTAATGTAAGATAGCAGATATTATCTTTAGGTTTTGGACTTTAAATCCAATAAAACAAACAATTTGAATGTGTCACCTCATGTTCTGGGAAACTGAAAAGGCCCCTTTTCAGTACTTTCTGCCACAGAAAAAAACAACAACTGAATGATGAATCAGAAAATGGTATTCTTCATTGAATCCATGATGAATATAATCATTAGTTGCAGCTCCAGTATATTCATTAATTCATGTAAACATAATCAATTGTTTCGTGTTTTAGTCTACAGCAGGGGCTCTCAAATGTATTACTCAAAGCTCTGTATCAGATTTTTATGAAAGTCACAGGTCCAGACCGATTAGTGATAAGAAAATAACATTTAATTAACTCGTTTAATTTTTAAGCAACATACATTCAAGTTCAAGACAATCAATATAGTCTAAACACATTAGAGCCCAGTGGTAGAAAAGGTGTTTCAGGAGGTGATAGAAAATTCTCCAATGTAAAGTTAATATGTGAGCTCAATAGTAGGGAAAAAGCCACTTTACTGTACTGTTACACTACATATTAAGTGTCACTAATAAGGAGTTTATTTTAAAATAGAAATTACTGTTTGTTTTCATGAAACGAGGTGTGGGTTGTGTGTGGACTGATGTCTCGTTTGGTCTGCATCCGGACCTCAGGCCACACTTTGAGAAGCCCTGGGCTACAAAATTATTTTGTCCAATAATAAAATTATCATAAAACTATGTTTTAAGCATTATCTAGAAGTTTGTTGGTTGCATTTATGGCAGGTGTCTCAAACTCAAATTGGTGCAATTTTTCAGAAAATACATATATATATATATATATATATACATGTATATATATGTTTTTTGTACATTATTTAGCCGTGCACAGGGATGGAAGTAACTAATTACAAATACTCAAATTGCTGTAATTCAGTATTTTTTGTGGATACTTGTACTTTTACGACTGTAATTCTGTATTTTTATTTGCTCTTAAGTATGCGTTAAACTATATGCTACTTACTTTTAAAATTATAATTGAGTACTGAGTACAATTTCAACTTATATCCAAACCTTTCATTTGCATTTTAGTAGCCAACAAAGTTATCTTTTTACAAATAGGCCAGTGAAAACAATGACATATGGATGAAACAACAAACACCGCAGCAGCTTAGGTTTGGAGTAAGACTGTTAATTATTAATCATTAATTGATTAATTCACATTATGAATTTAACCAATTAAAAATGTACTCATGGACTGGATAATCAATAGTCTAGATATGGCAGTAATTGCACAATTGTTTTGTCTGGTGGAACCATTTGGAAACTTTAACTTAAAATGAGAAAAAAATTGACTAATTACTCATTAGCGTTTTCAACTACTGGCACCGTAGTTTGGAGAGGTGACTGTAACCACAGAGCAGAAGATTTGGAGAAACAGAAACCTCCTTGACTGAATGGCTGCTGTTGATAATGTTTCAAACATCAGTGGTTAAAAAGTAACTAATACTCTGAGTACTTTTTGAGAAGAATACTCTGTACTGGTACTTCAGTATCTTACTAACACCAGTGCTTTTACTTGTAATTGAGCAATATTTTGACCACTGGCAGTGCATTGGACAAACTCAGCAAACACTTTGTCACCTAACTAATCATAAAAGTCACTTAATAACTTGTTAATCAGCTCTGATACTGTGTTTGCTGATAGAGAAATATTGTTATTGTTATTGTTATTGTTTCCTAGAAATAAAATATCATCAAATTGCAACATGCAATCCCTCAGAAATACATACATATAATACATTCTTCAAAGAGAACTGTGATTTTATTTCAATTATTTTCACCTGAAGAGCAGTTGTAATTGGTATGAATACAACTAAATAAAACAAAATAATCGGAGGGAGAGGGGCCTGCATTTTGAGACCCTTGATTTATGGTGTCATCAAATTCCTGTCAACCAAGCATAATTTTTTTTCTCTTCTAAAAATTCAAAAAAGTTTGACATGACATGATTTACTGTCAGCTGATGTGATCCAGTTTGCTGTTCTGTCACTGCTGTGTGTCAAAAGCAACACGACAACCGTAATCTTCAGAGGGGAGGGAGGAGAGAGGGAGGGGAGGGGAACAGCAAGTGGATATACAGTCAACAGCCAACAGTCGCTGAATCAGTGGAGCTGTGACAGTGAATCTGTTTACCCACAAAGTCGAGTCTCTCGCTCACCTTGACAACACAGTAAATAGTAATCAAGCCCCAGTCATATCAAATTATAGACCCTGAGCCGCGGGGGGGCGGGCTGTGATGAAGTGACACCTGTGAGCAGCAATTTATTTACAACATTTGCTCTTATGCTGGGTTTTCAAACCTGAGCACCCCATTTTATTGGTGAGACGTGTGGAGCGGAGCAGAGCACAGGCCTTCACTGGGCGACTACCTACCCAACCACCAGAGACAAGTGTCAAGCTACAGCTCTAAATCTCTGACGATGCCTCTGACCCTCCGCCACACCACACAGGCCGAGAGATATATCACCCATTCTTGAGAACTGGACAAATCACGTAACACCCCCAAAAATAAAATAATTAAATAATTAATACCAACACAATTACAATTTTTGGGTGGCAATTTATTCTTCAAGGATTTATATATGATATATATGTAATTTATGAAATGTTTGTTTTGCTCTGAGCCAGAAAACACCCTTGTCCCATACAAGAATTCACAACTTAAAACAGCTGAAAAACCTAATACCTACTGATAACACAGGTATGACATGTGCTAATATAATCATGTTTTTCTTATTTTAGGAAAATCTTTGTCCAGTAAAGTTGTGTCCCAGAAGAACATGATTTAATCAGGCATAAAAAAAGAGTTACCTATATCCTAAGGACCCCTGTCACTATGATTATGTTGTGAAATGAAAAAAATTTAACATTTTGTCAGCTCTGTGAGACTTATTATTATTTTTTTTTATTAAATGTCAACTCTGTCAGATTTTCTGTCTGACGGAGTTGACGGGGAGAGAATTCCCAACACGGGAGCTCAGCATTGTACTGTTGCAGACAGAGTCGGCAGAAAAACTTATTTTAGCCACATAAATAAAATCCGACCTCAAAAATCAATATCTGTTCAAGTCTACACTAAATCTAGATTTTTTCCACTTTGCTTTGCTGCCAGATGCCATTTATTTTAGCACTATATTGTCTCAACTGTAGTTCTTCCATATGTTCTCATGCCTGCTTCTGCAGCGCCCCGTATCACTCCGCAGATCAGCTGTTTGACTCAGTTACAGCGATTTATTCAAGGGACGACCGATACAGATATACAAATTAGTGATTACGACAGCAACAATGACGATGGGCAGACAGATACAGGGGAAACTTCTGTGGAAACTAGAGGACTTCTTCAATTTTCCAAGATAAACTGGACAGAGCAGAGTCGGAGAGAGAAGAGGGGCCAATGATGATTTGTCTTCAAGGTAAGACTTCAGTCTGACCTCAACCTTTGGAGCTTAACTGCTGATTTGTGAAGTGTGGCCACAAAACGTTGTCCTGCCGACCCCATCTGCAACAGTACAATGCTGAGCTCCAGTGCCAGGACTCCCCTCCTACTAACTGGGGCCGCTCTGACCGCCATATAATGCACTGACTATGCATCATACAACGGCACTTCAAAAAAAACTGAACTATCCCTTTAATAGCCAAGAGTTTGATCTTTTAAGACATTTTCCCCAAAAAAAACAGAATCAAGTCCCTCAAAAAAAATGAAGCCCCTCAAAATACAGTTTCGTCTCACTTCTTAAGAATGAGTTAGATATATATGCACTATACTGCTCCAAATATCACTACACATAATCATTACATAGAAAGTCACGATGAGTCATGGGTTAAAGTCTTTAAAAAATGAGAAAAGATACCTCAAAAGGATCCTAGTATTATGTTCTGCTTTTTAATACAATATGAAATGGAATGAAAACCCATCTGATCAGACTGCAGAGCCAGATCGATGAGGCCTCGGGGAATATGCCTGGCCTCGCTCCAAACCGCAGCACTCAAAAGTACACAAAAACCTCCTACTTGATTCTCTGGGAGATGAAGGTTTTCTGAGGAGTGAAGGGGAAATTGGACTTCTTGACTTCAGAACATCCTAAAAATTGCATTTATGTTACCTGAGTGATGAAAAGGCCCACCGGCCTGTGAGAGGGTTTTTATCATCTGAGACGTTGCCTGTGCACAGAATGGAATTCAGCACCGGACATTTTCCCCCCGAAACGTCTATCTGAGAGTAAAGTTCCTCTCTATTAAACCAACTTTGATTTATTCAGGAGAACTGGAAAATGAAATGAGCTAACTTTCGGCTATTTTTCAATTCTTTTCATGTCTCATTCCTTTCACAACTTTTTTTTTGTAGTAATATGGTTCATACAGAAGGTGATTCAGCCATGCACTATGTCTAATTCAGACCTTGACTAAAGACTTTGGATGGTTTTTTGCTTCTAATTTTTCTGTTCCTCAAGTTACTTCAGTCTTGTGACATGAGAGGTGTGACAAGATGTGACATCTAACTTCAGATAAACTTATTATATATGGATTCTAACACTCACTAAGGCACATTTGTCTGTATCAATTTACACCCTGAAATATGTCTGGCATTGCTATCAGTTTCATGATGTAAAGCAGGTAACAGCAATATTAAAGAAATAGTTTGTTTTTTGGAATTAATTGCTTTCTTGCCGATATTAAGATGGAAAAAGACTGATACCACTCTTAAGTATCAACTTTTCATTCTACAATTATTAATAAATAAAAATCTTGGTAAACAGCATTATCATGATAATCATCAAACTTTATATTGCAAAATTAATTAGATTTAGAAACCTGAAAAAAGGAATGGTTAAAAGTTTAACTGGAAATTACTTTAAATGCAGCACAGTGTCCATGTCTCTTTATGCTATGCAAACATTCACATTTTGGACCATGTTCTGATCTTTTGGGTTTTAATAATTGTGAAAGAATCTTAAAATCCACCAATCATTCACTTGCACTCACTTTATTCAGAGTGCTGCAGTGCTGCAGTGTGAGTCAGATCATAGATTTTGTGAAGTGTCACCTGCAGGATGTTAAAATTGTTTTAAAAATGTAGAGGGTTTCTGATGTCGCACTGGAAATAATAGTGACAGACCACGACACAATAGGTGATAACAAGTCTTGTATAAACCATCGTCACAGTCCGCTTCTTGGCACACGACCTCCACACAACCAGTAACATACTCTATACTACAGACAGAGCTGAAGCTGACTTGTGAGGAAGAACGTTATGTGAGCATTCTTGATGGAGTGAGTCTCATTTTTGTCTGACTTAGTGCCGATAAAGTAGCCAGACTTCGGCAAGTCATGGCTAGAGAAGCTTGACAGAGTGGGATCCTGGTCTATGGTTGTTCTGCCACTGATTGAATGGTAGAAGACTTCAGACATAATCCTCTGAAGTCACACACACATCCCAGCACATCCTACAGATGCTCGATTGGATTGAGATCTGGGGAATTTGGAGGCCAAGTCAACACCTTAAACTTGTTGTTGTGCTCCTCAAACCATTGCTGAACCATTTTGCTTTGTGGCACGGTGCATTATCCTGCTGAAAGAGGCCACAGCCATCAGGGAAAACCATTTCCATGAAAAGGTGTACATGGTCTGTAACAATGCTTAGGTAGGTGGTACATGTCAAAGTAACATCCACATGGATGGCAGGACCCAAGGTTTCCCAGCAGAACATTGCCTAAAACATGACACTGCCTCCACTGGCTTGCTTTCCTCCCATAGTGCATCCTGGTGCCATGTGTTCCCCAGGTAAGTGACGCACATGCACCCGGCCAGCCACATGATGTAAAAGAAAACGTCATTCTTCAGACCAGGCCACCTTCTTCCCTTGCGCTATGGTCCAGTTATGATGCTCACGTGCCCATTGTTGGCGCTTTCGGCGGTGCACAGGGGTCAGCATGGGCACCCTGACTGGTCTGTGGCTTTGCAGCCCTGTATGCAACAAACTGTGATGCACTGTGTATTCTGACACCTTTCTATCAGAACCAGCATTAACTTCTTCAGCAATTTGAGCAACAGTAGCTCATCTGTTGGATCTGACCACACAGACTAGCCTTTACTCCCAGCATGCATCAATGAGCCTTAGCCTATGACCGTGTTGCCGGTTCACCACTGTTCCTTTCTTGGACCACTTTTGATAGATACTGACCACTGCTGACTGGGAACACCACACAAGAGCTGCAGTTTTGGAGATGCTCTGACCCAGTCATCTAGCCATCAAGATTCGGCTCTCATCAAAATCCTTACACTTGCCCATTTTTCCTGCTTCTAACACATCAACGTTGAGGGCAAAATGTTGACTTGCTCCCTAATATATCTCACCCTCTAACAGGTGCCATGATGAAGAGATAATCAGTGTTATTCACTTCACATGTCATTGGTCATAATGTTACGTCTGGTCGGTGTAAAGCCAAGTTCTTACTGCAACTGCTGGGCCCTGCATGTTCTCCACTCTCTCTCCCCTAATTTTGTCTGTCTTTAGCTGTCCCTATCGAATGATTGCAAAAGCCCAAAAAATAATCTTTCCATGCCTTTGTTCCAACAGCCCATTATTCTGAAATCCCAGTAGTCAGAAAAATGTCCCATTGGACCAAAAGCTCTTTCATCCATCAGCCCATTTTCCCAATAGCAAACCCCCATTGCACTGAAAACACACACCCTCCCTGCAGTTGGTAACTTTAACCCCCTAACCCTGTAACCCTACCCTAACCCTTACTCAGGAGTTCCCAAACTTTTCATGTCAATGACACACAATTGATGCACATTTTTGTTTAGGTTTGAAGTCTTCATAGTCATTAATGATGAATCTAGGATCACTACAAATAACAATCAGTTTAAACAACCAACACTTTCTTCCCTAATTATTCCAACCTACAAAAATGGGGTAAAGGTTAAAATATTTTATTCCTCTTTTTGCTGGGGATCCCTTATGATCCACTGAAGGACCTCAGTTGGTCACCAGACCACAGTTTGAAAACCCCAGCCTCGACTTGCAGGACAGGGGTGTGCCACATCTAGATTTTATGTCAACATTTGTCTGTGACAGTAAAATCACTTAAATTGCTTTTAGGGAAAGGCCAGAAAGATAGGCCTGTTAAGGGCAAACCCCCCGCTGATTCAGCATCATGGACAGGCCTGACAGTCACTGAGCTAACAACTGCAGGGAGAGTGCCAATTGGTGTTTGTTTTCAGGATATTGGGCTGTCTGATGAATGGGCTTTTGGTCCAATGGGACATTTTCCCACTATTGGGATTTTGGAATAATGGACCATTGGAACAATGGGCAGTTCCAACAAAACCCATCCTACCAGCATCTTTAAATCTCACTAATGAGCCAAAGTATGAAAAGGTGCATAAGGATTTTTTTTTACTTTTATAGAGACCAAGACAAGCTGTTTGTTTCTCTCTTAATGCTAAGCTATGCTAACCAGCTGCTGGTAGTAGCTTCATATTTATTGTACAGACATCAAAGTAGTATTAGTCTCTTCATTGTATTCTGAGCAACAGAGTGAATAAGCGCCTCAAGCAAAATGTCAGACCTTTGAGGATGTACAGAAGACTAGTCAAACAGTCTAAATAACTCAATTCAGTCAGTTTTATCATAAAAATTAGACTTCCTCTGAGCCTCATGTGGTACAAAGCTGCATTTCACACACAAGTTGGCAAGAATGCAATTGATCATCAAAGGACCAGCGGCAGAAATCATTCATTTAACATGTTCAGAGTAACAGACACCAGTTTGTCCAGGGATTCCTTCTGGAGAAGTCTTAGATCACTGTGGCGTGCCGTCGTTTGAAGATTAGTCAAATCTCATTGCTCACATCCTTCTGTGCTTTGCCAGCTAATATGTTTCTCCAGCAAACATCCTTTCACTTTTCTGGAGGAAATATGTCACTGCAGCTGAAATCCCCCCCATTATTTTCAGGAGGCATGTCACTCCAGTCGACATCACTCAGTGTCCCTTCACCTGACGCCGTGCCGTCCTGGTGCGGAAAATGTTTTATGTCTGTGTGAGGTGCAGTTCGCAGGTGCATTAGCTAATTCAGCCAGATCAATTGATCAAGTGTGACATTTGCATCATCTGTTTCTTTGAGTTTAGAAGTCAATCTAATTTACTCTACAGGAGCAGAGACAGCACCGCCTTCCCCTCCTGGGTTTGAAAATACACTTCTTCATTAAAGTATTGTACAAGTACCAGCCAGCAGGTCCATCTGTGGACCAGGCCTCGGTGATGAATTAAAAGCGCACACACACCTTTGAACCACCTTTGCCACCTTTCTGACACATGCCGACTTTTATCTCCAGGCTTTGCCACCTTTTAAGCATAATCACACTGAATCAAAACCAAACCCTTTTTAACAAAGCTTTGAAAAACTTGCAAATGTGACAGAACAGCTTTTCATTTCTCCCAAAAAACACCCACGCACACTCTAACTAATGACTACACAATTTATTTCATTTAAATTACTTGCTATTTTGCTGCTATTAGATGGGAAGAACCTCATGGCCTCATGGAACATCACAAACTCACAGTCACACTTATCACAGATTATCTACAAGGGAGAGTGTTTGGTAATTGCATTTATGCTAACCTGCACCAACTACTGAAAGGAAAAGTAATAGCAACTCTAATTTATCAAGATGCTGTTTGCCTAAAGGCAGTGTTAGGAGTACGGGTGTATTGTTCTGTTACTTTTGGCAATAACTTACTTTTCCCCCTTTTACTTTCTGAAAATAGTGGACAACTCATGAGACGTAGCAGACGAACACAGCCTATACCCTGATCTTTGATCTAACATCACCCAGACTTGTGGTGGCGTAAGACAGTTCAGACAACATGGGACTATAACTACTTTAGCAACATGTGGTTAAACAAGTGTATCCAACACTGCTTGCAGTCATCCTCTACCAAATCCTACTGTCTAACCCAAGGAAATACAAGTGTAGCTTACAGGTGGAGCACTAATTGTTGTTGCTCTCTGGTCGGGAGTATTAATAACTCCTATCAGTGATAAAGGGTGCAACGATAGATAGAAAACTGACATTTGTCACAAAAAATAATACAGCTATGTGTGCATTTAGGGCTGCAACTTACAGTTATTTGCATTGTTGCATTTAATATGGTTATTTTCCCGATTCATCGATAATTTGTTTGGTCTGTAAAATGTAAGAAAATGATTTAAAAAAAAAAAACCAAGATGACATCCTCAAATGTCTTGTTTTGTCCAGAGCCAAAAGATATTCAGATTACTGTCATGCAGGTGTAAAAAAAACAGAAAATATTCACATTTAAGAAGCTAGAATCAGAGAATTTTGACATTTTTTCCCCTTAAAAAATAAAACACTGGTTAATAGAATGGAATGGACTTTTATATATATGGACATGTATACAGCACTTTTCTAGTCCATCAACTACTCACAGCACTTTTACAATTACTAGTCAAATTGACCCATTCACTCACACACAGAGCAGACACTGGGGGCTATTTCAGGTTCAGTATCCTGCCCAAGAACGGCTCCACCTACTGAGCCACAGCCACCCCTTAACAATTCATAAAGAATAGTTCGATCAATCACTCAGACTTAACTTATATAGCATTTTTCATATAATTAAAATTTAATACAAACTGCCTCAAACAATAAAACAAGAACAAGAACTGAGTCGACATTTAAAAAGTAATGCAAAAGGTACTTTCCCAAGAAACAAATTACTTATTTATGCAGTAATTGGTAAAGTAATTGAATTATTTCTTAGAGAAGTAACTTGTAATTGTAACTAATCAGTAAATTTCAGTGACTTGCACAACACTTCCCTATAGATGTTGCCACCTAGAGGCAAAGAAAGCTGCTGTGAATTTAATGATTGCATTGGGAAGGGAATAAATGCCACTGCTGCAGTTTGTTAGATTTTTCCTCTTTTATTGTGAATGAGTGTGTGTGTGTGTGTGTGTGTGTGTGTGTGTATCCTGTGTCATGTGTCACACTAACCCTCCAGAAGTACAATTAATCTTGTGGCTGAAAATGTCAAATGCCAAAGATTTTATGGGATTGTATACATCATTTTTTCTTGTATCTATGAGGCAGATGTAGCATTCAGCTTTTTCAGCTCTTGACCTGTGTTTTTTTTTCTTCAGTTAGACAATAAAATCTTGTCAGGACCTCCTCATACCTTGAATACACACAACGACAAAGGGCGTAATTTCCACTGGGGATGGGGGGGGGGGGGGGGGGGATTACCATGTCCTATTTCTGTCCCCCTCACTTTTATTGTTTGGGTAATTTTTCTTACTCTTACGCATAATCCAGATGACAGGAGAAGACCTGAGTTGATAAAGATATTAATGTGCTTGTTTGAGTCACCTTCGGTTATTAGTGAGCTCAGCAGTGAGTGGAACAGAGAATGCTTTGTGGACTTTGTTCTTCCCTGGGTTTCGCCTCTCATGCTACATGCAGCAGCTGCCCTATCTGTCTTATTGCTGAAGGTTGTTGCGGTTGTTTGTGGCCCGAACAGAATTCCTGCAGACACTACTGTGAGCTGATGAAAGACATCGCCAAACACTCAATACTCTTCAGAGTATTCAACAGAAAATAGAAGTGGTTGACCAGTATAGGTTTTTCAAGAGCTGATGACCGTGTCAATACTGATATTAAGAGAGGCTAAGGACAAGATATATAATGCTGATCTCAAAACAAAGAAAAGTCATATATGATTCAATACTCAATGTACATTACAATCTAATACATGGTTATTTGAGCCTCTAGTGTGCTGTTTTACTTGGATTATTTACTAATTCATGAAATAGAAAAATACATTACGTTATGCTGTAGATTTCAGAACATGACTGGTATTAATTATGTTAGAAGTGACATCATTCAGCAGCATTATTCCACGCATTGTTGCATAATATTTATTCTATGCTTGCCAGTAATGGTTTTAGATTAGATTTGCTGTCATTTAGGATGGAGAAATGTGTGAAAATTTGGATTGGGGAGCACTAACATGGTTCTACAGCAGCCACACTGACAAGGCTGCCTGCAGATGTGTCCCCAGATGTTTTGAGTTCATCGACCTCAGAGGCACTTAGAGTCTGAGATATCTCCAGATATCCAGCCGATCCATAAATTGGTCACATGATTAATCTGTTTATCACTAGAAAATACGCATTTTCGCATTTTAGGTTTGAATGTAAAATCTAAAACCTTAAATATGTTGCAAGCAGCAGCTATACAAGTGTAAAACAGTCTGAAGGTGGAAAAAGAGACTAAATCAAAGAAGCCATTACTTTCCTTGCCTGTAGAAGCCCACATTAGCATGCCAACATCTGCTTGTTAAAAGCCAAGTTTGGTGATATTTTATATTAGTTTCTTCCTTTGTACCTCAGAACTCTGTTGTGTTGTGTCTCTGTTGACGTGTTCCTTCATTACCATGGACACACACACTGGAGTTTATTTCTGTAGTTTATTTTGAGTTAATCCCACGCACACCTTCCTTTTGCTGTAAATGCTCAGTTGCTCACTAAATGTCTAGAAATCTGCAGAAGAAAATAGTCCCCAAATCCACAGTTACTCATTCTTACGAAACGTTCTGGAATCATAAATATGCCATTTCTAACATGAAAATTCCAACATGAAAAATCTAAGGGAGGAAAGTATTGAAAAATGCTGAAATCAGTGATGCCATGATTTCACATTGCCACCCATATCAAAAAACAATTATTGATGTCTTCTTGTTCGATGTCAACACTGAGGGTTGAGTGCTGTCCACAATCAACAAGAAACTGTGTTTTACATGAGACATGGAGTTGGATACAATATACACACACAGGGTGGACAGATGCCACAGGTAGGAGTCAAACTCACGACCGCTGCAGAGGACGTAAATCCTTGGTCCACGGGGCACATGTTCTACCACCAGAGCACAACCAAAGGCAGGAAAATCTTAACCCTTAGATGTGTGAATGGGTCAACATGGCCTATGGGTTTATTTGCTTGCAATGTCTTTGTAAAGAGAAAAAGGTTTTATTTATACATTTCTAACATTCATGTTTATCAGTGCAACATTTATCTTGATTAGTGCCATTTTGGCAATCAGAAATATTTTACAAGTAATACAAAAGTGCTATTTTAAGTGATATTTTTAATAATTTTGCTTTGAATTTATGCTAATCAGTGCCAACAATTACATGTATATTTATGTATGTAGTCATACTAATATAGTGATGTTGATTTAAATTATTATTTTAGGAAGCAAAAGCGTGGGAGTGGGGTATAGTTCAGAAACACCTATGAGACTTTTATGAGTAATAAACATTTGACAGAATTTCTGTTGTAATTTGTTCGAGACTCACACCTTTTTCCCACAAAATGCCTGTACTGAAAAAATACATTTTTAGGGGATCATATTCAGAACTTTCTCTTTTTAGATGAGATGTCTGGACTACCGGGTCGAGTACCAGGGAACTTGGAGAGTACTGATACAGACTAACACGTTGTTGCCTTTTTAAGAGATATAAATGTGGAACCTTGCCAGCTTTATCCTTTAAACCGCTGTTTTTATTTCACAAGCGGGACTGCTTGTGTTGTTTTTCTGGAACTGGTCCACATCTGGTTTTTCGTGTTTTGTATCAGTGACACTGTGTGTCCTTGTTTACACACTCTTCTCCTCATTGGTGACGTTAGATGTTATTAATACGTCCATTCATTTTCCGTCCTCACTCTTTTCTGCTAGAGCTAATTTTTCACAACATCCTGTGGGTTTTTCTGGTCTCACCTGCACAATTTATTTCTTCCAGCTCTCATTTCTCTTTCCACTGTGTTTCTATTATAATAATTATATGTGCAAATACACCACACCGGTCTAAAAAGCAACAGGGGTGTTTGTCAGCATATAGAGCTACCTGATTTTTTGTTTTTCAGCTTCCAAAGTGAGCCCTGAAGGTGATTCTCAGGACATTAAAAAATAAATAAATAAATAAAAGAAGCCAGCGGGTGACTCTGTAGGGTTTTCCCTGTGGTGGGGAATAAATTGTGCAGAATGTGATTGCTTCCGTTCCACCTCCTTGTGGTAATTATCGCGCAGATTCCTTTCAAAGGTTGTTAATTAGGACTGGAATTAACTTGAGGACATGTAAAATGAACAAGAGAACACAGGAAGGATAACTCACTGAGGCAAGGCCCCACTTCTGGTTCACGATGGATTTGAAGCAAATTAAATCCATACGTGGGAAGGGTCGAAAACAGCGGAATAAAGGCAGACATCTTGCTTGTGATGAAAGACAATGGGTGTGCGCGACATAAATATTAACCAACTGTCAAAGTGCTTAAAGCTTGTTTGATAAATCTATCAAGGACAGAGTTTTGCTCCTCAGTGTGACTGTCGAGCAGGTTAATTCACTGATTTATTGCTGTAATTGAAACCAGCAAATGTCTTATGTAACATCTTAACAGCAGCCTTACAAACAAGAACCTTTAATTTAAATCCCAAGAACTTTTCATGCTAAAATAAACCACCTCACACAAGAATTGAAAGCCACTGTGACTTCACGACTGCTAGCTTAAGCAGTGAACCCACACAGCGAGTGTAGCGTCAGTGCTATAAAAAGGCCGGCTAATTGCTAAATGCCACTATCGTTTGAAGAGGCCTCGAGGTTATGTGCAAAGCTCAGATGACAACTCCCCTCGCCGCGCTGAGGAAGACGTGCAAATAGCTCTTCTGACAAATGGCCTCAACCTGCTCACTCAACCTCCCACTCTCAAACGAGCACGGCGAACATGTGACAGCCGTGAAGGCCGGCGGCAAACCAACGCTAACCCCATTTCTCACGGTATCCAGACAGCAGCCTCTGTGCAGTGATACACCTCTGGACTGTGTACAGGGCCAGATTGGGAATCATTTTCAGCCTGGCAGCTTCATGCATCAGACCAGCCCACTTTAAGTCACAAAATATTATACTGAAGATACAGTCAATTATAGCGTTACTAGAACATATAATTCAGCGCACTATTCTTTGACTGCTTTGTTTTTGTAGTCAAATCAAATTTAATAGTGCAACATTTGCACTTAGACACAGTACTTTGAATTACTTATTAAGCAACTCAAAATAACAAAAGACATGTATATTCAGTGAAAAATGAATCATTCAGGTTCAATCTTGAGTACTGCACAGTTAGCAAATGCAACTTTTTCTGAAACCAGAGAATATGTAAGGGATAATGTACTGTGAGCAGGTCATTATTGTGAAATAAATCCAGACAGGATGATGGATATACCTACACATGTATGTGACACAAAATCTTTTTAAATTGTGGTGAGTAAAGTGGTTTAAAAACGATTTTTTTTACCCTCCAGAGTCTATGATCCAAACTGTGTCCATAGCAATGCGGTCTGCTACACAGAAATAACAGACCTTAGAATGCTGTAACTGACCAATCAGAATCAAGTATTTAACAAAGCTGTGTAATAAAAATCAGTAACCTAGAATATTGCTACAGTTCACAAGGAATCCTCACTTAAATGAGAATTTTCCTACTCAACACAGCATTATCTCAAAAACTGACAGAAACTGACAATGGTAGTTTTCATTTGAAAAAACTTCCTCTTTAATCTGATACCAAATATGCAGAATTATAAGTTTGAACATATTTCCGAATCTTAGTCTGCCTAAAAGAAAAGAAAGTAATTTTAGGGTAATTTTGTAATGAATATGTGATCCATTACATTTTTCTGTTTTTCCTTCCTGAGCCAACATTCAGAACAGATCTTTCACTGGATAAACAGGCCTTTCAAAATAAAAGAGAAATGTCCAACACTTTATCCCACAAACTACGTTATAAGAACAAACAACAGTAACATGGCAGTAAGTAGTGTTTTTGGCAACTTCTGAATTTATATGTGGAAAAGTTGCAACCTGGTCGGTTGTCCATACCAACTTTTTGTTGCACTTCAACTTAAACACCAGCATCTGCTTCAGACAGTGGGAGCTGGGGAAGTTCTGGATCTCAACGTTATGATGAATATATTCAGTTCTGCCTATTGACAACTAAACATATCTAAAGCTCAGGACTTTTTTCCATGTTTTAATACACTGTGGTTGATTTTAAAATGACAGGCATTACTGGATGCTTTAGTGAAATATAGACCAAGCGCTCTGGGGCGTTACAGGGTCTAGCGGGTTAATAACACTGCACGGCAGCATTATATAGCCTTTGAATTTCTCCACAGCCTATAGATAGAGCTAAGTATTAACTACAATACTGTAATATGTGGGGAACTTTACAGGCGTATCTGCATGCATGTGCTGTGCTGCAGCTTGATGGACTCTGAGTGAAAAGCAGCACATGCACGCACCAAACGTTTCACAAACAGCGCTTATATATGTTCACACATAACAAACACATGATGTAGGAGGTGGTGCAGTAAATATGTGCCCGCTTCCAGCCAACAGCACAATAACTATATTCACCTGCATTAGTAGGATTTACAGCACATACACTCAATTAAAGCCAACGGCAACGGCTAACCCAGCATATGAGAGACACCTTTAATATTAACACAAACACCTTTTGAAAAACAGATGACAGCAGCTCTGGCAACACACATAGCAAACACATGAAGACTTTATAAGCCTAAAGTAATCAGAAAATAGTGTGAAATCAGTCATGATATCATCAAAAAAACAATTTATTGATCAGTTCAGCCATGAGAGAAGTTGCCTTACGGCATTTTTGTCATATTAGTCCTCCATTTTAAATAAAATGATACTGTATCTACTGCTGCTTTGAATGGATCAAACAGTCATAATGTTCCTATATGAAACATTATATCTGTGATAACAGCAAAGATCTTAAACATTTCTCTTGGTCCTTCATCCATTTTCTTTGTGTTTTTTCCACTCTTTCTTTATTCTTTTTTAGTTTTAGTGGACTCAACCACTTCAAGGGGCAGGGGGAGGTACCTGCCCTTGCACCTGCCTTATAGTATAGGTACCTTATTGACAATAGGGACTGTGTGAACCTGAATCAGATGGGCTGTTTGTGACATCCTGTTTTTCAGGCACACAGGTTTCCAGGCTCAAACATGCTTGCCATCTTTTTATTAAATCATTATGTCACAGGCCCAACAACCAGCCCAACACAAAGCAAATCTTCCTGGTTCTCCCGATCAGCCACTCCTGACCTGACTGTGTTCTGTTTCCACCCCACTTGATGGTGACTGACTGTAGTGAATATTGAGCACTAGGACAGCTAATGTTTATGCTCCTCTGTAATGTAGGCTATCGACAATTTACAGTCGCCCAACGTGCTCTCTCTTTTTATTGTGGTGTAAACAATGGCAAGCACTGAGGGGAAGGACGGTTGAGTCGGGACACGAATAAACATGCATTTGGAACCTGCTGTAAAGCTATCAGTCACTGCATCTGAAGCCACTTGTATGTCCTCTGAAATCAACCGTCTACACAACAGCGAACATTATCTGCAATGACACAGGACTGAACCAATTACAGCTTGTGTTGCTGTGTATCTGTGGTCCTGATGCTTAGAATGATAATAAAACAAAACACTGAGATTGTTATTCTGACTCTGTTCCCACAGTGCCCTATCAGCTTTTATATCTTTGACAACACATTACGCTGTAAGCTCCCTGAAGACAGACGAAGCAATTTTACACAAGTCTGAAAAGTGATGGGAAATGACATCATTCAACAGTCAAGCTGTCCTGGGTCTGTTCCTTGATTTATGACTACGACAGAGTCAGGATCTTTACCAAAACTGGGACCTACATTTTATTACCTGTTATGCGCCCAAACACAAATTGAAAACAAAACATACAGCAATGTGGGAAATATATTCAGAGCCATATAAGTCCCCACTCTGGGGTTTCATTCTTCACTCACAGCAATGTAATCAGAAAGAGCCAAATGAAAAGCTTGTGGTGGCATTGTTACGGCATCTAGTTTGCATCATAAACTCAGCAGTAAAGGCAACAGCGCATGCATACACACATATAGTACAAACATATGCACAGCAGCAGCCACACACTCGATGGCTATATTTCTTATCGTGGCATTAGAATATGAAACGATTCCCTAACGTTGAGCATCTGGCAGAGTTTGCATGTAAATCACAAAGGAGAGCCACATTCAGCCACTGCAGCCCACAAAACGGCTTGATGATTGTGCACATCAGTGCAGCGGGTGAAGCCTTTGCATGTTAATGCAGACCTACTGGGGTGCAACAAGTGTGTGAGCGGTGGTGATTCGGGGGGGTAAATTGTCTTTCACAGTGGCTGATAAGATAAAATTTCTTCGCCCTGATGAATTCAGGTGAAATGTGGCGAAAATTTGGTTTGGGATTTACTTAAAAGACACATATCACCAAATTGAATCAGTTCAAAAGATTGAACCTGAATGATTCCCTGTTTATAAATATTTATAACTGGCTCAACAGCCAGACAGATGGCTACCTCATTGTGCTCCAAAGAACATTTCCACAGTCTGCACATGGAACATGATGAGTGTGCAAACCTATACTTGTAAGTGTGCACTTAAAAAGGTAGCACACAGCCCAAGGACCCAAACCAAACCATCTGCAAAATTCTGATTCAACACAGGGAACAGTGTACTTTTTACTGTACGTGGCCTACATTGCTATCAAATCAAAACCATATAAAAGGCTCATTTATGCCCCAACCTCAAATGATGTACTTGTCACCACCTACATATTTCCATGCTTCCTTGGTATGGATGTTAAGCAACACATGCACCAGATGGCGCCGCTCAGAGTCATAAGTTACCTCAAAGAAGAATTAGAAGAGTCAAAAGTTTCTGGCTACAACAAACATGGTGACACCGCTGCTTTGTAGATGTTGGTGGTCTGTGTGGACATTAAATACACTGCGACATATGGACAGAGAATTTGTTTAACTAATTTTAAAACGTCTTTGTTGTATCCTGTGGATGTATCTCACTTGAACTATTGGCTACACTGCTGCTACAACTACGGGTGATACTACTTTATTTTCTCCAGATCTACAAGATTTCAGATTACGCCAAGAAATATGCAGAATACGGACAGAAGGCTCTGTCTCCTTACACGTATCCAACATTTAGTATAAAAGTCTACAGCCAGATCGACTCTGTGATGCACAGCAGGGATTTGAGCTAAATGCTAATACTAGCAAGCTAACATGCACAGAATGATGTGATCCATCTTAGTTTGTTGTGCTAACTCTTGCTAATTTGCACTAGGATTTATTTGCTGAAGATTTGCAGCAGTCATGTTAATCCATCCAACAGTTAGCGAGCCATGTTTCACTCAGAACCCAAACTGTCAAGCTGATGGTGGCACTAGAAGAAAAAAGTCTGTGGGCTTCATCGTATGAGTTTCCTTGGCAATCTTGGCCCAGTAGTTGTGGAGATATCTCATCCTGGACCAAAGTGGTGGACTAATTGCAGGGTGGTGGACTGGTCTCACAATGAGAATGCTAACATGCTATAGTTTGTTAGCATGCCAACATGTGCTTCTTCAAAGCACAGCTGAGGCTGATTGAAATGTCATGCATTTTGCATTGGACAAGATTTGGACCTGATTATGTTACTATAAATGAAAAGTCAGGGTTGCAACAGTTCATCCCGAGGGATATCATTAATATCTGTACCAAAGTGCATGGCGATCTATCCAATATTTGTCAAGACATTTCTCTCAAAACCACAAATGTGAATCTCATGGTTGCATTAGAGGAAAAAGTCAGGGGATCACCAGAGTCATTAGTACTGCCTGGAGACGAAGAATGTGCAATTTTTCAGCAGTCCATTCAATCGTTATGGAGACATTTCACTAAAAAACAAACTTGTCAATCTAATGGTGACACTACAGTTCATCCTTTGGGACGCATGAATATAAGTGCACAATCACGTGGCAATCCATTTTATAGCTGTTGAGATATTTCAGTCTGAACCGAAATGGACCAACATGGCCACCCCACTAGCGTGGCTTAAAAGCTAGTGTCCTCTGAGAGGAGCATTAGGCTCTTGTATTGCTGAAGTGAACGAGGTGATGGCAGTTTAGAATACACCAGTGAAAGGCTGATTCATTTTTAATCAGAGGTTTTCCCAGCTGGTTGAGGTAACAGAGGCAAGCACTCTATGTGGGCTTAAAATTAATTGAAGGCAGCACATTAAGGTCATTGTTAACCACATTTTCTGCACTTTGTCGTGTTTGAGTTCCATTTCCTTAGCGTTCATTTAGTCTCAGACACACACACACACACACACACACACACACACACACACACACACACACACACACACACACACACAATTAAATCACTGACCCACAGTAGGATATCAATCAATCAGGTGTCAATGTTCTCCTTTTTTCTTTTGTAGCTCTTTCCTTCCTTCTCTCTCATGCACTAACTTTCCTTTGTTTTCTCTCCACCCTTTCCCTCATTACTTTATTTCTGTTGAATGGCCTTTGTTGTCAGGATGCTCAACATGTTGCCAAAGTGAGTCAAAATACTAGCAATCATTCCAGTAATGATTAGAATATAAAATTGCTCCAGAATGACAGCGACAGCAGTTGATCAAAACCGAAACTCCTCTATCAGCATGTTTTTTTACGCAAGCGACCGTTTCATCGTAACTTAAAAGCCGTTTTAAAAAGATCTCATCTCTCTGTTGTCTCTTTCTGTCCCTGCCTCTTTCTCTCCCTCTTTCTTGTTTCTAGCCCCAGGGGTCTTGATTCCTGCCTCAGTTCTTTCACAACTGCCTCCCTCCGATGGAGGGTTCTCTACCAAACAGGTTTGTTAGCCTGGGAGGTAGAGGAGGGAGAGAGAAGGAGGAGGCAAAAGAAGCGGGGAAGTGCAGGTGTGTGTGTGTGTGTGTGTGTGTGTGTGTGTGTGTGCATGTGATTGTGAATGTGAGTGAGAGGTCATTCTAATTAGATCTATCTAACCAAGACGCAAAACGCAAATCAACCTTCACACTCCTCTGCCTAAAACCATCTACTGCATACATACTGGGCATCATGTCTGCTCTGTGCTGTCTGCTGTGATGGTCCATCAAAATCTGATCTTAGAGCTTTCCAAATTAATTTTTGTGCAAATAGATTGCATTCATTACAAAATTAACAACTGATTAGCTGACATCACAACCAGTCCTGTTTCCTCAATACAACATTGAACTGAAACATAATGACACTTTTTCTTTGGTTATGTCAGGACATTCACAGCTGAGGTCGGGTACCAAAACTAACATGGCACTGCTTATCATATGACAGGTACCTATCACAGTGCAGATATAATTACGGCACCATGCACCTGAGCTATAGACTTAAATAGTTGCCCTCTGGTGCGGACATTACAGACTTCACCAAACTACTAAATGTCAGGCTAAACGGTATAAAGTTTGGCTGTGTTTCAGTTGTTTTTCAGTAAAAAATAATTGCATGTAAAGGAAGAAAGCATCTGGCAGTGAACAGGACGCACATAGGGACACACCGTGCTTTACTGTTTGTGTGACCCCATGCTGAGCACAGCAGTGTGGGCGTCCCAGGCCCCGGCGATGGGGCACAATTATAATGACTTGTCACTGAGACCACTGGTGAAGACGAGGATTGTCAGTTTTTCCTCATCTTAACTGATATCGTATTTATGCAAAAGAACTGCTGAAGTTCAAAGCTGGAGTTTTTATTTATTTTGCTGTTATTAGTATTGTAAATATTATGCAGTGTTAATTATTGCAGTCAAAACAACCATCTTTAATGTCATCGACAGTCAACAAATAAAACCCTTCAGTACAGGCACCATTTAAGCATCAGCACTGTTTTAAAAGTATTGGTATCAGAAAAAAAACAACATTTGTAAACATTTAATTCAAGCTACAATCTTTCCATAACCTTTAAGGGATAATATGCAGCATGTATAGACTTATATAAACAAAATTCCCCTAAATAATCACTTATGACCCACTAGAAGTGTGTGGTGGTGGCTGTGTCTGCAGACACCCTGCCCATATCTTCTTATTTTCTCACGTTTTGTTGTGCTTCAGATGTTTCTAGGCTTCGACTTGTTTGGCAGTGGTATGTAGCTCCCAGCCAACAAAGCGCCACAGGCTTTGAGGTTTATAAAAGCATCGTGACCAACAGGTACTTTGCATTCTTCATGTCTTTCCTCTGCTCTCTATCTGTGAGAGCTGCAGAAAGAGATATACACACAGCTGCATTCACCCAAAATCCAGTGTTGTGTGGAAGTGTCGGTGTGTTTTTTGTGCTTTAGACTGTATCCGCTATGAAACGATCAGAAAATAACATTTCATTTCTTTTATTCGCTGCTTTGTTCTAGCTGATGGTGCTTGCTCTTTCAATTCACTTATGCATAGTCTACGTTTACCCAAGATGCTTTTGTTGCCAGAACACAAACACAGGCAAGATTCAGGCTGCAGAACCCGCTCTCTGGTGTCCAAGGCTGCGTTCAGACCAATAGTAGCCCTGTGTGGAAAAATGCAGCCCTCTTTATCTGAAAAGAGCCAGTTTGGCAGTGATGCAGGGGTGTCAGTTCAGGGTGAGCTGGTTCCTCCGGTGTAAAGCTGAACTAGGCTGTACTTTTGCTGCAACGCAATTTGATGTCATCCGGCAAGGCGCTGAGTTGCCCAATCCAATACGTGCACACACACAAACGCACATTTCTGATGGATTACTTGAGCCATTTTCACATAGAAATGCTGTATAACCTCCTGAGAATCAAGCTGGGACATTGTCTGAATTTCACATTTTTTCACACGTGGCAGACAACAGAACACTGTCTCCGTCAGACATGTTGTCATATGTTGTAAACACTCAGTATTGGTTTAGGCAAAGGGTGACGCAGAGAGAGGAGGACTACTCACAGTGATTGCTGATTTTGTGTTTATGACTAAACAAAAACTGTGATGAAGGCTGAACAGGGTGATAGAAACAGAGGATGAGACTTCCTGCCCTTTCCTGCCCAACAGGAGAAACGCTTCATGGTGCGCTGGGATTTTATAAACTAACTATAAGGAAGATGCACATTAAAACTTGAGGTAAAAAAAAGATGAGACTTGTGTAGCAGGCAGGCAGATAACTGGTCGCAACATGCCCACAAACTCGCTCCAGATAATGTGGCTTGCCCGAACTTTGGACTAGGAAGCTGGCAAGGTTGAGTCAGAGACAACTGATCTGAACATTTGCATTCACACATACAGCTGCTCTGGATAGTGTCTAGGTGCAGAATTGCAGTGCATGTATGAAAGAGGCCTCAGTAGTGTGCATGCTGTATTCCTGCTGTTTACCTCATGATTGTCTTGATGAGAGGTAAAATAGTCCCTAGCTTTAGGAGACTTGGATTACACTAGATGAGCAGTATGGAAGCATTTTATGTCTCTTTTTTTCCTGTTTTTTTTTTTTTTGTGTGTGTGTTTGAAAACCGGTCACCATTCACTTCCATTGTTTGGGAGATTCTGCAGCGCTGTTTGTGGACTAAAAAACTAAAACCGACCTTCAGTCGGTGTGAGGGTGAGCAGATAATGACTGATGAAGTTCTATTTTTGGGTGAACTGTCCCTTTGATGCATGTCTGTAGTGGGAAATTAACTCCGCTATCCTGAATGAAAGTCGGACAAACTACATGCAGTTAACCAACCTGACCTCCACACCCTTAATTTTCACCGCACTTCATAAAAAAAAATACTATTCCCTGTGACAGTACATTGCCACAGATAGTGTGGTGTTCCTGAAACGTGTTAACATGACTCAGATGTTGCACTAAAGGCCACCTGTCAACCGGAAGCCTGTTTTGCTGAATGGTGATCTAAGACTGGACAAGGTGACTTCTTTTTACAGCTGCAAGGGCGTTGCTTTCATAGTGACGGGATGTTTTTATACCCTAGTTCTTTATTTCAGTCTTCTATCAGCAACAAATATAATGTACTGCAGGCAGCTAATGTCAGTCGTGAATGTACAGATAGATGAATACACCAACAGATTGATGGTAATATAAGTGTCAGTCAAACTTAGAACAACCTTCTGGTCTTGCTTCACTTTGGTCTCCATCCACTCCATATCTACTGTACCAGCGACATACAGTATGCTGCACCATACACTCTGGTTGCTCCGTGGCGAGGTGCTCCAGCGGGCGAGCAGACAGGCTCTTTAATATTTCAGTCAGACTCCCAGCAGACTGATGGCTTACAGGGGCAGCCATGCAGGGCGCACAGCCAAGGTTAGCTGTAACATCAACCTCCCTTCATTTGAACCTGAATACTGAACCACTACGCCCAGAGAAAGGACGACTCTTCTTCACCGGTCCTTGTGGTTCGGATAAGAGTTCCATATCACATAATGCCTCAAGGCTGGTAAACGTAGGATTAAATACTCTGTGTGGTTCTTATGAAACTTTTTTTCATGTTTTCTAAGCTGTTAAATGGGTCTTTACAGCACCGTGAGGAGTACACATGGAGCCATTTCAGCATGGTACTATAGTATGTGTGACAAACTGCAATTTAGAGGATTAAGTTAAGTATTAATTTAAGTCCTATCTTTTTCTTGCAATTGGGTCAAATATAAATGAAATTAAAAGTCTACATTTAAATGCATCCAGTTTGTATCTTTGATGTTAGTCTGTTTAAAATGGCATCCAGAGGACAATTTTCCAAACTCAACTCTACATTAACCAGGATTAGAAACCAACAAAATGTGTGATTAACTTCATCAGTTTCAGTCTAGAAGGATACCAACTGCATGATGTTTTTGACCAGATAGTGTCAGTGCTTATGTCGTCTATATGGATTACATAAACTCAACAAAAATATAAACATAACACTTTTATTTTTGCTCCCGTTTTTCACAAATTTGAGTGAATAGTCTAAACTTATTCTATGCACGCACAAGGTTTATTTCTCTCAAATTATGTTTGTAAAGTTCTTTAAATCCATTTTTGTGAGCACTTCTCCTTTGCCAAGGTAATCCATCAATTCATTACAGGTGTTTGGACTGTCACAATAAAATGCCACTCACAAAATGTGCAGTTTGATCCTGAAAAAAAAAAAAAAAAGAAATTTATCAAGCAAAGAACTATGGTTACCAAAACTTTTTCACCTTGCCTCTGATTGGCTAGTACTCTTTGCCTTTGCTGGTTTGGGAACGAGGAATGATTGGTTAGGGTTAGGGTGAGAGTAGAGTGTAAGGATAAGCCAATCAGAGGCAGAGTAGAGTGGGACATGACTTTGTTGTCATGGGAGGAAAAATGGTATCTGGAGCCCAAAGTGAAATAACCATAGTTATGTGTCTTCATGGTAAAAATGACAATTCACCATTTCAAGGCAATTGCAATAGAATTCTGAGTTTTGAGTCCAACTCACACTCTTAAGTTTTAAAATAAACGAAATAATCGCTTCAGGAACTCAAAAAAAATGTATTTCAGAACTTGGTCATAGTGAACTGTGAACCTTTTTTGTCGTTGTTTGGGTGCCTGAAAGTTAAATAATAAAAAATAATAAATATAAAAAGAAAATATTACAATATTTACCATTATTCACTTTCACTTCAATCAATCATTTTTTATTCAAGATAATCTAACAAAGAAAAAAATATCTCAACAAAAGATTAGTTGTTGGTAAAACTTTTTCAAAACTTAAGAGTTGAACTGGGCTCAAAACACGAAACCTGGCTTGAAATTAACTTTTTGTTTGTTTGTTTTTTCAGTGAAATAAATGTCTTTTTTCAATACAAAACTGCACATTAACTTTATATGCCACACCTGTCAGGTAGATGGATTATCTTGGCAAGCTCTCGCAAGCACAGATTTTATTTGTGAACAAAACTTAGAGAGAAAAAAACCCTTTGTTTTCAACTTTTTTTTAAAACTTCAACTCAAAGTACTGCATCTATATTTTTGTTGAGTATATAATGTGATAGATTTCTATAGTACCAAAAAGGGTTCTGTCCAATTAATGTATTTCATTTACGGAACACATTAATGCAAAGCTTCAGTACAGAAACCTAAGCTGTTAAAACCAAAAATGAATTGGAAAAAAAAAATTAAATAGCTTCGGGACAGATCAACAACTTGTTTCCCTAAAATTTCAAGCTCTTGAAATAAAGGATTTTGTCTGTCTTTCTCCACACGGATGCTCCATCCAGCCTAAACATACTGCAGAAGATGTCATGCCGGATGTACAAGAGCGTATAGGCGTTTCAAACAAAACAAACATCAAAACTTCTCCGAGGGCGACTGCTGTGGGCGACACGTTGTGAAACGGAACACATCATTACCCACAGCGGGCTGTCAATCAGTGTCATGTGCATAGGGATAAAGTTGCTAAATTTAACTTTCCCTGTAGTCCGTGTGAACACATCCGTGTCAATGTAAACACAGAGAACTGTGGACTCGAGCTTGAAGACGTCTCATCCTCTGATTTTTTACCCTAAATCAAACAGCTAAAACTCATTTTGCGAGTAGCTGGTGGAAAAGAACTGGGATCTTTTAAAAAGAAGCCAAAACACAACATAAGGAAGAGTGGTAGCACTGATTCAAGATTTGGGGGGGGGGGCTAAACTAAAATGTAGGTCGCCTAATCCGGCTCAGTGTGACTGGGGGGCACCGAGAAAGAAGGAGAGAAGCAAACCAACTAATGCAGCCAATTAAACTTCCCCTGCCCCCACACCACCAGCAGCCCACCCCTTCCTTAGCAAACACTTCAAAGTGCTGCCATCAGCGAATGGCAATAAAGTGAATGAGCTGGCTGTAAATGGGCTTAGATGCTGAGGATGCTGAGGCAGGGGACTGTCAAATGATTCTCATCACACTGAGAAAACACTGTTCCCATGTTGTAAGAGCAAAATGGCTGTCCGACATCTTCCACGCATGGCAGGGGCAACACGAAGTCTGGGGGAACACGTCGACAAATGCAGCAGCTTATTCGGTGAATGGGCATTTCTGCTGATGGCCAATAGGTTCGATGGCTGTGTTTGGGAGTGCTATGAAAGGAAGGCTACGTTATTAACGCCGTGTGTCACAATGTCCTGGAAGAAAGAGCAATCTCCCAGCAGGAGCTCTGAAATGACACCCTCTCCTGACGACTAAATCTGAGAAAATACAGAGCCGAAGTGTTTTTGTGAAATGGAGGATAGGCCCGGTGTAAGCTGAGAACAGCCGGCTCCACGAGGGACGGGCGTGAGGAGAGATTTTTATTTTCCAGCTCCAGGTAACGCTATTTCAAAGAGCAGAATTGGGGCGTCTCATTACACAAAATACATTTCACACAAATCCCTTCCTTTACATAAAACCCTCAAGTTTCCTCTCCCTCTCTCTTCTTTTTTTCTTCCTCTGTCCTTTTCAGAAATATCTCTATCTCCCACTCTCCGTCTCTGTTTCCCTTCCAGAGCCCAGCTGTTTTGTGTCCTGCTGGGCATTCGCAACAGGACGATTTCCACTACGATCTGAGCGCCATTTAAATAAACATCAACAGAAGATGTCAGAAGGAGCCTGTGAATAACACCAGAGGCTTATCCACTTCCACAGCTTTAAAGAGGAAAGAGGAGCCATCCAGTTCCTTCATTCCTCTCTTTCTGTATGCTGTTTGAATAACCAGCACACAGCCATCGCTGCTTTGGCTGCGTCCACTTTATGTAAGCCCAGAAAAAGGCCAGACTCCCAGTAGGACTGGCTCTCTGCTCTCCTGGAAGGCTTTCTTATAATATAGACATATTTTTTTTTCAGTGTTCACTCACAGTATCAGGGCCGTGTTTGACTCCTTGCTAATTGTTAATCAGAAAGGAAAGACAGAGCAGGAAAAGCTTAAATCTATAATAATACACATTCAAATATATATTAAAAAATGACTGTATTATATATATTATATATTTTGTTGAGTTGTAAATTTACATTATCCCAAATGTTTCCAACCATGTTTAAACCCAGATAAATCCACAGTTTTATTCAAGGTAATGGTGCATTTCATTTGGTCGTCTGTAGCTGTAATGTGACTAAATGTAACATGAATACTTACCTCCTTCGTGAATGTGATTTATGACTTAAATCAACTTACACCTACCCAAATTACTGTAATTAAGTCATTTTTGGGGTATTTGCACTTTAATGAGTATTTTTTTCAAGTCTGTAATTGAACTCTTACTGAAGGAAATTTCATATTTTGTTGATTTTAGAAGCCCCACAAAATAAAATGTCAAAAATAAAGTTATCTAAACAGAAGTTCCTCCTGCTTCTTTTTAACTGGTTAACGTACTACTCACTGTAATTTTGCCTGTGAAAATGTAAACACAATGCAATGCAACTGTTGCAGATGATCTCATTAATGTATGTAGGTCATGTAAAGTCATCAGTAATAAACTGAGACTGTTTCATAACCAGTTAAACGCTCCTTGTAGTAACTTTACATATGCATTACACCATATGTTCTACAAAATTACTTTTAAAATCATAATAAACTACTTAGTAGGCCTACAATTTGAATTAATATTGAAACCTTTCATCTGGATTTTAGAGTAGAGCTGCATAGTTCATCGATCTATTATCTGAATCACAGTATGGCCAAGTGCAATATCCCAAATCACAGAAGCTGCTCCTTCTTGGTGTAGGAAAAATGTGTGACAAAACAGCATTATAATGAAGTACTGCAGTGCTGCAGAGATGTCCTGACCCACAAATCCTGTGATAAATCTCATCTTTACTAATTATTAGTACTGGTAATTTGTTATTTTATTAGACAAAAGAAAAACAGCGCATTGTTGCACACATAACATTTCAAAAAAGGCTGTTAATGATTACCAATTGATTTGTTAACCTTTAACCTTTTTGTAACACTTTATTAATAACCATCTATAAACATTATTTGGATTGATGATTAAATACCTTATGTACTCACATACATTATTGTATGACTTTACACCCATAACATACTTATTGTAGCGCTGAATTTTAGTGAGAACACATTGTGTATGCACATTATCTTGATGGTTATTGTAAAGTTACAACTGATGTTTATGACAATACTATGTAAATGATTAATAAATACAGTGTAGTGCATCTACAAACATTATTTGGAGGGCCAACTGATGTTAATAAAGCCTTAACAGTTGTTTAATAAATGATTTATAAAGCACATATAGACAAAAATGACTATTAACTATGATTTAATTAAATATCAACTCACCATTTATTAATGATTATTATTATAAAGTGTTACCCACTAGCACTTTGACATGTAGTTGAGTAATATTTTAGTAATGTAATGATTTTAACTACTCTTTCCACCACTGCATCAGATTTTCATCAGCGATGGTGAATAATTACCAATGGAGACAACAACTCCCATGATCCCACGCTACATCATCAAACAACATCTTTGTTTTTTCATACATGCTGTGTATTTAACTCTCACTATATGGTATATGTATATCTGTCTTCTTCCGTGTATCCTGCAATAAGGATTTTTGATAATAAATCTAGATTTTTGCACATTTGTGCAGAAGCAGCCTCCATTGACAGCATTCAGAGTTGCCTATGGCTCTACTTTGAAATAGCACAGAGAAAAAGAGCAATGACTACCCAGTGCCCAAAAAGAGCCCAAAAAAAGCATGGGTCCTACGTATTACCACTTTAAAAGAATATATATATAAAGATGAAAATATTTCTCGCTCTCACATAAGTAATCTTATGGCCCTTCCAGAATCAATCAAAAGCATTGCAGCTGCAGCTCAGGACCTCCACGCAGCCCGAGCTAACTGCATCACTCCTCTTCACAGACCTCTCCATCCTCACCGCTCGCTCCTCTCTCCTTTTGTATTTGCATTGCTAAGCTGTTGGCAGTGCTTGTCATTTTGTTTCATAAGTGATAGCAATTACTATTCCGGCGCCCGGGATCAAAGAGACACCAAAAGGAGGTTTTTAGACAGGAGAAAACACCAAACACTGCTTCCCCTCTTCTGTTTACACTGATAGAGGCTGAGGCCTAGGAGGCAGACTTGTGACTGACAGAATGGGAATACACCTCCTGTTTTTAATCCCAGAGAGGGGGGGCTGAGGAGAGGAGAGGAGAGAAGAGAAGAGGAAAGGAGAGGAGCAGAGAGGAAAGTTTCTACAAAGGGCAGACCGTACCATTAACCAGGAGGCTCCCTCCTGCTTACAATGGATTAGTCACATTACTGATTCTTCTTCAGGTCTGGGAAAGCTGGAAGCATTGAACCGAGAAACAATTACACTAATCATAACGAGACAGCTGGGCCTTGACTTCAAATAACGAGCCTCTTTGAGACAGTATCTTTGCTAAAACACAAATAGGCTGAAATTTAATCTGTCCATGTCAAATACAGTATATTTTCCCACTCGCCTCTTGTAGATTTATGGAATAAAAGGAGGGGTATCCTGAAACTCAGAGAAGTTACACAGGGAAGTGTGGTAATGAGAGGTTGTGAGTTCACATCCTGAGCAGAGGATGGAAAATGAGAGTAGAGGGAAGGAATATTTGAATGGAGGAAAAAAAAAAATCATAGTCCTGTTAATTTATTTTAAGTGTCGTGCACCAAAAAGGTGCCCAGCCCTCATAGGCTTATAAAACACAACAAACAACAAAACAAGACAAATTGGGAGAAAACACAAAAATACACCAAGAGTGAAAGAAACAAAGGTACACTTCCTACAAGACAAACAATCTGAAATTGAATTGACATTGAAAAAATTCAAAACCGGTCCAAAAATCATGAACTGGTTATTCAAGATAATCCAGGGACCTTGTTGTGAGCAGTTTAGTTCTGGTAAATTTTACTGCAGAAAGAAAGTAGCTCCTGTATGAAACTGCCCACAATCATGTCGGTGGATTTTCTTGGCTCATGATTTTTGGAAAGGGGCACTGGTTTTAAATTTTGCAAAATGTATTTTTTGCACCACAAGCCAAGTGCCATCTTGCATTAAACAAAACTTAGAGTCAGCCGTTCACTTTTATGAGGCTGTATTTAGTAGGGATATAGTCGACTACATAATTAAACGTTGCCACCTTCACTAGTTGGAACAGGAAATACTAGTCAGTTATTCGTGTACAATGCCAATTAATAATTGCCTCTAAGATGTTATGCAGCCACTACTAGTCGGGGCTGCGGCCACATCAGATGACAGCCCCTCTTAGAGTACCCTGTAAGTACGTTTGGCCCAAGTAACGTTGAGTGTTAGCAGCAAAGTTGGACAGATGACAGCTCATAAAACTAGCATGTTTTGGCAGTGTTTGAATCTAAAAAATGGAAATAATATTGAATGTAGATTGTGGCAGGTATATAATCACTCAACTGGAGCAACGTGACCACATCCGGCACAGGCATGGACGTTAACCTGCAAGCAGAGCAGCTGCTGCTGCTAGCTCTGCTAATGTCCTTTACCTGCAGACACTGTGATCCTCTTCGGTCTGAAAAGCTGAAGCATTTAGTGAGTTGTTGTCATGTTCTGCAGGTTAATGTGTAATGTTTGTATTGCACAGCGCAAAGTGGGACGCATTTCAGCAGCTCTGAAAATACAATTTGGCGATTGCAGACTGTGATTAGTGGCTTCAAATGGCTCTTAATACACACAGTATTTTTTCAGACCACTGTCTGAACATTATCAATTAACAAATTGTGATCATTTTAACTGCTTTATGGGAGTTTTCTTAGTCGACTAGTCTAAATAAAAAAAATGTGTTTAATTGATAGGGTAATTTGTCACCATCCAATCAATGTCCCTAAGTATTTAGACACAGCACTGCTTTGACCTAACTGCTAACGTCATCATGCTGACATGCTTGCAATGACAATACTAACATGTTGATGTTCCGCAGGTGTATTGAAACAGTCATTCGTTTTGTGGTCGTAAACCAAACTAAAATATTGACCTGATGATATGCAGTTGGAATTAAGTACAATTACTTGGCGTGATCTAATCAGCTCTATGCCAAAACATTCACCTTCTGAATAGCTCCACTGTAACGTCTCTGATCTATGAACAGGCAACATCAAGTGAGAATTATTCAGAATTTCAGCTTTTGTGAGCTTCCCAAAAATTGCAAATTTCCATGTCTTTTATATTGTTCTAACACTGTCTGGTTGCTTGTTATTTATTAATAATTAAATCAATTCATTAATAAAATAAACAAGACTATTTTTCTTCTCTAGGCTTAAGCTGAGAGACGTACATCTATACAGATCATCTGTACACCCTGAGACACAATGATAACTCCACCTCTGCAGGTGGACAGCTGCCATTATACAAACAATGTCACAAATATTGTAAATCTTGTTTTTTTTTCTAATTCATCTTCATTTATTCACTTTAGATACTCACACATACAATACAACTTTCGGAGAAACTCACAAAAGCTGAATTCTGAATAATTTACACCCAGTGTTACTTATTCATAGATCAGAGGCTGCATGTACAAGTTCTATTCAGACGGTTAATGTTTTGGCATAGAGCTCATTAGATCACCCCCAGTAACTGAATTACTTCCAACAAGTATTATCATCTTCAATTTCTCATGTTTATAACAAACAAAATGTAATGATAATCAGTTCAGGATTAAGCAAATTAGACCAGTTACAGTTGATTTGCATCTCTCAATGCATATTGTATTATTTACTAGTGGATCTTAGCACTTTAATATGACAGACGAGCAGAAGCAGGTCAAACCGTGAATGTGGTATATACATGTCTGTGTCTGTGGGGAAAGATATGAATGTCTGTACCAAATTTCATGGCCATCCATCGAAGAGGTGTCAAAAGGTATCACTCAAAAGTAGAAACGCTAACCTCATACATACGCTAAGAGCTCAGTGGTGGACAGAACAGAAACAACATGGGCATCTCTAGAGCCATGCTGCTAGGGAGGATAAAACTGGTTAACAGCAAAGCTTCTACCTTAATTAAAAAGATGCTATATTTGCATAAAAATCCTGCACAGCGTGGCTTTGACAGTTGGTTTAACTTGGTATTGCACAGCAGTGCTTTGAAAATATTGTACTTCAGGTCATGACCTCCTGCTGGAGACTTAAAACTCCTCTAATGGTCAAATGGTGGTGAACCTTTAAGCAAAACGATCCTTATTTTCCGTTTCCAGGCGATTTGACTTGATTAATTAAAGGAAGGAACCTGCAGGCTGCAGATATTAATTAGTTCGCGATTTAAAAAAAGCAGTTTCACACCATAAATCATCTCACTGGGCTGAGGACCAGCTAGTCTATGGGCAAGGTCTGCTGCGGTTTCTTGATCCAACATTTCAGCCGATAAGCCCCTGTGTGTGGTGAATATTTTCAACCAGTAACCACATGTGACACCAGTAACAATGTGTGGTGATGGACAGCAATGGCAGACTCAAGCTGTCTAAGAAGCAGGGACAAAATAAGTAAAAAAGACACCAGCTGTGATGCATTTACAGTGAAACAGTTCCAATCCCTGATTATATTAAAACTGTTTCATTATGTGACTCAAAGTACAACGACTACTACACTTCTGTAATAAAAACAGACAGGGAACTATTGAAGATACTGTAAAGCAACAATAAATATGTGTCCTGGATTTGCTACACCACAGAAACGTGTTATTTAACACCCAGTCAAATTTGAATGATAAAAAAAATGTTCATGTCTGAACAACCAGAGCCAGAGGACAGTGACAGGATGGTATTTTTGTTTTCTTTTGTGTCATATTGTCGGAACTGAAGTGAGCTAAAAGTGACCTGCTCAGCTGATTTGGACTGACAGAGTTATGTTTGTGCATCTGGTGTTTGTATAATATTAGGGGGACCATGGTTCCAACGCATCACAGAACCCAAAAAATCCTGAACATATCATAAACAACAGTTTTACTTCCAGCTCTACAGTTCATTACTAAGTAGTTCTCAGTATTTTCACGTTTTCAGCAACTATGTTCTAACATGTGTAACCACTTAGAAAAACGTAGATGCCAACTAATTTTCTAGCATGTATGACAGTCTATAATGCACTGCATCACATTTCTCTACCAGAAGGCACCATAGGTAGCACTTAATCATTTTTTCTGAATCGGAAGGGCCCCCAAGTAATCACTTCACCATGCTTATTACATAGGATGGCATCCTAGAGGGCACTTCATCATGTTTTATCTACCATAGAAGCATCCAGGAAGTACATTTTTGCTGTTTTTTCAAAAATAGGGACACCAGGGGGGCAATAGCCCTCATTGTGCCCCACTCCCGAGGCCACCAGTGATATCCAGCATCTCAGTTATATGCAGTAATGATGTCCTTTTCCAGTGCACAAAGCCTTTGCTTTCAGCTGAAAAAGAAATATATTATTTCCAATATGAGTTGTTGCAATGCAATTCTGATGATGCAGGAGCTGAGTCGTAGTCTGCTGCTGGAGCGCCAGTGACTCTAAATAAGGGTATCAGCTAATAGCCTTAAATGTAAATTAAAATGTTGTTGCCCTGGTCACGATACTTGTGCTTGTATTGTGGGATTAATCTGCAGCACGGTGACAAGCCCAGTCCAACAATGTGCATCGCCTCCCCTCTTCTCCCTGGACAATTCTCCCTGACACTCAGAGGACAGCTTCCTGGCCCTCCTCCTCTCACTGTAATGGAGGTCGGATGCTGCTTTTCCGCGTTTCTGCCCACATTAGCATCTCTAGTTAATTGGCACCATTTGCTCAATGGCATCGCTTGAGTTTGTAAATTACTTTTACAATTGTCACTAATTATCAAGCTCGATGAGTGGAATTGGCGCGATTGGTCCCCAGTGGAGCAGAAACACAACAGGCGGAGGAAGGATTAAGACTCTGGGGGCAACAAGAGGAGCTGGCTAGCTGAGAAATACAGTAATGCTACAGTATAATCAACGGAGGATTACATACAGATGGTGCTACAGTAGCACTGCCTCGCCGTGCTGCATGCTGGATGAACTACTGATGCACTTTGGCTGCATCCTCAAGAGAGATACTTTAAATTCAAGTTTGTTTTTTTCTCTTCCTCTTTTTGCATCATCTTCATTTGTACGTTACACTGAATTGTTTGCAGAGAAGCTGGTTGAGAGAGTTTTATGTAACACATCTGTAGTAGCTAATGCACAAAAGAGAATGCCTAAATGCACAATGGCGTTCTTTATAAAATGACTACCACTCTAACCACAGCACACTAAACCCCTAAGCTGCCTACCTCACAAATGTACAGAACAATAGACCTTTTTCACAGCATCCACATCAATATGTTATAGTAGGTTAAACACACAAGCTACCAATGATACTAATTAAGGTTTTGCACCATTTACTGTAGCAGTGCCTTTGAGCCAACATGTGCAATAGCAGCACCCTGACTTGACGTGGATGCAACAGAGCCTTATAGAACCTTATCCCACCCCACATCTGTATTTACCCTACTAATTCATGTCAAACTGGCACGAAAAAGGTCTACTGAACTTTCTCTTAGCCCAGTGGTTCTCAGCCTGGGGGTTGGGATCCCCAAGGGCATCATGAGATTATTTCTGGGCACCACTGGAGGGTTGTGAAGAATAAAATAAAACTTAATATAGTGGCAAACAGCATGGAATGAGAGCCAGGAACCAGTTCTCAGCGACATCAGCCCCTCAATAAGCAACAGGGACTCCAGAAATATGCAAAATGACAATTGCCAATATAAACCACCATGCTCTAAGCAGACACAAACATTTAGTTTGAGTTACTATGTAGCAATAAAGATAACGCTAATAGAAGTTAGCGTTTTAAAGTCTGTGGTTTCAGATAGAGGTACACAGAAGCAGTTTCTCATTTATAGCTGGTGACAGTTGATTTTGTCAGTGGAAATAACAAATTTTCTCTGATAATATTTAGCCGTAGCTAGCTAGCTTTTAAGCGTCATGGGTTGAAAACGCTTAGCGTCATGGGTTAGCGTTATGGGTTGAAAACGATAGCGTCATGGGTTGAAAACGCTGTCTTCGGCTGACTTATCAAAGTTTCCAGCTGACCTGTGTAAAATTAGCACATTTTAAAGGGGTGAGACTGGGTAGGGGTTAGAGTAAGAATATGGTAAGCCAGTCAGAGGCAGAGTATGGTGGGTCATGCTTTTGTGATCTCGGGGAAAAAATATTGTGCACTGTAGGTAGTAAACTAGTCAGCCAGACATGTGAACGGTTATAGTTTACAATACAATAGAGGAGACAAACAATTTAATCAATTCCTGACACATAGATCAGACCGGCAATATGTCATGCAGCTGCAGCCCCTTTCTGGAAGAAAACTCATGGTTTTGCATGACAGGAGAGATAGGAAAATGCAGAAAAGCTGCTGTGTAGCAGGTTGTAAAACACATAAACATACTAATTCATCACAATCTCTGGTTTTCCATCCTTCCTGGAAAGGAAACAACCCCAAAAAGCCCCCAGAGAACATTAATTGTTACTACCCATGGAGAGCTAACGTTAGCTTGAGTGTGAGGCTGCTGGAGTTCAGTTGTAGGACAGCAGCGTCAGACTGTCCTCTCTGATTAAATCTCAGCCTAGCTTAGATCAGTAGTTACTCACGGGTATTGTTATTCACAGGCAATATTAAGCCTTATGATACCTGGTAACTCAATATTAGCACTGTCTAATCACTGTGTTGGCTCATTTATCCACCTGGAAGGTAGAAGACTGAAGGTTGGCTGAACGCTCTCAGGCAAGGTCAGAGAATAATTGTTAGACAGATCTATAAAACAAAGATTTGTTATCACTTGACAAGAATTCATACAACCCTGTAAAATTGTAATTCAAAAGCATGTAAAATTGCATTGTTGTGTATGGAATTTCTGGTTTTCTAGCCCCAAAAAGGGGGCACAGCCTGACATGAATGTGTGTGCTCTTGTATTTTCCATTTTGGAGAAACCACCTTTATAAACAGAGTATCATTCTTACTACAGCTCAGTGCACATTGCTTCAACATGCTGAGAAAACCACAGCTTGCCAGGCCTGCTGTGGTTAGTTACGGTTGCTAAGCTTATGTGTGATTGGACAATCACTGTTGATGGGTAGAGTTTAGCAAATGGTCAGTTCTTCTTACTATGCCCTGATGTTTTGGTTTGATAGTCTCACACTGACCTATGAGCAAGTGCTTCTTCCCCACCCAGAGTGACACAGTGACAAAGTCCAGTGGAAAATCAACAGCAGAGTTGTCGCCGCACTGTGGGCCTGCTGCTTATCTTCAGCAGATGACAGACATGCACAGCGTAGGGGAACATTCGGTTCAAAGAAGTCTAATAATTGAGGATGGAGCAGTTATCTGAGAGACTGTTTTGTCTGTCTTGTCAGTATGAGCTAGACAGTCCAGCCTTCTCAAAGGCCAGACAATTTGCGCTCCAAATGTCATGTTGCAAGAAGACAAACATGGCCTGGTGGAAGAAGGCCAGGGAGAGACAAAAGCTCAGGTTAAAGACGTGCCAGGCCTTATCGCACAATTATTCTGCCAAAACTCTGCTGAGAGTACAAACAATATATTAGCTGCTACACTTTGTCCTGCTGGAATATGCAAAAGATAAATAGTCATCTCCTGCAAAGCATTAATCATTGATTAAAAAAATGTTTTGCTTTTCTTGTTTTGCATTTTTTTCATCGCAGTGTGGAGGAAATTGGATTTTGCCCTCTGGCACAGCAGCAGGATCAGATTGTGGGCTGCAGTAGTGTGGATCTTATCTTAGCTTCAGCATTGGGCCAAAACATATTGCTGCCCCTCTCTCAGTGGAAATAGGCTTCAACTGTGTTTTACTGTTGACAGAGCAAAGGTACTGGACACACACACACACACACACACACACACACACACACACACACACACACACACACACACAAATACATGCACATAAAAACTATATCCTGGCTCTCCTCCTGCGTTTCTCTCTTTGTCTCCACACATACTGTACCTATCCAGATTCAAATGTGTGTGTATGTGTGTGTGTAAGGGCTGGGAGGGGTTGATATATAAATCTTGATGATGCCAACTCTCACATGACCCAGAAAGTGCCTATTGCCGCGGTCGCCATGAAGACGCTCTTAAATCAGAGCTCAGTCCCTGGAAGTGGTATTAAATCAAGTGTGCCCACACACACACACATACACACACACACACACACACACACATGCACAAATGCACCACAACGCATCTCTAGGCCTATACATATGTAACGCTCCGTAGCCATGATGTGAATAAAAATGCAGTTTTGCACATCATGCATATGATTTTCACAGTGTATTGTCTCTTGTGTGATCCACATTGCAGTGGTGTGATTAAATTGTCACTGCTGTGTGTTTATTTCAACTTCAGCCTCAATTACTCTGTGTATTTCTTTGCTGTAGTCGCCTTAATTGTAACATATGCTTTCTCTTGCTATGTAAATGCCATCATGACGTCATCACATCAGCACATGGCCAGTGCAGTGCTAAACATGCCTGAGAAATGTCAATAGGATTCATCCATTCTGCAGGGAAAAGCGCCTGAAAAAATGGTTTAACACAAATTACTGTGGGTAAAAATTAAGATCCAGGTGTATTTTTGAAGCATAAAATTGTGTTTGTATGTTGTGGTACTAAAATCCACACGGCTGTCTGCACGTATCCGTTCTTCATCAGTTAGCAAAGTTTTCATATGTAATGCAAGTTAGAATTTAGTGGAGTCAACTAATCCTTTCTTATTAACTTAACATAAATAATAATAAAAGTACTGTACGGACTTAAGTCATTCATGCATTTTTAAAGAAACATGATCAGCATATTAGCAGACCTCCCAGCATGCATTTAGGCTTAGTTTTAGGCTCGAAACTCTCATGACTCCTTAGTTCTTATAGTTAGAGAACAACATGATGGATGTGTCTATACTTTAAGATAAGTCTAAACTGACTCTTCAAACTTTCAGCTCAATATCTGAAGCTTATCGGACATGTTTTCTCAGGTGCAAATGCACTGATATCAAGTTTATGTGATTAGAAAAGTTTGTTTTTTGTTTTTTGACTCATTAAAAATGACCTCAGCTTATCTTTTGAAATTCAGTTAACTAAAATTTTAAGGCAGCCTGGACACTAACTTTTTTAAGTTGAAGCAATAATTTATTTTTTACAGTCTACGTGCTTGAGCAATGCATGTGCATGACGTCACCTAGTGCCCATATTAACAGGTTAGAGCAGCCACACAGCCCAGTTGAGCAGAACTCCTTATGCATGTATCATGTATAACTGCAGCCATGCTTCATCCAGAGAATCAGAGTCGGCTTTGTCTTTTTTTGTGTAATATGCATGGTTCTTGGCAAAAGTAGACAGTGTAAATGATCTATTGACAGTCATATTGACATTATATCAGGAACATGATGCCTTTCACTACAGTTTCATTGTCTTTTTCTGCAGAATATATCACAGACAAAAAATCAGGGTAGCGCACTTTCCTTTTCTTTTCTCTTTCTTCCTCCTTCCCTCCGTCCCTAAACAAGGGGAAAAATCACTGATTGCCTTGTGTTTACAGCTTTTTTTCTCTTCTGCAAAGTCAGTCTTGTAAAAGGCTTCCTATACCTTTTCCAAAGTCAAATTTAACAACTTTTTTCAAGCTTTTCCAGCACCTGTGGTATATGACATTTAAATATGTATATGCTCAAAATGATTACTTTGTTTCTGTATCACATTAATCTGATACTATTGTGCTAAACAACCAAAAATATGCTTTGTGATACAACTCTACAGAAAGGTGTCAACATAACAAAAATATTTCAAAATGTATCACCTGTCTGTAAGTAGACTTGCTGTCTTATATAACCTGGTCCACTCAATATAAAACAATCACTCAAATAACTTCAATTTCAATGAAGTCCATACATTTTTATAATATATTTTTTATTTTCAAGCAAATGCTCAGTGAAACAGCATGTTGTTGTCAGAGGACATTTCCATCAGAGGACACACATCAAAAAAGACTGACAGATGACACCAAATGTGGCCACATGTGCAGAATGACAAGTAAGGCTCGAGTCGAGTCGTCTTCATTTTGCGCAAAAGCAAATAGGGTGTCTGACTTATTTTATTTTCATTCAGTCAGAGAAGGATATTTTTATGAAACCTTGAAAACATTACATTAACATTCAAGTGTTTTCAAGGATTTCCAGCATCCATAAGAACCCTGTAGAAAAATAGCTCAGCTCAGCAGCTGCCCCGCAACAGAAACACCACCTGTGGCCCACCGAAGGCTTGCGAGCCACAGCAGTTCAGTAAGGTAACTGTCACACACAGGTACCTGGATGTAGTGGCCACAAGGCTGCTCTGTGTTCAGTCAGATTTTTACAACTTCCTCCATTAACTATGTAGATGTGATTAGGCCTGGGCCATACAACTGAGAATCTCATCATGATCGTGAAGTTTCATATCGATTGATATCAATAGTTATTGATGATGTGAGTTATGACTGACAACATATGTTAATGTGATAAAATAAAAAGATATAGTTTTGTCCAAATGCCTCAATCCTGCAACAATACTGTAAGGATGACTGTTGGCGCTTCAACAAAATATCACCCAATGAGATTTTTTTGTTGATAAATAATCATTGCTAATGTGGATATAATGACTAAGTAGGTAAAGAAAAATAATAAAAGAGTTAGAAAAGTCTGGTAAGTTAAGAAAATGATATCAGTTTAATGTAATAGAAAATCTATCATATCAAGTCTCATATCATGATATGATGTAATATTGATATATTTCCCAGCCCTATGTGCAATCAATGTGTAATCAATCAACACAATACACCAACTGATACATCCAGTAAGTTTTAATAATATCATTATGTTTTATACATTATCTGATAACATCCTTGGTATGAAATTGATGTGAAAACAGCTGCTTGGTTGAAATATTGTGGATTTATCATGAAAACTGTTTAATGCTGTTTTTTAGCGTTCTTACAACCGTAGCTCACACTGTTGAGAGTTGAGTTTTGACTCACATGAGCCCATTTTCAGTCTAATTCCTCACGGCTTGTTTTCTCTACTGAAAAACTTAGGTAGATTGCCTGAAGATATTAAACATTTAGGTATAAAAATGTCTGAGTAAAAGAGTGAAAAGTCAAAAATGTTACAACTGTGGCGACGCTTCCCTAATAATTATAATGTTCTGGTCTGTTTAAACCCGAGTTCGACCTTACATCTGTCAGGACTGGATAGATTTGTTTTAGAGGCCCTCAGCTGCCTCTGGGTAAAAGGAATTGAACCTACTACAGCGAAATGTTCATCCCAGCAGTCACAGAGGAGAGTCAGCAGAGTAGCCAGTTCACCCATTAGCTAAAACACAGCTGAGCCAGCCTGTCAAGAGCTCCCTTAACACCTCCTCCTGCTCTCTTCATTTTCTCTTCTCTTTTCCTCTGTTTTCTATCCTTTATCCTTCTCTTCTTCCCTTCCTTGCGTCTCCTCCTCCTCTCTCCATGCGTAAAGAACATGCTGTGTTCAGCAGACTCAGTCGTGCTGTAGCACCGTTAGCCCGTTAGCCTGTTTGTTTAGCTCATCATCACCACACTCCCCTGGGCTACACGGAGTTTATCTCCCTGCCAGTTAGCTGCCATGAAGCCCAAACACAGAAATAAGCCACTTTGCCAAGCAGCTGAAACGCAATATTACAGCTACAATACCATATTACAGCACCTATTGGATTTTCAGAAGGCTCTCAAAAGCACTGTAAATGGAATAGAAAGACATACATTCCTCTGGGAAAGCTTTTTTATTAAAGAATGGCTGCTGAATAGACATTAATTTAACTGTCTCCATTACAAGGGTCAAGGTTTGAGTTTCACAAAAGTGGGCTACATTTTCAAGAGAATGGGTGCAGGTGCAATCAGGCGCAAACAAGTGGCAAACACCTGAGTCTCCTTGGGGGGATTTTTGTTAAATTTTAGTGAAGCATTGTAGAATAAAAGCCCATGCACACCTTTAGTTTCTTGTAGGAAGAAGATTTTACCTGATGAAAGTCAAAGGACCAAAACATAGTATCCTTGATAAAGCTTATTACAAGTAAAGTATAGTGTATGTGTGTTCTGTCCCCTCTCTAGTCAGGTTGTAAAAGCCTGGAAGCAGCATTGATACACAGTTGGAAGGGGACTGCAGCAGCTTCGGTTGGAGATGGGATGTGCTTGATTAATGGGACTGCAGGACATATCCCAAGATAGATAAGGATCAGAACACATCTCAGGATGCGTTCTACAGTCCAGATGATTCACGCTATAAACTCTAAATTTGACAGCAATAAAACTGCATGGAATAGCACACAAATGTGGTGCACAAAAGGTACAGAAGTTGTGACTATTTTTGAAAACAGACAGGAAATAAGATGTGAATTACTAGCCTGCCATCACAGATGTGAATTAATTTGTAACCTCTTGGCTCATTTTCTGATTTCTCAGAGGAGCGCTATCAACACTCCCAGGCAAAAAGTCCTCTGGACGCAATTATATTGACCTACAACCAATCAAAGCAACAGCATGTGTGATGCAGTAGCGCTTGATCCATTTTCACTTTTCAGTTTTGCAGACTCTCTATATTAGTTTGCTGTGTTAATGATTATAATGTTCTCGTCTGTTTAAACCTGTGATCGACCTTACATCTGTCAGGACTAGATAGACGTGTTTTAGAGACCCTCAGCTACAACTGGGTAAAAGGAATTGAACCTGCAACAGTGAAATGTCAGCAATCACAGAAGAGAGTCGGCAGAAAAGCCAGATAGACCTACAACCAATCAGAACAATGAAATGTGACCTACAACAGGGACTGGGTCGTTTATAAAAATTACAATACCAATGCCCTTAAAGTGGTACCATTGCCTTTTTTTGAAGGTTATTCTTTATGAAGAATGCTTGCAGTGATTGGATTGAACCGGATTGGGTGCAGGTATTGTTTGACTGGAGAACCTTTGACGCTACTTGGTACTAAGTTATTTTAATTGATACCACAAAGGTATTGAGTGCTGATACCCGCAGATATGAAATGTGACCTACAACCAATCAAAGCAACATGTGATGTAACAGTGCTTGGTCCATTTCCAGAATTTTTAAGTTTCTGAGCTCTGGGAACAAAATGGTGGCCACCAGGTTACAACCATTATATGTAATATATGTAATATGTTTTTGAAAAGAAAAAGGCAACACAGCAACATAATCTTGAAACATGACACAAAATGGCAGCTACCTGGTTGTGATCTTTCTCCTATTGCAGGTGAGCAGTACACTAAAATATGTTCAGGGAGAACTATGCAATAAAGTAAGAGAATCTCATTTTTGATCAGCATGGCCCAGTTTGACAGTTTGATCCAAGTTTTGGGAGACTGAGGAGCTGTGCTGACAGACATGCTGACTTTGCACAGTTGGGTAGGCCGGTGACACTCCTCTGTATATACAACCAACCCTATATTAAATAAATGGTTGTGATTGGCCCGACTGCATCCAAAGCCGGTGGCATTGTGTCTGGGGAGCCAGACGCATCCAGAACTTGGTATATTTGTGTGGTTCTCAGGCTAGTGGAATACATTATATGTAATCCAGGCTTGTAATGTGCTTCACAATCATCAGAACAAAAGATAAAATTGTTATAAATCCTGTGTGTGAGTACTACACACCACTGTGCTGTGTTCTGGCATCTGATAAGCCTTTAAATGCATCGATCTGTTAGACAACAACGATCGCATTTCACTGTCTCAGTGGTACCTTAAACATTACGCCCCCACCATTGAAGCCCGCTGAGCTATTTTAACACTGGGCTGACTCACTGAAACTATATATGGCTCCCTGCAGCGAAATCCTGTTTTTCTCATGCTCCTCTCCACAGGTCAGAGGTCAGGGTCAGGGGCAGAACAGCATGAGCAGAGAATGGTTTCAGTATCTTGCTTAAGACCACTTCAGCAGGGCAACACAAAGGCAGACCTCATCAACACTGAGCCGCTCTGGATCACAGACACACCAGTCAGATGAAAATGGTGCTATTGAGCTATAGCAAGATGTACAACCTGCAGAGTGTCATTACCCCACATACAAAGACACGAAGTGACAATCTGCCGGGAGAGAGTGAGAGTGATTGTTGTAGCGATGCCGAGCACAAGAAGCAACATCCTGATGCCATCTGGCCGCGTCATTTAGCTGCTGTTCCTGAGCATCGCAGCTCTTGATGCACATTTGAACTTGAGACACTTCTGGACTCATTACCAAGTGTTGAGGTGTCACACAGACTGAAGGGGATAAAAAATGTAGTGACCCAAAAGACTGTGACCTGTAAAATTGACATAATCTGCTGCCTTTGAGGAGCCAGTAATGACCTCTCATCGCAGTGTGACACACTCTCCGTCTTCATTTCACACCCTCTTAGAGCAGCACAGATGGCCTTGGCATTTCCTTAACAGCCTCTGAAGTCTTTTCGTAAGCCAGGCTGCAAATCTTGTGCATATCCTGTTGATGCTCGCTGGAAAATATTGGAAAATGCAGGGAAACGACTGGAAGGTGACTGGTTATTCCCCACATGCAGTCTTCGAAGGCTCACAGCTAACTGGTGTATGCTGCTAGACCAGATTAATGCTAACACAGAGCGCTAACTGTTAGGTTTGGTTACCTGAACTGAACTACTTTTAAGGGTCCCAACTGAATTATGTCAGTGCTACCGAGTAATGATTCTTGTATATCCAATTGTTGGCAATTTTTGCATCTCTGGCTGAGAAGATTTGCCAGATATGTCACTTCCTGCCACAAAAAATAAAGCAGTGGGACAAAAGTATATAGAAATGTATAATTGTACTATACTGAATACCACCAGCATCTCCATTTGTTTGTTTGCTTGTTCTACTAGTGCTAGCATTTAGGTATTCATTCTGATTGTTATGTTGAAATCACATTAAAATTTTACTAATAACTTCTTATATTTTGTTTCATTTATTTATTTCATCATCTACTTCATTTGATCAGCTTTTTATTTACTTTATTATTGTATTAGTGTTCATTTAATTTAATAATTGTCTTTAATATTGTAACTGTGCTTTGGCAACAAATGTAAATATCATGCCAATAAAGCCAACTGAAATAGAAATTAAAAATTTAAGCGTACAGAAAAATAGAGAGCTTGACATAACCCCACAGGTTGTTGAAGTCACAGTGACGCGGGTTGCAAGTATGGTTACACTTTTCAAAACTCAACACAGACAAACACTTGCTGCAATATTTGTAATGTGAAATGCAAAGCTGGCGAGGGCAACACGTCTAACCAAACACAAAATACAGTATATCTATAAACTGAATGTTCCGTGTTTTAAGTCCCTTACAGCAGCAACAGCCAATGTTAGCATACCTGCAACTAGCACCTAAATTGTAATTTAACCCTCCATGGATGGCAAAATTCTAGGTGAGGCACTGACAACTGGAACTTTTTTCCCCCCACCATCTTGGTTGATGTTCGGTTAGCATTTTTGCTAGTTTTAGCTATTTAACTGTGTGAGATTTAAAAGTATGTCCGCAACCTTGGTATGAAACCAATATTCATGAATAGCATACTATTAATGTAGAAATATTACAGTATGAAGCACAGCGATCATAATGACAACAACAACATAACAGGAAGTATGTCGCATTAAAAGCCCTGAGGACAGACTGACAGGCTGGAGGTTGTAGGGACAGGTTTTGGAGGAAAGAGGGAATGATTTCATTTCATGTTTAAAATGTTCTAAATAACTAAATATTCTAAACAAGTAAAAATATTGAAAGTGAGCTGTTTGGACTTATTTTACACAAATGAAGTTACATTTTTGGTATTAAAGAAAGAGGAAAGTACCAAAAAGACATTACGGTTGGGCACCAAGGATGTGTACCAGTGCAATATCGATTCAAATGTGACCTGTACCCAACCAGTAATTGTTCCTTTCCTTACACATACATCTCCTAATCTATTCTGCATTATTGTGTACTAACAATGCCTTTCCACGGGTTAATACACAGGTTAATGAGGTGGGACAGGGCCACAGTAAAATGCTACTAAACCAGCCATGCAGGATAATTCGTCTTGCCTCAGAAGTGTCAGCTACTGCAGCTCCCTGCTCTTTAATTCATTCAAATGAATTTTGTTTTAATTGTTTTATCCTCCGTGCTCACTAACTCCATTAGTGTGGAAAGAGAGAGAAGCAGATGAGATGATAGAGAGACATATGGAAAGCAAGGTACAGGGAGACACACACACACACATACACACACAAATAGAATAAGAGACCAGAGAGACAGAGTGACGGTGAGATGCAGAAAGCGATTTGTGTGTATGTGTTCTCTCTGTGTGCATGCCTCTATGAATAATTAATCCCCTAGTTGTGATTACACAACAATTACTCTCTAGAGCTAAAACTTTAACCATCCTTATGAAAGATGGAGGCTTGTTCTCTATCTATAACACAGAGGCTGCGGTCTGACGCTCCCAGAGGTGTGTTAATGCAAACTGGGGAGAGGCTGATGGGAACATGAGCCGATGGGAATATGGGCAGACGGGGAGTGCGGCTGATGGAAGGACAGCTGCATATCTAACAGAAAGAGGGCGGTCTGAGCATGATGAATTTAGGCTCACAGAGCTGCTAGACGAGATCTAGAGGGAGGGTTACTGCAAGCAGACATGCTCTATACAGTTCATGCATGACTGCAGTTTATGCTAATATAATGTTGAATATTCTACAAATATTAGAATATGGTTAATTTTTTTTATATTAGAAAACCTAATATGATTCAATATATGAGTATGAATGCTATATACTGTGTATGTAGAAGAATCCTGACACTGTTTCACATAATGTAATTGTCACTACAAAAGGTTTACTACAGTATTGGCATGGTTATACTATTACTCTTATACATGCATAGTAAGGAATATTCATAGTGATCATGACTACAGTGATCAACTGATAAAATAACAGTAAACCGTAATGTTTTTAGTTTTTGTTGTTGTTTTTCTTTACTCCCATGATGCTTTCCCTCACGGTAACCTGCCTGCTTCTAGCTGCTGGCTACCTGAGGCTGTGTGCACATTGAAATCATGACTGGAAAAATAAAGTTTGTTTTGTTTCAGTGAAAAATGGAGTCTCCTTGAACCTTATGGCAAACTGCTATAATGTTATCACTGTTATATACTTTAGATCAGATTTTATTTCATACACAGTATGAATACTGTCACTTTTAATAATGCATGTCTGTAAATGTATAATAATATAATTAAATATACTGTAGAACTGGCACTGTAAGACCTATGTGATACTGTTCTTTTATTTATTATTTACAATAAGTGCATATAATACAGCTATGTATATACTCATATAGTTATATAGAATTAATTTATTCAATACATAAAGTATGTATTCTATATGTAGAATAGAAATGAGGAGAATAGAAGAGAATGGAATAGAATAAAATACAACTGAACAGAAGCTGCTGCTATCAAAAATAGTGTAGATCTGTTGCTGTTAAAGTGTTAGTTCACCTAAAAATGAAATTAAACTCAATATCTACTCACCCCTGTGCTGATGTGAGGATGGGTGAAGATCTCCAGTTCACAAAACACTCCCAGAGCTTCAGTGGAAAACAGCGCTGCAGCCAAATCCAGTACCACTGAAGTGAATGGTGACCAGTTTTAAAATGTAAAAAAAGAACACAAAAAAACACAACATGTCTCCATACTGCTCATGTGGTGTAATCCAAGTGTCTGTAAGCTGCAACATTAAAATCTGACCCAAAAAGACGCCATTTAAACCATGTTTTTAGCCTAAATGTCAAATGTAGCCTCTCAGACTGGATCCGCATGCACACACCTGAGGCGGGTACACAAGCTTTCACCCAAGCGGCACAACACAAGATATACAAGATCTCGCAATACCTTCACACCTGTGTTTACATGTTACCTGGAAGTGACTCAGACAACAGAGAGAGATCTGCTCAGAAATAATGACTTGTTATGAGTAGAGTTGACTTCTCAAACCTTCAACAAAGGAGAAAATGTCTGAGGACTTTGACATAGAAGAGGAACATCATTTCTTTGCTGCAGCCGCACCGCTTGTGCGAGAACTTGTGTACCCGCTTCAGGTGTGTGCACGCGGATCAAGTCTGAGAGGCTACATTTGACATTTAGGCTAAAAACATGGTGTAAATGGCGTCTTTCTGGCTCAAATACTAATGTTGTTTCTTACGGACACTTGGATTACACCACACAAACAGTATGGAGACATTTTGTGTTTTTTTGTGTTCTTTTTTTACATTTTAAAACTGGTCACCATTCACTTCAATTGTACTGGATTTGGCTGCAGCGCTGTTTTCCACTGAAGCTCTGGGAGTGTTTTGTGAACTGGAGATCTTCACCCATCCTCACATCAACACAGGGGTGAGTAGATATTGAGTGAAATTTCATTTTTGGGTGAACTATCACTTTGACCATATTCCATTAAAGAGTATTGTCACTATATGAGTCAGTATTTACAACAGTGTTGATGTATATTTGAACATATTATAGTAAATATACTATTTTTATGTTATTGTAGTACATTGGCACACACTGGTGACTTGTCCAGGATGTACCCCGCCTCTCCCCCAGTGTCAGCTGGGATAGGCTCCAGCCCCCCCCCCAAAGCCCTTCAAGGATAAGTGGTTAGGGACAATGAATGAATGAATGAACACTGGCACACTGTTATATATCTCTATAATAATATATACATGTTGTCATTATTAAACATGCTGTCATTATTAAACATACTGTCAGACATCAATGATTTAGCAAAAACATTCATTTCAATGCAGTAGCTTGTACTTTGTATCAGTCAGTATAAAAGAATCACAATCCTCTCCAGCGTAGGAGTGAGCATGCGGCACCCTACATTTGGCTGTTACATAATATGAGCTGTTTGCTGGGCCGGTGGCTAAAATTCACACTGAATTAACTAGTGGTTAGAGAGGGGGCTAAAAACCTTCACAGCACGCATCCTTTTCAGTCCTGAAAAAAGATTAGACAGGAATATCATCTCAGACCCTGATAATCACCTTCCCACCTCTGTGTGGATGCTCTCTCGCGTGGTATAATAAGCAAAGCATCACCCTCCGCAAGTAGAAAATCCCAGCTGGAGTTGTGCCAAAGGTTTCTGGAGGGGAACAAAGGGCTAAAAGCTGCACAAGCTGGAGGTTTATGACGGAGCTACACCTCTTCATTCAGCCTGTTTCTGAGGCTAGTTTTACAGTGCAGGTTACTGTCTCTCCAGTCACTTAGCTACTAGCTGAGTTGTTGTTATAGCCTGCAGCAGTTGAGGAAGCAAAGTTTCTCTAGTTTCCCAATTTGGGGCAGGCCTTTATATATTTTTTTTAACCGCAACCAGGCTTTAACACAACTTATTTAATGGTAACAACAAGGGCAGCAGTTTGAAACACCTCCTGCTGACACTGTGGGGCCAACAGGGAACAGTCAGCCGTGTATTACAAAATGTGAGGAGTGCTGTCCAAGCTGAGTTCACTGTACTTCAAGAGGGCTGTCTGGTGAGACTCAGTCCCCTAATGTTCATTAACTTGGAAGAAACTCATCAGCACTATACTGCATGAGTCTATTTCAAGGCCTTATGTAAATTGCAGAAAATATGAGTGTAATAATCATTAGCAAAGTCCTCCAGGATAAGGAAATACACTGTATGGCTGGGAGGTTGAATGAAAGTTCAAGGCAGAAATAAATGTGTTTATGATTACTTACAAAGCTGATAGACAGTCTCTCGCCTCTCACAAAAAAAAATTAAATATATATGTTTAGCCGCAAGCGGCAATTCAGGGGTTCAAGCCCTTTTGCACTCGACAGAAGGAAACAGCTCAGTCGGCCAAAACTAAAGCTGCAAGCAGCAACAAGCAGATTTCAAGCTTCACAAAGCTGAGCAAAGTCACTTCAGCTAGTCTGATTCTGTTTCTAGACAGAGTGAGACCAATCACACACTTGCTTCATCATCACAAAGCTTTCCAAGTCTGACTAATTGCGCACTCGAAGGGTTGCCTTTTGCTCCTTCTTCAGTGGATTTTGATGGGAACTCACTTGCATGTTCAATAGTCCTGGACATCTCCATTCAGTTTAATCAGAATTGCTAAAAGGGATCTTGAGTTATGAGCAAATATGTGTTAGGCCACACCCACTTGCCCAACCATTGCTGGCAGCCATGTTTTTTTTTCACAGATCTTGCTCATTTGTGTCTCAGTCCCACAATGTTTTAAACCCATTTTGGTGTTAATAGAGTCAAAATCAACTGTTTTTCTGTTTATGTTAATCATCAAAAAATCCATCATGGCGCACCTTATGGTGCAAGAGGCTTTTTTGTAGCACACATCAAACTGAAAATAGAAAATATAGACAATATTAACATACTTGAGTATTGAAATATTTTGTTCTGTGATACTGTATAAATTCTCAAAAACATGTATAATGATATGTGCAAAGACTTGTGGCAATGGGATCTATCTTCACTGTTCTGTTTGCATAAAACATAACTTTTCTAACTCTGATTCTATGTATATGGAGGTGTGTTCTGGACTATGACAATTTTCCTTCAATTTGCTGAAAAAAATAGCAATTATATCACCTTGCTTACAGCATGACAATATATTACAATGTATGGAATCATAACCCCTATATCGTGATATGTTTTGCATTGCCTAGATTCTTGCCAATACTCAGCCCTGATGAACATGTGCATCCAATTTCAAGTTGGTTGCACTTATGGTATGAGGGGCGTGACATTCCCTGCATTGAATTTTTTAAATTTTTTAATAATAGCACCACATGGTAGCTCAGCCATTAGAGTAATTACCCCACGCACTGAAGCTGTTAGCCCTCTACAGCGGCCATGGGTTCGACTCACACCTATTGCGCTTTGCAGCTTTTCACTTCTCTCTCCCTTTCCTGTCATATATTTAGCTATCACATAAGAAAAAAAAGTATAAAAAGCCCCCCTAAAATATATGTAAAAAAAATAAATAAATAAAATTATAGTGCCACCATTTGGTCAATTGGGCTCATATATCTTGAGTAGCACATGCACATCATTTCCATTTATTGGGCCAAGTTTCACATTTCTACCTCATTTCAGTTTATGGTAATTTGAGCTTTTGTGGCAGGAAAATAAGAATAAACCAGCTCAAACATGATATGGTTCTTGCCCTTGGGTGAGGATTAAGGTTCAGGGCTTGAACCTTTAAAAAAGCCATACACGCCAAGCATGTTATTTACATGCAGAACCAGTATCTCAGGGGGAAGAAAGGTGTTTCAATTCCAGTTACAGGAATTCAGGTAGAAAGTTAATGATACAAATGTCGCCCTGGTTAGTCTACTGTCAGTGTAAATTAAAACACAAACCCAGGTCCTCAAAAGAAGTATAGCCAGCAGTTAACAGCTGACTAAAGACTGTGGGTGTGCAGGATAAATATTAAAAAACGTGGTGCTACCATGTGCTAAATAAAGGTTTTGAAAAGGTGTGAGAATTACAAAATGGTGAAGCATTGTGCTCACGTAAACAATACCAATATACTTGATTGGACTGGCATGAGAACAAAAGGAACACTGAGACGGTTTGTTCACACTGAATCTATTATCTATTCTATTCAAGATAAAGCACACAATGAAAAAATGGAGCAGCAGTTGAGGAGTTTTACGGATCAATACTAATTGAAACATGGAAATGTAGTAGTTGTCCCTGATGCATTTTTTCACGGACCTATTATTTGGTTGCAGTGAAGACAGTCCAGCCATTTAAATGGTTTACACAGTAAACTAGGTTTGTATTCATTATGAAACAAAATGCTTATGTCTCTCACACACTAGCTCTTGTAACTTTCACCGGCTGGAAAAAAAAAAAAAAAAACAGAGCAAACATGATATTTTCTGAACAATTTTCCCCTGGGGATGGAGCCAAATTGCTGCAGCAGTTCAGAAAGCCTGCGGAAGAAAAAGCTTCTTCCTGCGCTCCTACATCTGTTTTCTGCCATATCTTGAAAATTTAAAGATGCTATATTAAGCTGTTATTAAACTCCAAAGACCGCGGACAACCTTGTGAACTATTGATAGCAAAGACTTAAAAGGGAAGATGCTTCCGAACACCCGAAGTGCATTCAACAAGACCACTCTGCAGGCCTGGCCTTTTATTGGGAGTTACTTTACAATGCGTGGCAGAGCAGAGCAGTGAACACCTCTGCAGCGAGACACCGAGAGGACAGAAGGCACTTAGCTATTAGCAGTCCTGTGCTGACAGTCCGAAGTCCAAAATAAAAGAGAAGAAAAAATAGAAACCCTATTTGTACCAGGAACACCATGTCCACGGCAACAACCCTAGGCTACCCTGCACTCTGTATCCATCCAGAGACAGGCAGCTCCACAGCCAAACTCCCTGGGAAGACTCTCATGCAACTTTTAAGTGAGATAAATAAGTAAACAGGCCTTTTTTGTATTTTCATTCTCCATGCAAGGTGCAAAAAGAACTAAGGGAAGACATGTGAGATCACGCTGTGGCTGAGAGGTTGCAGGCAGTATCCAAATCCTTTTAGGGTTCACTAAAAGCGCCGGCGGTCTGCAGCATCAGCGGCAGAGATGGTCTGAAAAACAACACAATATGATGACAGAGATGATGGAGGGTGAACTTTACTTCCCCCCCAAAACAGTCTTCTTTTCTGGGAAGAGATATAACAAGGAACACTTTGAAAAGGGAGAGAGAAAGGAGAAGCGCTTGCCGGTGTGCCTGTTGCTGGAAGTCCCCATCTGTCGCCTGCATTCAGAAGAATGACTTACAGCCAATTAAGATGGCTGGTGCTGTAGCAACTGTGCAAAGGGTAAACACCATTTGTGCAGGAAAGACAATAGGTTTGTGGTCTGTGCCTCTGCTGATGACGCAGTCTTTTCTTTTTTAATGTACTTTGATGTTTTAAATGAAAAAAATCTAAATGAGGATGGAAAATGTTAATAAAGTGTCCTCTGGGTGGCTTTATTAAAGAAATGCTGTTGTGAAAGAACAACTTATGTTTTGAACAGCAAAGGAAAACTTTTTTTTTTCACTTGTCACTTATAACAGCATATATAGTGAATCAGTCTCACACACCACAGTTCAAAGTGGCCTGAAATGTCCCTAAAACATCTGCAGAGACTGAGGAAAGCCAAACATTTAGTTTCCTCTATTTAAAAGTCTCCATCTGCACATGATTAGTAAGAGTGCTAATGTGTTAGCACTTGTCTGCCCTCTGTGACTTAGTGTGGATTTACACTTTCAATTTGCTCTTTTTTTCCCTTTTCTCAGAATCACTAAAAGCTAAACTGATCATTTTGTAACGGTGGTGGTAGAAAATGACTAAGTACATTTACAAAAGTTCTGTACTTAAGTCCAATTTTGACATACTTCTACTTTGCTTGAGTATTTCTGTTATATATTACTTATACCAGTCGTGCTGCGACCCCATGTAAAATCTGGAAATCTTCTGCATTTAATTTAATCATAAATATTTTGTGGTAATTTCAAACGTATAAACTTGAAACCTAAAAATTCATGACCTCTTAAGGCCCACCTGTAGGGCCCTCATGGCTTTAGGAATCACTGACTTGTACTTTTTACTCCAGTACATTCATTTGCCACTAGTTAGTTACTTTTTATATAAAAAAGTATATGCCCAGCCTATATAATATGATATAGTACTACAAATCTAGGAGCAAATAAAGTCAGCTCACTAAAGTCAACTCTACACTGACACACACTACACACTACATTAAAATGCTCTTACATGTATTTCTTAGTGATAAAAAGAGAAAAATATAATATTCTGTCATAATGTAACACTGTGAAAAGAGCCAGTATGCCTAATGAGTACTTCTATTTTTGTACAATTTTGTATTCAGAACTTTTACTTGTGATGTAGTATTCTTTTAGACCATGTTATCTCCACTTTTACTCATGTAAAAGAAAAGTAAAACAGTACTTCTTCTACCACTGTCTGACGCTCAGACTATGCAGACTCCTTGTACCTGTGCGTGACGGCTACCTCTCTGAACTGTCGCTGCTGGCTCGCCTGTGGTGTCCACACAGACTGCTGCGCTTCTGTTGGGGGTCTGCTGCAGAAAGCCTTATCTTTCGACACTGAGTTTGCAGAAGAGTTTGGAAGAGAAGAAAACAGCTGTAAACAGGAAGCAGTGAGATTTCATCCCCCTCATTCAGTGGGCAGGGAGGGAGACAGAAAGAGAAAAGAGAGGAGAAAAAAAAAGAGCATGCGCTGGAAAAAACACTGCCCTGCAGCTGATGTTTTCTGTGACATATTCCACAGGTTTGGACGGTGAAACTGTAGTGAGAGGTATCATGTTGCTGATATAATGCTGATATGACTCTCAACACATTTAAACTGTGGCAAGAACCATGAAAAAAAATAAGAGACTCCAGATCTCAAGATGAAGCAACATGGCCGCCAAAATAAAAACCAACAGGCTCCGCCACACATCTCAATCACAACACATACCATCTATACTATGAATAGTGGAAATAAATGTTTATGACAATTTCAGATTATTATTATTAGCCTCTCACTTGTGTATTACAATTAGGCAGCATTTTAATGATGTAGCTGGTCAATGTGGAGTTAATTTAACTAGCTAAAGTAACTTGTAACCATAAGTGTCATATTAAAGGAGATATACAGTATTATTCTCATTTTTGTGTCCATATTTTTATTTGGGGGCTCAAATAGAATAAGCTTACACAATTTAATGTTTATAAAACACTTTATATTTCCAGCCCCTTATCCATGCTATGTCTGAAAAAAGTAAGAAAAAGTCCAGTCTGCTCTGATTGGTCAGCTCCCTGTTTAGGAGAGCAGGCGCTGTCCCCTGTGATTCACAGTGGGTGGGACAGTCACCTATCTAGAGGTGGTGCTAAGCCCTTTGTGACATCATAAGGGGAGGCAAATTTGACTGGCATTTTGAAACAAACATTTTCTAGAAAAAAAAAGAGAGAAGGCCTTTCTTTAGAAAGTAGTTCAGTTTAGTGTAGTTCAGTCAAAAGTATATTTGCATTAAAGGCACTGAAGTGGAGTAGAAGTGCCAAACACATACTTAAAGAACATGTACCTGAAAATAGTACTGTACTTGTGTAAAGGTAGTTACTCACCACTGTTTTCTACCTCTGACTGTTCATTTTGCTTGTTGAACAGAAGCAGTTTTTAGTTGCCTTAACAACAGATCCAAATTTAGAACAGCATGTAAATCACATTTAACTGAAAGAGTATTTGCTGTAAATTCACTTGACATTTGTAGACTGATAGGAGGAATGTCTCTCTGCCCGTCTGTCTGCAGACCAACGTGTCTCACTACTTGGCGGCGGAGCTCAACTCTGGCCACTGGAGGCCAAGCGAAGCAGTGATGCAGTAAATGCTGCAGTGTGTGTGTGTGTGTGTGTGCGAGTCTGTGTGTGTGTGGGCTGATCATCCCCAGGCCTGGTTCAGGTAATGTAGCGGAGAGGAGGGTAAGCCGCCCTGACACACACGCCTGGATCACAGAGGCTAGCAGGCTGCCGCGGGGTACGGTTTGTGTGCGAGCACGCGTGTGTGTGTCGGTGTAGGTGTGTGTGTGTCAATGTGTATCAGTGTGTCGGCGGGCATCTCCGCGATTTAACCACACGTCTATCTGTCGGCCGAAAAACCTGAAAACTGTCCACTTTCATTAAGTCAGAAGTCTAATGAGAGTGGATCGGCCGATGTCTTAAAAATGTCACAGGTTCAGTCCTCAGAACATGCTCCGCTGATCACTGACAGAGACCCTGACCTGTGCACTCTGAGCTACAGTGTAAGCTAAATGGCTAGATGGCTAAATTTGATTAAAAGTGAACAGTGTCTGCTCACCTTGACTCACAGGTAACCTCCTGGCTGGTCCCTCTAACTCTGCTTCATCTGACCCTGGCTTTTGGTGTCTCAGCACTTATGAGTCAGTCGTTTGCTTCGCTCAGCGTTTTCGCTCTCATAGTATTAAGAGGGTTAAAGACCAAGGGCCAAATTTATTTCAGATGCATTCTTCACCTACAGACTTCTGTGTGATTTATCCAACAGGCACGCTGGTCTGAAAGTGCAGTTTGTCTTTCACATGAGGCCAGCCTGAGTATAAACAATGCAATCACGCATTTAATGTTAGGAAATACGCTCAGTTGCAGAGTAACTTGATACAAATACTTAAATATGTTTCTGACAACTGTTACTCACACTTTTACATGCACTCAACAGAGATATCTGTACAATCTACTCCTTACATTTTCAAAACAGGCATGTTGTGTTGTATTTTTAGTGCATTTGAGGGGAATTATTGATTTTTTTTCCCATTGTTGCACAGAGTCTTCCCAAGATTGTCACTTTTACACTTGGGTTTTTCAGTTCAGTTACCTTTTCACTGAAACAGCTGTAAGAAGTGTCCTTCAAAGGGCTGCTTTTTACCTTTATACTTTGAGTACCTTTCAGAGCCTGAACTTTTTCACTTTTACGTGAGTAAAGAGTTTAATCAGCACTCTGACTTTAACCGAAGTATTTTTTTTAGTATCTCTACTTCTACTTAAGTGCGGAATGTGCATACATTCGCTATGTATTTGCTTCCATGCCAAGAGTTAGACAAGAAGATTGATACCAATCTCATGTTTGTATGGTAAGCTTCAGTCAGCAGCCTGTTAGCTTAGCTTAGCATAAAGACTAGACACAGGGGGGAACAGCCAGTCTGGCTCTGTCTGAAGGTAATAAAACCCACCTTCCAGCACCTCTAAAGTGTTTCATGAGGCAACCTAGGCAACCAGCAAAGACTCCAGAAAGTCATTGCACCCAGCCAAAATAAAATGTTGCTCCTGCATGCAAGTTGCTATAAAACCATTTACTGCTACGAGTAGCAGTAGGTAAGCTTAGCTTAGCATAAAGACTAGAAACAACTAGCCTGTCTCTCTCTGGTGGTAACCAGACTACCAGCACCTCTAAAATGCTGTAATTAAGAAATTATATCATATTTGTTTAATCCATAGAGAAACCCAAGTATAAAAGTGACAAGTTGTGATTTTGCAGGTGGTTAGGAGTATTTCTTGACTGGGTGCAGTGACCTCGTCGAGTCTTGTAAGGCAATCTAGGCAACCAGTGGAGACTTTTTACACTTATATGAAATATAAACATAACATATAAGCTGAACATAATGGCAGAAACAGGAAGAATCAACAGCTAATAAGCATATTTCCCAAAGCCTTATAACAAGAGAACATATCTCATGCGTGATTGTTTGCAAATTTCTCTTGAAGGTAACCAAACTTGCAAGCAACAGTTTTAGGAGGTCCAGTAGATCCACAGGGAAACTGGTTGCTACTGGTCGATAAAGACAAAAAAACTTAAACTACATGAATTCTGCATCAAACCAAAAATAACTGATTCTTAAAATAAACATGCAATAAAAATAATGATACAAAAATACATCAAGTTTCACCTGGTTCAGAAAAACATCGAGTGATTAATAACCGGTGTCTTGACTTCCTAAAATTAATGTCACTCACTGCTGTTTCTTCCATCAGCTGTCACTTCCTCCTGACGCCTTACCTCTGCCTTTGTTTGCTCACTGTATATTTTCAGTCTAAACTCTGCTGTGAAATGTAGCCAAAAATAGCGCCTGTATCATCTGCTCCTTATATAAACACAAGGCAGCTGCCAACTACTATTGTGGATGAGCCCCAGAAATACCCAGAATGCAGTACAATGTGCCATTGATTCCTAAGCCCTTCTGGGACCCTCAGAATTAGTTCAGAACACTTTTATTTCCAAAATTCAGATCTGGGATAGTTACTGTATTGTCGTGATGACAAAAATATTTGACAGAGAATGTCAGATGATAATCAGAATGCAACTCAACACTTGTTAAATTTCAGTTTCTTACTTTTTGGTATTATATCATCTTAATTGTTAGTGTTGTTTTGTTCTATTAAATATTACTCCTTATAGTTACTTTATATGTTCTTAAAGGGATAGTTCAGATCAGGGTTATGAGATACTTGTCCGTGTATTGTATTAGCTATGCTGGTTGCCATATCACCAGTTAGCAAGAAGCAAGAAGGGACACCAGCATGGAAGCTAAGCAATGAATTGCTATGGGCAGGGTCAGCAACAAAAGGTATTTTAACCACTTAAAAAAGGGCCACCTAAAAAAATCATTAGTTGTTTAAGTGGACACTATATTTAAAGTATTTTCACTGCTTTATTTTGCCATCAGTCTTTCCCTGTGAAAAAAATGCCATTAAAGAAACCAAATATTGCTCTTTCCAAACTAACAAAACTCCATAGGAGAAATCAGTGATTTTACATTGCAGAATGAAGGAGATGCTGGTCTACCATTTCTTCGATCCGTTAGTAAGTTTGTGTTATTATGTGACATCTGTGACTTAGAAGGATAGTCCGGACACACAATAACACAAACTAACTAACAGATCGAGGTGCTGGTAGCCCAGCAACCCCTGTGTTCTGCAAAGTAAAGTTACTTATTTTGCCTATGGAGTTTGGTTGGCTTGAAGAGAGTGTTATTTGTCTTATATAACAGCTGTTTCTGGTCAATAAAGGCTGTCTGATGATAAAGTAAAGCAGTGAAAATATTCTTAATATAGCAGGCATGCAATGTGATATTGAATTTTGTCAGTGGACCTTTTTTTAAATGGCTATAATACCTTTTACTCTTTACCCTGTCCACAGCTATTCATTCTCTAGCTTTCGTTATGGTGCCTCTCTCTGCTTCTCCTAACTGGGAGCATGCTGACCAGGATCTACTGTAGGGAAAACACTGAGCATCTCATAAAGCACTTCAAATAATCTGGTAAGAGAAGATTTTTTCAGTCAGGCTTTAAAAGGCAGGTCTACTGCACTCCTCTCTGAAAATAAATGGTGCAGCCAACAGGCCTTAACACAAAGTGTAGGGAAACGTCTGGCCTGGAAGATAAGGTGACAAAATGATATACATTTTGTTATATATTGGTTGCACTTACAGCAGCAGGGGTAATTTTCTATCAGAACATAAGAAAAGATGACAGGGGAGCATAATACTTATTACTGACATGCTGAGTGTCTTTTTCTAAAGAAGCATTATTGATTCCCTGCTGACAAAAATCTGTGTGAGAGACACTTCAAAACCCACTGGTGTGAATCACAATGTGAAATATGAGCCTGCTGCTTAGATTGTGAGATGTTTTAGCTGGGAGGTAAGTTGACAACATATTGATCAGAGCAACAGGTTATCTACAGTATGAGTCCATTTTCATGTGCACTTAGCGTGCACACACGCACACACAGACACATGCAGACAGGCAAAGTATCTTTCATAAAACCACAATTACAACCACATAAACTGAGCCCGAGTATATCAGTCAGAGCTGTAAATGCAAGGCAGCCAGTGGACAGACCTGGCGGCGGGCCTTGAATTGCTAGCAAATCAATTGAATGTAGCTCACATACATGCACAGACACACACACACACATCAACCGCATAAAAGAAAAGAAAAAAAAAATAAAAACAGAGTTTTTATTGGATGCCCAGAAACGGTCGGTGATCAAACTCCAACCGCCAAAAGAGCCACAGTGATTTAGTGGAGTGAAAATCCATTATGGCTCCATCCAAAGGTAATGACTTCTTCAGGCCTTCCAGCTGATTCTTCAGAACAAGAGAGGGAGGTGATAACACACACACTTCTATACACACACACACACACACACACACACACACACTGGACAAATCAGGTCTCTGTACAAAATAGCAGGAGGTCCTGAAAGGTCTACCTAACACCAATTTTAATGTTAAACCTGTACGAATTACTGAAACGTTTCAGAAGCATTCATGGCTCAACCTGGTGATTTGCTCAACCTTCAAATGCTTCTTTTTCCTGCGCGATTACAGTAATTTATAAAACTATTTGTTACCTTGAACAAAGCAGCTATACTCAAATTACATCCATTACATCCATACATATCCTAAGTGGAGGAAAATGTCTGTCTCTGGACATAAGGTCTTGAGGCGCCCTTAAGCACCATATTGTTTGAAGCAGCAAGTGTTGTTGTAGAACGGTGTGCTGCTCGGTGAGAGAGCCCCACAGTGCCATTTAAAAAAAAAAAAAAAAAAAACCCTACAGTGTCCAAGAGACTTTGGACCTTGGCATCAAGGAGATAAATTATGCTCTTCACCGCTCCTGCTTGGAGAGTACTGAAACTGCATTTGAAGCACCCTCTTGCCAAGAGTTGAAATAACTCCTACAGTAACACTGGGTACTTTCAGCATTAAAACATGCTAAGCTCTCAATGCTGCCAGCAATATGAAGCAGGGCCTGCTTTCATTTGATAGGAAGTCTCAAAATACGGCAGTGCTGTAACACAGATACCTGAGAGTTTTACATAGTTTTTATGTGGCTGTGGGTGAATAATATGATACGGTGGAGTGCCCTATTTGCACCCAGGTGAGAATAGCTACACGGCTATTCACACCCAACCTCTTTAATCTCACTATAAATAGCAACGGTTCAGTGTCAACAAGAGGCTGCAGTGGATGAATGGTTTAAGCAAATGACTCTCCTGTGGAAGAGTGGAGTTTGACAGCAGGATTTTAGTCTAGTGTGAAATTGCAAGTCAGTGCACTACATTTTTAGAATAGCTGACTTATTGTTTACAGTATTGAAATGATCATTTTCAGTTTTCAGTCATATTTAGAATGATACAACACAGATACTGGATTAGGCTTAGGCAACACAACTACTTTAAGTTCAGAGAATAAAACTCCTTTAGGAAAAGATCATTGTTTGCAGTGCAGATGTAAATAACTACATCGGTTATTTACATCTTGTGTGCAAATAGCAGTGTTAGCTAGAGACACCTGGGTGTCTGTCTCTTCCATACTAGGCTATATACACCTGTGTGTAAATCGCCACATTGGTTATTCCACCTCGGGTGCCAACAGCATCTGCCATATTATAAATACTACTCTGTTGCATGGAAAAATCACTGTCTATTTGTATATACAGGTGCTCTAGATAAAAGTGAAAAAGACAGACACTGCACGGTAGATACATCATTAGTGAGAAACTGTGGCACCAATTAAATCTCATCTCATACTCACATTAAGGGTCAAACTACCTACATGACATGCAGTTCAGGGTTTTCTGTATGCGATCTCTTATTTATAACACCTTTCTTTTATTATCTTTTGTTTTTTTCAGGATTTGCGCAGCTTTCTTTGTGTAGAAACAGTTTGTTAGCACAGCTTAAATTCATATGACTTGCCATGACACTGCAAACACGACTGTAAAGCCTCATTAGCTATAAGACTCATCCTTGATTAGAGGCAGCTTTAGGTCAATGCAATAATTGCCACCCCCTAAATAATTACAGCGGAGAGTTCTTTACCGAGGTAAGTAACGAACTCTAATCCTGTAAAGTAGCTAATTAAGGGTTGGCAGCGGCTAATGCTACTTTACACCATCCTTATGCTATGAAATGAAGAACATGCATAGTTTGAGGTGTTGGGTCACAGTTGAATATTATTAGACCACATTTTGCTTGAAGAGAGAAAGGTGACAAATGCTAAATATTGAAATAAACCAGTAGACAAGGGAGAACAGAGCAGAAGAAATGTATATGGAGGAGGATCACAACCTTGAATCCGATGCACCTTGTCACAAAGGGACACAGGGACTTGTGCTCTGTGAGTGATACACAAGCTCACCCGACACAAACCACTAAACACGAGCAGATGCCGCTGCTCAGCCTGCCAACTGATAAGAGCTGTAGTCGGGGTGGGCAAACACTTGAATCTGAACCACAGGACCCGAGCCGCTAGCGTCCTCTCCTCTCTGCTCTGCTCTGTTCCTTGATCAGCACTACGACTGCTTCTGTCTCTTCCATGACGCCAACGCCGGAGAGACAAGCAAAACCTGGAGCCGACACAAAATGAAAGCTCAGCATGCACAAAAGCCACATTAATCCTATTGAATTCCTCAGCATGATCGACAGCACAGAGTCCACTAATTAATTCAGGATTCCTTCTGCGATTGCTCCACACAGCAGATACACTGGATGTATGAGGTGTATGTAGACTTCATTTGCATGCACACTCACTGTCCTTAAGTATTGATCTATTTGTCTATATGTGTGCATGTGTATGGATGAGTGCAAATATCTGGCATCTAGCAGGGCTCAACTAGCATCTTGTGTCCTGCAACAGCCACCAAGACCATTAATTGCCCAGTCCAAAGGGGAGAAAAGCTTGATTTTTCCAAATGAGTCCTCTTGGGGATATGACTTAAGTGCAGTGGTGGTGGTTCTGTAAACATGCAGTAAAAAGTAGGACTTTTACAGTAGTTACATATGTACATTTTCATGGTGAACAAAGGTTTTGAAGAGCAGATTAGCTGGGGGAATGGATTCTGCACAATGATGCAACTGGCAGAAAGGCGCAAAACAGAGCGAACAGCGCGCCTGCCTTTCTGCCTGTCTGCCTATTTGTGTAGACTTACCTTTCATACCGAATTTGGAGCGCCGGCCGTATTTGTTGATGAGAACAAAAAGGACGAGCAGGAGGACGCAAGCGAAGCCTGCCAAACCCACGGCGATGGAAACCTGGGAGACATGAAGTGCTGTGTCAGGCTCAGGCGGCGACTGTGTTCACATCATAATCTTCTCCAGATTTTTGATCACCTTAAATACTGCAAATCAGAGTTCAAGCCCCTAGATTGTGACTACTGCTTTCTCACAGATTACAGAGGTCTGGGGAGAAGTTAAACACCTGTCTTGGCTGTGATGATATTCGAGTTGACAGAATGTAATTTAAATATGATCCTCATCCACAGGCAGACTTAGATTCTAGACTTAAAGGAGGAAATGGAACAGATAATTTAAAGTCACAAGCCTGGCTCATCATCATCATCATCATCATCATCATCATAACCACTTTTTTCTGATGAAATTACTCAGATTCTGAAATTTGACTAACCTTTTACTAATTAGACAAATAACCTTTGACTAATTCTGAAATTTGACTAATTTGGCCAAGTAAATAATGAAATAGCTGCTTTTTCCTGCATAACATAGCACAGTTTGTTCGTTATCACCTACAGGACTAAGTATTCTCATCTGTAATGTAATTAATAATTCAATGAATATCTGTTTTCTTATTAATTCAAAATAAAATGAAATAGCATATTAAATGTTATATTGACCCTTCACCAAATCTTCCCCATGAAAAACAATGGTGATTGTCCAATCATAGTTTAGCAACCCTAAAGACCTACAAATTTAAAAACAACACTCCTTGTTCCAGGGTCCTGGTATTGTGCGTGCTTTCTCACTGGCATGGCTTATTTGGACACTTGACGGAACTAGCTTACTACCAACAGTAGAAGTAGTAGTATTCCATTTATAGTATTCCATTTAGTGTAGCTGAGCCTCTCCAGCACCCTGACTCTTTCTGAGCTAAATGGAATGGAACCTTAATCAGTATCATTGATAACATCTGTGTTTAACTGACTATTTCATGTCAAAATGATTGCCATGAAGATGATCTATTGGTTGTAACTGCTGTTCAGCTTTTTAATGAGTTGGGAGGCTGGAGTCACATGACTTGACTGATAAAACACTGATAAAAGACTCAACCTTATTTTGATGTGGTAATCATGACTTGAGACCCACCTGAGACGCTGGCTTGATTTGCTAGCTAGCTGCAGATGATAAAGTCTGCCTGCATGAGGTGTCCTTCAGCCAGCAAAGTCAGCATTAGCAGACTAAAAATGAGGAGCCTGTTTTAGTCTGCCTCTGTGTGTAATCAGAGACCCATTTTTCAAAACAGCAACAGTAACTAGGGGGAATGGGGTGAACGGTCATTTAACTGAAAGTTTTATCCAAAGCACACTTTAGTGATGTGAATGTGTGCGTGCCCACACTGGATGCAACTAAAGCACAGGCCTTTTCACAACAGAAATTTGGATTTGTCATATCAGGAAAAACACAGGTCTAATTAATAACACTAACAATGGTTGACTTCCATTAGTTATTCCAGAAAGCCACAACAGTGACCTGAGCACATAACAAGGGAACTGGAACTTACACACTTCACTGACTGCAGCGATTATTAATTAACTATCATTAATTACACCTATGCTCCTGCTGTGACATATCAAAAGGTCTGTCATTAAAAAGACAGTTAAACATGGTAGTGGTTGCATCTCTTTTTATTTACTGACCAGTGCTGGGTTAAAAAAAATGCACAGAAGCCTTGTATTATGTAACATTTCAAAACAGCGGCACACACACTGCAGGATAGTGTTACCATCATCAACATCATTAGTGTCCAAACATAGAACTTGAAAAAATGACTGTAACATGGCTTTGGTGTTTTGTCTTTGTGCCTCGCCGCTGCATGTCAACACACAGTACAAACCCCTACAAGGGTCCTTTGACAAATAAGACTCGAGTTTAGATCCATGCTGAAACGCACAGCAGCTCTCTGCTGAGTCCAAGGGCAACATCTTTAGCAGCTGTTTCATCAACATCATTAACAAGAAAACTCACCCCAAATGTGTCTTCATCTGGTGGGCCTGTATCACCATCTGACGGCGTCGAAGTAACTGCAACACAATAAACAAAACAAGACACAAAACAGGCATCAGTGGCAGCAAATTAACATTTAATGGCTGTGGTTTCCTCCCACACCTATTTACAGTAAAGCCACAGAACCAAATGGTTTCATTGATGTTTTCTGATAGATGTCTTTGCTACTAAAATAGTATTTTGCGTTTCCCTCATTTGTGGTTTCTTCATCCGAGTGTCTCTCCTTTTATATAAACTTTTGAAAATAAGAGCGCTCCTCAATCATTGTATAAAGCATTGAATAAATGTTAAGTCTCTCCGCATATAAATTGGCCTCCTTCTAGAATGTAGATTTTTAAGGTATAATGTAGATTTTTTACTAAGATATACAAGGCTATTAAGAAATCCTTGCTGTAGCTCGCACCACCAGAGGTCACTCTTTCTGCTGACAGTAAGTAGTAAAAAAGAACAATGCTTCTGCCTTCCTCTTTTATTTTGAGTTTATTCCTGATGATAAAGGTGCACCAGCAAACACTGCAGACCACTGATTAGTCGCAGTAGCGTAGCATAGAGAATGTGTGACTTTAGTTCAGTGGGCATGAGAGAGCAAGGGGAAGAGAGTGACAGTGAATGTGTGATGTGTGTGAGCAGAAGAAGTTGTCTGGCTGGCAGTAAATGTACAGTGTAGGTTACAGTTTGTCAGTGAATAAAGGCTGCAGCTTCTCTAGACCAAAGTATAGCTCCTGAGTGTGTGTTGTTTCCCAACTATGGGATCACTATTAGTGCGTTTACATACACACTAGTATCCTGGTCATGATCAGGTTTTGGGAGTATCCTGGTTATGTTTTTCCACATGTAAACATCATATGCTGATTTCAGAAATATGGATAAGGCCTTATCCTGGTTTTGAGAAATTTGGATATGCTGCCTGGAGTACGCAGAGTGGATGAGATGGTGAGAGATGAGATGATCAGATACTTGGGTACTGTTAGAATCATGTACAGTATACAGGAATATGAAACAAATTTCTCATATTCCATGTAATAATTTCCTTAAGATCGAAAACAGGATAAGGCTGAAAACTAGAATACTCGTGTTAATGGAAACACACTCTATGACAATCAGCTCTGCTCATGTTGATGGAGAACTATTTGCAGCTCAGTAAAGTCTAGCTGAGACGTTTTCCACAGGTTTTGCACAAATACCTTCATAATACCATATACCCTGGTTAAATGTCACAAAGGCATGAAGGAATGAAAAAATAGATACCGCCCAAGCATAGTTAGCTCTGTGCATTGTAGACAAACCAACTGGCAAACTAGAGATGCATCCACAAAAGAAAAGCCCACATTTCTGGTCAGAAGGAGAAACTAACCTGCTTTTAAACATTATAAAAGACTTGGTATGAACAGGTTTTTAGATATGCTTTGGTATCCTTTGGATACAACGTATAATATGCTATAGGACATATGCCATTACTTTAATGTGTGCATGGATGCACGTCAGTGGAAATATTGGTGGAACAGCTTGGTAGAAATATTTTGTGCATGTACTCAGTGTAAGATGATGATGAACAATGGATTTTTTATGTCTGGATGCTCATTAAAGGCTTTCATTTAGAAGTCTGCACAGCCTTGAATGCACACTCAAGTCTGTCACCTGTCACAAGGTTGATAACAAAGGCTGGAATTTGTTTTTAGCCAGACCCAAGCGTCAGATTAAAGTAACAAAGCCAGAAAAGACACGGTGGAATTTTCATTATCATTGCACAAAAGCATGCTTGTGCTTGTACGTATAATACACAAAGACAGAGATTAATTAAAACAAGCTGCTTTACAATTATACACAGTTATACAAGCAGAAAAACAGAAAAGCTGAGACAGCCTTGAGCATCAAATGTTAAATTAGGTAAAATGAAGAACCAACTCAAACTTGACATCTTTATCTTTATGTTCAAATGCTAGTGTACAGGTCACAGCTCTACAAACATGAGTTTTGGCAAAAGGCAGAGGTCTGGTCAGCGTCAGGAGAAGAGGACAGAGACAGAGCCATGAAACGGAATGAGCTGGTGTCAGGGAAACTCCAGTCTGAGGCCTCTAGCCAGGACATCAGAGAGTAATTGTGGGCAAATTAATGGCCACATGGTAGACTGGCTGCCACTGGCTCAGACACACACAGTACACTAAAGTGCATTGCTCTGTGTGTGAGTGTGTGTGCTCTAACTACCATCTCTCCGTCCCTCCTTCCCAGCGTCTCTGCCCTCCTCTCTCCTCAGCAGTGTGAGTATCAGTCAGCCTGTCAGTCTTCCTTCTATGCTTGAACTCCCTCACACACCGCGGCTATGTTTCACACTCTCATCACCCAAACACCTCTCCCTCACCTGCCCGGCTCCCAGAAGCTGTGCGAGTGTGCGTGTATGTGTGGTGACATGAAGTCGCTGCCCGCCTAATGCGGCTCGCCACACAGCCAGCGTCCATTCGTCTCCATCCCCAGCCGTGCTGCAGCTTTATAATCCATGGCTGATTAGAAAGAATGGCCTCATATGGAGATGGAAGAAGACTCTGATGAAGGTCAGAGATCAGACCAGCCTACTTTGTTAAAGCCGTCAACTGTGAGGCTGCCATAACAGCCTGAGGCCAAACCACACATCACACACAGGAGATTTACGAAGCAGTGTGAGAGCGGGCCAGAGCATCGTTCCAGCAATATGACTGCGCTCACCGCTTTGCAAACACTCACACATCACCAGCTAAAAGGGTGGGAAACTAGCTTGTTTACATCATGGCTGGTTAGTTAGGGGTTAGATAAGACCAGAGCTCGGCAGTAACAGAAATTGGAAATTGGAAATCAGTCCTGGGCCTTTGGTTGCCCTCAGTGGCAACTGCTTTATACATATAAAAATAGGACCCAGAACTAGACCATGCTGCATGTACAACTGTGGGGCATAAAGTTCAATTAACCTGTTAACATCACAGACAACCCAATTTGTTTCAGCTGACAAAGAACCAGATAAACTTGCCAGTGAATAAAGTGAATAAACTGGAAAATTATACTGTAAAGCATTTGAAGCATACACCTCGATAAGTGACACATCAAGACTTCAACATTTGTTGATGTTACATTTTCATTATTAAGGTGATATAGAACTCCATAGTATCTTAGGTTCGCACACTGTAGAGATAGCTCCCAGCCATTTTAACTGAGTAATATTTTAATGTAAAGAAGATTTTCTTAACCTTCACAAAACCAAAAACACAAGGGGTGAAGAGTAAGGAACGGATTAAATGCTGCTCTAATATAAGATGAAATTGTTAGCTGTACATGCTAGTCTAGCTAACTAACTTACTACAGTAGCAATCCAACATTACTTCCAAGGCCACATAGCATTTCATACTACATTACACTATATCAAAGCCTAACATTAGGAGCTCTGCCTTTCTCTGCAACAGATTTAGAAAATCTTCACTACAACAACACCAGCCATATGTAACTTACAAACACATGTTAGAATGAAGTAACAGTCGGACTTTACATTTTGCCCACAATTGTCATACTTGCATGACAGCATGAAATCATTTATGTTGCCATCAAGAGCATATTTAAGACCCTACAAAGCTCTTGTTTTGAAATGAGACAGCTTGGCCCATTAAAAAGTTTGGTGAAGGAGGCAACTCATTATCCAACTCATGACGATGCTTGTGGCTCATATTATTAGCTTATCAACTGATAAAATCTGTTGTCATTTCAGTGGACACTGACAGATATGTGCAGTAAAGAGAAGCTTGCTTTTGTGTAGCTCTGTCTGAAATAAAAGACGTTGCTTCACAAAGTCAACAGGTGTGGCAAAAGTAACTAGCACTTAGGAAACACTTGACCACGGCATCAAAACCCAGCTGCTCAAGTAGAACTGTTTACCAGCCAGCAGAAGTATAATGTAGATGTACATGACACCACTCTGTGAGAGTGTATGGAAATGTATCAAGGTAAAGAAGGGCATCACTGATGCATCATCTGAAGCGTCAAGTCTCCCCATATGAAAAAGAAAGGGCTGCCCCCCGAAAAAGACCTAAAGCTATAGACAATAACATCACACAAGGGTGTAAAGACTCAGCATGAATCCCAACAACCTGGAAAAATGCCGGTTACTGACTCAGAGGTTGCCAGTTTAAATCTCTTGACCAGCTGCAGTGATCCAAGCAGGGAAAGTAAATGAGAAATGCCAACCCCCCCTCTCTCAAAACAACTTGAGATGGCCTTGAGCAAAGCATATGGCATGAAACAGCATTCAGTCTGAATGCTATGTACTCACCATATGCTTTGCATTCAGCAGGCAAAGGCTTCCTAGAGATTAATAATACTATCAGGGTCCAGAAAATTGAACAGCAATGCTAAGAGCTTTTTATGAACTGCAGCACAAAGTGAACAAATTTCTCCATGGTTACCACCTTAAGCGTGTGTGTCTGTGTCTGTGTGTGCATAATAACGCCAAACAAACAAGTAGCAAAAAAAACAAACAAAAAAAACAAACAAAAAAAAATAGCAGGGTTAAATTGTAAAATAGAAGCACTCACCTAGTTCCACTATGTCTGCAAAAGAGAAGACAGAGAAAGTCACGCTATGTCAATAAATTGACACAAGGTATTAACCTTGGAATATTGACCATGGGGAGAAATTTGCCAGTCTTTGTGGGTTTATTCCCCCTCCCTGTGAACTCGGGATGAACTGCAAGCGAACAATGTACCTGACTGAACTGTGTATGAACCCTGGCTGCGATCCAACCAGCAGGGATCAGCTCCACAACCTGCCCCCTGTGAAGGGAGATTTTAATAAAAGCCAAAGGCTCCCAACAGTTCCTCCACATACAGCGGAACCTGTAATTCATACAACAGGTAGTTTAAGCCAGAAATTAGAACCAGCCGAAGACGCGTTCCAATCACGATGCTCATTCCCAAAAACTGGGCCGTGCTGGCTCTTGAGGGAATCAGGGAGTTACTTGGCAGTATCTTCTTTTCTCCTGTGCTCGTATTCTTATTTAAATCCAGTAGAATGAAGGCGGTGTTCAGGCAGTAAAAATGTGTTAATAACCCTTGTATAAATGCCATTTTACCCATGAGTATACTCTCAATTGTAATTATGGCCACATCAGTGCTGCCAGCTGTGAACAGTGCGTCACTCATCAACCACAAACATGGAGAGGAATAGCTACCGAGCACAAATATTCCACCCACCTTCGTCGTCGATGCCTGGAGCCATGAGGAAGTGACCATACACCGTCTTAGTGACTGTTCCCAGAGGGTTGCTGGCCTCCAGAGTGTAGTTGCCATTGTTGATGTGCGTTGGGTTCTGGAAGGTCAGGCAGCCCTCCAGATAGTCCTGGTAGAAGTCCATCTCAGTCCGGATGTACTCGTTCTGGAGGATCTCCTTTTGCTTGTGGAACCAGCGCAGCTTCGGATGAGGGTAACCCCGAACTGTGAACTCTATGCAGGTATCATGGCGCTGCTCGGGCTCAGCCAGTCGCAGGATTACTGGAGGAACTGCATGGAAGAAGGAAAGAAAGCATGTTTTTTATATGACGGATAAAGAAAAAGCAGAATAAGCAACAAGTACACTCCTGGATGCCCCTATAGTAGATAAAACATGACAAAGTACCCTCTAGAGTACCTTCCTGTGGACAGAAACTGATAGAATGCCCACTATGGTGCCCTTTCTTTGGACAAAACATGATAAAATGCCCTCTAGGAGGCCTGCCAGTTACAAAAAAAATGATAAAACGCCCTCTGGGCTGCCCTACAAGTGGATAAAATGTGATAAAATGCCCTTTACAGTGGACTTCCAGTGGACAAAAACTAATAAAAAAGCCCTCAGGGTGCCTGTCCAGAACACAAAATGTGATAATATGTGCTAGGATACCCTTGCAGTGGACAAAAAAAGATAAAATACCCTCTGGGATGCCCTTCAAGTGTATAAAACATAACAAAATGCCCCTTTGGTGCCCTTCAAATAGACAAAACATGATAAAATGCCCTCCATGGTGCTCCTCCAGTGGAGAAAACAGAATGCAGTGCCATGCTAGAACATTATTTGACCTCTACGTATATTTAAATGATTAAATACTTCCCTGTGTGTATTTATTGCAGAGATGTAGTGCTTACTGTACTTTAAAAAGCAACATAATGAAACAATTGTAATCTAAACCAGGAACTGGAACTCACCATAAATACATCACGACTTTCACCACACTGGTGCTCTGCCGCATACAGGTGGTGCCCTTTTCATTTTTTTTTTGTCCTCACCCCTCAGACAGCCTGAGTCCACCACTGCCCAAAATTTCTCTCCCCTCTCTTCAAACTCTTATCAGTTTGCCTAAATATTATAAGACCTTTACAAGTCAAGAAAGTTCCATATCCTGAGTCCAAAACTTTGAATCAATTCCATCTGATTAGGCAAGTTCCACCACCCTTGGGCTGATGAAAACCTGTCCTAATTCTTTAAATATCCCCCAAAAAACTGCGGCTGCAGACTAAACACAAAGCTGTTTTGATTTGTTTTGGGGAAACATGACATTTAGGAGGCAGTTTTTTGCCTGGCAGTGGCAAAGAGCCTTTTACCGCGTGGTACATATTGCAGCAGTACATGGGATGGAGAGGAAAACAGATAGAAAGGGACTCCTCTCGCTTGAAATAGACAGAGGGATCTCCTCTGCATAAACAAGCACAAAGCCTCTCTTTCTCTAACATGCAGCAACACACCTCTAAATCCACAACGCCGCCAAGCTGAGAGGCAATTTATCACTTTAATACCATCAGATACATTTCATAAACAATTCATCCACTGATTTGTCTATGCGATGAGTCACTCTTGCAGCTACATCATCAAAAGGAAATATTTGGCAGACGGTATTACCTGGCATTCTCTCTCTATCTATGTGTCTGTTCTACATACCAGCCCCCCACCAAAGCTACCCACTGCTCACTCACACACGTACGCATTCATAATACTACACTACTTTGTCTCCTGCTGGGTCTCAATGCAGTCGGAACAGGCTTGTGTGAGCAGCCCTATTAATACAGCTAGATCATTGTTGCGTACAGTATATATGTTCATTCAGACAACCTTGCAGTTTCATGCCATGTGCTACTAAATAGTACATGCTTTATAATTATAATTATAATCAAGAAACAATTTAAGTCATTTATTAATTAAAAGTAACAAGCATTTGATGATTATAGGCACAGAATAAATGATTTGCATAGCCGGATTAACCCGTTTGAAGGCCCCAGGGCAAAATGCTGTTATTAGGCCCCCACTGACTCCAATACCTATGACCCTCTGTGAATTGTGTTTGTACCCTGAAGCATTCAAGTTGCAATTACTGTAAAAACAGTATACAAAGCAGACTGTGTGGCAGCTTCATTGTTTGTTGTTTGTCCAGACATCCAAACAGCACTTTTATTTTCATTACTGCCAGCTTTATTTAAAAGAAAGCACAATGTGAGCACAGTGCAGTCATGCTAGCAGTGCCATGAGGCTGCGCTTGGCATGGCAACATGCTCACAATGACAATGGTAACATGCTTGTATTACCAGGTGATCTTTACCATCTTAGTTGTCATTTCCTAATTAGTGCAAAACACAATGTACAGCAAAGGCTGATGTAAATTTAGGTATTTGGTCCAAAATTCTACAAAAACTAAAATACTGGACAAGGTAGGATTTTGTGATGGCACCAATAAGTGATAAACTGTGCGGCTGAAAAATGAAGCCAACAAAGTAGTGCTAAAAAAATTGTGTTCCTTGAATGGCCACCTGAAAACAGTTTTCATGTCCATGATTTCCCTGTTTGTTACAACTGTACAAGGGGTGATTTTTTTTTTATTACTCACCCATTTAAATTATATTAACATTTGCGGTTATGGATAATTAAGGCCATGGTTGCTATGGGTGGCAGGTGGGTGCCATCATAGGTGGCTAGCTGCCAGGTAGCCACTTCATTCAGCTGCCTCAGTCTACTTTTTGGATTAGCCCAGAGATAGGTGGAGTCAAGCACTGCCAAATGGTGACGGCTGGAGCCACCACACTGTGAGCTTCACAATGACTCTTCAAAAACCTATGGATGACATCACTATATCCATGGTTTATGCAGCCTATATGTATATGACACTTTATGAAAAGTTGAGGTTGTTACAATTCATCCTCAGGAGCATGTGAATAATTGGAGCTAATTTGATGGTAATCCATCCAGTATTTTTTGGATCTATTTATATGGATATATTTCACTTACAACCATAAATGACAAAGTTACAGTATCACTAAAGATTGTAGGATTTATCCTCTGGGCAACATGAACATCTGTACAAACTTTGATGCCAATCCATCTGATAGATGTTGACATACATCACTGGATAAGTGAAAATTTAAACTAGCTACTGGCACTAAAGGTAAGGTCAGGGAATCTTATGTTCATCCTATGGGGACCATGAAAGTCTGTGCAACATTTAATGGCTTTCCATTTAATATATGACATGACATGTCCTAAACGACAGTGGCTATCTTAGTTGACACTGTACCACCACAATAGAACTATATGCAAAATAACAGCAACTAAACAAGGTGTTAACTGAACCAACTGACATAACTTAATGACACGAGGGAACATATGTAGTGGCTTGCCCAACTACAACTAATAGAGAGCAAAATTGCCTGATGTGCTGGTTTACGGATTTAACAGTCCTCCATCCTCAGCCATGCCTTTTGCTCCACCAGGAAGGGACATCCTTCAACATCCATTCCCTGGCTGTTCAGCCCCTGTGTGGCTGTGTCCATCAAACAATGCAAAGTTACAATAAAGTTAGCAATTAATTAAGTCATATGCACTTGGCACGACTTTGACCAGCTTTTCCAGAATTGCCGTTCACAGGTATAAACACTTTCATTTCCAGGTTGGCCAGAACGTTGTATGAACTATTTCTTTCCTACCCTAATCGTAAATTCTGCATTTGTGCTTTACCATTAATAGCCAGTGATCAACTGTGATTGCCGAATATATAAATCACCGTTTGATAAATTGATAATAAAAGTGGCTGCTAATCACAGCTCTGGTTATTATGACGGTCTTTGATTGTGTACCAATGGATAGGTCATGTTTTCAAACCGAATAATCATCTCGTAAAAGGATGAATAAAGTATTTATTAGTGTTTGAAAGCTGTCATTTCATAAATTGCTTTGGTGATATTGTTCCTGCTAGACAATGGTGACAATAAAGTCATTCAATTGAACTAAAGGCTAAGGCATGTGTATGTGGAAGTGAGTTGGTGTGGGGGTGTGTGCAGAGCTGTGATTTTGAGTGCAGGAAGAAAGAGAAAAGATAGAGATGAGTGAAAAGAAAGAGAGAGGAGGGAGGGAGGACGACGGGCACAAAGTGAAGGCGGTGTATAGCTGTGCAGCCTAAAGACAGAGAGCGAGAGAGAAAAAAAGAGAGGAAAAAACGAAATTCTCTGGTTGATGGACAGTTAGGGACAGATCCATTTTCCCCTCAGCATGGCTGTCAGCCCAGTCTCAGTCAATACAATACAAATCAGTACGACGCTCCATACTGGTCTATAACAACATGGTGTCCTCGTGGCGCTCATACAGATGACAAGCTTTGATAAATACATGCCTTTGATCAGGGAGAACACTGAATACAAGGCTAGTTGTGCAATGTTATCTAGTGGTAACACTGGTGGCATATTTCAAATGCCATGTTCCAGCCAGACTACAGATAGGACATCATGGCTGGTGGTGACAGGGGAGGCAACAGTTTCATGGGACAAGCTGCCACAAATTCCCTCTGGGCTGAACAGCACTCTGATTAAGATTTTAACCTGCAAGAAGCAGCAGAGTGATATTATGTGGAGTGTCTGGAGGGATGCAATCACCTAATTTCCTCATTAATTACTCATCATAGGAGTTAAAGGGATAGTTTGGATTATTTGAAGTCGATAAGGTTGATAGCCAGTACTTTACCTACGGTGTGTGGTGGTCAATATGTCCCCAGTTTGGAGAAGCAGAGAGGAGTACCAGCATGGAAGCTAAACAATGAATTGCTATTCACAGGGTCAGCAACAAAAGATATTTTAGTCACCTCAAACTCTAAAACATATTTCCCCCTGGCCTGTAGTCCTATTTATCCATCTATACTGTTTTGGTATGAGTTGCCTAGCTTTGGAGATATCGACCTTGAAGATGTCTGCCTTTTCTCCAATATAATGGAACTAGATGGCACTAGTCCTGTGGTGCTAAAAGTGCCAAAACAAAAAAAAAACAAAACAAACAAAAAAAAAAAATCAACAGCAATATCTCTTTACAGAAATCATGACCCGGTTGCTCAAAATAATCCACAGACCTTGCTGTGAGCAGTTTCATGTAGGAACTACTTTCTTTCTGCTGTAGCATATACCAGAACTACTTTAGAATCTACCTGAACTACTTATTTCTACTAGAAAGACAATAGTTCCTTCATGAAAGTGCTCAAAACAAGGTCTGTGAATGATCTTATGTAAGCAGGTCATGTCTTCTGGAAAGTGATATGATTTTGAATTGTTCAAAGATATTTTTTGGTGCTTTGAGCACGACAAGCAGAGTGCCATTTAGTCCCATTATTCTGGAAAGAAAGCAGACATCTCTACAACATTTATCTCCACAACTCGACAACTCACACCAAAACTAATCTAGATAGATAAATAGCACTGCAGGCTAGGGGAATAATATGTATTTTTGATTTTGAGGTGAACTGCCCCTTTAAGAAAAGGTCCACAGGTAAAGAAAAAATCATGCTATATGTAGAATATTTTCACAACCTTACTTCGCCAGCCTTTTCTGGCAGGAGACTGCCATTATACAAGCAAAATTGCTTTCTCCAAACTAACCTAACTCCATACCCGAAATCAGTAATTTTACCCAAGTTGCTGGTCTACCACTGCCTTAATCTTTCTTTGTGTTATTGTGTAACTTCACTGAATCTGAACTATCATTTTAAAACACCAAAGTCACACAATAAGACAAACAAACTAACATATTGAGGTAGCGGTAGATCAGAAACTCCTATGTTCTGTGAGGTAAGTTTGCTTGGTTTGGATAGAGCAATATTTAGCACAAATAATGTTGGTTTCCCATCAGAAAAGCAGTAAAAATATTTATATACATCTGCTGTAGGTCAATACACTGACTATTGGTAAGTATCTCATATAATCACACTTCAAATAACCCGGACTATCCCTTTAATGTTGTGCTGTACTTGCACAATGGAGCTGTTCAGGGATCAGAACTGTTAGTTAGCTGTTAGTTAGTGCCTTGTTTTTAATAAAGAGCGACATCATGCCTATAGGACCAAAGGAAAAAAAAACATGGTAAGTTATGTGAGTCCACAATGCTGTAGAGCTGCTATTGTTCCAGACAGCAGCAGGACAATGGGTCTGCAGAATTTGCATTGTGGTTAATTACAGTTTCGCTAAAATAGGGAACTCATCTTTGAATGCAGAGAATGTTACTTGACGGCTGGTAATTTTGCTGTCAATCAGATTACTCCCTAATCAGAGCAGCAGTTTAAGCTATTTTATGACATTTCCAGAGACAATAGGCTGCACAGGGGAGGAAATGTAATTACCATCAGAGCATGTGGTGAAAAATTAATAAGTTAATTTGCAGCACCAGCAGAGAGTGTCAACAGAAAAAAAATGCCTGGAGATGTACATCCATAGAGTGTCCGTGTGGAGGAAGCCCCGAAGACAAGACGTTACAAAGTCAATCTGTCATTCTAGCATGGTCCTTAGCAGCTCTGCTCCAGTAGGGAGTGTTTGAATTGGTGACAAATCTCCCCTGTCCTGTAGCGTGATGCATTGCAAACAGCTACAATAGATTGTGCACTACAACAGCAAGCTTGCTACAAAGAGAAAAATGTCAGGCACCTTTGATAAATATTGGCTTTGAATATAGTGTGTCCCAAATCTGCCCAGGGCCAATCCACAGGGTAAACTTATGTAAGAGCTGAGCTATATGCTGTAATTCATGGTCTGGATATTAGAGGAACATTCTGATGGTTACCAAATCATTGCTTTATCATTGCTGAGGGTTATATTTTTTTTCCTTTTTCTCTTTCCGCTCAGATCAAGGCTGAGCTTTCATGTGGGCTGCAGGGTATATTCTTGCTAATTGGCTACATCAATTTCACTTGGTTTGTAACTGTGCAACACCTCATTGCATTCTAAATGTACCTGCATAATTTGGCTGTTCTGCTTGATAAAGGGGATTTTTTTTCCTGTTGTAAATTATTCTCTTAGACTGTCAGTGTCATTAATGCAAGATATATTCCAGTCCCCAACATAAGTCCATCAAAGCTGCCATGAAAGACATCTTATGCAAAAGAAAACCACCAAGTGTTCTTGGCTTCAAGCATTCGCTTGATTTACAGTACTATTGTTTTATGTTGGACAGGTTTTTTTTAGTTTAACTAAAAGTCAATGGTGAGTAAACTGTTACTGGTTCAAGAAGTGATTAAACAGTTTACAGTCAATATCATTCCTGCTTTTCATTAGCTGTTAATTAAAACACCTGGAAATCTACAAACACCGACCTGCTTCCTAGAAAATGTGTTTATATATGAATTTGCTTTGCAAAATACAGTCTGGAGGAAATATAATTATTGTCTGGATTTTATTGAATGAGAAGGTCAGTGGTTGAGCCTGTAAAGAACAGGACTTTGAAACTGTAGACCAGGGTTTGGATCCTGCACCTAATGTGTGATTAATGTAAAGCTACAAAACCACTTAAACTTGAATTAAGGTTTTTGGTTATTTTATGGTCACATTTGCACCATTACAAAAGAGGGCATTTGGGAACTTATGATAATATAATATTTCCATACGGTTAAAAGGCAAAGGTTATGGAAACACAGAGTTCAGACCTAAAGGGAATGTCCTACAGTGATGGTCAGAATGTCCAGAATGTTCCCTGAAGGCCCACCTAAATAACGTCTCCAAACCATTTAAAGAACTGGGAATGTATGATTTCTAACTGAACTATTTACACATCAGGTTGACACGGAGCATTATCATGGCCACCTGACAAGTGCTGATCCAATATTCACTCTCCCCTTACTGTAGCTCTGTTTTACTGTCGACTAACACCTGAGGAAAACATTTGGCTCTTTAGCTGCCTAATGCTCCAATATGTTCACAAGCTAACATTTTCAGTTTTGGCTTTGACAACAGGTGTGTGCTGCCTCTGCAAACAATTTGAGAGCAGTGAAAGTGGATCAAAGCAGTAAAGGTGCGGGCCAGAAAACCAAAACAATGAACTAAAAGTGCAGAGTTGGGTCATAATGACCTTTGGCTTCATCACTCTGAGTGACCCCTCTCACATTACACAGTCACTCGGTCCATAATTAACATAAAAATATTGATTGTAGCAACTTGGAGTTCAGGGAAACATCACGACTTAGGATGTGTTGACCTTTTCAGCACCAATCTTGCCCTTCAGGCCAGGATTAACCTTTTCAGTATATGACTAAGACCACTTCCCTAAGCCCTTGAGTTGGTTTAACATAAACATGAAAATGATGATACTGTAGGAGTTATATAGTGTAGAGAAAATGTGTGAAATGCACATCGCAGGCACAAAATTTCCTTGCATTGCTGATAAAAAGGGCAACATTAGGCCTACATATGCAAATCAGGACAATGTGAGTATGATTTTAGAGGATGGGGTTGGCAAAGACTATCATACGTTATTACCTCTGGCTGGTCTTAGTTCTTCACTATCGTCAGTCAAAGCAAGCACATCTACTGTCTTCAAACCCAGTCAGGCCAGCTTGTCTCGGCCCTGACAAAACAGTTCTATTAGCTGTGGGACATTGATGTATGCCTCGCAAAATAACTGACTGGCAGACGACTGGCAATGAAGCTGTCAGCTGTACAAATGTCGCTTCATCACTGAAAGTTAATACCATTTTTTTTTTGTATGCTGGCTTACCCTGAGCCAAAGTATGCTAGATTCAACCAGACCATCGCAGTCCCAAGACGGGCTGATGGGCTCTAATGTGGATAAGCTACGAGCTCAGTGGTCGGCAACAAGATTTCATTCCAAGCAATCATTACACCAGCAGGGTTCACTGATTAGTGCCTTTAAGAACAGAGAAACATAATTTCACATTTTAAGCGGCCGAGTCTTATTCAGAGCATTCATGAAGAGAAAGCAATTAAGATGTAATACCCAAGAAAAACAACTATTGATGTAGATAATACAGACGTTGTAGTGACAGAATTGATGAGATTTCTGTTAGTGCATGGTTGATTGAGGTTGCCGCTCAGTACAGATGTTCACACTACATTTAACCCTGGACTTAATCCTGAGCAAACATCATGACACATTAGCATTTTCACCCACACTAGCAGCACTTTTCACCACAGGGTTGATGTTTCCTCTAACGTTGACATATCTAGCATTTCCTGAAGTGTCTTTACTACCACTGGATGGATTACAATGAAATTTGGAATAGATATTGATGTTCACCTTGAATTGTAAGTGGTTTGCGGATCCCTTAACCTAACACACTAAAATAAAATGATGACATGGTAAACACTATGCTTGCTAAAAGCTACTACAGAAACTGTCACATTTAGAGGAGTGTGGAGGCCCTTGTGGAAAAAAATTGGTAGTGCTGCCACAGTAATAACCACAAAATAACACCAAAAATAAAATTATCTAAATAAAAATCTCCTCTGGTGTCCAGCACTATTGAGAATAACTATACAAAAATAGTTAATCTTCCCACTGATGGTCTTGTTAACTTAAGTAGGTCACATAGAGGCATCAGTAATAAATTAAGACTCTTTTATAACCAGTTAAAAACTCCAAGGGCTCTTCCTCCTCACAGTCGCCAAGTACTTGCTCGTGATGGGAACTGTTGGGTCTCTGTCATTAATATTATAAAGAGTACAGTCCAGACCTGCTCTATATGAAAAATGTGCTGAGATAACCTATGCTATGATTTGGCACTATAGAAATAAAATTAACTTCACATGATGCTAGGTTTTAGCTCTAAGCTAAAGAAAATCAACATCTCTTTTACTTGTGGGTTATTGAACTCTGTTCTGCAGTGGCCCTGATGCTAAATGTAGCAGTGTGCACATTTGTGATGTTAAAATGTCACTGTAATTTATGCGCACAAAAATGTGCTCATGACCGCATTAACCTGTACTATGTTAAATCCCCTGAAATGGATCACCTGGGGTCAATTACTAACCCAGGGTTTAAATGAAAATAATAAAGGGCTGTTATAAATCAAGGTTCATTTTAAACCCAAGCTAACATTTAGGTATAAAAAGCCTTTACAGTTCCACACTGTTCAGCTTTGTTGTAATGCTTCTGTTTTTGTTTTTCTTATGCCACTGTTGTTCTACTGACTTACTTAATGCACAAACTTGCGTTGCCACTTTTGCAGAATGACAAGAATCCAGGGGCCAGTTAATAAACAAAGATTAATTATAACATTTTTTATGTTATGTTTGAAATGAATAAACAAAAACAAACAAAAAAGAAAATTAACTTGGTGCGAGGATTGACAGATAAATCAGATAATTCACTGCATTTAATAACTGCAACTGCATTTTTGCTTTGGTAACATTTAAAAAGAGTTTATACAACATGAAACAAAACTGAAACCTCTTCCATCGTTCACACACATAAACTGCTCCTACCAGCGGGAAAATGAAGGTTAACAATCAGTGCTGTATCGTATGTCCAACATCTTGGTCCAAGCTACTGAATTTCACTGTAAACAAAAGGCATTTGAGATTCCTTAAGTCCCAGTGTTAACCTTGATTATATTAAACATATGCAAATTAGTAGACTAATTAAACAAATTAGTCAGAACCTCCACTTAACACACGGGGAGCATTAATATGAACCCCGAGTCTTAAAACCATAACATTTTCTTATTATCATGCAAATTTAAGCAACAATATACATGAGGTAGAAGCAGGTAATTTGTAAGGAGAACCTGTGGTGTAGGTTTGAAATGTTTGTCAGTGGTTGTGAGTTGTCTTCACCTCAGTCTTTGTTGGCATTAATGAGCAAATTTTAGCATGCTAGATAAAATGATGACATGGCAAACATTATACTAGCTGTAGCATTGTCATAAGTGAGCAGGAGAATTTTTCCTTGCCACTGTCGCCAAATGCTTGCTCATGATGGGAAATGTTGGATCTCTGTAAATAGAGTATGGCCTTTACCTGCTCTACATGAAAAGTGTCCTGAAATAACATCTGTTATCATTCGGCACTATATAAATCACATTTAATAAAAATTTGACTTGAGATCAGCAACATGTTACTAATAGGTTTTTAGCTATACTTCTCTTTTAATTGTGAGTTCTTAAATTCTCTGTCGTGTCCCCGCTTATGACCATATTAACTTGGACAGTGTGATATCCCAGAAATTGAAGGTCAATTATTAAACTAGGGTTTAAATAAAATGACTACTCTTAGTCAAACCAAGTGATGCTATAACTCAAGGTCCATTTTAAAGCGCAGTTAACATTTAGGTCTAAAAACACACACTGTTCTACGATGGGCTTAAATGTAGCCTTCACCTCAATCCTGTCCCCGCTGCAGTGCATGGCTCAGAGTTTCCCTGTGTTTAATCATTCAACTCACACTGCACGTTGAGCTGGATGGAGGAGTTCGTCATTCCCACCACGTTCTCTGCAATGCAGGTCAGCTGGAAGTTGTTGTCATCTCGGCTGATGTTGAAAAGAGTCAGGTTGATAGAGTGGATGTTCGGCCAGTAGACATTTGACTGAGGAAAGAGAATGAGAGACACAGAAAGAGAACAGAGAGATATTTAGCTGTGATGGATATATAGCATACAGTATAATTATATTACTGGGGTTTAAATCTTTAATTGCTTAATTACACTTAAAGTTCATTACTGATTGATAAAATAAAATTCATTGGGAATTAATCACTCCAATAATACAGGCTGACTTTACTACTGTCTGCCCCCACTGTTAAGAATTACAGCAAGAATGTAAAGAGCGATTTGCTGTAAATCTGATTCACAGCTTTTCACCTTCAGGTAGCCAAATACAGTGTTTATTCTTCCCCTCTTGTCTTGAGTTGGCCAGGTTCCCCAACACTTCACTCATCCTGATGAGCTACAGTATCTGTCTACCCTAAAACATCAAGCCCGAGGCTGAGGTAACTTTCATCTGTAAAGTCACGGCAAGCATTAAAGGCACAGATGACAAATGCAGCCACACAGCAATTTCAGAAACTGCTGTTCTCCTCCTCTTGCTGTTTATCTCGGCTGTTGTTATTGCCGCGGTGTCCCTGAGGCCTGTCTCAGGGAGCCAGATTAGCGGGTTAGCTGGCTCACTGTGGGTTCAACCCAGGCCTCTCGGTCTCGCAAAAGTAGCTTATTTTAAACAGGGGCAAATCGTCGTGGTAACCTATGCCGCCTGGCTAATCGCAGAGCTACAAAGCAGGTTAAGCCAAGGCCTTGTTCTTCATACTGTAAGTGAATAAGGGCTATAGCTTGACTTGCATGTTGATGATTTGACACAGGCATGGGTTTTTCAGTTCTTCAAAGGAGGCTCAAAATTTATCTGAAGCTGTTGTCATAGCAACAAGTCCTAAAGCCTACACCTGCAAGAGTCCATCCTAATGCACAGTTAGGTTGATAGTGATTTTTGAGTTTTAAATGCCATAAATGAACACATTTTTAAAATACAATATGATATTATATAAATATTATTTTAGATGAGAACATGCAGGTTATTCAGAAACCACCACAATATATTGGTCATTTTGTTTTTGTTTTTAAATAGCCATAAAGGATGAAGTAAGCAAACAGGTGCGCTTAAAAGAAGAACCACTCGAAATTTTGTTTCATATAATATGAGTAAAAACATATAACCTCAGCTAAAAGTTTCTGAATGTTAAAAGACTGATGGACTCAGAAAACATGGCAGTTTAAAAATATTATCTTCTTATTGGAGTTTGTTTTAATCCAGCTACTGTATATACACTATGTACTTGCAAATGCATGCACATTACATACTGTACAATTTTTAACGCACAAACTGTTTTTAATTGATTTACATGACAAAACTAGAGGCATATTGGTCAGTAAATCACAGGGATCCCCAACACTTTGCACATAGATTTGCACGTTTACTACAATCACAGTTTAGACAAAAGTCTGTATTCAAAACTATGTAAAGAGATTAATTTAATTTAAAAAAATAGTAGGCTATTTTAGTGGGACACAGCTCTGTGACCCCTTCAGCTCTGTGCTAATGAATAATTATTGCTGTTTTGCTGAGCATAATTGTGCATAAATCAGTTATTAGAAGAAAAAAAGGAAGCTGATGCTATAAAAAAGATAAAAATAAAATAGAGACCTTTACCAAAGATTAAGGTTCTGAGAGTGGAAACAGTTTATATGTATTTTAGTCAGTAAGTTTTTGTAATGAATCACTTATTCTTTGGTGTATATACAACACTATAACAGCAGTAACAAGGCAGGAACAAACATACAGTAAAATGAATGTCCGTATGTCTATTCTCTCTATGCATGATGGAGGGTTTCCCAACATGCCTCCTGTAGTTTACCCCACGTTAGTGCAAACACATAATCACCACTCAGCCAATCAGTGCTGCAAGCTGATCTTGTTTCTGACTCTCTACTCATGTTGCCGTTATGTGTTCTGTCATCCAAGATGCCTTTATCAGAGAGTAACAAATCAGTTCCCACAGAACTGACAGGGTGAAAATAAACACAGACAAAGGTAGACATTTAGGCTTTGTTCAGACTGCAGGCAAATCTGATTTGCTTCACAGATCAGATCTTTAAGACAGACTGTCCTCACTATAATCTGCAAGTCAGTTCAGATGCCTCAGATTTATGTTGTGACCCTCTGGACGGGCCCAACCCCTAGGTTGGAAACCGCTGTGGTAAATTGCCTAATAAGCCATTTTCACAGCAGCCATTTTGACATGAAATAACAGCGTAAACACAGGTGTTACCAATGATACTAATTAAGGTCCCATTCCATTCAGGTCAAAAAGAGTCAGTGTTCTCCTATTGTGCATATTAGCTTACTGTAAAGGCAAGTGCAATAAATGGAACAGGACCTTAATTAGTGTCATTGGTAACACCTGTGTTTGCTCTACTATTTCATACCAATATGGCTGCTGTGAAAAATGTCTGTACAGTAGGTAAAATTAGCTCCATCTCAACCAGCAAGAGTAAAATACAGATTGCACATTATTGCATCACCAGGCTAATAATGTTAAATAGTAAGATATCAGTCATAGACAACATTTATTTCATTCTTTACCAGCAGTGGGGGACTTTAGTCACATGACTTGACTTAAGTCAAATGTGAGGATATAAGACTAACATTGATAAAGGATTCAACTTTACTTTAACTTGGTATTCATGACTAGAGACTTAACTTGTTCTTGAGAGAGATGATTCAAAAGGACTTGACTTTTCAAAATCAAATACAGTGTTTGGATTTTTCTAGATATTGAGAAGTTAAGTTTTGTTGTTTTAAACATGATTGGTTGTTTTATAATGCAATGCATGAAAACCTAGCAACCTGCTAGACAGCAGAGATCATAATAGCACCCATTCATGAGTGGGCTAGTCTGAAAATACTAAACTTTGGATATGTAAGATTTGCAGCACAACAACCACATCTGTCACTTCATCTGTCACTACAAAGCCCACAGAGAAAGGTAACACCATGTGAATATATCTTTTTGGCCACCTTATTGGCTGGTCAGACATTAGCTAGAAAGCTAAAATTAAGTTTAAGCTCTGTTAGACTTGGTTTGGAATTAATTTTGCATTTTATTGAGATGATATATTGTTAATGTAAAAGACAGTTGGCAGGACTGATTCAGGAACATATTGAACTGAACAATGAGTCATCTTGTCTTCCTTTATTCTCACCGCAGTAACTTGGCACTTGCTTTTCACTTGAGGGTCAAGACTTGAGACTTGCTAGTGACTTAGTGACTTGCATATTTGTGACTTATACATACTAATATGTATATAATAATATACTAATACTAATACATCCATACTTTTACTTGTAACAGACAAATTCTACACTCTCATGCTGGTACTTTCACGCAACACCAGAACAGCCAGAATTCTAGAACTACTAGAACGGCCATAAGTGGTCATTTTGATCTTTGACTTCCAAACTCTATTATCTCTCATGGTAAATACCAAATGAAGGGATTAATGCATATATTCTGTTAGTTTATCTTTTTTTTAAATTAAATAACTAAAAAATGTACATTTTGTAAAATAGATTTATATATTTATCAATATGCATTCCATCACATGTAGTAATAACCATCAGTGACCCACTTAAAATTTTAGATTAATCTAGAATTGCTATTAACTATAAACATTCTAACTTTAATAAAACATATTGATATTTTTGATATGTAAGGGTGCTTTGTTTCAAAACTTTAGCTTTAACACAAAAATTCAGTGAGTTATAGTTGCTGAGACTGAGAAAATGTTACGCTTGTCCCTGGTCTCCCCTACTTTTTTTTAAATTATTTGATTCTAATTAATTAATTATTTGTATCTTATTGTTGGGGAATTGAAAAATGAGACCACTTGTGACATTTGACGTTTGACAGAGACAGTGAGAGTTGCTAAGCAACCAAGGTGCATCTCCAACTGTGCAAAAAGTTACATATAACAGCGGCAATATCTGTGTGATCGGTACGACCGCAGATGGCCAAAATGGACAAAAATTATCACATTTTCTTTGCCTTTTTCTGTAATTTATATAAAATGTATTTTAAATAAATATACAGGCACTTTAAGGAAAAGTCAGTTATCTGCAGCTTTGTATTTTTTAATTTAAAAAAGTTATTGCATATATAAATTTCAAAATCACTGCCTTGGATGGTCTAGTGGGAGTACTTATTCTACCACTGCTGGTAACCACATGTGAGCCTGAATTATTTAAGACACATTTGAAAAGCTGGGCCCTTAGTGTGGATCAAAACCTCCTATTAACCAAGCAGCTTTATTGAAGAGTCACCATTCACAGAAGATCTGGACATGGACAAAAAGACAGCAAAGTGACATGTAACTCAAAAGGAACACAGTGAACTCTGTGAAGCGTGTCTTTCCATCAGTGTCAGTGGTGTCAGTACTTAGTGACATCAGAAGACTCAAAGGGAGCTAATGGTGACCACTAATGGTCCAAAAAATGAAAAAATATATGTCACTTAAATGGTTTGGCATCATTTTCATTAATTGCCGTTCTGTCATTTCTTCAGTGTCACTGAGGCTGTAAAGTAATAAAAGCATAATGATAACAGTGAAATCACAGCTGTTTGTGTGTGTGTGTGTGTGTGTGTGTATGTGTGTGTGTGTGTGTGTGTGTGTGTGTGTGTGGCTCACCAGGTGTGTGTTGATGGAGTGCAGGCTGCTGACAGTCCAGTCCACTTCAGGCAGCGGTGATCCAGATCCATTGCAGCTCACAGTCACGTTGTCGCCCTCCATCACCAACACACTGCTGTGGCTCACACTGATCTCTGGTAAGTCTGAAGACACACACATGCAAATACACACACACACACACACACACACACACACACACACACACACACACACACACACACACACAGTGTATGTTCACATTAATATGCACCTGTCACTGTCTGTCTACATATTTTCACACCAAATCAATTAATCACTTTTCATTAATGCAACAAAATTAGAACAAAGGAGGAACTGGGATACACATCCTCACACACACACAGACACACACACACACACAGACACACACACACACACACACACACACGCACACACACACACACACACACACAGGCACACACTAGATGTCACAGGGATGAGTCACCGCCAGGAGATAATACTGCAGAGTCTACAGCCTCTGTCAGAATCAACACACAGCTCCTCACATCAGATTCACCCTCTGAACTCTGTCACACCTCCTCCCCCTGCCCGCCTCCACTCGTCTCCCTGCTCCTCTTCTCTTTCCTCCGTTTCACCTTTAACCCTTTCCTTCTTCCTCCTGCTTTTTCTGTCTTCTTCCGTCAGACGCTCTCCCTTTCACCCTCCCCACTCTCTTCCCTCCCTCCTTCCCTCCCTCTCTCCCCTCTGCTGCTTCCTTTTTCTTTTCCTCTTTTTGAAATGCAGGTCACACCCTCCTTCCTCCTCCTCCTCCTCCTCCTCCTCCGCCTCCCCTCCTCTTACCACAGTTGTGGATGTACATGTTGTGCAGTCGTATCTTGGAGGCTCCGTTCTTGCAGTACAGCTGCTGTGTGTGGAGCCCGGCCTCTCCTCTCTGCTGCCACAGTTGGATCCAGCGGATATCGCAGCCGCAGTCAAACACCACGCCGTCCAGACGCCTGGACACACAATTACGAAACAACATAATCAACAAAACTAGTCCAACCACCAGGGACATAACACAAAACTGAAAGGGATGTAACAATATATCAAATATTGTGATATCACAATAAAAAAATGTATCAATACCATACTGGACTGTCAAATCATTGCCAGACAATTCATTTCAATTTTTGCACATACTTAAAATCACTTTATTGCTCTGACAAGATATACATTCTCCCTAACTTATTAAAGAAAGAAAGCAGAAGCACTTTAAGTTGAAAGCAAAAACAAATCTTATATGAATAAAACCTGTTGCATATATCTGATCTATTATTTCAAAAAGGGTGTTTTTATTGTTGTTTTTTTTAGTATTGTCATAATAATAATAAATAGAATACATAGATTTTGGTATTGTTACATCTCTAAAAGCTACTATCTGTGTTTTGGTTGAAAAATGTGTGGGGCCCACATTTATCTTGCTTTTGACAAATCACAGACATTATTAGCTCACTGACCATACTGCATTTTAAAGAAAAAGAGTTGGTGCATGCAGTGGCAGAAGGTTCAGATGAAATGAGAGTCGGTGTGAAGTGTCTATGACAAATAAACAGAAAGCTGTTGACACAAATTGCGAAAGCTCTCCTGGCTGTTTTGCATTTTTGAGATGATCACTAACTAATGACTAGCAACTAAAATGCCAGACTTTAATGTTAAATCATGAGGTAAATACAACATAGGTCAAAAAAGCTGATAAAAAGTTATTGACGATGAATGTTTGAGTATCCCACATATAGGTGCGGTAAGTGATTCTGCAAAAAAATAGCTGATTGTTGAGCCTCATTCCCAGGTTGCCATGCCGACGTTTTGGGTTGATGGCTCGGACCGAGCCACTTAACAAAACAATGAGACTCAACAATCAAACCAACTCAAAGTGCCAGTTGACTGCATTCAGGCAACCTGGGAATGAGACTCAAAAATCAACTATCTTTCTCCAGAATTACTGATCCCAGCTTTAAAGCTATCTTTACCTCCATTGTTTTAGCAGATTTGTGTACATTTTGGCAGACCTGCCTGCTGCTATGGTTACTAGCATGCCCTGTTTGAATTATACAATAAATTCAAAGCCAAGATCTGAAGTTATAAGAAGTCACGACACTAAAAGGTGTTAAATTGTGCCAATTGTGTGACTGACAGGTCAGTCATTACTGGAATAACTTGGATGCTTTTGACTCTGTCTAGGAGTGCATTATCTCTTTATATCTAAATAATATATCTGCATCCCTCTACACATCTAACAACCACCTAATGTAAAGATACAACAGAGTTTTCTTAACGAAACACACAAATAATGGAAGTAGCGACTAATATAACAATAGCAAGCTGAAATCAGTTCATCTTCTTCTATCTTCAGCAACATAAATATTACTGAAGCAGTGACAAAGCAGACTACAACTGAAGGCGGTAAGCCCCTCCAGCGATGACAATAATGATATTCAGCAAGACAGGAAGTCAAGTTGTGAAGGGTTGAATACAAGGGATTTAGATCCCAGTATTTCCCAGGAATTCTCATCAAAATTTGCTCTGGCTTCCCAGGAAACATAATCGCAGCAAAGCAGAATGTTTGGTCTAATTGTGTCTGCTTGTACATTTTGTCTGCGTACAGCTGTGTTTACGTACAAAAGACTCGCATATAGACTGAAACAAAGATGCCTTATCCAATCCTCATTAACACTACAACGCAAACTGTCATAGCTAGAGCCTGACCTCGAAATGCTGTTAGTGCTGTAATACAACTTTTTAGCAATGGTGGTTTCTACTAGTCATTTTTTCTGCTAAAATGTCAGCCTACAGTTCAGCTGTGTGGCAAAATACTTCACTCTAAGTGTGAACAAAGCCACACATATGCAGGCAGTAAAACTGTTGAAATCAGACTTTAAAGTGCCATTCAACAAGTGGAACCTGAGACTTTTTGCGTCTAAGTGACTAATGGGGATAACATTTTATTAAAGTGGTTCACAGGGAGAGCACTGCAGCCGGCAGAAACGAAACTGAGCTATAACATAATCCCTCCATGGAACTGCACATGATTAACGTCCGTCCACTAAAAGTGCTCAGATTGTTATTCTACAAGTCTGGTAGTATTATGGAAAGGATCCCTACAGAGATAGACCGTTTTGTTGAAGAGCAAGATGTGATTTGTTTAACCATAAAGAGATGTTTTATTGCTCCTGCCAAACTAACCAGACTCCCTTTGCAAAACAGTCATTTTAATATCGTCATAAAAAATAAAATTTGCCAAAAATGTCTTGGTTCATAATTCCAGTGTTCCAGCAATCGCCAGCTCTGGCTGTATTGTGAAGGTACACTTAACACTGCCTCTCTGATGTCCAACCTCTCTATCACTCTTCTCCTGATATTTTCTAATGCGGTCAATGAAGCGTTTATTTCAACCAAATCAAAGTTGTCGATTGTTGGAACAGTGGGAAGAGAAGTCAAGATGTTTCTGAGTAAAAATGACAATTACAATCTTAAAATTACAGTTTTGCAGTCTGGTGAGTTTGGGGAGAGCAATAAGAGATAACTAACAAAATAAAATAACAGGATGTATAATATTTAATTAATCGCCAACTATTTTGATAATCAATTTGAGTAATTTTAAAAGAAAAAAGTCAAAGTTCTCTGATTTCATCTTTTAAATGTAAATATTTTGTGGTATCTTTGGTTCTTTATGACAGTAGTATGTTCTTTTGCACCAAAAAACTACTAGGTTGATCATAAAAATAATGAATGAATTTAACTCTGTAGGGATCCTTACCATAATGCTGTCTGATGGCAAAAACAAGCACTTTTAGTGGATTTACTTCGAAGGTGTCCAGTTGCCTGCAGGGATTACTTCATCCTTTAACTTCAGGTCAGTACTATAAAGATCCTACACCCCCTTATAACCATTAAAACATGTTCAAACTGATGATGTTAAGAGGATATGCTGACAATCAGGGGATCTGGTGATTCTGTGTGATTCTGTCAGAAAATCTCAATGAAAACCAATTTTTTTTTTTGTTAAATTATTTGCAATTCTTTGTTTAAAATCAAACCCCATTCATTAGGAAAGAGTCACATATTCCTGAGAAGTTAGAATCAAAAAGTCACAGGGGGTAACATGAGTTTCCGTCTGTGCAGACACGCCTCCGTTAGCAACAGCAAGACAGGAGGCAGTAACAATCTCCAGCTGCACAAAAAGCACCACTCTCCTAATTAGGAACATTATTCACAAAAATTTATGATGATTAACAGTTTCAGTAATAAAAATCAGTGATATAATCAAGTGACTGCTCACATAAACATACATGACAGTCACCACAGACGTATGACTGTGTTTTTTAATAGTTGGATTTATTCAAATTAAGGGACGAGAAGGAAAACAATGGAAGCCTGCACCGTGACATTCAAATGTGAGAAGGTCAAAGGTCACAGCAGTGTCCCGGCTATCAGTCTGAGGCTATATTAGAGGCAGGCAGGTATCATTAGGCTCCTCCGTGCATACATTTCATTCTCAGAGCGGCGGTGTGCAGAACCGAGTCACATTATTCGACACTATACTCCACCCCTGCATTTTGCATATGTCCAATTTGGCGGCTGTGATTGGCCAATTTTGTCAAGATGAATGCCTGTCCAAATGTCCTTGACAGAGGTCAATAAGATATTGCGGGATGTATGAATAATGTATGCGTGATGTCCACCGTGCCATATAAAGTAATGAGAATAGATTTCCTCAGGTGGATCTCGCTTATTATCAGGCGCTCACTGGATCTGATACTGTAGACAGAGCAGAGAATTTTCATATTCACCATAGCCCAGCATTCTCATTGAGCTAACTAGTATCCTGCAAGCAGGGAAATAGCACAAAATTCTGGACTCCATACATATGAATTCTGTACGGGAGGCTCCCCACATCCACGGCTGTTCATTCTAACGGAGCAGGGACGGGATATTTTTATCATCTCTCGATCATTTTAATGCTTTCACTTCACTGGACCAAACTGTGCTGCCCTGACAACCATCTGTCAGGTTAGGAATGACAACTAGAAAACTACTGGTTGGCAACTAGTGACAACTGGTGAGTGCTGCAGGAACTGACCCTTCCTAAACCCCAACTTTTCACTTTGTCCACCAATGACGGTTGAGCCAGCTCGGAACCTTCTGTTTCCTATGCATGATCTGATCATCTTATCTAATTCAATAAGATGACAATTTTATAGGAAAAGGAGAAAGTTGACTGAGGTTCCAAGTTTGCTCAACTGTTACTCTATGTTCCACTGAAAGTGGCTTGTAGCCTGATGCTGTGTCACTAGTAGTCTGAACCACTTCTGAAGCACAGAGCAAGAAGGGGTGGGACTTAAGCAGAGATATACTTGCTTTTAACTATGCATTTGCGTACGCATGACATCTGCCTTGTGCATCCTCCATCCATTTGGAGTGTTGGTTGTGCACATCCTCAGAAATTAACGCTACATGTCTGCAAGATGCAATACACACATGACCGATAGGCACAACTACCCTCATCTTTACGACATATCGTTGCAGCTACACAGCGACAAACATGCCTGCCATAACAGCTGACGACAGATAAGTTCAGTTTTGGAAGTGGACTTCAAAACATGTCAAAATAAATGGAAACTGGCTCTAGACTATGTACATGCATGGTGGAAGATGATGGAAAAAGGATAAAATGCAAAATTTGCAGGACAGATGACATCATCTGTCTTATCCGCAAACAGGTGAATTCTGTGTTCAAGGGATTTAATGTTAAACTTATGACACCAGTTGGAAATCCTACAACAAGGTCATGGGTTTTTCTGTGCACCTCTCAATGCTGGCTGCCTAAATTGGCACAGAAGCATCAAAACTTTGAGAACCCATGTTCTAGTATCTTTGTGGGTCCTCTACACATGAGGGACCTCTATACTTAGTCCCCTTTCCCACTAGTCCTACACTGAAAGGACACATCTACTTTCAAAGAAGTGCCCAGCTTTTTTCAATATATCACATAGGAAAAACAACTACAAACATCAGCTCTAAAAGGAAAAAACTAATTTTCTACTCTTTTCCTCAATTGCTGTAATTTGTGTTTTGATTATAAAACCTTCATTAGGCAACAAAACCTTTTTTTTCCTCTGATGAATATTTCAATCCAAGAAGAGAGAAGAAAAAAAAACACCTTTGGTACTTTTGAACGGAAGATATTTAATTGACTACAAAAAAGATTAAGCTGTAGGATACATTTTCAGAAATCCTCTTTGTTGTGAACAAATGCGGCATAATATTTTCTTCAGAACAGATCACACAGACCATTTACTGTCGTCTTTTCAGCTATTATCTGAGGCGGATCATACTTTATCATTCCTACAGTGACACATGCATATTTGTCCATGCGCAGGATGGTACAACAAGATTAGCCTTACCAATGCTTTATAAATGGTTATAATCAGGTTGCACACATGTTTTAAAATCATTAATAAACAGTTATAAATAAGTTATAACACAGTGTCCATACATCAGTGTGGGCTCACTGTTTGGCAAGCTCCAGTTACTGTTTAATCTTACAAAAGAGTTATTAACATTTATAACTGGCAAAAGGGAGCCTTCTTGTAAAGTGTAAAACACATCACGATTTATTAATGACCTAATTCATTTCTGTAATAATGATGAGGAAGGCTGCTGAAAACGTCAAGGTAAACAACACTGATAAAGCCTTATAATCTAATAATTTGATATATTAATTTACTATACCAAATTCAACTTTTTGACTATTAAAATATGGCGAAAGTGGTTAAATGATAATAACCTTTTAATAAATGTGTGATAAAACTGAAATGTATAAATGCTGCTGATGGAGAAGACAAAGTAAGCTGAGTTAGCAATAAGATCTGGGGCTTTACAGTACAGATAAATGAAGGCTCACTATTTAACAAGCAACAGGACACTGTTGCCCTTTTTATCTGTATTGCTTATTAATGATATAAATAATAATGGTTTCAGTCTTTACAACCTAATTCATAACCTAATTATGAGCCATTTATAAATCTTTTTAAAGGGTATAGTCCAATAGGAAAGTGCAAGATTTTAGAAATAGCAGGGCCAAAAAGATAAAAGTTTCTAAATTCATTTGGGTAGCTGTTCAGCTGAATGTTTTCTGCACGATTTATTAAAATTGAGTATGTCTTCCTTTGGAAATAAACAACTTCTCATAAATCAACACAGTAAACTAAACTCCAATTACAATAACTGTCTTTCAATCAGGAGAGACTAAGAGTAAAAGAGAAATGGTTTATTGGCACGTGCATGATATATGAAACATGAACAGTCTTTGGCGGTTAGACCCCATTGAGGTGAAACAATATGTATATATATATAAATGGGGGTGATGAAGCTGTAGAGAAGAGAACCCCCCGGGGTCTAGACACTGGCGGTGGTGAAGAGGTGCAAAGCAGAGACTGGTGAGGTGAAGTGGCTCTGGACTGCTGCTGCCTGGACCTGAAGACTGGAGGAGAGGGCGTCGGGGAGGATCAAGGTGAACACCGTGTGGCTACCTGGGTCCAATGACTGGAGGAGAGAGGGGTGGAGGAGGGTCGCGCGACTGACTGAATGACAACTGATGGAGCAAAGACAGAGGTGATTTAAGGTTTTGGCAGCAGCAAATTGACTGGCTATCGCGACCGTGGCAAAATCTGATTGGATAGTAAAGACGAAGGTGAACGCCCACAAACAGCTGATTAGAGGGAATAGGAGGAGAGAGCTGGAGTAAAGGAAATTTATGAATGAAGGCAGTGTAATAGAAGGTCTTCCTGATTGAACTTACGCTGAGCTTCATTTGTACTTTGTCTCTACTTTCCCTATTATTAGTACCAAAGTTTCTTTCCAGGAAACATTCTAGGAAGTTATTAGGGAATCGCTGACCCAAAAAATCCTGCATTAGCATTTTATTTGCCAACATGAAGGTCTAAATGGTGTTCCATAAGCATCTCCACATTAAGAGATGGAGTAAACAATGAAATCCTGATACAGAGAGACATTTTGCTGGTCTAGAAGTAGTCCATTTTAAATATGTTTAGGACAAAAATACTGGAATCAGCCTAATTTATGCCCACCAAGTTTAAGTTTTTGAGAACATCGCAAATTTCTGTAAGAATTTATAATATCACACACTGCACTGCAACAAAGCAACTCCAGAATTACATGCATTAATGTATAAACGTATGAACCTTATGTGAACTATGATAACTACACAGCTCTCTTCACAGACAGGTAGCTCCCTGCGAGCCTCTGCAGAGGAGAATTTCACCGTTAAAAGGTTTTCATTTAATGCTGAGCAAGTTGAACCACAAGGGATCAAAGCTCACCAGCGCAGGGCAGCCCAGGCTTTCCCCCTTTATACTGTAATTATGTTAATTGTTAATAAGAACTACCACCTCCATACATTACCCAGTATTCCTCTGGGCAGAGCTGATCAGGGCCAACAGGAAAAAAAAAGCAGGATATTTTGCTTAAAGCTGCAACCCTGCGTTTCAGATGTGTACGGTGCAATAACACGGTTGTGATTTTACAGCTCTGCCATCCAAACAAGTTACGAGGCAACAAAAGGAAAAAAAAAAACACACAGCAAACTGACAGCTGGAAGTTGATAAATGTCTGGAGGAGAGCAGATTAGACTTAGAAAAGAATAAAAGCAAACAGCAGTGTGACCCCAGATGCAGAGAGCTAACAGCGTGATGTTTCCTTGAAGCTGGCTAACGATCCACCCCGCTACTCCAGAGGAGAGCTAATGATCACCACCGGAGGCTGTTTTTCCGGGAAATGTACACACAGGTGCTTTGGCTGAGGAGCCGTGGATCACAAGCAACGATAAGCTATATACCGCATTGTTGCTCGCGCGCTTTGATCTCAGCTTGAATGCTCCGCTTCCTCTCCTTACACCGTTGTCAGAAATTATTTTAGGTTTTTGAATCCTGTGTGTTTAATAAATCGCCTTCTTTGGCACATTTTACCACCGCGCTGATGTTGAGTGTGACTGTAGGTTGTGTTTCCTCTGGTGCCTGGCTTTGAGGTAATTCAGCAGAGAGATGTGTGGTTACTGTAATTGCTCTAGCAGCTCTTCTTGTCACATTGTAAGTCACTTCGACTACAATACAGCACACCCAGATGTTAATGAATATTAATAAGAAAATAATATTTGTAAATCTATTTCTTACTAGTAGTAAGCTGCCCTCATTTCCAAAGGCAATTAAGGAATATTTCATTAGCTAACCATCTCATTATGCCGGGTTACGTCAGAATAATGCCTGTTCAGAGCTGTAGCATCTACTGTGTGGGAGCTGAGCGTATCTGTGTTTAGAGTCACAATAACAGCTGAGTCCTGCTCTTTATTTAGTTTGGACAAATTTACACTCCAGCAACTCCAGCCAAACTTGCATTAAATCACATTTGCCAAACACCTCTGTTATCCCTCATCCACAGTTTTTTTTCCTCTTGTATAAAGAAACATGCTGTTATATAAATACTAACATTAAAGGATACAACCAGATAGTTTCCTGTAATAAACAATGTATTCTGAATGGATCTTCTGGTGAGGATGCATGTAGCTTTGGCTTCAGTCTTATAGCATTAGATTGTGTATCTGGCCATCACAGGCATTTTTGAGAAGCATTGACAGGCGTCTTGGTTTGAAACTGCAATATGTAACATTTTTGCATTAAAATATCTAAAAATGCTAGACTCAGCTATGTATTTTGTTCATTTGTGTCCTTGCATTATCCCAAATATTCTCCACAATGTTTAAACCCAGTGAAATCTGTATTTATCTGTTTGCAATAACTTCCAGGAAAACACTGGCTGCGTCACTCAGTGAGGAAGGAAGTTGGAGAACGTGACTAAACATTACTTGAATAAAACTTACATACAGACCTCATCCATGAACATGATTTCTGCCCAAGTCACATCAGATTTTTTTTAGTGGATGTTTAACAATGAAATAAATACAAACGTGGGTTTAAACAACCACCACAGCTGATTAAAATCTATCACTCAAGTAAGTCATACTAAAGTATGCAACCTATTGTAGTGGTAAAATATAGTTCAGCATATATTTTACCACTACACTATCCTGTGTTTTCCTGGAACTTACGGCAACTAGCAAGTAGCTAGCAATGGCTAGCATGAAACGCATCATTTCCATGAATAAACTATGTATTTCTTTGGGTCTGACCATTATTGGTAACATTTGCGATAATGTAAGTATACAACTCAACAAAATATATAACATGTATAGTGTTTTTTGACATTTTAATGAGGAAATGTAACATTATAGTTTTTAAACAAATGTAAACATTAAACAGTTAGCTAGAGAGAGAGAGCTATCAACCATTCAGCAGTCTTTAGCATTAGCTTACACTAGCTAACGACAGTCATCATTTCAGCTGACAATATTCACAGTCTTTGCTTAGAGGCCTGTTTTTGTTTGAAATGGGAAACCCATTGTTTCAAAATTCACGGTGAATTCAGAGTGGCCCACTATCAGCTGTGGCTTTATGCAGCCCACCCTCACCAGAAAAACAGCTGTATAGGTCATCTGTGCAAGAAGCTTATTATGACACATATTTATGATTTTTTTTTAAATGGTGATCTCTAGTGGCTATAGAAGTGATGAAAAAAAGCAATACTGGGTGCATGGACGCCTCAAACAAACAGGACTATTACCCAAGAGACTAGGGTTCATGCCCCATGCTGAAAACAAAAGTCAGTGATGAGCGCGACCTAGTTCACTTACGCCACATGACTTACATTATGTTATGTGTTTATTTTAGCTCAAATCATCATCTTTTCCTAAACCTAACCAAATGGTTTTGGTGCCTAAACCTAACCAGACTCCGACAGCTTTTTCAACGTTAACCATGTGTTTACCGTGATATTAATTGCATCACATAATTTATATTATGTAGGCCAAATGAAGGTCCAATACGCCTGTCGCTTCCACTTCTCTCCACAGGTCACGTGTCGTTTTCAGAATCACTGACAATCAACCTGTCCTGTTACTTTATGGTATGCGATACTGGAAATAAGAGATTGGCATAGGCGTAGCAACAGTAACTAAGGACTTATGGAACAGTCAATTCTTTCTCTTTGATGGTACAGTATATTGACTATTTGTTCTCTACCTTTTGTCTCCATTTTTAATGCAAAGCAGTCATTACTGTTGTGTTTCAGCGCTGCACTTCCCATAGATCAGTTGTCAATCAAACAGCGTGACCAGTACTGTCATTGTGATTGTAGCATGGTAGAAAAGACATAATCTAGCTGTCATGCCATCAGATTGGCTTTTCTTAAAGCAGCTGATTGACAGTCAGTCATCTATTCATAGGCAATAGGCTGAATACACTAATGTTGCCATGAACTGGCCCCATTTTATTGCTAGTTTGCTGCATCACTTCTGCACTGTTGCTCTTTTTCTATCAGAAACGTCAAATTATGCTCAGTTTTCATTGAACAGCAGGAGGTGGAGAGATTAGAGTTTGGAGAAAGAATGGTATAAATCAATCAGGGGGAATAAATGCGGAGAAAAAAACGGAGAGTTGACTCAACCGGTGTCAAATTTAATACTCTTCTCGTCAGCAAGAGCTTTTACAACATAAGCATTTCTCCCTGATCCTGCTAAATTTGCTTAACAGTTGCTTTTACCACACCACACTTTAGTGTGTATCATTGCTTCACCACACTCCTGGTTGTCGCTGGACTGGCGCCATCCCTCTCACGCTGTATCTTCTGCTTATGTCATGGATAAAGTGCTATGCTGCAAATAATAATAAATCACCGCTTTGTCCCATCATTGCTTTTCTGTAAGGTTGCAGCCACTTGGCCAGGCAGCATCCCGACAGGCTCTTTCGCTGCCTGACCTTTTTTTTTTTTTTCTTTTTTTTTTTTTTTTCAAACCACTATGGCTTTTTTTGTGTGTTTCTGAGGAGCCAGGCCCGACTTTGGCTTATCGACAAAACCACCTGCACTGCAATCATGTAGAGGAGAGGGGACACCCGAGTCAGGTCAGGGAAGGCTCCGGGTAGGGAAAATGGACAAAGTGAGCAGGAGCGTGGGGCAATTTCTTCAGTCAAAGATTCTGGCAGGGATTCTTCAGATACTTCTGTAGGATAGACGTTTGAAGAGGTTCTTTATGTGTAAATTCACATTCAAGATGGACGAGACAGTGATATGTGTGCTATCTTTTCCTGGTTTGACATGTAGAGTGAATTCTCTCTTGCTGTGAATTTCCATTGTGTGACTTTTTTTTTAAAATTATACATCTTTTCATACTAAAATTGTGTTCATTACAAAACAAATCAGAATGCACACAGAAACCACATTCTTTATGAGTCTGTTGCACCCAACAGGGTCCAAAGTAGCACCAAAAGAGTAACTAGACACAGGCAGCTCTTCTCAGCAATAAAGCTGTAAAAATCCAAGTACACTTCCTGCTCAGCACCAAGGGACAGACAGGCCGTGTTCAGACACGTTTTTAAAATGTGTCCAAGTGGACATCTCAAGTACAGGTATGACACAGGTGTGACATCCGATCACTCAGATCACATTTGGAAGTGTTCTGAGCCATGTTACCACACTCTTTCAGCAGGAGGACCCCCCTACTCAACCAATGAGCTGTCCACAAGAAACAGCTGTCCATTTCTGTTTGGTTCACTGTAAGGCAAATTACGTGTTTGAGCTCTTTTACCTGCCAACATAAGAACAGGATGTTTGGGAACAGACTAGTCCCTGAAAAAACTGTATAATTTTGAGAGTTGTTGAGTTAAGAGAACCTTTGTGAAATTCTGCCTACAATAAATTCTTAATTATTCAGGCATTCTTGTAAATTGAGTAAATGTTATACATCATTAGATATTATCATTCTGTCCTCAGGGAAAAACATTATATCCATTTGTTCCAGCATGGTGGCTACTACTGTTGAGCCACTGGTTAAAAACAATACATTTTGCAAACGTGTTTATTTGCATATAAAGCAGGGAAATTAAATGTCTACAGCAAATTCCTAATTTTGTGCACTTCTGCACTTCCATAGATCAGTTGTCAATCAAACAGTGTGACCAGTACTGTCATTGTGATTGTAGCATGGTACAAAAGACATAATCTATCTGTCATGCCATCAGATTAGCTCTTCTTGAAGCAGCTGATTGACAGTCAGTCATCTATTCACAGGCAATAGGCTGAATACACTGATGTTGCCATGAACTGGCCCCATTTTACTGCTGGTTTACTACATTACTTCTGCACTGTTACTCTTTTTCTATCAAAAACGTCAAATTATGCTCAGTTTTCATTGAACAGCAGGAGGTGGAGAGATTAGAGTTTGGAGAAAGAATGGTATAAATCAATCGGGGGAAATAAATGCGGAAAAACCGGTTGAGTTGAGTTGACTCACACTCACACTTTTACTCTTTGACTCTGTCATTAATGTCTTTCTTTGTCACCTGTGATGTGGAAACAGCAGATTTCCACACAGTCTGAAAAAGTAGAAGTGTGTAAAGCCCTGCTCAAAGTGTTCATAACTCATAGTTCGGTTACAAAAATCCCAGCATGCCATGGAGCATCTCTCCTGCTGTGGTGGACACAGCACAGGTAAAATATGAGGCTCACTGTGGGCTAATAGAGGCGCTGAGCTGGAGAAACAAAAAGGAATGAATAGTCAAATATTCATATATTCATTGTCATATTCAGATGGACAGTAACAGACATTCAGTTGACAAAATATCCCTTGTGTTTATTTACATATAGAGTGAGATCCGATCACAAGCGGTCATTTCATGTGGAGACGTATACTAACGCCAGGTCTCAGAGCTGTCCATTTGCAATTGGATCACCCAGAACACATGTTAATACCAGGTCTGACCAGGCTAATGGAGTTAATTAGCAGTTAGCTGGTAAACCAGCCAGAGCAAGACATATTTCTCGGGAGCTGTTGGAGACCAAAACAGAGTCAAAAGGAGACTGAATATTAAACTTTTATCTGGCAGACACAAATATGAGTCAAAGTGAACGCTAATGCTGCTCCTTATCTTCTGTATACATAAATTAGCACCTGTTTGCTAATGCGTTTATGTCAATGTTGTGCTGCAAGATCTGCAGTGCCGGTCTGTTATCTACAGGAGATCCAATACACACTGATTGAATACAGTGTTTACAATTATTATTGCAATTTTATTTTCCACAAAGAATCGTGTTTACTCATCAGACATCCAGACCCGGGAGCTGCCCAGTACAACCACAGACGTCGAGCTCCACAGTCACTGGCCAAATGGTTTGCTCCCAGAAACTTTCACCCCAAAGGCTCTGCTTCCACGCCAGTGCGAAGCTGGCAGTCTCTCCTGTTCTTACTCGTGCCTGTTTTTGCCTGTAATTTTGTGGCTTCAGTCAAGTGTGAAGTGGTGCACTGGTGGCTGTTATTGCAGTTTGAGTGGGGAAGTTAAAAGTTGGTGTTCATTTATTGTCCATTAATCTATGTGTGTTTTTTGCCTGCTGAGGCAATACCTGACATTCAAAGGATTTAGACAGTTGCATCCAGAGCGACTTAAAACATTCAATAACAGTCATGTCAAAGGCAGAGAGTACCAAATTAACGACACATCAAAAAACTGTTTTAAATGTGATTAAGGCAGAGCCTGAGCTAGGTTACAATAATAGGTGATACTGCTGCTTGAGGGATAATTGAAGGCCCCATTTTCAGCTGATTAAATTCCCGTTGCCATCATATTGTAATAGAAATGAGTCTTCCATCTGTAGTCTCCACTCAGATGTGTTGTGCATGTCTAAAACCTTGCGCAGTTACTCCAAACACCATTTACTCTGGATAAAATTACTTCCGTCGACTGAAAGGGACCACGATGGTGAGCTGAAACTTTAATATAATCATGTAAATGTTGCTTTTCTGACAGAACTTGGAGTCGTGTAATGAATATATAAACATACTCAAATTTGACTTATTTCAGTAAGTAAGACCTGGGAGTAGACCTGGGCAATATGCCTGAAACATTTGTCAAAATGTAATGTTTCATTTCAATTGATGTGAATCGTTGTTGGTAGATTTAAAGACCTATTTGTAATAAAGGCCAAGAGAAAATTAAGGTTACATTTGACCACTTTATTTTGAATTTAACTGCCTTACTTTGAGTTGCACCACTTTATTAATCAAAGCACAGAGGTAATAGACTTAACAGACTAAAGAAAAACGAAAAAGCTGCCAAATTCACAAGCCTAACCTTGTGTCAATGGTGCAACTCAACAAGACTCCTGCAATCATATCACGCGCCATTATTAAAGGACATGATAAGCTGTTTATGAGCCAGAGTGATTCTGTTTTGTGACTGCAAGGTGGTCTGAGTTTAAAAGCACAAAATGTAAGTTTATGTAGTGTCATGATGTCTGAAGAAGCATGGGATCATGGGAGTGCTTTTTTTCCCTTCACTGTTAAACAACCACCATTGCAAACAAAAATCTATCTGAAACACAACAGAGCAGCTGGAGTGTGGAGCAGCGTTGCGTTTTCTCCCGCTCCGTCCTGCTCCTAATTCTCTCAAACCAGAAGTCTGACGTATGTCCAAGTGCCCATTGCACAGACACTCACACAGGCTATACTTTAAACTAAAGCTGAATTACAATGGATGTGACCGTTGTTGCAAACAGGAGAGATAACGCAAATACACAAGTCAACAAAATATGTACCACATAGTATTTTTAGACATTTTAATGCAGAAATATTAATAGCTTTACTGCCCTTTGAGTGAAACTACTGAACTTTTTTTTTCAACAGTTTTCTTAGTGCTGATACATAACACTGTGGCCCAATACACACAACATTAAAAAATAATGGAAAGAGATGTTATTGTACTACTGCAGTTAACTGCACTCCTATCATTTTCTTGAATTAATGTTCAAAGTGCAAGGATTTCATTAAGTTTCGTTGCATATTAAATAAAGTTGCACAAAAAGATAAACTGAACACTGTGTGAAGTTCCTTTCATCACCAGCCACAACACATCTGCTTTTTAACACTGCGTTGAAGCCACAGTGACACACCGCTTACAGCTGAATTCGGCTGTATTTAAAATGAAAAATATCACCTGGAATCACACCAACTGTAAACCGTCACCTGTATAACATGTCACTGAGGCTTTTAAAGGGAAAGGCCTTGTGTTTGCATTAACGCTTGTGGCTGCTTTCACAAAAAATGGTGATTATCAGCGAAGGTTTCTTCATTGTTTCCCCTACATAGATTCTACCACGCAGGCTGGGTTTTAAAGCTGGTGACCTCTTTAACGTCTAGGCCGCTGCAGCCCCAGATGCAGTCTTTTTTCCTATGTTTAACATTTTAATATCCGTTTTCCTCTTGTAAGTCAGTCTTTGATGTTTTTGAAGCAGCAGTGTAAATGTCACGTATTTCAGTAAGAGTTTGCCCTGAGTGCAATTGGGCCCTAATAAAATGAAGGTTAAAACTGAGTAATTTACCTGTCACGCGCAGCCTTTGGAAATTTAATGTTTAATTCATCCTAATCCACTGGCAGTCATATCAGAAGATTACAGGTTTGATCTATTCATATTTCATCCATATTCAAAGAAAAATCCATTTTGCAGTGAGAGGCGTAAATGTTTGACTTTGCGTCGGCCCCTGCTTCCCAGAGAGCCGGGATTAAAGAAGCGCTAACAGAATAAAGGGATTCAGGATGCACATTGCCTCTGGCACATCGCTTCAGTTGCTCAAGAAGGAGAATATTTCCCTCTTTTTGTGGACCCAGACAGAATGAGCTTCCTCGAAGACGGCCGTATCGGTGACTGCCGCTAACTTTGCTTCAAATAATCTCCAATAATATCACCCCGGAAGCCACAGCGGCAGATTTAGCATTTAGCCGCCCCATTCACCCTGCCGCTGTTTCTCAGGCTTTGGATTGGCCGGGCCGCGCACCACACTGCAGTGGCTCCGGTCCTTCAGCTAAAGGGCACGCAGACAAAGAGGCAGAGCCGATTATCTGTGTCTCATCCAGAGGCAGCACACAGCAGACGTCTATTGTAAAGCTTCAATGTGATGGTGGGGCCTTTTCACAGGAGCCACAAAGGACTTGAGATTATTGAGATTTCCCTGATAGTATTGTCATTGTCACTGATATTAAGATATTGCAAGGAGTGTGAAATATCTGTGCAACCAACCTGCAAAACAAAGCAACTGTTTTGCAGTTACACTTCACTGAGCTTGATAAGGAGTGTCTGATAAGGGAAAAACAGACTTAATGTACAATGACTGATAGGAAGCACCTTCTCCTCTTCACTCTTAACTGTTGGCTCATCGCACAGGTTGACTTTTGTTCCCAAGTTGGATTTTAATTGTGGAGTGGTTTGCGGATGGCGAGTGAGCACTGAAGAGTGAACCCACTGGAATGGCTGTCTGAGGTGAACAAAGTTAAGTCTCGACTTTCCGTTTAAGTAGCTGAATTAACGGTCACACACCTCTTTTTATGGAGTGAAACATGTTTTATGTCACCTAATTAATTACGTGTGAAGTAGCACTTAAAAGCATGAAATGTAGCGTTGAATTCCCAACCTGGCCAATCACAGCGCTAAAACATCATGCAGGAATGAAGTGGAATCAACTAATCTTTTCTCATTACGTTAGAATGAGGTGAGAGAATGTACTGTATGTGCTGTACAGAGTTCAGTCAACTCATTAAAACAAGTTTCTGAAGAGACATGATCAACATGTTATAACAGCAGATTTCTCATCATGCATTGTTTGAGAAAACTCCCTCAATCCTCTTCTTTTTACAGTTTGAATAAAATATCCACAATAGAAACTTGTGTGTCTCTAATACATGCCCTGGATCATATATCAAAATGTTAGTTTTTTGCATCATGGCTATGAGTGTGTGACTATCTTCTCCCACAACCTCTAATGCACTTGAAAATAAGTTTTGGTTAATAATGAAAACAACAAGAACATTTTTCATTTGACAAGAAAGGTTAGCTCCTTTTGAGTCATTACAAAATTACTCCAACTCACCTTTTCAAATCCACTCAAATTTCACCTAATTAATAATGTGTGAAGTATTTAAAGGCAAGAAATGTAGCTTTGATGAAGATATTCACTGTGAATGGATTTAACTTAACTTTTCTCATTAAGTCATTGCAAATATACAAGTGCTATTTGTTCCAGTTAAGTAAATTAAAAGTTCTAGTGTTTATTTTAAGAGCAGTTCAGAACTTATAAGTTCCTCTATCTTGAACCTTTCACTTGAAATGAATTGCATTCAACCAATCAGGTCAAGGAATCAGCATAGTAGCAAACCTGTCATCCTTATTTTTTTATAGTTTGATGAATACAATGTGATGACGACTGGTTCTAATGTGCTTTAAGTGCATTTAACATTCAAGTAAGCTGAAATGATATCAAGTTTATTGGAATTTATTCTGTTACCGTAAAATGCAGCCTTGACACTAACTTTTTCATAGTTTAGTTTTACAGTATCATTTAATAGTGATTTCATTAGGGCATTATCTGTTTTTTGTGTTATCTTTTTGGTCAACACGTCTGATATTTTGTAATAAAGCCTCTTCTTAATAGTAATTTCTATCTGTATGCAGAATACCCCCACTTTTTTCACTTCACAAGTTGTTGGTATAAATCAGTAGACGTTAATGAAATATACATTGAAACGATAACAGTTTTATTTTAATGCTTGTGAACTCCAGCTTAAAATAACTATTTTCACATTTCCTATTCATTGCAGGTCACTTTCACCATGTTGCAGCTTTGAAATTGCTCCTCTTTCATTGTTAAAAAAAAAAAAAAGAAATACAATTACAATAACGGTGCCTAGAATGACTGAGATAACACGGTGTAGCGACAGCGCCATGGCAAAGGGCCATGCTCTCCTTTCGTCACATAAAACGGAAATTATTTCAGCTGGTTTGATCTTCTTCTATTTACATAATATCAGTGTGGTTCAGCAGCACGGGTGGGCACTCATCATTGATACTGCATTGTGTTTTATTCTAATAATTAAAGGCAATAGCCGCCCGGTGAGCACGCTTCATTTGGCATGATTGAATGATTGGCACTCACCAAGCTAATATGGTTTGGGCGAGCACATAGACACAGTGAAGAAAGTAATGATGTCAGGGCCACGTCGCAGACTCTGTCCATGATAGAGTGACTCATTTCCTATTAGCGAGGCCTGATTCCACATGGCTTCCTTCTTGCATAACGCCTCGGCCCACGTCTGTGCCGCCACGCCACTCCAACTGACACCTCTTAACCAAACACACCAAATGGAATAGACATAAACCCTCACTCCTCATCAGCATTCACTAGGAAGCACGGGCATCACCCTGGCCCTGCTTTTCATGTAGAACAACAAAGACACCATTTGTACGCATCTAAAATGGTTGCTTAAGAAGAAATAGGATTGCACATCAGAGCAAATCGTGCTCTGTGAGCTGTAATGCTGATTCTGTTAAGGAGGGAGCTGCGCTAGTTTTGTGGCATGTGATGTAGTCTGACTGAGAATGTAAGGACATTTAACTGTTGAACTCACTGTACTCCTCAGGAAAAAAGGTCTGATCCTATTTTTCTTGTATAAAAGTATGAAATTAAAGCTGCACTATAATATATTTGATGGTTAAAAAGTAATAACACATATGATTAGCTCGTAACATTTAACTACTCAACCGTAAAAAAGTGAGTTAAAAATTACTCACCAGCTAAAACATCTCAATGCTGCTAACAAATTAATACACTAGTCGAATAAAAAAGTTTTTTCAAAAATATAAAAGTCTGAGTTTGAGCATTCTGCATACTGAATACTCTCACTTTTCATTTGTGAGCACACTGACTTGTTCAAGACTTCTGCACTTTCACTTAAAGGATCTCGCAAACCTGCCTTCAAATCTCCAGTATTTCTCTATAACATTAAATATTCATAACTACAAAAAGCAAAGTTTAAAAAATATATTTAGTCATAATTTATTAACAGTTCTGCTCTCATAAAAAAAAAAAAAAACAATCTGCTTTATCTGGACTGTGTGGGGATTTGATTGGCAGCAAACAAACAACCCACCATCCACTTCTGATTTCTAAATCCTGATTGGCGCTCTAAAGTTCGTGGCATCTCCTTTTTCTGACTGAACCATACCCACTTCAAACCGGCACACTGAGCTGGTAAACAGAAATGCAGAGATCTCTTATATTAAATAAACAAATCCGTTTCCAGCTTTGGCGGAGAGTCATTTGTTCATGCGGGATGCTGCAGTTTTCAGGGCCTTTGATCTTAATCCTCCTGACTGAGGTACCCACAGAACCCAGAGGTATGCTTTTTGTCATATCTTTCAGGTGTTTTATTCATTTTTCATGACTTTATCAGTCAGTTTTTTTTTTTACTAATGATTTCTTATCATTTTTTTCAATTTTAATTAGTGATTTTGTTTTAAAAACACCAATGTCCTGGGGTCCCGGGAAACCCTGGTCAAAAGGACCCAATTCTGCCTATGCAGTTTTAACAGCTGGAACTATTTACAGTATTTACTGAGTTAATATTTTCCATGGGTAAACAAACACCAATCATAGTATCATATGTTGCTGTTGCTTTTTGTGCAGTATTACTTCATACTGGCCCCAGTCAGGGCCCTCAGTAAAACTGGTGTAGAACCGCAGCAGCAAATACAGATTTCGTCATGTGCTCTGTTGAAAGGAATATTTTTGAACAATAAGCAAATCAACTGTATTTTTCTTATAATAATAATAATGATAATAATAATAATAATAATAATAATAATAATCAGGTTATCTAGTGGGTGAAGTGAGAGTATATTTCAGCAAGCTTTACATCAGCAATCTCTCAAACCAAACTCATCATAACTCAGTCATAACACTCTTCAAATAGCGATTCACATTTCAGTGTTTGATCATTTAAATTCTTGTTTTCAGTTTTCTGGTGTGACTTTGCTGAAACATACTGTGTTGCAACTATTTATGCCTCAGTTTTCCATTACTGAATTATCAAATAAAGTATATTAAACAAATAAAAATTAAACTTAACTCATCTATAATGTGGGTCATTTTTTTCAGATTGTAAAATGACAGAAAAAGACATTTTCAGACCAGTTTTGTGGAGAGAGATGACGGAGCTGAACCATGTGAAGAAGGCCTCTTTTTTTAATAGCATTGAGGATGCTTTGTGTGAGTTTAAATGGCCCAAAATAGGTAAATTACCTGAAGGCAACACCGTACCGCAGGGGGTTAATTACATTCCTAATAGGTCTAATCTTTTGAAAAGGTTTACTATGATGGCTGTATCTTTTTAAAGAGTATTTTTTGGGGCTTTACTTGACAGAACAGCTGAAGATATGACAGGAAAGGGGGAGAAAGAGTGGGGGGATGGCGTGCAGCAAAGGGACACAGGCAGGAGTCGAACCCACGGACGCTGCAGAGGACTCACATCCTCAGTACACAGGGCAAACGCTCTACCGACTGAGCCACCTGGCCACCTAATGCTTGTTTCTTACAGTAATCTATTCCTGGGGTCCCCAGTCAGTAGTCCCTATGTGTTAAATTTGTTGCTAGGAGGAGAGTTAAGTACAATTTGGAAAGGTGAAAGTTATTATGCAACTATACTGATACGTGATATTGTGAAGTAAAAGATATGAATTTCCGCCACTTTTCTGCCACTAAATACATCACATAATATACTGTACATATGGAAGCCTGCGATACAAAGCTTAGACACAGAAGCAGCAATAAGAGAAGCTAAAGGCCTGTCCAACTTCTCCAAAATCAGAATTGGACAGCTGGTAAGACAACAAAGTACAGAACTTCTACAATCCGGTGAAGAATGAAATTCACAACCCAATAACAGGCACAATGAGGGATTCAGAGACCCATCTGCCTGTGGCGAGGGCCCACAGTGAGATGACACTTGTGTAGCACTGGTATGGGGTCTGGTGTGAACCGCTTCCTACACAGGACAGATAAGACTGGGCGTTCTGTAATATCAGTGGTCCTGCGCGCTCGCCGGGGATAAGTTTCCCTCAGGATGACAGCATAAGCTAAAAAGCCCAAAATGCAAAACTATAGTGTCAGTGTAAGCAGGGCTTTCCCCCCCTGCTCTGCTGTGTACAGCAGCAGGACTACCCCAGATCAGCATTGTGCCGTGCTCTCGCAGGACCTGCCCTGCTTCTACCTCTGAAAATAGAACAATAAGGAGGCCTGCTTGAAATAGTCCCGTATCACATCCTGCTACACCTCAGCTTCATAAGCCAGGAGGCGCAGGAGGTGCTGCGCCTTCAGAGCACAGCGAAGGTTCAAATGATGGACAGCGCTGACAGGCGTAATGATGTGTAAATTACACGCGGGTCGACATCGCAATGTTCTCACTGGTGGTGAAAGAGCAAACTCATTTCATAAACACAATGATCGCTAAAATATTCATAACAAACAAGAAAATGGGGTTAGACTCCCTCCTCCTACCAGACCATTACATTTCCTTTGTGTGGGTTAATTAAGTCAACAAATGACTTATACGATCACAGTGCCACCACAGTGCCTATAGGTTCAGTCTTTTACACGTGCTCAGACAAATGAGAGGTTTTGTACAACAAAGACAGGAATTATAATGGCATGCAGTGAAGACAATTTGTATTGAGGCAGATAGTGCACAGGGAGCAATGATGAATTGCTCTAATAAAACACAAACAAAAGCCAACGCGAGACATCAGACGTGGCAGGAAGACTTACAGCTCGGAGAGTTGGAGGTGCTGGAAGAGCTGCCATGACAGAGTGGTGAGAGGATTCTTTGACAAGTTTCTGCAGAGAAGAAAAAGACAAAGAGAAAGTTAAATTGAATTATGAATTTATGTCTCCTGCTTGATGTCATGTCTGTTCTGTGTTTGTACCATTTTCTCATCTATTAGTTTTGATGTTCTTTGGATTCAGAAACCCAATTAGCAAATCTTTCTGTGGGTCATTTTGACACTTTTTGTCTGGTCTTTGAAGGTGAAATTAGTTTTGTCAGTCCCTTCGGGATTCCTTGTCCCAGCTGCACATCAGTGACTGTGTTTACCAGGGCTGCACCTAATGATTGTTTTCACTGTCAAATAATTTATCAATTGTTTGCTCCATAAACAGATCAGTTGTTTGCTCTACAAAATGTCTTTAAAATGGTGAAAAATATAGATCACTGTTTCCCAAAGCCCAAGATGACGTCCTCAAACGTCTTGTTTTGTCCACAAACCAAACATATTCAGTTCACTGTCATAAAGAAACCAGAAAATGTCCATATTTAAGAGGCTGGAATGAGACAATTTTGACTTTTTTTCTTAAAAAAAAATACACAAACCAATTATAATGTTTACACACACAAAATATTCCACTTTTTGCCCTTATTCAGACAAAAAGAATAAGCTGTTTACAGGGTTTGGTTACATACACCTCAAATATTCCTGTTCACATGCCGCTGTGAATACTAAGATTATGGAAAAATAGAACAACTGGAGCTATTTGTGCCTCTTTGCATCAAGACAGTATTTCAAAGTTTTCCACTGGTGGCAAACCTTCCTTTTTTCATTTGCTGAACCACCTTCTTGAAAGGTTGGCGTTGCGATAATTGCGCACATGCAAAATCTTGTTGATGTCCAAGTCTTTCATAGTATTTAAAAGTAGGTGTCTTACTCTCTGACAAGAAATGTGGGCTTTTCCTTAGTGCAGTTATCTCTGACCCTGCCTTGTAAACTGCGGTAAAAAATCCAATTGAGACTCATATTCTGAATGTGTTGTATACATGTTCACAGTATTCTTTGAACAGCAAATGCCACATATCTTAATCAGATGCTAAATTCAGAATAAGCCCTTATTCAGAATCACCAAACAGAATATGCTGTTTAATTGACCCAAATCAAATTCAAAATATTGTCAAATTCTGGATTAGAGTGGAGAATTAGTGTGCATGTAAACATAGTCATAGTGCACTTATATCTACAGTATTGTGCTGCATATCCTCAAGGAAAATAAACCAAACTAAATCAGTATAACGGGAAAAATAAAATAAAAAAAGATTAAACTAAAATAGTATAATATAATATAAACTAAAAGAAGCAAGTGAAAAAGTGGATATACAGGCCTGCATTGTTGGTTGAAAATAAAGGCAAAGTACTGTTGACAAAGAAAAGGAAACAGGCCTGGCTGTGCAGAGCTGCAGGGCTCAGCCAACTCAATAAAAGAAAGTTGACCGCTTTCAAGTCAAATAATTCAATTGACTTAAGGAACCCCTCGGGCTCAGGAAGCCACTAAATTCAATAACAAATAACCAGAGACTTACAAGTGATTTGACCAGAACTTTGAATCCATTTAAATATGAACATCAGGCATCTGTCTGTACAGTTATTAGGAAATACGACATCTCGGACAGAGAATTAACGCAGCAGATTGAAATAAAGCACACTATCAGATCCTATTATCTGTCTGTGCAGCGTCAACGCACTGCATTACATCATGAGATAAAAATGAAAGAATAACATTTGACCTGTTTGTTTTCTTTGATAGTATATGACTCATATGTTTTGCACATTATTCTGACTTTGAACGCAACACTTCATATCACAGCTCACAGTGTCTATAAGGGCAGCAAGAAGCCATCCATCCAGCCCCTAATTGAAGTGACACATGCAGAATATAGCATATATTATGAGATATGAGACACTGTGTAAAAGTGTGTTGAATATAATATAAACATAAATATTACAAACAATATGAAACTGATAAAAAATGAATATCAAAATGCAATATGGATCAGCATAAATTATTCTACAAGTAAGCAGTAGTTAATATTTATTCTAGTTTAAGACCTGAAGTACATGATTGACTAAATTCATTATGACGCACACACACACACACACACACACACACACACACACACACACACACACACACACACACTCTATAGTAGGTTAATTTGTATGGAAGACCTACTCGTGTAACCAGAAGTGTTGCCATGGCAACAGGGAGCTAAGGATGTTGCAGGTCTTTCTTATTTCCTGTGATATCACACATGCACACATGCAATTACACGTGCACATGCAACCCACACACAGACAACTGCAGAAACACACTGATCACACACACACACACACACACACACACACACACACACACACACACACACACACACACATGCCCTAAGAAGTACGGCTGTATGAAGTCGTTCACAAACTGGTTAAATACTGTCACCTTGAAATGTGTGCTTATGAGAATGCACTGCTGCTCTGAATAGAGAGGGTGTGTGTGTGTGTGTGTGTGTGTGTGTGTGTGTGTGTGTGTGTGTGTGTGTGTGTGAGGATATGTAAAGATGCTGCATGAAATTTCACCTCCCAAAGAAAACCTGTGGTCCCAGAGGGACTGTATTATACACTGAGAGAATACATTACAGGGAGAGAGAGAAAGGAGAGGTGGGTGAGCAAACAGCAGCTCATTAGGTGATGCAGAGCAGGGCCCGCTCAACACTTACGTCAAATCACACACCCCAAAATAGACCGACATTTATACCACAGATCTCCAAACAGACACACGTCACATGACAGGCCCTAAAATAGACACTCGTCAGGTCGAGGATCACTAAATATACATTAGAACGCACAACTCCAGATACGACAGATAGGAATTTCAAACAGACATCAGCCCACTGACCTTCACCTGAAGAGTTTTGTTGATTTCATATCTTAATCGAAAATTTCATAATTTTTTCATAAAGTCTTCAAATGAAATTGTTTCTGGTGAGTGAATCATGAAAAAATGTTTTGTGAGAGACCCCCTGGAACCACAATCAGAATTCCTTGAAACACCTCAAGAAGCCTTGAAGGTCTCTGGACAATGGACCAGCAGCAGGAGCCCAAACAGCAGGTTAACACTGCCAGTGTTAGCTTTCAGAAGCAGTGATTATAAAACTGGAAAAACCTGCATTAAGTTTGGTTGCAGAACATTTACATAAGCAGAAAATGTACAATAAATACATTTTCTGCAGGCTTCGAAAAAATGTTAGTCTTCATTCTTTGTTCATGTTCATTCTTCCATATGTGTTGTGAAAACAGAACTTAAAATCAAACATAAAACATAATTTAATCTGTTGTCTCTGTTTTCAGTGATTTTTTTTTTTTACCTCCAGCTAGCTAGAAAACAAGAAGAAAAGAAGAAGGAGAAGAAGAAGAAGAAGAGGGAAAAGAAAACTAAAAATAATGCTGAATTCATGTTAAATAGAGCACTCTCATGGATACATTTAAACCAGTGGTTTGATGTTTTGGAAAACTGGCTCATTCACTTTCTTGTTGAGATGTGGATGAGAAGATTGACACCACAGTCTTGTGTGTACAGTAAGCTAACCCTAGCAAGCAGTTAGCTTGGTTTGTCATGAGTGAAAAAACACAACTTTTGTCATTTTTCCTCTTTGTTTTTTTGTGTGGTTAAAACAAACAAAATGTAACATGTTAACTGATGAAGTTTAGACATATTTAATTTTTGAGTTAGGCTAGCTATTCCCCATCTTTCCAGTTTTTATACTAAATTAGGTTAACTAGCTGTTGGCTGTATATTTTAAGGACAGATGTAAGGGTGGTTTCAATCTGACTCTCCAAGACATTAAATCATCTTATTTCTGAATGTGCCAAACTATTGTATACTGTTCCCTTCACCCTTTACATGCTTATTTATTTTAAAAATCATTTATTTGAATTTCATTCGATAGGGGCGAAGCAATGTAACAATATTGAGCATAAAACTGTTGTATTGCACATAGAGTTTATAATCATAATTTTGAAACCTTGTCCGTAGATAAGCCTGCAGCGCAACCAAAATATACAGCTTCAAGCATCGTAGAACCACAATACACAACAGACATACAATACAATACAATAAAATACCCATAATCCAAAGCTGCAGTATACCAAAGTAATCTAGATTACAGTTGGCTAAAATGGGTACAGCTCTGGTTTGCTTTTATCCAGCACTCAACAGATGTCAATATCTTATGAAATGCTCATGGAGATGCTGAAATTGCAAATGTGGCTGATAAAATAAATGTTAGTTACTACTATAAAGCAAAATTTACTATTTGCGAGATAGTCATGAAAGTATCAGTACACATGAGCCTTTAAATTAAAGGACCAGTGTGTAGGACAACTTAATATCGCTCACCTCAACCTGACCCATCAGGCATGGAAGAGATCAGAGGCCACAAAACAAACAAACAAACAAACAATCAAACAAACAAACAAACAGAAGGCCTTATCTAGAGTCAGTGTTTGGTTGGATCATTCAGAGTTACTGTAAAATAGGGCTGAATGATGAGCCAAAAATAAAATAAAATAAAAGCATTAAAACATAAAAAAAAAAAACAGATTGTGATCATGAATCATGATTTTAGTGGGAATGGTCATTTTTGCAAAAAACAAACAAACAAAAAAAAAAAAAATCTCTATAGCATGCTCCAATTTGGTATATTTTTTTGAAAAAAAAAATTGATCTAAAAACTGGACTTTAAATAAAAAAAATGTAAATGTAATTTTACTCTTTTTGTTATTGCAAACACAGGAGAGGAGAGGAGAGGAGAGGAGAGGAGAGGAGAGGAGAGGAGAGGAGAGGAGAGGAGAGGAGAGGAGGAGCGTTTTCTGAGCAGAGAGTGAGACCTCCTTCACATCTCTGGCAGGAAGTGTTCTCTTTTCAAAGGTCATCCTTCGCATCTCGACAAGAAATGTCAGCTAAAATTGGATTGAGGGGGGTAAATGAATTAATAAATATATAAACAAATCAGCAAATAAGCCATCAAAGCCGACAGAATGCCAAAAGACAGGAGGTGAGGAAGGCCAAGCGCTGTAGAGAGGGAGGCCAATGATTATTAAATTAAAAAATTAGCGGTGTAGAAAATTAATCTATTTATAATGCCCGGCAGCTCTGTTTCTTTCCAGGCCTGGAAGGACGTATACCGCCCGCCCAACAAACACACACTCATACACACACACACACAGAAATGCCTGAGCATTGGAGCAAAAGGAGCAGCTGCACCTCCACTAGCAGACTTGGGGGAGAAAATGTGTGCTTTTGCACTCCCACTTTTTGATCATACAAATGCTATTTTGGAAGATTTGAGGTACTCCAAGGCAAAATCTTGTCCACCACAGACAGAAATTGCAAAACAAAACAAAATGCTGTGCAATTTTAGTGACAAATATTACTTTTTGAAATGCTTCACCTATCATTCCCCCAATCTTCTACCATTAAAATAATGCAGTTACCTAACAGGGGCTGGCAGTGACTTGAGGCCAAAGTCCAAAATGTAAAGTTTTCACAGAAACACAGTTTATCTTTATGGATTATATTGATGCCAAATTGACAAGAATACTGTCGACATATGATGTCTTCTATTTTGTATTTCTTGAGTAATGTATTTTTACATACACATAAGAAACTGCTAATATGTCTTATTTGTCAAAGGGAGTTTGGTGTAATATTTCTCACAGAGAGGGCAGGCAGGTTTAATTTAATTCAAGCTGCTCATATGTATTTTTTTTTTTTTTACAAGATATCCTTGCACCTAAATACCAGAACAGGCCGACTGTCAGTTTCTCACAAAATAACATTTATTACCAGTGGAGAATAACAGCAGCAACAGGCTTACCGGACCATAATTACGTTATGTAAGCCACATGACACAACTCACGTGACATAACACACATGGTTTATATTGTAAAACAGTCGCTATTTGGTTTAGGCGCAAAAACTACTTGGTTAGGGTTAGGAAAAGATTGTGGTTTGGGTTAAAATAACTACATTACATATGTCACATGACGGAAGTGACATCACTTGCATGACAACATAACTCACATGACACGCGCTTTATGATGTAAAATGGTTGCAGTTAACTACGTGACAGAAGGGGCTCAATGGACATCATGTCCATACCGAAATTTTAAGTTAGTCAAAACTTTTACGTTTTGTTTCACACAAGACTCAAACCTTTGTCTCCTGGGTGAAAGTCCTCTGTTTGTTTGAACCATCCTTCCACCCCACCCACGAGACTGTCTTGTTGCTGTCATGTTTACTACGTCCACTAGGGGGTGCCATCTAAGACTAAGCAGACACATCAGTTGGAATGAGCTGCGCTTTTAACCAGCGCATGTTTCTCTGGTCAGAATAGGCAGATTATTTTAACGTATTGTCACAACTACAGAAACACTAGGTAACTGCTAAAAGTTCATTTTACTCTTTCCTGACAGCAGTGTGCAGTAAATGGTAGCCATTTGTGTGCGTTTATCTGCCACTCACTGCTGAAGGTACAGAACACAGTAGTACAGTAGAACAATATACACATAGTAAAAGAGCAGCTTTATTGGTCATGATTGAAGGCTCTATATTGCAAGCAATGGCACTATCAGATCACACACACACACACACACACACACACACACACACACACCTCCACCACTTTGACTAAACTGTAAAGCAGACACAGGATCAGCATCCACACAACTGCTTTTCAGTCACTGAGCTACAAATCATCTCCGCCGCTCAGACAGAGCTCATTTGAATAAAGAATTATAATTATGTGATTCACATGAAATTTTCATTAGGTTGGGGTAAAAAATATGCGTTAACGGCGGCGGATGTATCTAGGTGTTAATATTGATGACAGCGTAGGCTCCCCAGCCAGAGGGCGACGAAGTGAATGCTAAACTGAACCTGGGTGTTTGCTCCTCTGCAGAGGAGGTGCGACTCCTCCTCTCTCCTTCTTTAATAATTCTGTTTGGCACAGATGCCATTGGGAGGGCTCGGCTACTCGAGAGGGTTGGCTAATTAGTGCAGCATCACTGGTAGCTACTGTCTGAGTGTGGGGGAGCTCTGCAGATTGACATTCAGGACCACGCAGAGGAGAACCAGACAGCCACTGAGCGAGTTGTCGCAGCGGATCAGCAGTATGGACGTCGTGAAATCTAGTCGTCATCTGTCATGCTGAGGAGAAGCTGCTAATGTTTGCCGCAGCAACATAAACTAATTGCTTCCTCTTTTTTTCCCCCTTCATTTTTACAGCATTTAGTCACTTTTAAAAAGATTTCCTTCTTCCTGAAATGTCTCCAAGCTCTTTCCGTTATGAGTAACATTGATGACTGTAAGCTGCAAAAACACACCTTTTAAAATATGATGTCTCACTTTAAAATATCATGGGTGTCAATCTTAGAAGAAAGTTGTTTTTCTTCCATCCTGAAAAACCTGACATTTTAGAAAGGAGAGTTTTGTCTTATACAGCAGCCGTGTGCAGTTTTGTTGCATTAATAATATAAAGTTAATGAAACTTTGATCTAGGCCATCGCTGGTCTCAGGAAACAACAGCACAGCCTGTACAATTCAGAGAACATTGTGTTTTACATTGCTTAAAGGGTTATTATTACACTATTACATAAAATACAAACTTGTTTTATGAGAATACGCATTCATCCTGCTTGTCTCCGTCACTGACTGATGCAACACAAAGGGATTCAGCCTGCAGTCAAGCTCTCATTCAAGCTTTTGTTCATCCAAACACCCAGAAAAAAAAAAAAAAAACAGCCTCTTTACCTGGAAACACTCTCTCCAAGAAGACTGAGACAACGTCAGCACTCACTTTCAGAGATGCCACCACGTATTTATTCTGCACTTTCTGTGTTTATTATGTTGATCCAGTGCCTGAGACATCAAAGCCACCACTGCTTATCACCAAAGGTATTCCTGAAATAAATGCTTCCCCTCATTTGAGGTTGAACTCCCTGTAACCCCTGACACTGTCCTATAGCTGGAAGGTCACAACTCCACGGTGAAAAATACAGGTATGATCCGCTCCAGCCCTTCTGCGTGTGTCTGCTCAGAACTTATTTCATGCTTTTCATCCCACCTGTGTAAATATGCATCTCATGGTCCACCGGTTCAACGCACCGTCCGGTCTGCAGCTGAGACCTGCTGCATGCATCCTGCCTGAACTCAGTATAGTCCAGGCGTTTTACCCCAAAGTGCAGGTCAGCCTCATACAAACTGCAGTATAAACCAACTCAACAGATTTCCTCAATGTTTTCTGAATAAAAGAATAAAAGATGAAAGGATTGTATGAAGGGAAAGCTTTTAAAAAAAACACTTAAATACGATCCTACCAAAAATGCCACACATTACAACATATGATCTGACAAAGGTTAATTGCTCATGAAAGTTTCCTCCATACAGGGTGACCAGATGAGAATGAGTGAAACGGTGGAGTTGTGGGTAGTCGTGTCATAGCAGATGGATTAAAATGTACAGAACAGTTTAACAGAAACATTATTTGTTACCAATTTTATGAAGATCATTAGCAGATTCTGACGATGATATGAAGCGCAATGTCCTGGCACAGGTGACAAGTCATTTTTTAAACATCTTATCAGGAGCTCAGATTGTCTCCTTGTTATTTGGGTCTATCTGGTCATCCTACCTCCATAACATAACATAATACTTCAAAGAGATCCAATGTGGTGGCTCAAGCGGTTGTGCTTCTTAACCATACCCTGGTACCAATATTTTCTTTCCTAAAATAATAATTTAAGTCAACATCAATGTATTATCTGTGTACTTGTATATGAGGCAACATAAACTGGCACTAATCCATATAAATGCTGGCACTGATTAACATAAATTCAAAACAAAAATATTTAAATATCACCTAAAATAGCACTTTCATACTACTTTGAAAATATTCATGGATACCACATTGGTACTAATCAACATAAATTTTGGCAGTGATGAACATAAACTGAAATAGGTTTGCTTTTAAGAAAAACTATTCATTACAACGATGTTGCAAGAAAAGAAAACCCGCTGGGTTATTCTGACCCACTTATGCATCTAAGGGTTATGAATTTACTTTTGCACATGAACTGTACTGCATCCAGATCCATGTCTCATGTAAAACACAGCTGGTCAGGTTGATTGTGGACAGCTCTGAACATACACAAATCACTGTTTGCTTGTTTTTTTGTCGAAAATTGTGGTATCACCAGTTTCAGAATTTTTCTTATACTTTACCTCTCTTGTATTTCTTAAGATTTTCGATTGCTTATAAATGACATATTTATGTGTCTAAAGGGTTTCTGTTGCCATTTGTGAGGGATCATGTCATATAATCCATGTACAAATAGTACTGAATGTGTCTTGATATACATATTCAGCACTGCCTCAGGCTGAGAGTGCTCATTTGAAATATCTGAGCCTGCTTAGTTTCCCATCTTAGCTCTTTGGAGATATTATCTGGGGGCTGTGACCTTTGACTCAGATCTCACTTGAGCTTAATTTCCATTTTAATGCAAATTACTGAGAGCATTTTTTTTTTTTTTTTTTTTTTGCCAGTTGTTGTGGTTCCAAGTAGCAGCATTCCTCCAATTTCAAAACCATGACATATTGTGTAAGCCCTAAAATATACCAAACCTAATCTATTTAAAACACCTTGACAGAGCTACCTCCTCACACCTGCATTTTAGCTCTACAGTATTACTCGCTGCAAGATCTATTTTCTGGGCTTCTTCTGAGAAAAAAAAAAAAAAAAAAAAAGTAAAAGGCTACAGACATCGGTCCAGTGCTGCAGCTCCCACCATCACCCCAATAGCCACCTTATGTGTTGATGCTTTTAGTGTTGTTGATGATACTAAGATCTAATGTTCTCATATGAGTGCATGCTGTAAATGTTTCAGTTGAAGTTTATGTAATGCTACATAGGGATCAGGTCTGTCGGTGTTGCTGCACGGATTCTTGAGCGCTCCTTCAGAGTCTTTTCAACCTAACAAGCCTAACCTAACCGATCTAATTCTTGTGTAACTGCTAAATAAACGGCCAGTTCTTTCACAAGTGCCACTCACTGAACTCAATAGCCAAGGTCTGATATCAATTGATGGAATACTTATTTATGTAACAACTGTACTTTTTATTGAGTGAATAAAATCAATTCCAGTTGGTTTCAAATGCATCCCATCATGACTTGAGTAGCTACGCAATGCACACCCTTAAAAGTTTGCCTTGTTAGTAGTGAAATGGTTCCCTTTAACTGCTGTATTTGACAAGGTCAGAAAGCCTCTTTAAGGGTGAGGCTCTAAAACTACTTGGTTAGGTTCTTAATAAGATCATGTTCGGGGGTTACCATGACTACACTATGTACATGTTACATAATACACATGTACTACCTTGAATTTACAATAAATTGTGCAGTAATTCATTGTGCAATATATATATATAATTGTTATTAAACTGTTATATATGATTATAGCTTGCTACACATACTTCTTATTGTATATATTTGTAATTATTGCCGTTGTTATATTAATTCTTTTAAATATTGTTGTAGAATGTATATATTTTTACATACTTCTAATTTTCTATTCTTGCAGTTCTCTTTTCTGATTCAGTCACTTGTCACTAAAGCGACTCCCGACACAAAAGCCTTGTGTACATGTAAGATTGTGTGACTTATAACGTTTAGGTTTTGGTTTCACGTGGGACATGAATCCCGGTCTCCTGGGAAAAAGTCCTGTGTTTGTTTGCTTGTTTGTTTGAGCTGCCCATCCACCCCATCTCCTCTATGCGTGTACCTCCTCCCTCTTTATACGACATCAGCAGCCCAAGGCGTCTTATACAGCTGCGGATAGGTTTACATTGAAGTTTAATGAAAAGCCCAGGGCATCAGTTTCAATCGCAAACTGGTATTTGTATGAGTCACCGAGGGGCGGTGACATTTCATCAGTATCTGGCAAGTTGGGAGTGAGACTGGGCTGTCTCGCCCCCACCTCTCTACTGTCTGCTCGAATCGACTTTTTGATATTAACAGTGGATCAAATGACTACCTGAAATGTATTATCCACAGCTCCCCTCAGCTCTACAGAGCGTTCTAGCCGCAAGTTCACTGTTTTAGTTTAGGAAGCTGTTTTGAAAAAAAAAAAAGAAAGAAAAAAGTTCTGTGTGCTATTTACCCAGCATTAAACTACAGACACGTAGAGCTAGAGAGTCTGATGTTTCTCTCAGGAGCCGGTGGAACCGAAAGAGAGCAAATAGGACTGGACTTACATTTAAATAGTGACAGCCACAGCATTTTTCATTTCAAGAAATGCCCAATAACATCAAATGTTAAATGTCTGACACCAAGAACACAACTCCAAATGAATGCTAATGATGCTGATGCTAACTTGTTTAAAGTTTTTTGCACTTTCAGCATATTTTAATTACCTTCAATGAATCACTGTTGGTTGTGCTTGTGATTTCAGTGCTGATTATATTTAGGCTGCAATTAATTGTCTTTATCCTCATAGACGTAATAATTTGTTATTTGTTTTCAATCATTATTATAATCGTTTTTGTCCGGATGACACTTGTGTGTCCTCCAAAGTGTTTTTATTTTTTTTCCCTGAGACCAGCATGTTTTTTTGAATTGTTTGCAATGGGAGCATGACATTTTTACACTGGGCTATAAACCCCAGCGGTGCAACAAGGTGGTAGAAGTCTTTTATGTGATGAAACCTGCCTGTTTGGCTTTTTTTCCCCCCGCTTACTGAGAGCAGAAAAATGTTTCAACTGTCACTTTTTACTTAGCCATCCAATCACAGTGGAGGACAGATGGGACAAATCCTGCTCAGCTCTGTCTAACTCCAGCTACTGAACCAAACAACGGTAGACAACTCACTGAGATGTTTCTCACACCATGTGTATGAGAACTAGATCCAGGGAAATTTTTACATTCAGTATGTGCTGATAACACAAACTATCTTGAAATTAGGTACTAGCGACACATCATAAGCATCTCAGCTGGAAAAAAAAAATGCTGCAGAGTGACCTGAAGCACTCACAACTGGGCATTTTCAGAAGAGCATCTGGGAAAAAATGCTTTGGTGGACACAGCCCCTTAGCTTTTCTGATGTCAGAAAAGTGCCTCTGGCCCCTTCACCTCCCAAGGTTTCTCCAAAAACATTTTGCCTTACAGAAGAGGATCCACTTTTCACTTGTCCTCTTCTCTGATTTGGGTCATAAAACATTCTTCCTTTAAATTTAATAGAAATCCAGATGATGTTGGCACAATCTAAACAAGGGCACGCTTTATGTAAAACGCAGAGCAGAAGCTGACAGGCCACTCAGTGATTGTCTCATTTGTTTACAGTAATTACCCAAATGTCTCAAAATCAATGAGGTAATGATTTATTAATGCCGAAATGTGGAGCATAATTAAAAATAGAATAATTTGCACAAAGTAAATGAAGTTTGTCTTTTCTCACAGGCCTGCCTGGTTACACATTCAGTCCGTGTACTGAACTGTCGTCCCTACACCGAAGCAACAGAGTGCAGCGTCAGCCACAGCGCAGTGCCCCTGGAGGTGAGTTTGGGGGCTGGTTGACAGGTCGAAAACAATCACGTCATAGCTGGTAAAGCCTCAGTTGCTGGCTGTTTTACTGGTGAAACTCATGAATTTGTGAATTGTCAGCAACACGGTTATCGTCTCTTCTCAAAAAAAGAAAAACTGAGTCATTTATGAAAAAGAATACATACATCTCATGATGAACTGATGGATGTGCTGCCCGGCTTGTATAGTATTATTGATAAGGGAATTAGAGTGAATGTTCTCCCTCCTGAGGCAGTTCAATCACTGGAAATACAGAATGGAGAGAAGATCCATAAATGGTGCTGGATGTAGGTACCGTATAGAATTCATTTAGTCAAAACAGCCAAGGAGAAACTTCAAACAGCTACCACTTCATTATAATCGAGAACATTACTCGCCCCAAATCTGCATCAAACATCAGTATAAGGTTGGCCCCGGGGAAGAGGGATAAAAATAGTCGATTCTTTAATCTCAGAGAAATCCTCTGGTTGAGGTATACGTGTGTGCATGTGTCGTGTTAATCTTCCAGCAGGATTCCTCTCATCTGCTTTCAAACCTGTTTACTCCTCCTCCACATCTAACCAGGTTAAAATAACATGAAACTGGAACTACTATCAAAGTGCCTTTGAGCAAGGTACACAACCCTGAGCTGCCTTAATGAGTCCAAGTGTTTGTCAAATGTGTAATATTTGGATGATAGAGAGTGTAGAAAAACTACACGTAGCTCAGTGGAACATTGGTGGAAACTTGAGTTCAGACAAAGAGCATGTTTTGACTTGACATCGTTAGCGTGAACTACAGTACTGTACCACCTGTTGGCTGTTTCTTCTTTTCGATCGAGGCGGGTCCAGGGCTGGTTCGAAGCCAGATCCTAAGAACCAGTTCTGTGCGGTTCAACAGCCAATAAACCAGCTTTTGTCCCTGAAAAATGGTGCCAGAGTGGCACCAACTCTTTGTTGGACCACTACATAAAGGACTGGGGGCGGGATTATAAGGAGAAACCAAAAGGAAATGTCCGCTACTGTGGCAGTGATTTTGAGCCAAGCTAAAACTTGTGAAGATGTCATTAATACATGAAGTTTTGTTTGTCAGGCAAAAAAGTAATCATGAGATTCCCCATATGCAATCAGTTTATCCAAATAAAGTGTTTTGGCAATATGAGGAGCTGCAAGTTTGTGTTACATCATATATGGTCAAAGTATCTGATATATTAAATACATTTAGTAAAGTGCATCATCAATATTGATGAGTTAATGCATTTTAATACATTAGCCAGTCGCAGCCCAATCTGAGTACATCTTCCAACAATGCAGATCACATAATCTAACGGATTATCAATTATAGTGTGAGATAGCGGGAGTCATGATAGTTATGTTTTGCTTGAGTTTACTTCAGTGTGATCAATCTGCTGGTAAAGGCAGATGTAATCGTTCATTTAGTAGGCAGTAATAGTTGTAGTTAATTGTAGTCAAAAAAGTAGCTAAAAGTTGCTCTGCTTTTTCTCTTCTTCTTCCTCTTCTTTTCTTTTTAACGCAGCGTGTAACCAGCTGTCCTGGAGGCTTGTACTGTTACGTTACATTTCTCGTCTGAGAGAAAGCAGGGCAGTTCTTTCATGGTTCTCAAGTTGAACCAACTGTGAACTGTCACTAGCACCAGCGCTGAACTGGCACGAGTGTCTTGTTGGTCGAAAAGGGGGTATTTGTGTCTCTGTGGTTAAACACAAATTAGTTTCACTTGAAACATTTCTCAGTTGCGTGGATACTTTTTTGGGCTTAGTCACATTTGCATCTTCTGTCCTTCCAATGAATCTGTATAAAATAGCTTTACCTCTATAATTCACTTTGTGGTCGGTCTGATCAACCTCAACACATTGCACAGTAGTAATTCTGTGAGGCTGGGCTTGAGACAGAGCTCACAATTATAGTGTTATCATGTGGATTATTAACAGTAAAGAAAAGAAAATTCAGGGGATCAACAAAGTGATTACAATTCAGTCTGAGGGGAATATTAATGTCTTTATTAAGTTTCACTGGAGGAATGTAAATGTATCCTAATTTTACTCAAGTATTGTACTACTTTAATGCAAATTTATACCTTTACTCCACTGTATCCACATACTGTACTTCTTACTCCATTACATTAACTTTAGTTACTGAAAACCATGTATCTCCAAATTTGGCAATTTTGAGTTTAAATGTTTCTGATAAACTGAAAGATGTGTTCTTTATCAGCTGAGAAAATTTCCCTACATATTATAACAAATAGACTCTTAAAAACCCTCTTTGACTTTCTGGAAAATGTTTTGTCACAAAGCTGGAAACAACAGGGCTGTTGTTCTGAGCTCATGACAAAATGACTTTTTAGAGATACATGATTCTGACAGAACATATGATGATTTTATAAAACATGATGCCCTGCTGTGGATTAAACTACCCAACAGTATATAGAGTAGTTTAAATTAGCTCAGCATTCAGAGATAATCTATAAAACATCATATATAGTAGTAAAACACTGACAGGGACCATTTTACTGCACAATAAGTACTTTTACTTTTGATACTTTCAGTAAATTTCACTATTATACACCAAATGTTGTACCAATCTATCTTAGTCTTGTTGAAGTATTGTATGTTATTGGTGAAATGAAACTTATGACCTGCTTATAACTCTAGATGAAAAGTCAGGGCAAATTTCAAAGCAATTTCTAAAATCTAAAAGTGTCAACATCACGGTGGCACTAGATGAAATGTCAAGGGATACCATAAGTCAGTCGGCTCAATTCTCTTGGGTCAGTTATTGTCTGCACAAAATGTCATGTCAGTCGGTACAACAGTTTCGGCTATTCAGTCTGAATCAAAGTGGTCGACCAATCGACCACCATTACCGTCATCGAACCATATCACGTAGCACCCAAACACATTCATGCATATGAGCTCTTTCATTTCAAAAACCTAACCTCTCATTCAGTGAAAAATTGCTACCTGAGTCATTCACTATTTGAGGATACATGACGTTATCTTCAGCCCAATGACTGCTCTGTAAACAAAGGCCTTATGGTGACTCATGACGTTAATAACAGTCTGTAATATCTGTTACTTTAATTCCAGCAAAGGCTGCAAATGACGGGGAATGATTACTTTTAATAAGGGCTTAATCCTGCCTTTTCAGGATCTTTTTTTATAAATCCTGCTATCAGAAATAATAACACAGACAAATTAGTCTCTGTGTAGTGGCATTGTTTGACTGATCCTAATCTCAGCAGCGATTTTGTGTTATTTCTGCTTTAGTCGATAGGGAAGGGTAGTAAGATGAATGCACAAGTAGATGAAAAGGGTTATGAAAGGCATGACACCTCACATCTGTGCCATTAAGTTGGGTTAGCACTTTTACGGTTAAAATAATAGTTACTGGAATAAGTCTCTGCAATATCATTTGAGGTTTCGGTTTGTCAGTGTAATTAATGCAAGACAATATTGTGCACAGTCATCCGTCTACTAAGCTACTGATTGCAAAGGAGAGATGTGAGCCAGCGTTCCAAGACACAAGAGAACGAAGCCTTTAAGCCATGATTCTGATTATTTTTCCAGATAGGTATGGAGATGTTAATATAGACTGAGTAATGTAATGAAAATTGTCATCAATCTAATGAGACGAGCAGAGACAGAACAGCCACCAGGCTGACAGCACTGCCACAGGTAGACCCAAACCTTTTAGCTATAAGTCTGATTGCGTTTGTTAATTATGGAGATGAAATATGCAGGGCCTCAGACGAAACTTAGTGCAAAAAAAAAAAGTCTTTGTTCCAGGAGACAAACAGTGGGGAGAGAAGCGGGAGTTTTCAGTGCAGTTTTCTGATAGTGAAGCCAGGCTCACGGTTCCCATGGAGAAAAAGTTCGCTGCTTGTTCAGCTGAAGGTACACACTGCCAACCTGTTCTGGCCTGCTGCTTTATGAAATGCCTCTTGCTGAAATCGATAAAATGTTAGAGTTGATTAAAACACCAATAAAGACACCAGGGAGTATTTTTCTTCAGACGACTGTGAGAAACATTTTCAGCCTCTCTTCCGGCCTTGTTTCTCAGAGTGCTTTTCCAGCGAGCAGGCAAGTCAACAGAGCATGATTATAGTAAATACATTCAACTTTTGCTTGCTACGTTGTTAAACGTCAGTGTCCGTAATGGAAAAGTTCTCTCCCATGCACTGAGAAATGAGAATTGTTGGAACAACTTAAAACAACTACTTCAATTGATATCACACCAATGGATTAAAATTTTCAAGAAGTTACATGAGCACAGTTACTTTTTGATGTGCTTTCAAATCAACAGTGTGCATTAATGCAACTCAAATTTTAGGCAAGTCCAGATCCAATTTTCCAACTTAATCGCTTTACCCACAAGTAAAAAACTGCTCCTTCACAACCTAGTAGTATGGTTTCAGGAAGAGTAGTTTTCTGGATTGCACTGAACAAAAACAATTTAATTGTAAGTTTAGTTCTAATCAGAGTTGAGTAAAACTAGGTTTAATATAAGTAAATCCAGATCTAAAGTTAAACAGAGCTAGCTGTTGCACAAGAAAAATTAAGTTTAGTGATATAAACCGACATGAATTAACATATATAAATAAATAGTCTGAGTCTTGTCAGGACTTAGCTAATGAGTATAAATGAGTGGGGGAACACTTTCACTAGCTAGCTAAAAAGTAAAAATAAAAGTTGCATTCTTTGCTACCTAGCTAAAAAGTTTACAAAATCTTACATTGTTTGCTAGCTAGCCAAAAAGGTGGCCTAACTTTACATTGTTTGCTGGCTAGCTAAAAAGTTAGTTAGCCTAGTTAGCCTACTCATGATGGCTCAGCAGAGAATCTCTAATTTCACCTTCTTTGAGAAAAACTTATTAACTGGTAAGAACAAAAAAAAAAAAAAAAAAAAGCCCCATTAAACTCTATTGAGATGAGCCTGCCCCTTAACTTTCTTCCAGCAACTTGACAATTTTTCTCAATCCATCTCAAAAAGGCAGCCATTTTGAAAGTTAATCCCTCTAAATAGTGTTTAAAGTTAATACTAGATCACAGTTTAAAGTCTTGGTGCAACAGAATTAAACTTACTCTGTGTTTAGAGTTTGAACTAAAGTGAGGTTTAAAAAGTTTTACATGTAATCTTCCTCAGTTGTAAGCAACTTTAAAACTTTGGTGCAACATAATTTAAAGTTAAACCATGATTTAATCAGGTTTAAAAAATAAATCCTGTTGTTGCAACCCAGAGTCGGTGTCTTATTTTAATTTGTTAATTATAATTAATATAATTGCTGACCTTGACTAAATTACAGCATGACTTAATGATAGCTGGCTCAGTTCAATGATTTTACAAAAATTTAAACAACACAATTTAACCAACTGAGATGAACCTTTTTATATGTGACATAACACATTATTTGATCACAAAATGTAATTTTGTCCTTGTGTAGACTTGAGCTTCTTTCTGAATCACCAAGAAAAAGTGGCAACTGTGGGAGGGGGGTGGCTCTGGAAAAAAATATGAGGACGTTATTAGGTCAGATGCACAGGACTAAGAGAAACTGATACGCTTTTACTGAAATAAGAATAGCAGGTAGAGGGAACAGGGTGTAATTTCAAGTTGTTATAATCCACAAAGGTAGACTGAGATCACTGAAGCAGAAAGATGAATGGGGCTAATTTAAAATATAACATCATATCACCTGCTACTCAGAAACACTTGTGTTTGGACAGAGGCACGACTCTGACCAGGTCATGTTGATTACTTTGGTTCGAACAACACTGGCTTCCAGTAATGTCCATCCAGAAAATAAAGACATGATGGTAGTCAAAGGGAAGAAATTGAAGAAGACTGTGTGTTTTTGGCCTTTTTCCCCGAGAGCAGGACTCTTTAAATCCCTCGCTGTGAGCCTGACCAGCTGAGTGCTTTTTAGTCATAATCCAGAGGTTTCGGGGAAGTGATCGAGGCATTCATATGAGGCGGACCTGCATCCAAATCCACTGCTGCCTGGAGCGGGCAGCCAGACCAGAGTGCAGCACTAGGCTTCCGCTGTGCCCATTTGTAATTCCACTGTCCCGAGGACTGGATTAAACATTGTTTCAGTTAATTAAAACATTTCTACTGAGCCACAGGCATAGCCCTTGTTTCTGTCTTTGCCACAATGATTGTTTCTCCCCACCAATAACGCAGACAACAGCCATGGGAGCTGTGAGAAAACGGACATAACTCTTTAGAGCACTGAGGGTTGTGCAATCAAAGCTCTTATCATCTGGATGTGTAGCAGGGGAATCCTGCTCTGCTGTCAGAAGCTGCAGGGGGAACTAATGTAGAAAGTCCACTTTTTCCTGAAGACTTGGTGAAGTCCTAATAGACTTCCCCGAGAAAAAACTGTTTAGAAAAATTTAGTTTTATTCACCTTAGCTCTCAGGGGATATTTGGAATGGTTTTGAACTGGATTCAGAGTGTCTATTCATGCTGTAAAACATTCAAAAACATAATATGCAATTATGTTGCACAGTAGCGATGTGCTGATGGTCTCCAGTATAGAGACCTGTATCCACACCTCTACCCACCTCTGTAGGCTATATTAGTTTGATCATCTTAATCGTCTCCATGACAGACAGAGTTAGTTGTTCTGCTGTGTCTAGTGTATAAATGTGCACATGGCATCTCTCTTACTGGGGAGATACAACCTATTTCCCACCAGCAAAACACCTGCATTTAATCAGAATGTTAATTTTCATGACCCATCCCATCCGATCCGTGCACCACTAGTCCACTGTCATGCTAGCAGCTCTGTGAGGCCATACTTTGCAAAGCAAAGAAAGGCTCAAATGACACAATGACAATACTAACACCAATCTAACCATCTTCATTTAACGTGTTAGCATACTGATATTTAGGAATTAGCACTAAACACAAAGAACAGCTGAGTTTGATGAGAATGTCATTAGTTTTGCATAAACCAAAAAATAGTGATCTGACAATGGTGTTAGATTAAAAGGAGGGAAGATTACAATTCAGTCACAGAGGGACATGAAAGTGTCCCATGTTCATTCATCCAATAGTTGTGAAGACGTCTCACTCAAAAACCTCATAAATGTGCCAGATGAAAAAAGTACGATCAGGTCATCAAAGTCTGCAAAATACATCATCTAGGAACCATTAATTTCTGAACAAAATGTCATGGCAATCGTCACCATCCGTGGAGCTGTCACGCCAGCACGACTAATAACCCTGCATTGAAAGTGTTATTCGCAACATTTACTAAAGCATCAAATGTAAAATTACTATAATGCAGAAAAATGGCACTTGTTAATGTCACACATAGGAGTCATGAACAGGCCCACATGGAATCCAGACGGATTTAAACTAATAGAGATGCTGATTGTAAAACTCAGAATGTTAACAAGCACCAGACATTTTTTTATGCATTTTTTTTTGGGTGTGAGTGGTAATTGTTGGAAGATTAATGAGTAATGGTTAAAGGCTTTGCAAATTGATTTTGTGCTCTCTCTACTTCACTTTAATGGCCATGTGCCCCACATTTTTGATGCCCCCCCTTTTTTGTAGTGTTGGTTATGAAATAGAGTGGCAAATTTAAAGGTTCTACTAAAATATACTAAATATTTCTTTCAGTCCTGTTTGACATCATTTTAAGTTGTTTTAATATAAAGACATCACGTCCATCAAGTTACAAGCAAAAAGAAAACATTTCACTGAATTCATCAGATCTTCACTGTGAAAAAAGAAATCATCAGATTCATATTATTACATATTTTATACATAATGTTCCGTATTTTATTCCACAACAATGAATTATATTTCACATTTTAGTAACAAAGTACTGCAATAACTGTTATTTTTGTCCTCTGTGGGGGACATGACACTGATGTCTTTATTTCAACACCATGCATGTAGCTTTGTTTGAGTCCTAATGTTCTATAAAAAGTACATTCTGGCCTTTATGTGACACACATATGGGTGTGGCCAGCAGAAGACAATTCTTGTCAAAATAGCAGGAATTTAAGCAAAGTTAAATGATCAAATTCATATAGTTATATTGTTCTTGACTTAACAAGGATGTTGTTTTTTTTATTTTTGACAGTCTTAACTATATCATAGTAGAATTGTATAACTTTATGTCAATTTATAGCCTTTCAAAACATTTTTACTCATGTCCTTTGTGGGGGACAGCGGGACTTGCTTCTTCACATTTTAAACCATTTTCCGTACTTCAGGAACCAGAGCCCTGAGTGAGGCGGAAGAGGTTTTGATCCATGTGACCACATGATCAACCCATATCTAAGGTCAAGTTGCACAAAGAAGTGTGGACTGTCCTGCATTTTTTTAATCTGGCTGCCACAGAAAGATGGGGCCACTACAGGTCAGACCACCAGGCCTCTGGGACACCTGCAAAGGACAGGTCGCCGTCTGCACTTCACTCAAGTGTGAAGTGTGTAAAGTGCAGCATGTGTCTCAGAGACTCAGAACTGCTTCCTAATGTAAAATTCATGAAATGTAAGTATTATACGCATATGTCATGTGTCTTGAGTGATTTCCTCCGTCAAGAATTAGCCATTAAGCAGGATTTAGAATGAAATAAAGTACTACTTTATTGTTAAAAATGTGTGTTAAAATGACAAATGATACAATTAGTTTATATTCATTCATCAAATGAAATAGAAATGCAGAGTAAATGAAAATGTATCATTAGCAAATTGTTGCCTTGTAATGCTTTTTTTTGGGTGGAAAATATTGACTTGATGTCCACTACAAGGGACAAAACATAAAAAAATAACATTTCGGAGAAAAAAAAAATATTGTATTATGTTTTTTACATCCCAGTTACGTCAATTATGTAAAAAAGAAACAGCTCTTGGTCTCAGGATGCTATAACAGCGAGCATATTCTACATCTTAACAAATTACAGCCAGACACTAATACACAGCAGCAGGTTATAAATTATCTACTTTCCTGGAGTCTGTCATGTTGAAAAATGTGTCTTATTTTGCAAATTGGACATCAAAGCCTGTGAGGATTACTGTTCGTTTTATGGATTGAATCATCAATACACTAACGGCAATTTTTTTAAATAAACAAGAAGACGAAGCACAGATCAGCTATAGAGGCTTGCGTGCTTCTATCTGTACAGCGAAGTCGATGGAAAACCATTAATTTCAAAGGGCGACTTCCTTCTATGGCTGCAGTGCATCTTGGCCTCTCAGTGTGCATCTCAAGATCCTGTGTGAGTGTTGGTTACTGTGGAAACCAGGAGACCAACTGCAGCAAAAACTGAAACATGGCGTTTTTAAATTAAATTTGTCTGCGCAGTTCTAGGAGACAAAACACTGATTACAGGCTGAGAGAGACAGACAGGCATTACATAAATAAGATGTTTCTCGTCACATGAAGGCTCAGGTCATGAAGTACACTCCATATTTCTTCAAAGGTAGTTGTTTTTATCCCTGGCTCATGTGGCTCTCTATATTAGATTGTTCCTACAGCGATGCCAGAAAGCTTATATCTGTCTCCCAAAGCATCTTTCCATAACTGTCTATGTCTATAACTTTCTATATGATCTTCAAACAGCTTGTTAAATGCACATAACATGCAAGAGCAAGACAGCTGGGGAAAACAGTAGCCCAAGGTGTCAAGTGCGCACGCTTTACTGCCTTCAAGTATTTTAACAATCTGATGCATGAAATGAGGACTGTCTCCACTCCTTCCTGTTTCATTAAAAAGAGAAAGAAAAGGGAAAAAAAGAGAATTGAATCTGAAGAGCGGTTTCTCCTTGACAGCTCAAAAACACCGGCCTCAAGGACACTCAACTTTCCAATGCCCCACTTACTAACACAGCAACGATGCCAATTTATGGAAATGCGGGAAAGAGACGTGGGGAATGGAGATTTACTGTCTACGCTTCTTCAGATAATGTGTTGTTATCTTAAAGCGATGGCCCGCCACTCACACCCTGACAGCTGCCGCGTACGCACACGACATGGAGACGTACGAGGAGAGGTCAGGAGGGAGCTCAGCGGCGAGGTTACACAGGTTCAAGTCACCCACACATGAAAGAAATAACAGTGGCAAGACGGATCATTCTACCGTAAAAAGGCAAAATTGAGTTCAGATCTGAATCTGACTTTTGACATCTGATTTTCTATTGTAGATAAAAATGTATTCTGCCAAAGAAATGTGTAAGTTCTGTGAGGAAAAAAAAGCTTTTTAAATTACTTCAAAACAACAAAGTGAAACTAAAAATGAAGCTTAACCACTATAACTGCATGCTGGCTGTGTAGTACTACATTCTGGATTACATTCAATTATTACCAATCAATTGTAATTCATTTATTATTATTGAGATCTTATTGAGACTGTCAAGCATAGTAACAGAACTATATCAAACTAAATTTAGCTGGTCTTTACCTTAGCAACAAACTAATGTTAAATTCACCTATTTATTCCTATTTATTGAATGATTGATCGCTAGCTCAGGGGTCAGCAACCAAAATAGCTGTTTATGGAGCTGCAACTATTGCATTCTCTGTTTTCCTCTGAGACATTTACTTTTCTGGATTTGATATCCATAGTTAGCCTAGACAACGGCAAAATTTAAAGGAAAATATTGTTTTGTCAAAGACACAGAGATCCACTGGACAGGAGCACAATAGTTGTGTTTCCATAGCTGCTGGCTGCAGACCCCCACAGTGGCTAAATCCTATCATGATGGAGAAAAAAACTGCAGCTGAAGATACCTTCTACATATCAGTCATGTTTTAGTGGAACTCAGAGAATTATACCACTTTTAAATCACATATAAATGCACTAAATTACGAATTAATGTATGATAAGAATTTCAGTATTAATAGGCTATTAACAGTAGTTGGACAGATAAGATAAACACCAGCTAACAGACACACATTTGATTTTCGTGGACTAGACCCACCACTATACCCTAAATATATATATCATATATGAAATTTTATATATTTCATCCTCTTTTAAAAGACTGTGGCCCTCTGATAATGTTGTACCTATCAATGATCAAAATGTCACACTTACATTTTTTTCTTAACCATTTTATCTTTATTTAAAACTACAAAAGAGTGAAATTTATCTAGTGTTTAGTGACAGAGTGGAATCAACACCCCCCTTTTTATCTTACGATTATTTTTACTGTTTATTTTACCTGCATTATTTTTTATTTATTTTCTCTGATTTTATTTTTCTCATGTAAAGCACTTTGAGTTGCATTTCTTTGTATGAAAGTTCTGTATAAATAGTTTATTAATATTATTATTATTATTAAAGGTGTAGTTAAGCCACATGTTTTGGACTGCATGCATAATATAACTTTTTGAATCAAAATCATGAAAGAAAAAAAATCAATGCAATCATGACCCATTCTGAGGGGCCCACAGTCAGGTATTTGCCAGAAGGGCATTTGTTTCCAATTCATCACTGCCAGCGATCCATTCTGACCAGGCGGTCACACTTAACTTGTCCTCCTGAAAGGAGACCCATCATACCCACCTCCACCTCATTGATTTGTTTACAGACAAATCATAACATATGGTCATGTGCAGGAATGAAAACAGAAATGTTGAGGGAGAGGTGACTGGCAAAAAGGTTTTCTGTTGCCTGAGGGCAATGCTAAGCAGTGGGGTCAAAGGACACGAAAGCTGAAGGAGCACATTTTGCTTTTGTTTGCTTTTTTCCTCTTGCTTCCTTCGATAATGAATCTTTACAAACTGTAACAGCAGTGACAGACACCCGTGCCACTTGTTAGCACAGACCACTGTAACAAAAATCCAGCGGGCTGATCATGCGCTACTGTAAAGTACTTTAAGCAATGCAGCACTTCTGGAATTCTATTTAAAAGAAATAATCAAATTAATCCAACAAGAGGCATTTTCCAAAATTCACCAAGGAGCTGCGTTAAAATGAATAATATTCCAGAGGCAGTCAATTGGAAGTAATTACTTGACCACCTCCCACAATAACGCTGAGAATTGCTCATAAAAGCATAATAAGCACAGATTAAAGTGCTGGAAATAACTTTGTATTCCACACTAGCATCAGTCTGCCTGAAATATAAATAAGAGGTATTTAAAGGGCTTCAGTAGCACAGAGTGAAAATAATAATGCTGATTACTGAAAAGATGGCAGTTAATATCAGCATCAAGTGTTGATATTAGCTGCGAGGGAGTTGATTTATTCTCCAAAAATGGTCAGTCAATGTAAGCTGAGGTTTAGCGAACAGCAGCTGTTTGTCAGCTCAACCCGAGTTGTCATGTCTAACATCTGCACAGCCGGCAGCCTCTCTGCAGAGCGAGCATAGCACAGAGGCTGTGAGCTGAATGACAATGATCAATTCAGGTGGATGGACCTCGTGTTTCAGAAACATAACCCTAGCAGGTGACATCCAAATCATTCCCGCTCTCGCCGGCAGAAATGAGCACGGCGACATTCAGAACATGAAAAACAGCTCCGTCGCCCAGCCAGAGAGAGAGTCCTCCCAGCTCGGTTACAGCTGGCTCCACTCAGTGGGCTGCAGGTTGGGCCGCCTCCCTCCATTAGCCCGCAGGATCCATTTATCCTTTCATCACACTGCACTCCTGCAACAATAACACCATCTCCTCGCTATGCATCACACATCAGAGCGGCTTCGGCCAAGTGGCGCTTCCTCGGCGTTCCCAGTAATGAGGAATGGTTTAAAGAAGAGGGGGAAGTACAGAGCTAAATCACATCGACTCAGGTGTGCAGGGCTTTAAACTCCTCCTGAGCACGGCGGGAGCAAAGACGTGTGAGAGACGGAGGGATGTGAGATGAAAAGAGTAGACAATGATGACATCACCTGTGTGAAAATTCTGCACTTAGGGCGGCGGTTCAACCTTTTTATCTTACACCTGAAACCGCCAACTTCTCACCCTGTTTTTGTGCAGAAGGAAGCTGCAGAATATCAAACTATTACATCAAATCATCAGATCATTTTTTAAAAAATTGCTTTTACAATAACCCTTTGAGGTTCAGTAATGACTTTAAATTAAGTAAAACCTTTAAAACCTGTCTAATATAATAGGAGATTCTAATTCCTGCACTTTTGACAAACCCTTTGAATTCTCTTCCATTTATGTCATCTGTTTTCAAAACGACTTAGCACTTGAAAAAATGTGTGAAAAGACATGAAGGACAATTTAAATTATGCAGAGGACAGGACATGAAATTGCAGACTGAATAGTGAAACAGTACTAAAGTCATCCACAAGCCCAAATATGGTCATCAGTAAAGCCTGACCGATATATTGGTTGTCCAATATTATCAGTCCATTATTGGCCTTTCATTCCTTCATTCATTCATAACCGCTTATCCTTGAAGGGTGGGGGGGGGGGGGGGCGTTGGAGCCTATCCCAGCTGACATTGGGCAAGAAGTGGCCTACACCCTGGACAAGTCACCAGTTCATCAAAGGGCTGAGACATAGAGACGGACAACCTCTCACACTCATATTCACACCTAATTTAGAGTTACCAGTTAACCTACTATGCTGCATGTCATTGGACTGTTGGAGGAGGCCAGAGTACCTGGAGAGAACCCACATGGACACCTGCCCCAGCCACAAGGTCCCCAGGCCTCAGACCAGCTGGTAATCACTGTGCAGTTATATCTAAGCTTTATTGATCTATATCGGTATTGGCTGTTGTCCAATATGCCGCTGTATACAAACATTTCCTTTTAACAGAACAGAAACATGCTTTATAGGCAAGACTTTAAGTATATTTGATTTTTTTTTTTATTCAGGTTTACTACATACTGTACATACATTTTGCTGTAGGTTATTTCCAATTACCAAAGTTAACTGTTTCAGAGCGTTGATATAATTTTCAACAATGACATTTGTTGTTAAACTGGAAAATTTTTAAGGTATCATTACTAAAAAAAAAGGTTTATACATTCTGTACATGATAATCTGTATAAAAATGTCGTCTGATATAGTTGTATCAATACTGGAATTGTTTACACCCTAATACTGGTATCAGCATCGGCCCCAGAAATCCAGTATTGTCGTGCTCTAGTTATTAGAAAGTAAGTTGTACACCCAACTCTTCTTTGTCTCTTAAAATGACTTGATTCATGTTAGCTGAAGCTTTGGAACAATACTATGTACAAATAAATGCCTAACCATTAATTTAATTTTATTTTATTCCACTTAACCTCTTCAACTCTGCGGGGGCGCCCACATTCCCAGCTGACATTACTGTATTTCAGAGGCTGTAGCGACTTTTAAAGCTAGAGTAAAGATACTGGTATTAAACCAGAAGACCTAAGGAATCCATTGGGCTAAATTTTGCAGGGGAAAAATTGGCATGGCCACTTTATGCTAATCCCATGCCGTTTGGGTCAAAAAAACATGCAGTTTTTCTGCATGTGGAATGAATCTTCACCTATTCTATTTGAATAATTCTGCATACTGGGGTCCCTAAACACTATTGGAGATGCATAAATTGGGTCTGACTGGAAAGCTGAGACTCTTGTAGATTCAATGAGCTGGAGTGTATTCCTGTGTGATGATGCTGGTCACCATAGTAGCCATTTCATTGTAATGAGACCATTTTTTTAAGTGGACCTCACTGTATAAAATCCCCCATTTTGACCTCTAAGATAATCACACCCTCATGAAACTTCACATCCACAAACTAGACACCCACAGCATTCAGGATGTGTGGCTTTCCAAGGTAGAGTATATTCACAGTAAGGGTTCCCCAGAACAGAAGTGCTCACGATCTGAGTCTTTGTCAAGGTTTCTGTGTGAGGTATTTTGGAGGGTCTTTTTTAAATTCTCGAGTGCTCAAAAATGGTTTAATTGTGCACCAAATCAGTGTAATAGTTTATATCAACCCAAAAACTTCTGCAACAATTTATGAGACATAAGAGAGCATGGGAATGGTCATCATATACTTTAATCATTCAAAATTTAAATAGGAGAGATTAATTCACTCATTTTCAGTTACTTTTCCATTGTTTTTAACACAATGCGTAAGAGCAATGGCAAATCTGTGATAACAACGCTGCAGCTTTAGGTCTGAGCAAAAAGATATTTCTGGTAAATAAAAAACTGAATGACATCTAGACTTCCAGATCACACCTGTGTTACTGATGTGGGCCCTGTTTCCTGATAACGACTGATCTCAGACTTTAAGAGCATTTTCCACCAGCGTTTCCATGAATGCTCTTAAATTTCAACACACGTTTCCCAAAGTAGCACTTAAGAGCGAATGCATGAGCGTGCTGTTAAGATCTTCTTAATGGCGGCTGTCCGTGGCGCTGAAGATGATGCCGAACACACTTTTAAGTAGATCTGCATATTTGACTGTCTGTAAATTGTGGTATATATTAAAAATACATACAGGACATTGCAAAGCGTGTTTTAAACAAAATCGTTTAACAATAATGCTTAATGTACAGTCTGAGGCTTTCAGCTTGCTGCCTCTTATAACTCATACGTCAATCGACAGTCAGCTTATGAAAGTAAACTGTGATTGATTCAGCTGCTGCTCGAGGCAGACGTTACTCTTAAGCTCATATTAAAGCTACACTGAAGCAGTGCCAGTTCTTATAAGTTTCATGACTATGACCATGCACGTCATTCTGTCTTCACTTCTGTATTAGACTGACTGTATATCAGCTTATGACAAAACAACGTATGCACCATTAAATAAGAACTAAAGAGGTGATACAGAATGTGAAAATATATCATCAGGAAAAGTGGCATCTCAGCCAGAGGAGATTCATATTTTAGGCAAGAAGAGACGGGAGGAGGAAGACGATGACAGAAGCTGGCACATCCATTGTGTAAATCAATTTTTGAATTAATTTTTGTGTGTGTTAGCTTAATTGTATTTTCTTGCAGTCTAATTCAAACATTATTACTCATTTTACATCAATCGTCACTCCACACAGAACACCAGTGTTCATGAGAAAAGTACAAATCATCACACAGGTCTCAGACAAAAATAAATCATTTATATGTAAGGTAAGACATTATTTGAATGGGTGTGCATAACACTGTCATTACACTGTCATAACTATGTCATGACACCTCTACTGAACATGAAGGAGTTATTAGGAATGGTTATGATTGCTGTTGTTAAGTGTCAGTTGGCCAATTATGTCACTTGTAATGCAAAGTTGACATTGTCTGAGATGTCTTTGTTATGACAAAATGACATTACAGAAGTCAAAAATGTCTCTATTATGACAACTTGATATTAACGATGATGACATAACTTGCTAGTATCTCTGTTATGGCAACTTGACATTAACCAAGACAAAAAATGTCATTGTTATAAAACCTTGACATTAAACAAGAACAAATGTCCCTGCTATGACAACTCGACATTAACCAACTGAGCTCAAAAACCTGTTTTGCTTTCTGTTTTAACATGACATTAAACTGTCATATGTGGTTGGTTTTGACCATTATAAGGATATAATTAATATTTTCCTTCACCTAAAGTACATTTTGGTCTTTCCCTTGACCTAAAGTAGACTGTTATCCTACCATTTTGTCATGTCATAAAGATGTCATTAAATGCTTTAAGTTTGACAATAGAGTATAGCACCATGATGATTTAGCTTGAAGAGTTAGCTGATACACAGACAGCGGTTAGCTAGTACACTTGTTGCTAAAGTAGGCTGCTGTCTGCTGTTATCTGTAGCTGGTGTTAGCTAGTTAGCCAATCAGCTGATTAATCCCTGAGGTTCCAGGAGCCAAACACAGAAACAAAACCACCACTATACTCTATTCTGTGTCAAACTGGTCACCCTTGGCCATTACTGGTTTGATTAATGTCAACTTGTCATAACACATTTCATCTTGAACAATGTCAGCTTTGCATCGAAACCACATAATTGACTGAACGACTCAAATATTCATAGAGTCCTTTATGTTCATGACAGGTTTCATGACATGGCTACGACAGTATAATGACGGTCGTACGCACCCCTTCAAGTAACATGTTACCAAAATCTAAAATTAAAATTATGAAGCGTACAATAGAGCAAAATGTTTACACTACACTGTTCATAAATGAGTTTGATGCCAGACTGTAATTCTACATTGGCACCTGTTAGGTGGAATTAAATTGTGCAGAAAATGAAAGCAAATACAAGTATTGGAAAAGAATATCATCCAACCTTATTAATACACATTTCTGTTTGTCTCACCACAGTTTTTATTGTTTTGGATTAAATTACCTATTAAATTTGTGTGACTACTCAGACAATAAATTACTCGCAAAATAAGTTTATCTGTTCCTCTTCAGTGGCTCAGAATAGTCCACATGGTCAAAAATCACAAAATAAATTAAATACGCCACTGGTCCGTTCTCAATCCAGACAATTATGTTTAATGTCATTTGAATGCGAGCCAGCTGTGCTCCTTAAAGTTTAGCATGCTTTAAATACTCTCCATAGGGAGCAATCAACTACTTAACAGCTATGAAAGCAACATATAGAGTCTTATTAACCAGTTTATAGCACAATGGCATTTTCCTACTGCCACTATACACGATGCTATGAAAGTTAGTTTGAGAACACCATACTGAGGTATATATTCTAAAATTAGTGCCATAAATCAATATTTAAAGAAATTAATTCTCACATTTTAAACAGCTTGTTAGGTGTCTGTCCAGAATCATCTCACAGTTGCCACTCAAGAGGTCAGAGAACATTGAAGTTTTTCCAGAACTTAATATTTAAACAGCAGGAAGCTGAAATGGAGCAAAAGGCAAACAGCAGCTCAGAAATCAAACTGAGGTATTTCTGTGTTGCAGAGTTCAGGCAGTCTGCCAGCCCTATGAGCTGATCCAAAGCTAACTTGAAATCCCCATCCAGGGGTCTGTGTGGTGGAAGGGGCAGCAGGTTGCTACGTCGCTGTCTTGCAGCTGAGGAGGTGTTGAGGTGGTTAGACGCTATAACACCAGCCCGGGCCTGCCTGGATGATTGCCACTACCGCACAGCAGCTCTCAGCATCTCCCAGCATCCCCTCTGCCGTAGCTGTCATACACAGCCACCTGGGGCTGCCATCTTGACTTGTTTTGACGAGGCTGGCTGAGTGGAAGGAGGAGCAGGGGCAGATGGTACTGTTAAACTGGCAGGGGTGACGTGGCTGGCATTGAGCCGGGCATCCCTGCGAGTCTCAGACAGCAGGAAGCCACCTTGACCCAGCCGGGGCTGCCAGATCTTAATTCCCATCACCCCACTGGAGACGGAGGGCCGCGGGCCATGCAGATCCGGGCCTGGTGAAGACAGCTCAGACAGCCTGGCCTCCCAGCAGCCCCTAGGTCATTGGCTACCACTCTGCCAAACATCCTATTAGGGATAATTCTGTGCATCTTGGCTAACTTCAGTTTCTGTGCAACTAAATGTATGACAACCAAAAGCATACCTAATGAGATTTTTGATGAAAAGGAATCTGAGAGAAAGAGGGGGAGTGAGAAAATGATATAAACCTTTGGAGGACCTCAGCATGTTTCCACTGCAAGGACCAGGGTCTAGATTAAGTTCCAGGGATATTATTTCACCCTCTAAAAAGTCCCTGCTCAGGAGGTACTATTCTCCAAAAGTACAGGAACTTTGGTGGTGGGGCTTACAGCACTGAACATTTCTGATTGGTTGAGTGCTCGCAGAATTTTCTTTCAGCCACCATTTTTAAAAATCTGCACAAGAAGGCATATGACAGATGAAGTTATGGCCTTATTGAGTGTTTATGCTGGGGACGAATTCAAGTAACATGTAATGATGCCTGTTGCTTTGTAAGGCCACTTTGTTGCACACAGAAATGACCTGTAAAAACAGCCATCACTTTTTCATATGTCAGCTGACTAATATGACTAATCTTTGCGGGTTAACGCTGAGGTGGAAACACAATTAGCTGAAGGAACCTTTTAGTTCATTTAAAAGTAGTTCCTGGGGTTAAAAGTTCTTTACAAAATACTAAATTCTAAAGTACTGTGGCAGCTTATGTTCCCAGGGTCCTATGTTCGAGGTTAACCCCTGTCCCTAACCCCCTATGTACAATAAGGAGCTGGGGAACATAGATACATAAATACAATACAAAAGACCCTGGGAGAACACATATTTCGCTAGATGCTAACACTAACATGGCAACATGCTTACAATAACAATGCTAACTTGCTTATATTTAGCAAGGATAATGTTTACTATGTCCACCATATTATTTCAACATGTTAGCACACTAACATTTGATAATGAGTCCTCAAGACAAATTAAATACATAATGATGGGAATGCCTTTAGCATTGAAAGTATTTAGTCATTCACCAAAATATTGTGCAAATTACAATTTTCACTTGCTTGTGCTACTAGCTTAAACTTGGGGGGGGCAGAGTAATTAATAGTGCATTCACACAAGCCTTGTTTAATCCGGTTGAACCAAACCCTGAACCATTTATCCTTTGGTGCAGTTCATTTGTCTTGGTGTGAACACCTGACTCGAACTCTGGTGCAGACCAAACAACCACTCTCTGGACTTCCTCGAAAGGGTGGTGTCGGACCACTGTCAAGTGAAATCTGAAATGCTTAATTTCTGTTGTGAACAACTTTCGAACCAATCACAGAGACGTACGACTGACCATTTGAGTTTTTCTTCATGTACCATCCTTGTATTGGTTTGATGGAGGAACCAGACCTTATCCTATGGGGACCATGGATGTCTATACAAAACTTCATGGCAGTTCATCCAACGACAACAGTTATTAAGATATTTCAGGACAAAACAGCTTGACTGACAGAAAGACTGACAATGCCATGCATAGAGACATGCAGCTAAAATTAATTTTGTATCAATTTCTGAGTATAAAACCATACATTTGACTTATTTTACTTAAAACCAAGTTATTTGTTATTTGCCTTCAATAAATACAGTTAATAGATATTTCAAAGGCACAAGAGAGAAGTTTGCCTTAAGGACTTTCTTCCAGAAAACGTTAACCTTTTCCCTAAGCCTAACCTTTTTGTCCCTGAAGGCAAACATATCAACAACAAGTGTTCAAACAGGGAGGTCAAGATCACACCGGTAGTTCCTCCCCTCTGGTGTCAATTTCTCAAGGAAATAATGAAAACAAGCCAATAAAGAAGAAAGGAACATTCAATATCTAATACCTCTCTGCCCAACTGAACATTCCCCCCACGGTGTCCTTGGTGACCTGCTCCTTTTATATCATGCTGTGATATTTTTTCAGTGTGTAAGCCACAACAGAGCCTCCATGTCATCAGAAAAAAGATAGGGAGCATCTATAGGACTATTGGAAAGAGCACAGAAGGAAGCAGCCTCAAGCTGTGCTCAAGGATGTGTGAAGCTGGTGTGTTTAATCACACAGGAACCATTCAAACCAGCGGCCAGAGCAATCCTCTCCAGTCTGAGTTAGCCAGTAAGCCAACTGTGAAGCCAAGGATGCCAATGTTTTACTCTCCACTGACATGACTTAATTAAAGTGACATAGCCTTTCTTTAACTTCTTCAGATTTAATTGGATCATTAGCCGAACAGATTTAATTACAGCCAGAGCCGAATGGTTTGCATTAAATCTGCACCTGGAAAACTTGGTCCAATATCAAAAGCTGGACGAAAACAGAGCAGTTTGTCAATGAGAGGCGATGCAGTGGACTGGTCCTCACACTTACTTGTTTGTAGCTGCCAAACAAGATGTATACTCAAAACTAAACAACGGCTAAATATATGTAGATATTTATATTCCCAACAAATTTGGTCCTGTGAAAACGAAATGACATTGAACTCAGGTCAGTACAGTTCATTCATACATAAAAATTGTGGGCGTTTAAAAGATGAACCAACTCAGGTTTGGATACATCTCTGCACGAAAAAGAAATCAATATCTTCCCAAGTAAATCTCTCTCTGCTCTCCTGTGCCTCTGACTACTTACTAATGTATGTACATGAATGCATACATCAGTAACAAACCTGCTAGCTTGATATGTTTTCCAGTCACATAACTACTTCAAGACATCTACAAAATCCCTGTGTTAAAAGAAATGTTGGACTGTTGTGTGGGCAGTAACACTGTCTAAAATACTAACATTGGATTGCAGTCTTATTCTATTATACTGTATATGTTATTGTTATTTTTGGAGGCATTTCTGATTCAGTTTTGAAATAATGGTTGAGAAAAGTATTGATCTATTTTAGGCATATTAATATTTTAACTTTTAAAATAGAATAGAATCAACTCCACTTTGAATCACAAGCTATTGTATTGTTACAAATCTGTCTGAATCATTTTTTTTTGGAAAATCAAATTGTGTCTATATTAAGTTGTCTGAATAGGAAAGATGAACATCGCTAAAAGAAGGGATTAAAAACAGAAAGCCCAGGGAAATGAAATTAAAAGGCTGTGATGTGGACGGTGATAATGACAGCAGAGCGTGCGTGTGCGCATGAGTGTGTGCCGCACAGTACACTCATGGTGACATTTATGAGAGAAGGCTCTACTGATTATCAAAGGGTTCAGTGAGTCTTAAGCCGTGATTGCTAACATCACTTCAGAGTCTTTTAGACATTTGGAGAGAGGCAGGGAGTTAGCACCTCTGAAAATTATCACTCACACTCGAGCTGTCTCATCTCCGTGGCCGGGATATGAGGCTCAAATAGTGTTTTTCTGTGAAAATGTACGTGTTACTCTGAAGATCAATAGCCATCTAAACTGTAAAACCATTTAATGTGGAGGCTCAATAATCCATAACCTGCTGGCTTTGAGGGCACACTTCATTTGATTGCATTTAAAATTTTGCCATGATAATAACATACACCCACGTTATTAATCAAGCTTAAACAAACTGCAAAAGCACACTTTGAAATGATTCCACAGCACAAATTAGAGCTGAATAATTCAAGGAAAATATTCTGTTGTGATCTGACCAATGTTGAAGTTGGCCTCTTTTTTTGTTTTGTGGTCTAGCAAAAGTTGAGCAAACTTGGTACCCAGTGGAACCTTTCTCTTTTCCTGTGCTACGCTTTTGTATGTTGAAAAGTAAAACACATTTTGAAGATAGTTAAAAGATGTTGCCAGGGGATCTGCAACATAGGCCTACTGTAGTCATTGTTGTCATTTTCAGTTAGCAAAATGCTACCTAACTAGTTAGCTAATATACACTGATCATTAACTAGCTAGTTAGCTAGCATTTTGTAAATCACTGTCACTCTGACTCTGATTGGCTAGTACTTGTTGCCTTCGTTGATTTGGATTGTTTGGGTTGGTTTGGCATGAAGAGTAGGACTGGGCAAGGTTAGGGTAATCCTGTTGTCTTTCTAGTGGAAAGAAAATACTTCTGGCAGATTCTACTGCAAAAAGAAAGCAGTTCCTACATGAAACAGCTCACAGTAAGGCATGTGGATTAGTAACCAGGTCATGATTTTTGGAAATAGACACTGGTATTGACTTTTTCAATGTATTTTTTGGTGTTTTGAGCCCCACAAGTCAAGTGTGATTTAGTCCCATTATATTGAAGAGAAGGCAGACACCTCTATGGCTGATATCTACAAAACTCACACCAGTCTATAGTAGATGGATGAATAGCTCAATGGGTGAGAGAGAAAAAATATGTATTTCTGATTTGGGGGTAAACAGTCCCTTTAAACTTAACAACTACAGAGTTACCTGCTACTACTGTCTGAAACTGACATGAGGAAATTACCTAGCTGTTTAAGTAGAAAAAAGACTTACCACTCAGACAGCAAAAAGAACACGTCCCAAACATCAAGATGACTCAGAGTTACATGTCATCTCTGATTAAATAAATAACCAAAAAATTGGCCAAGTGTAAACAGATCAGACACTGACCAGCAGAGAGCAAATTAACCAGTAAATCACTAAGAAATTATTTTCTTTTATTATTTTTTGCCAACTCACAGAATGAACATTAATTAACAACTGAGTAAATTTGTTGGAGACAGTTGACATTGTGGTCACTGATGAAGATATTGTTAATTATGTAGGTTAGAATTAAAAGCACTGATCATGCATATTGAAAATCATACTTTTTCAAATCACAGTTTTGACTTTAAATGATTACTTGTTCAGCTTAATACAAATAAGATAATAATGGTAAAAAATTATGTTAACAGATTGCAATTATTCATTATTGTATTTAGGAGCTAAATGATTTTTCTATACTGTTATAACTGAAATCTATGATTCTGTGAATCTACTTGAACAGAGAAGTGTGGACATGGAAACAGACTGTAACTCCACTGCTCCAAACAGCCATCTTATCAGCCTCCCTGGATACACAGAAGGGAAAAAAACCTTATTTCCTTTTTCACATTATCAAAGTCAGTCCCCTCTATCTGTCTCTGTCAGAGGGAAATCAGCCCACTGCCACACTCTCACGGCTCCGCACAGCATCTGCGTATGAGAGGCCGGGGGGCTCCATCCAGAGGCCAGGCGGCAGAGCCACAGGGCTGTAGAGAGGAGATCTGATCCCCCTACCCCCCCCCCCCCCCGTGGCACAGTAAATAGCAATCTGTGAGGCTGAAATCCTCATCCTCTTGTCCAAACACATCTGAGGGTTCCTCGCCAGTGTCGTTTGATTGACAGCGCCTGTGTCGAAGGGCTTGGCGCTGTGTACACCGAATGTCAGACCTCAGCCAGACAACTGTCTGTCAGTGCACAGGTTGCGGAGTGAGTGGCGAGTGATGTGGGGGACGGAAGAGGGTGGAAAGTGAGCGGAAGGGAGGGGAGGTCGGGGCAAAGTGCTGCCTCAGGAATCAGAGAACCTCATCTGGCCTGCGGGATTTGGCTGCCTCAGAGAAGAGCTGCTGCTGCTGCTGCTGCTGCTGCTCCAGCTTTTCGTCTCAGACACTGATAGACACACACTTAGTTAACGCTGTGAGAGTGGAGCATGATGACACTGCATGTTTGACCCCTCGCATGGTGACTTGAAAGCACTCCAACATCTTGGCTAAGAGGACGGAGCGCCACAGACAAGCTCCCACACACCGCCTAACACCAATCCTTCACCGAGATGAAAGTGACTATTTTTAGTTGCTCTGTCAGCTCAGGTAAAGAAAATGTTGTCTTGCCTCGATCACCCCCCTCCCCCCCTTGGTTGTTCAACACTCAAGAGATCAAAAGCGACGTCAGGAAAGCGAAGGCAGCAAGGTGAGGATGCAGTGAACTGTCGGTAGGAGGTTTGAACTTGAGGCGGTAGGAGAAAGCTCAGTGTTACAGACGCTATCGATCCAGTCACGCCAGTTGACATGGAGTCCGTTGAGACTGAATGTCCTGTACTGCAGATTAACTGAAGCCATTATTCCTGTGGCTCACCGCGACCCACAACCACCCACCGCCGTCTCAGGACCAGCACAGCCGTCATAAAGCATTAGGCTCTGCTAGAGTGCTGTGATTATGGATGTAAAGATCGCCCGCACAGCCAGGCTACTCTCCGTCTCTCTGAATAGGCCTTGAGGTGAAGGCCTCCTCCTCCCTCAGTAGCGCTTTCATGCCTTATTTCTCTGTCTCTTGCTCTCAGTCTCTCCAGCCATTATCTACCTGTAGCATATGCCTTACACTTTCTATTTCTGAATCTCTATTTCTGACTTTCTTTTTCACTCACTTTTTCAGGCTTGGGTGGGGCATTTCATTGCCCTGCATCACCCCAACATCAATTTGTTGGGACATTGACTGAGTGAAGCAAGAAAAGTAATTAAACACTGAGCAGAACACACACACACACACACCAAAACACAAACTAGCAACTCACTTCCATCTTCTAATTTATCCTTAAAAATGCTTTAATTGATTTTGGACCACCAGGAGGTAGAAAGTCGCAAAAAAATATTTCTGTTTATTTTGATAACACAGTGCTCACTAAATAGCTGCTGAGATCCGGGAAAGTGAAAAGGTAGCCACATAGTGAAAGAAATATGTGGTCATACAAGGTTCGATTAAAACCTCAGGTTGGCCAAACTAACAAGGGTGAATATTAAAGTTATTCCCTTTGGTACAGCTAAGTTAGAACCTTACTCAACTTTGACTTGTTGTCACTGTTTCCCAGTGCAATGAATGACATTGTGGTTTCAAAACAAAGTGTAGCCTGTTATTCTTCTGTTGACTGATTCATAACCTTTGGTTCTGAACATGTTGGAGCAAGTGTAGTATCAATGCTGTGTTCCAATGTCTCACTCTGGTGAATACAGTGTTGCCATAACCAGAAGAAAGAATGGCCAAACCTACAAAACAAGACTGAGGTTGGTGGCCAGGCAGCTCAGTTGGTAGAGCATTTGCCCAATGCACTGAGGCTGTGAGTCCTCTGCAGTGGCCATGGGTTCAGCTCCCACCTGTGGCCCTTTGCTACGTGTCATCCCCCGACTTTCTGTCCAACTTTCCTGTCTTCACTTCAGCTCTCCTGTCTAATAAAGGTGTAAATAAAACCCCCAAAACCCCCAAAACACAAAATTATACAGGTAAGCCGTTTATTTTTGGCATTACTGGGCAAAAGCTGTTTTAGCCAGGTTTTCTGCCAGGTATCAGCCTTCCTGATACAATGATATCATCGTCCATCGTAATGTTTCACTGCGGACATCATCATATGCCAAGTGGGTAGACAATGCCAAACCCAGTGGTTCGAGAGAGAGGCGGGGGACAACATCCAGCAAAGGGCCACAGGTAGGAGTTGAACCCACGGCTGCTTTAGAGGACTCAGCCTCAGTGCATGGGGCAAATGCTTGACCAACTGAAATACCAGGCCTTCAGTGCTGAAGGTTTGGTAACCACCGGCCTAACACTAGTTGGTAAGATAGCTGATTGTTGATTCCCCTCCTCCTCCTAAAGTGTCTTTATTTGACAACCTGAGAATGAGACTCAACAATCAACTACTTTTCTCCATAATCCACACGAAACTAGTGGGAAATCTAATAGTGAAATGGCCATTTAATTGGATTTCTGTACAATTTGCCTTGTGTCACAAGTAAAATGTTTTATCTTTCATTTGGTTTGCCAACCACTGAGAAAAATATCCGGGTCTTTTTACTTTGCTGAATATTTGCCTTAATTTAACAGTCACTCATTCACTTCATACAGGGCAGGCAGGGTATGATCAGCTTGTGTGAGCTGTGAGAGAGTTCTATCTTTGATGTATCTGAGTACAAACCCCCTTTATCTTTTAAATGAATAGTTATCATACAATTCTTTTTTTATTAAGTTCGCTATAAAAACTGAATCCTGACACATCCTGGGGGTGTAGGACAATTTATCCTAATACTACAATGCGCATACAGCCAAATGCCTGTGAAAAGTCAAAGGAGACAGGAAGAAGCCCTGTGAACAAACAGCAGCCTTATTGCAGAACATTAGCATGTAAGAATTTGTGATAGTGAAGGGTAATTTCCTAAAGCAGCTGGGCACCGTAGTTTTTAGCAAACATTTCTCAAACAGGAGTAAATAGAGCATTTGTTGGGGGACTATTTTTAGGGGTGGATTAATCTACATTCAGCTCTCTAGTATTTGCAGCAGCAGGCTGGGGAATGTGGGATCGACTTAAAATGGAGTGCCCACGTTCATGGCAATAAAAGAACGTGTCACCAAATACGAAGGTGTGGATCACTGAGGTGGCTCTGGCTCAGGAGGTAGAGCGTGTTATCCACTGATAGGAAGATTGGCAGTTCGATCCCTGGCTCCTTCTGTTCACTTGTGACTAATTGTATGTGTGGATAGGTGAATGTGACATGTAGTTGTAAAGTGTTTTGAGTGATCGATACACTAGAAAAAACATTCTTTCCAGGACATCTGGAATGTGGACAAGCATTTCTTCATCGTAGTACACTCAATTTCTCTCTTTGTCTCTCAGTAGGAGGACAAGGCACAAGCATGGATGTATTAAGGAGGACTGGATGCAGCAGAGCAGGTGCGGCTCTCTTTCTGCATTACGTGCATGCCAGAAAACAACATTTAGTGTAGCTGTGTTGTTGTCCTGGTGGAAACAGTTGTAGGATTTAAAAATGCCGTACAGTGCCAGAAACAGGTTGTGATAAGGCAAAGGGAAAAAGGTGTAAAAAAAAAAAAAATTGTCAGAAATTGGGAGATAAAAAGAATTGTGACGCCGGGAGGAAACCAGGAGAGGACAATGAAACAACAAACAAGGCCCTGTAGAGAGAAAAGTGTTATATAAATGCATGGAAGTGTTGTGGGGGATTTTTTTGCTTTTGTTTTTTGCAGACAGTACTTGTTAGTAGGATTGAGGGTTGGGTGATGTCTACCAAATTACCACAGGATGGACGATAGACGATATTATTGTTCTATAGCTGTCTCACAGCCCAGCAGAGCAAGCCTCCTACATAAATCCCCACGCTTGTTTAAAAGGGTCTTCGTCTGTCCAATATGTAAGTAACTTAGTTCAGTGAGACAACTCACGTTTTAGAATGTTTATTTCAGCAGCAGAGCATGACTTAAGTTTGGCGTCTAGGCTCTGACCTCATCACTCCCTGCAGGTTACACAGAGATATAAGGGGAGTGATGAGCAAATTCTTGAAACACCCCCGTCAGAGCCTACAGGTGGATACTGGGGTGGAGGTGGGGTAAAAGAGAGCTGGCAGCGACACTGTGTGGGGCAACAATCTGTCTGCCTGAACTAGCTTGCAGGCGTTGACATATTTGTGTTCAGCCTCTGAAGCTAAAATTAGTCAGCTGCCTATACTGAGAATGCTAAGCTAAGAAAACAATAGTTCAGATACCAACAGCACATTTAAAAAACTAACAGTGGGCAGAAGAAAAGGAACACTGCTGCCACCAGTGTAACTGAGCATTTTGGGGTTGCCTAACTGGGCAGCTTTCAGAGGAAAATAATAAACAGGACAAGGAGACATAACATTACCACAATGATCATCAGTCTCGCACTGTTATAATGGCAGAAGACATGACATCGTTCATCAGTTCAACCCTATTAGGATCCTGTCATTCGTAGGATCAGTTCACTGTTGGTTTTGGTCTTTTCGAGGGGTTTGTTCACAATGGCCAATGTAGAGAATTATGCCATTCTTAACATTTATGGCCCTGAGACAATGTGGGAGACAGGAGAAATTATGTCACACTGATCCTGATGGCTTTGCACACACAAAGGTAGGATCTGAGCTTTATGGATTAGAGTGGGCACTTCTTTTAGTGAGTCATCAGTCTGTAGACAGACCCTTTGGCTTGTCTGGAAAGCATTCCTGTTCAACAGAACAGTAGAGTCACTTGTCTGTATGTTGCATTCGGAGCCATATTCCCTGAACACCAGCCTATCTAAGCTCTGCACCATCTCAGCATGGCCACAGAGCTCATTCTATAGATAAATACAGCCAGTATAGACCTGGAGCATGGACTGAAGCACTCCATTCACAACCACCGAGTGTCCCACTGGTCAAGCCGTGGCAGATAGTCAGCCGGTGAGCAGCGGAGCGTTTCTCCCTGCAGTCCACACAGCCAGCAGATACCATGCTCCATGACACCACTATCAGAGGGTGGCAAGCCTCCGTGTTTGTGTTTACAGTGAGATTAGCCCACACGCACATCCAAGCATTCGAGCATGAGGATGGAATGTAAATTTGAACTCAGTATAAATTTATGAATGTGCTGATTCAATTTGAACTGCTTGTTTGCTCTCTCAAACCTCCACGTCTGGGAAATAAGCTTTGCTAGATGCCCTGTTTAACTGGCGCAGCTAATGTGTTCTTCTCTGTCGTTGGGTTGCAAGTTGTTTTTTTCTTCATGAAAAATTCACTTTTTTTTTTAGCCCATATTGGAAAAATCCATTACCCCCACTCCAGAGTACCAACTGGAGAGCCACACAGTCTGCATTATCAAACACCAGTGTGATTCATCTACTGTAGCAACTCAGCAGCTGGCACAGCAACAACACGTCCCATGGTCCGTTTCCCACACTGACGAGTGATTTCATGTGGTGCATTGTGGGTGGGGAGGTTTTTAAAAATGGCGGGGGTGGACTACTACAAGATCTAATGTTAGAGGGAGATCCTGAAGTACCCTCTACCTCCCCATCAGCTATCTCCAGCAGTCACGTGGCTTCAGCCCTGGCAGAGCGGAGCGGCGGGTCAGCCTGTGGGAGGGAGTCAGGTCTACGTAACCTTCAACCGCAGAGCCAACGCCAACTTCCAATTTAACACACTCGGGAAGCCGCAACGCGATCACACAGAGCGCAGTGGGCAGGAAACTGAGTGTGATCTCAGCTGAATTGCTGTCGATTCCAGGATGGATTCTGCAGTGCTTGTATATATAGCATGTGAATCCAGTGGCTGTATATATAGCATGCGCCAAGTTTAATAATGCATACGTATTATGGGATGGAAATGAAGGCTCACTGGCATGAACGGTATTGGTCTTAAAAGGGTACAGCCTACGTGTAGGAGGAAGTCCACCTCCAGAGCAACGCTAAACTGATAAGAGGACTGGATGTGGAGAAATAAACAGCCGTTATGTATTTCTCTGAGAATCAAAAGTCATGCAATGACTCCCACGTAAGCAAAACATTTACGGTAGCCTACATTGCTGAATTCACTTTTACACCTTTGCAAACAAAACTAAATTGTTATTTTAATATTATGCATTGCTGTAATTTAAGAAACCCAGACACACATGGAAATATGATCCTCTTGGGAGAATAATAGTAGATATTTGATAGTGTAGTAGTCATAGCAGCTGTATTTTAATAACATTCTTCTGCTTTTTCTGTTCCCTAATATTTACTTTGTAAGAATTAATTAATCACACAGTTAGATTTTGATTTCAGGAACTGTAATTACTTTCTTCAAATAGATGTGAATTTGTTAGAGGTATCAAAAAAGATCACTTGTTTAAACTGCTAAAACAAGACTAAAACAAGTGTTCGGCTTGCTCTAAAACCACCGATATCCCAAATCCATAGCAGCCTTCTAAATCTAATTTAGGGATTTGTGCACATATTAGTAAGCAATAGGAAATTTGAGGGGTGATGCCATGCCCATTTATAGCATAATGACCAAATGCATCCCGCATCTCCATCCCCTACTAACAGAGAAAGTGCAGGGGCAGAGGGGTTGTCTGGTGTGTCTGACTCACCGATCTTTTATGTCACTGAGGTTTGTGCGAGCTAAAATCTGACCCTATTATTAAAGTACTATTATTACAAAAATACAGAGCCAAAAGAGCTGTTCATGAGTCAGTTTGCTAGTTGTGAGTGAACCAAACAAACCCTGTTCATGTCCCTTGTGAGAAATTAACAGATTGCATTCTGTTAATAAGTAAAATGAAATAAAAAGAATTAGTTTTAATCCCAACTGGAAATATTGTCATCTAGGTTTTTGTACACATTCTTAATATTAGGTTTGAATTGGGCGTGCTTTTGCTCGGATATGCATTACAAAAATTATAACCCAATCTGAAAAAAAACATGTCAGTTGCACCCCCCAACACGTGCAACAAACCCTCTCTGGCTCCAGCTCAATCTGCCTCTTTGAGACTGACGTAACTCAACAACAGGGAACTGAAGCCATTACATTGCTCCAGACTCCTTTGATGCTTTGTCAATTTTGGCCAGTTTTACTGAGCAGAACACAGCAGTTGATGGCCCACTGCAAGTAACGTTAGTTCAGATTCAAAATCACACAATCACACAAACTAACCGATCGAGGCAGCGGTAGTATAGCAACTCACATGTTCTGCGAGGTAAAATGACTGTTTTTATCAAAGAACCCTGATGGTTTTGAAGAGAACATAGATGGCAATATCAGTTCCACATCAGAAAGGGGTGTCTAAATAATCTATATATCATCTAAATATAGCCTACACTTCATAGATTGTTTTAGATGGTTCTTTTTTAGGTGACTAAAGTATGTTTTCCTGCTGACCCCACAAAGTCTTGAGAAACGGTCTGAACAGCAACATTTTTGGAACCAGGAATTCTAATAGTTATGATTTTTTTTTTTTTTTGCTCTGTGTGTTTAATGTTTAATGAAAAACTAAACCTTGATGCCATATAGGTATCAAAGGTATTTAAAGCCAAATTTCCAGAGGCTTTAAAAACTCTTTGTATGTTTTATCATGAACTGACATAACAAGTCTTTGTTCACATCTACAGTCATACATTGTAAATGAAAGTAAACACTTCAAGATAGTGACAGATAGAAAGAGCTCCAGTAATAGCAGGTGCATTACTTGTTAATAAAGGCTCTAACTGCTCTGCATTTTAGCAGAGAAGTAATTTACTTTTTCTACCAGAGATCAGCTCAGCCTGGATGCTGTTTCTTAACATTGCCCTGCTTCATATTCATACTGTTAAATAAAGTCACCCTAAGAGCTCCTCAGTACAACTGAACATCTCTAATGAAGCACTTGCGTAGGTTAACTCTGTCTCATTACTTCCTTGCAATTTTCACCAGCCTCTCTGGGTTTCAAAATGGCAACTCTCCAGAATGGCTGCAGTCCACTTTTCTAACTATACAGCAATTGCCACCTCAACTTGTTCATCCAACAGTGAAGGGTTATGGTGTCATGGGAATTTATTTCACATTCACATTCACATTTCACATTTGATTTGTGTGGTAAACTAGCACTTCTTGCCTCTAAGATCGGGTAAAAAGGAAGCATTTAATACACACTTAACAATTCACCTCTCCACACTAGTCAGGGGTGATTGCAGAACTCATGTAATTGAAAAAAGGTCTTAAGTTCAGTACCTTCAATGGCCAATGAGCCAAAATAGTGCTATGTTTGGTTGAGGTGACCCTTTCTCCTTTCTCTGGGTTAGTGTGCCCGCTAACTGCCCCGAGTGTGAATGTAAAATGCTTGACACAGACAGTAAATCAGGGTTTAGCATTCATTTACACCTTGGAGATCACCGCTCTATTTTTATGTGCCTGTGGAGGCGCCAGGCGGAACACAACAGAGACTGCAGGTGTCAGCTGGGTAACCGTTTTATCTCTCAGTCAGCCACCGCCTGAAGTGAGCAAACTACCTGAAAACCTAAAGGAAAAACTCTTTGAAAAAGACATAGAGGGGCAGGAAGAAAAGGAAGTCTGTTTTAAAGGAATGCTGAAGAGAAAGCAGAGAGTTTAAAAGCCTCTACAAAGGTAAACAGAGAATAATCAGACTTCTAATTAAAGGTGGACTCAGGCGAGCCGGCCAGCTGACCCGGGTATGAAAGTGACATTTAGGAATGAAAAAAAAGAAATAAATAAAAAAAAAAAAAAAAAAAAACACGTAGCCGGGAAGATTTAATGAGAGAGAGTCTTTCCACTTCCCTCTCCCTGTGGGGAGTGACCTTTCCAACTCCCTTGTGACAACGTTCCCTCCAGATTTATTGGGCCTCTCCCTCAGCTGCACTGGAATAAAGAGAAGAGTTGCCTCACCATCCAGACGCTGACCTTTAATTTGACACAGGCGGGGACAAGCACAGCGCGTGGAGCCTGACCGGCCAGCAGCATCAAATAGAAAACTGGACCCAGCAGTGGCAGAAATAAGTTGAAAGCCCGAGACCTTGTAGTGGCGCCTTTGTTGACTTCATTTCCACCTGATGCTTTGTCTTCAAGATAAATGTGTGTGAGATGAATGTCATAACAGCAGAGCAAGAACACTGGGTATTCACAGCCAGACACATGGGGCGATCAAAGGGAGCTGCAGAACAGGAGGTGACTGCTGACACTGACAGGTCTCCACCTAGCTAACAGTTAGCTATTGTCTCCAAGTGTTAATCAAAAGTCCCCCCTGCGTCATGTTAAGTCACGTCTTACAGTAATATTTGGGGAAATACACATATTTGCTTTCTTGTCGAGAGTTAAGATGAGAAGATTGATACCACTTTAATGTCTGTACAATAAGTACAGAGCAGCCAGATAGCTTAGTTTAACACAAAGACTGGAAACAAGGAGAAGCAGCTAATCTGGTCCTGTCCAAAAGGCAAAAATACACCTACCAGCAATTTCACGTAAGGCAAGCTCCTGTTCCCAGACAAGATGCAGCTCCAGCATGAAAATCCCCATAAAACCACAGCTAGTGGAGCTTGGAGTAGCCAGTTAGCTTAGGAAACAACAGTTAGCCTGGTCCTGACCAAAGGCCAAAAATACCCCTACCAGCAATCTCACAAGACTGAGACAATACTTCACAAAGTCACTGCCTCTAAATACAACCCATAAAATCACAACTTATTGTCTTTACACCTTCTTCTAAATAATACGTTTTTGAAAGTTATTATTTAGGCTTTGGACAGAAACAGGGTCATTTTTAATGAGAGCGATATCGATCTCATCTAATTCTGTTCCAGAAAGCAGTAAATCAGTTTCTCAAAATATTAATCTACTATACTGACCTGAATATAAGGTTTGGTTTTCTTCAAGAAATTAATTAAAAGTTTCAGTTGTATGATATTCATGGAGTAAACAATTATGAAGTCACAACAGCAGTTAATCTTTTTGAGTATAGAGAGTATCAGTGTAACACTAGTGTGGCTCCTACAGAGAGTGTTGCATTATGGGTTGTTTGTAGCTTTAATGTTGCTAGGCTGAGAGGTTTCTTTAAGTCTGTGTCTTTTAGAGTTAGAGGTCCAATGTGTAAGATTTGTGGGAAACTATTGGCAAAATATGCTATTTATTATCTACAGAGGGCATGGGTCCTCTTCCATGGAGTTCGCCATGTTGTGCCCCCATGTTTCTACAGTAGCCCAGAATAGACAAACTAAACAGTGGCTCTACATAGGGCCTTTTGTGGTCTCCACAAGTTTCCCCTGTAGGCTCCCCTACATGCTTGGAAGGGGAGGGTGAAGTGAGGTCTTTATAATCTCCAAGGTTACTGCTAGATGCCACTAAAGCCAACACAACTCCTTTAATAAGCATTAGTTTCGTTAACCCATTTTAACTCACAAAACTTTCTGATGGCTTGTGTAACATGCTTAGCTGCTACACATGAAATAAAGAAAACAAGTTGAAAAAGTCACCCAATGTCTTCAATGCAGAAAAAAGACAGTCTCATCTGTCAATCAGCAAAGAATTAAAGCTGTCACAGAATGTCATGATGAGGAGACAAACAGATGTCTGAAAAATGCTAACTGCATGATAAAATCATTCTGATCACTTCAAGAGCCTGACAGGAGAGTACGTGAGTGAGTGAGTGTGACTTACAGACAAGCAACATGATTTACTGAAAGTATTTGATGCTTAAATTTGACGAGAGATCTTCAAGGATGAGAACTATCTTATCCTGGGCTAACATTATCTCAATGAAACTTTCCTCAGAGCGCTACTCTCAATGGGCCAAATGCAGCAACATTCTTAAACTCTTAAATTATCTCTTATATTTTCTCTGGAGTTGACTTCTCTTACTTGGTCTCTTAACAGAAAATTTAGAGGCACCAAACGGTCTTAATCGCTCAAAGCTGCTCTTTCTCAGGTGGCTTCACATTTGATCATAAGCTTGAGCAAAGTTGCCAACTGTTTATTAGCATATGTAATGCTCCCTAATACTGTATAAGGGCAGGTGTTGTGCTGTGTGCAAACACATGCTCAAGAACTGGAGAGACACACGATGAAAGGCTGTAAGAAGAAGTAAAATAGTAATGAAAACCATGTTGTGATGCTGTGCCAGCTGAGAAACACAAAGTAACCCAAGTGAGAGAATGAAAGGGTTATATAATCCTTTTTTTTTTAATCAACTGGTTAGTGGTAAAGGAAGAGACATCAAAAGTTTTTTTTTTTATTATTTCTTAGCAACTGATCAGAGCTTAAAGGAAAAGCTTTATAATTCCTTTTACACTTTTTATACTATTTAAAATATTTAACAAACAGTATTATTTATGAAACTATAAATGTAGTTGTATTTTTGACTTGTCTTAAAACTTTTTATTACATGATTTAATTTAAGGTCTCCATAGGCCTTCAGATTACTTGGTTTGTCTGACCAACAGTCTAAAACCCCTAAAATACTGAACATAAGTTGATATAAAATACGTAAAAGCTGCAAAATTGTGAAACAGGAAATAGCTGTGACTTGTATAATATGATGCCTTTAACTATTAACAGTTAAAGGTGTCCCCCAAGGTGAAACACTTAATATCTTCATGATTATTATGTAATAATAGATATCTTAATTATAATCAGAACAAATATGGACTGTGAAAACAAGATGGTTTCTTTTCTCCCATCTTGGTAAGAGAGCTCTCGCCCACTCATATAATTTTCTTATACCTAAGAGAGAAGCAAAAATAAGAAAACATTAGTGAATCCCAGAAATCAATGGGCACTAACAAAATAAGAATAAACTGTAGATATGAACAAAACTAAGAGAAAACTTGTTTGTTAATCTTTTCTTCCATGAGGCCCACTGTGTTTTATATATTCAAAAAGTATTTTTCCAAAAACAGGTGTGGGGAAATGGTCTTATAATCAACGTCATCGTATATTCAGGCCGCATTCCTTTAAGGTCAGAGCAACAAGCAGCTAGTGAAGTGAGTCACGTTGTGTAAAAGGTCAATGGTCAAGTATACATATCGTCATCACAGGAAAAAAAATATTTGGATGCATGTCCTCACTCGAAGCTCAGGTGAAAGCGATGCATTTTAAACTGCCGGGGCACAATCCTGCACAGTGTGACTATTTTTCAGTGGCATGCCTCCCCTGCCTGCCTGACCAAGCACAGCAAGGTCATATCACCACCTCTCACACGCTTGTAACTGTGCGAGCGTGGGAGAGACCCAAATGGAGCAGGCTACAATGAGCAATAAACAATAATGATTTACAGTAATAATAATGAAGCTGACCCAGTACAGTCTCATTGCCATTCTGAGACAGCACAATTAATTAATTCATGCAAAATAAATCTCCATAGCTGCAATACACAAGATGATGTCCATTTACTGTGATCACTGGCACGATGGCAATGCAGGATGAATGACCTGCAGCACAAAACCTACAGTAGCACCAGATGTCTGTCTCTGGTGTGTGTGTATGTGTGTGTGCACTTGCATAACTATATTTGCAGTAATTCTGTGTGAAAAGATCTTAAAAGTAATTTTAAGTAATCTGTTTGTTTGTTTTTGTATATACTTGGTCTGTATAGCATCACTGTCCACTGTTGGTAACATAGGAATGGATGTGTGTGTGTGTGTGTGTGTGTGTGTGTGTGTGTGTGTGTAATCTCAAAGACCATTCTGAAGGAGATTAAAGCTTTCATACAATTACTATTATCTAAAGACATTTCACAAGGGCTCTTGTCCTTTATATCTCCACTATCACATCAGCAGGTAAGAGTAAAGCTCCTATTGCCAATCGGATGCTACAGATCCTGTAAGAAAAAAAAAGGAGCCAATCTCTGACATAACGACAGCTGAGTTCAGGCTACCAAACATCTGTAGAAACACTTACAGATAGGCCTTTTCTTTTCTGATCTGGTTGTTTCTGACTTGCAATAAAGAGAACAAGAACTGAACCGTTAATTCATTTGTGTTCAGGTAGCAGATCATTATCAGTTTTCTAAGTCAACAGTAATATTTATTCATCACAAACAGACCCTAGACAGTTCAGATCACACCTCCTCCACTCCTCTCAACACCGGAGGTCCCCAGGGCTGTGTGATCAGCCCCTTCCTGTTCACGCTGTAAACCCATGACTGCAGCCTCAGACATGGAGAGTACTCTGTTGTGAAATTTGCAGATGACACCACCATCATTGGCTGGATTTCAAACAACCACTAGACTTCACATCAGGAGGAAATCAACAAAAATCAAGGAGCTGAATGTTGATTTTCAGAGAAAGGAGACAAATACACACCGCCCTGCCTACATCAGTGGAGCTGAGGTGGGGCAGGTGAACAGTTTTAGGTTCCTGGGAATCGACTTCACAGAGAACCTGTCATGGACATCACACATCTTCATGAAGGCTCAGAAACAGCTGTATTTCCCTAAGCCCATGTTAGTTCTTGTTAACATCTACAGAGAGGTAATAGACAGCATCCTGACAGGAATCATCACAAACATCATGGGGTGTGCACAGCCCAGGACAGGAAGACTCTGCAGAAGGTGATTAAAACCACCCAGAACATCATCAGTATCCATCTACTGAGCATCAGTGGTATGGGTGCGTGTGCAGAGCCCAGATGATACTAAAAGACAATACTTGCCCCTCTGGGGAGGATTAATGCACAGGCTGGTCTAGGCAGCAGCCCAGGGGCCCCACATGTGCAAAGGCCCCAGGTTGGCCAGACTATTTTTAATCATTTAAATTTACTGCATAGAAAAAATATGTGACCTTTATTGGCCTAGGAACATTTAAAAAATTAAGCAGCTGAGATGTGAGCCACATCTACCCAGTCATCTGGTGGCCACATCATGTGGCGTGGTTCATAGGGTCAAATTGATTTTCTAATAGAAAGCTAAAAGCTGCCACCAGCCTGCAGATGCATTCTGTTGCATTTCTGTTTATAGTAAATGCTGCTTCAATGAGAGCGTGATGCCAGTGTGCCCTGAGTGTGTGAATGCAGGCGTATAATATTCCTAGCGCACTTTTACACTTGGCACTAAATCACTTTTTTCTGGTAAATTATGATGAGAAAATGCAGCCCCACACAAAGAGTGGCCTTGGGGCCCATAACGGCTCTAATCCCCCACTGCCTGCCCCAACCACAGCCTGTTCACCCTGCTGCCTCTGGCAAGAGATACAGAAGTATCTGCTGCTGTACCACCACACTACAGAGCAGCTTCCCTCAAGGCTGTGAGACTGTTTAATTCATCCTCAGCAATCCTCCATGTAAATTGTTTCATTTTTATGTTTATGAGTTATTTTTTATTCAACCAAACTACTGTATATGATCTTTTATGTAACATTGTTTTTGTAACTTGCAAAAAGAGACCTACAAATTAATCTCAGCATACAAACCTGAGTTGTAAAACAATAAATAAATCTAATTTGTACCTTATTATGCTTACAATAAAGACAGCAAGAAAAGAGCAGTTAAAGTTAACTCATTTGTGTTCACAAAATAGATCATTATCAGTTTTACTGATCATTTAACTGAACGACATTATCAAAGTGAACAGTAATATTTTATTATTATTATTTTTTTTTACAAAACGCCATCTGTTGACATCTATTTATTCATTCCAGTGAACAACACTGTGATTTAGTCAGATGGGTTTCTTTTCCGTGAATAGTTCTGTACTGAATGGAAACAACAGAGTGTGGGAAAGAGAGAAGAAAGCACAACTACTACTTTTAATCAAAAATGATAAACAGCCACATTAAGGAGACCTTACACCTACTCAATTACACTGAAATTAGACTATTATGCTTGTCTGAGCACTCCTACTGGCCCAGACCACAGAAGCAGTGATGCAATAAGGCCACAGTCCAACTCTCACTAATAGTTAGTTCAACTGCATGAGTTGCACTGGATGTAATATTGTAGTCTTAATAAAATCATTCCATTATTATGAGATAGTATTGGGGCCAGGCATAAGGAAAAATTCACTCTGAATTTTGAGAAAAAAAAGTTGTCATGTTGAGAATGAACTTGAAATTTCAAAATTGAGTTTGAACTTTTGAGAGAATATCAAACTACTAACATTAGCGCTTATATGATGCTTTGTGTAGATGAATTTGTGGAGTTGTACTTCAGAACTGTTTTTTCTAATAAGGAAATTCTTTGTCTTTTAGAACATGAACACAGTGATAATCATAGGACTATGACAAGATTGTGATGAAAACTGTGTCTGTTCAGAGGAAGAAACCACACAAACATTGAGAGAACCGGCCGCGTTCATGCAAACTGAAGAGCTGGTTGAGGACAAATGCAATGATATCAGTGGTTACACCTGTGTGCACTTTAGGATATGTTGTATCACAAGACAAAATAGGACAATTGATCAAGTTGTTTGACCCTGAAGGTGTGGAGCTCAGGCAAGCGCAGTGTTTGAGACACAGTCGTTACTGCAACAAGGTTAGTAGTTTGACATATTCTCAAAAGTTTGTCTTTAATCTTTGAATTTCAAGTTTATTCTTGACATTTGGACTTTATTCTCAAAATCCAAAACTCAAACCCTTCTCCTTCTGATTTCTATGAACTTTATTCAAAACATTTGGATTTTATTCTCGAAATGCAAAATGAAAAAAAATCCTCCTCTTCTCATTTTTTTCTAATGCCTGGCCATAATACTTGTCTGTACATTACAGATGTTATCTTTTGTCTACAGACAATTTTCTTTGAGTAAATATATACACCACACAACTCTATAAACTTAAGTACACATCATGTTATAAAATATCCATTGCATCAACAATCAATCATATGGACTTAGTTACAGTCATACGCACAAATTGGCCACAACAGTGGCAAACTCCAGCCTAAGCTCTGTAACCAAACTGTCTCACCACCCCATTTCCATGATGCTGAAGCCTGCAGATAACAAAGAGCTATTACTGGAAACAGTCCACAAAAATGTATATTATTTCATTTTGTTTCGTGGTGTGAAATTAAGTTGTGAAACTGCCAAGGGAACCATTTACCCTTGTTGTTTGGCGACTGCGTGTTCTTCCACACATGTGCAAATTAAGCTGAGCTTTGGAAGTCCAAAAGCAGTTTGACAACAAACATTTGGGGTATAGTCCAGGGAGCAGAGGTTGGACACACATGAAATGAATTGTGAAGCACAGATAATATTACTTGTTGACAAGTCTGGACATCCCAGCAGCCGTTGATGTAACTGTGGACTTACTGGCACTGAGCATGGTCGTTTTCTCCAGAGGCTGTGCACAATATTACTGACTGTTCCTTTAATGTCCCTTTATGGTACTTAAGAGGTTCAAGGCTGTTTCATCAGTTTGTCCAGCCACAACAAATGGTGAGATGAGCAGAGTCACTGGTGCCACTGAGACAAACATGGTAATGTGTTTGCAACATGTCTTCGTAAAGACAGATATCCCACAGAAACATTTTCTAATTGCCTGACTAGAGAAAAAATTAATATTAACATTAATGCAGTGACTCAGAACATTGGCCAATCATTTGAATCACTAACTTTAAGTTAGCAGCAAACTAAGAGCCTTTAGGGTACAATTGTGGGGGGATAGCATTCCCCTGTTCATCCTCTAGTAGCAGAGAGAATGCAGAGCAGAGGGCTTGTTTAGATGAATATTCAGTCTAGTCTGCCTGACTCATTGATCCTTTATTTGACAAGTTGTGCAAGTTAGAATCTATGGCCCTGACCATGGCTGTGAAATATCATTTGCCTGTTTAAGCTATTGATAAATCCATGGATTTTTAAATGTGATTTTTTTGTCTCTGAGTCCAGTCCATATGTCAGTTAATACAGGGGTTTGGGTATTAAAAAATACAGGACCAAAAGAGTCGTTCATGAGTAGGTTTGCTAGTCACCAGTCAACAAAACAAATCACGTCCATCCCTTGTTAAAAATTAACAAATCCCCTACTGGCAATGTATGACCTTAATATTAATTTAGGAACCAATCTGTAATAAAACTTACATAGGTTTTAAGTATTTAGTCCATTTTATTATATGTCTTGCATTTTATATAATGAATATTACCACCTAACATAAATGGGGCAATCAAACTTGGAGGGTATCACATCGTCATACCTTTAAAATCATTTTTAGTCTGGTTTTTAACACACCCTGTGGTTTGCACTGCTCTAACGGCTTTGCTTTTACGTTTTTTATGTTTTTATTGTTTTTATTATGTTGTTTTTATCTTTTGCTTTTATAGTCTTTATGTTCTTATTGTTTTTATTTCTTATTTTACAGTGTTGTTTTTATGAGTTTGATTGTGCAGCACTTTTAGTCAACTGTTCTTTTTAAATGTGTTCTATAAATATATTTGGATTTGGGTTTGGATCTTTGCCAAATGCCAATATGTCATCACATCAAAATTAACTGTGTGTAGTGTCTATTTGCACCTAGGTGAGAATAGCCACACTGTATGGCTATTCACACTCAGCCACCTTATTTTAGCTATAAAGAACAATAAAGTTTTCAGTTACCAGTCATATTTGTTTAGGTTCAGGCTACAAAACAACTTTGTTATGTTTAGGAAAAGATGATGGTTTGTCTCTGCCATGTGAGTGTAAACAGCAAGATTAGCTTTTTCCTGCATGGAAATAGACACCAGGGTTCTCGTTTCTGCCATGCTAGGTTATATACACCCGGGTGTCAATAGCCACATTGGCTATTGACACCTCGGCGCTAATAGCATCTGCCTAAAAACATATAATTTACTCATAGAGTTAAATTTGATCTTGCTTTTATATTTCAAACATAATATAGTTTCTGGGACACAGAACTGGTCAAAAACATTTTTTTTTGTTTTATTGTATACACAGGTGAAAGTAATTTAAGGATGAATTGCTGTTTTCCTCATTAGCTGTTATTTTGTGCAGTGACCTCTGACCACTGGCTGCTTGTAGTAACCAGTAACTGGTCTTGGAATCTCAGTTTGCAACACTATAAATCATTCACCAGAAAAGCATCAGCTAGGTGTTTAAATAGTAAATATAACAGTTTGTTGATTTCTTGTTTGCAACTTGCAGGCACATTAATTCCAAGTGTTGCTCAAATATTTGTGTCATGAGTGTCTATTACACAGATTTAATTCTGGAGAGTTAATCACATTCTGGAGCTTTGCTCTGCCGTGCACAATTTGTATTTACTTAGTCATTCAGCTGATACTTTCATCTGGGTTGTCTTGGCAGAAAAATGAGAGGTTCTGTGTTGCCCAAGGACACATCAGCAGGCCACAGGGGGTACTGGGTGCTGCGTGGGTTAAATTTCTGCACCTCCTTTATGCGCTGACATCCTGCTGATCACAATTAAGGACTCTCTCGGAATATGGTATACTGTAATTAGGTTTATTTTGGGCTCAATTAAAATATAGTAGACCCGTGGAGGTCACCTCATAATGACAGCACCGATACTTTGACAAGCTGTTATGAAAATAAACGATTAAAAGATTAAAAAAGTATTTTAAATATAGCTGAGTTCATTCCTATTGGGCATGTTTCACTCTCAGCTTTGAGGCTGTACAGTAATTTGGTTTGTTGGTTTGTTTGTTTATTTGTTTGTTTGTTTGTTTGGACATTTGTAAGACTGTCATTGCTGCAGTCTGTTATGGTTTTTTTTACATCATGTCTGTCTATATGTTGTGTCGTGTAAAGGTTTTCCTTGGTTTTGGTTGTATCAGTGTGGTGCTTCCTGACCTTATGCAGCTTGGGTCTTTTTTTCATTCACTCAATCTACCTATTTACATTATATTTCTTCACTTCCAGTCACTATCGCCAGCTATAATGTACTAAATAAAATTATAAACACAACACTTTTGTTTTTGCTCCCTTTTTTTATTTACCTTGTGAGGCAGCTGGAGCAGCTTTCCAGGCTTTAAGTTATCTACCCAAAGTGGTGCAGCCAATCAGTGTCCTGGGAGGGACTACTGGCAGAAATGGGCGTGGTTTCAGGTGTGACAACAGTGAGAAGCGTCCATGGAAGCGTCTTGTCTCGAACAAACATTGAAGAGCTTAGCATAGATGCTGCGATAGCATCACTTATATCAGAACCGAAGAGTATTTTGCTTCATTGACAGAAGTGCAATGAACAGCAGTGAAGGCTTTTCTCAATGGAAAAAATGTTTTTGCTCTTCTCCAAATAGCTTCGGTCAGAGTTTGTAAGACTTTGTAAGACTGTTTCTAAGAATGTCTTCCCAAATGGTTCTGTGTAACAAACCATCTGGCGTGTCAGGTTAATTTCTTCAGGGTTAGGGTTAGTGCCAAACTACATTTCACACAGGGTTACAAATACCTTTTTTTTTTTTGCAGGTAAGCCAAAGTCATGACCTGCCCTACTCTGCCTCTGATTGGCTAATACTTGCTGCCTTTGTTGTTGGGTTGGTTAGGTTTAGGAATGAGGAGTGACTGGTTAGGGTTAAGGTAAGAATACCAGGGGAAGCCGATCAGAGGCAGAGAAACATAAGTCATGACTTTGCGCTCCTGGAAAAAAAAAAGTGGTATCTGTAGCCCTCTGTGAAAAAGCCATAGTTCGGTCCCTAATACATGTCTTCTTTCAAGATGAAACTGCACATATTATAGTGTCCTTTTATTGTGAGCAGACCAAGACACACCTGTGCAATAATGCTGCTGTTTAACTGGCATCTCTATATGCCACACCTGTCAGGTGCTGGATTGTCTTGGCAAAGGAAAAGTGCTCGCTAACACAGATTTTAACATTTTTCACAACATAATTTGAGAGAAACCTTTTGTGAAATGTTTGTGAGCATAGAAGAAGTCTGAGATCTTTCATTTCCACTTATGAAAAATGGGACTAAACTCTGTGCGTCCCTGAAGTGGCTCTCCGCTCTGCACCGCTTCAGAGTCTATTTCTGACGGCTGCCGCATCAATTAGCACGGAACAGATCAAACAGGCAGGAAGTCAGACACAGAATAGGTAGGGAGAATCTGGTTAATTTTCAAAATAAAAGACCCCATGCAGCCTCACGATCATAAAGACAGACAGAAAATAAACTATTTAACCACTATCTATGGAAGAAGCACGAAGAGCAAGGAAAGAGGACCTAATCAAAAAATTCTGACCAAATAAACATAATCAGGGCAAAACACTCCACTGTTGAAATGCTAACGCTAACCTATCAATTATGTAATTAATATTATAAATAATATATTATTTATTAAATAATATACATATAAATAATCAGCATGGTGCACTATAATAAGCCCATGTTAGGGAAAACTGTGTTGTGTGTAATAGTGTAGAGTGACTGAACAGATGAGTCTCTGTTGTGTTTTGGATGAAGACTTACTGTATTGACACATTTTCAACAGCCGACCTCAAACAACTTCTGCTATGATATCATATTGTCATAAATACCTAATTAAACACAAACAGCAACACGTTCTGACCAGTCACCATGACTGGATTATAACGGTAAATGACTAGCTGATCCCAGAGCTGTGTGGGAGAACTGATCTAATTAGCAGCGCTATGTAAATAGCACGGCTCCTGTTTGTCAGAGTGCTGCAGTTATAAAAAGTCTCTCCTTTTCTTCCAGCTCCGGCAGTTCTTCACTCTGTACGTTATAAAACCAAGCAGGTATTTACTAAAATGTCAGACAGAAGGTGATCACAAGCAGCAGATGTCAATTTACACAACACAGTCTAGTCAGGAAGTTCACAGACAAAATGATGGAGTCTGGGCTCTTCCTGCTATGAGGTCAATATCAATAATTGATTGGGTAAATCTTACAGATCAAGTGTAACCGCCTCAGTTACTATTGTCGAGGTTTATGTCCTCACATGACACATATTGCCTATAATGGAGCAGATTTCCCACTTAAAATTCTCAACAATGTATCTTTGATTCCAGACTGAGGTTAACAAAACCAGCTTCTCATTTCTTGCCAAGTATGTTGCTAGCAGTTATTATCAGAAGTTGCTAGCCAGATTATTAAGCCAACATAAGCTTTATAAGTTGGTTGAAGAGCCGTCTTACTGTTTAAAATTTCTTGTCTCATTTCCAATTGGAAACCCTGCTCAGAGCAATATGCCTTTTATGGTTGCATACATGATATCATGCTGAAGGATTAAGGCTAATGACCCGAGTGAAATAAAGAAACATTTGTTGTTGCACTGCAATGTAGAGCTGGTGGTAGTGTACAAGCTAGAGTTATACAACATAACACAATATGTTTCAGTTTGTTACATGAGAAAAGGCTTTTAAGATGAGGACTAGCTAAGTGTTTGGCAAATGAGACCATCCTTATAATGATTTATAAATGGTTTATAATTAGGTTTTTTATTGGGTTGTAAACACTTTACAAATCATGAATAAACAGCTATAAATAAGTTAAAACATTCATTCACTGTGAGCTCACTATTTGTCAAGATCCAGGTACTGCACACTACCAACTAATCTGAGTTATCGCCATTTAGAATTGGCAAAAGGGGAGCCTTATTGCAAAGTGCAAACAATCCATGCTAAAAATATGAGATCTGAGGCTTAACAGTACAGAAAAATGTGAGTTCACAACAGGTCACTGCTGCCCATTTTATCGAATGTGTTATCATAGCTTATTAATGATTTATAAATGTATTTATAAGCTTACACCCTAATTAATAACCTAATTCTAAACCATTGATAAATCATTTATAAGGATAGGGTTGTAAAGTAATACCTGAGATTGGGTTGTTGCTCAAGTGAGTTGGGCCAGAGCCACAAGCCTCCACTCTGACAGCATTCAGGACCAGCTGCCACACAGTGGGTTAGTGAGGCATGGGTCAGGGTTTTTTTAATACCCACACCCACCCGACCTGCTTTGGTAGCTGATCTGCACTGCAACACCCGCAAAAATATGCTTTAATCAACCAACTGATCTGCAAATCTCCAAGTTTAAGCAGTATAATAGCAAAAGTATTAGGACTGAGCACTGTGGCGCTGTCCAAGGTGCTGATCCTGCCGCTTGGAGCAGCTGTGGAGCTGTCCAGTCCAGAGTGCTCTCTGTCTCCTCCAAACACAGTAGTGGGGAGATTTTAAATGAACAGTGAATTGTCTTGAGTCATTATTTTTGAATAGAAACAAAATAAGTAACCCTTCATTAAAGACACGAACCATGCAGGTGAGTTTGTGAAGTGGCAGGTGAGCCTACAAGCCAAGCTCTGTCTATCATCCTGTGGTCCTGCTCAGTGTCCCGCCCGCAGGACAATCTGACTGGTTACACATCATGTGCTGTGCAACAAACAGTCAAAGACTGGTGGAGCTGCTCCAGTGAGCGAGCAGAGCTGTGTCGAGGGGAAGGCAGCAGATATTGCCAAAGTCGCAATAAGCATTGCAATCTTATGATTTATTTCTATGACAACAAGCACGCTCAGTTTACCAGTTACACCACCGAGAATGACTGAAGTCACAGGCTCTGGGATTTCAATGGAGGCGAAAGCAACGGCTTTTAAATCAGCCGCTCTTCTGCCAGAGTCCCCCGAAACAGAGTCCCACTGTTGTCGTGATATACGTTAGCTATAATAATGCACTTCGCTGCTGTGATATACAGTATAACTATAATGACCTCTGTCTGTTCCGAGTGAGCGCGTCTTCAGTGAAGTCTCTGCAATTTATGAGAAGTACAGAAGCTGTACGTCTCACTGGAGCTGCTGAGCTGCTCTGCTCTCAGCACCAAAAACCTGCTGCTGCTGAACTGAGAACAGAGACTGTGAGAGGACTCAAATTCAAGCTTTACTAGTTTTATTTATTTTTACTTTATAAAACCTTTGGGAGCTATTTTGTTTTTTTATTTAAATTTTCACTGTCGAAGAAATGCTGCTGAGAGCTCCCTATACCTTTTGGAGTAAGATCTGAGTTTTTGAAAGTGAACTCTGACTTAAAATGGATCTACAGATGCACCCCTCCTTGTGTGTATGCATCTTGTTTTTGTTTCCTTATATCAAACTTATTTTAGCTTATTTTATTGCCTTTAATCGATGTGCATTTGTCTTTGTGTGTGTGTTTGTGCATGTTTGTGTGCCTTTGCCTCTTTGCTTTAATTATTGATATTCTATCTGTTTCTTCTTGCTTGCCTTTATTGTTTTTACCATTTGTTTTTCAGGTTTGGGCCCATGTACTCTATAAGGCACTTTGGGTTGCGTTTGTGTAAGAACTGTGCTATATAAATAAATCTGCCTTGCCTTGGCAAGATTACACAAAACTACACAGACAAAAGCACAATTATAAAGTGGTGACAAGTAAAAAAATATGAGTACTCTGTAATGTAATTTGGAATCCACCAGCCACACTGGCTGAAAAGAAAGAAAGAAAAGAAAGAAAAGTTAGTTTCCAACACTAACACACACTCAAACACAAAGAAACGATGCATCTGTGAGCTGAGAGGGGAAGAAGGTTGAAGGTGAACTACTGCACACAATGTTTCTGCAAGTTATTATTAACTTTGCCCACACCTGTGGTATTTTCTAAGCTTACTCGAACCCTCGGGATCTGTGGGTTGTGGGTTAATCCTTGCATCACTTGAGTGGGTTAATACTACACAGTGAATGTGCTACAAATGCTTTTTTTCTTTTCTTTATCATAACCTCTAACCTGATAAAATAATGTAGTGTTGGCAGCTTGCCTGTGAAGTAACACTCTGTTACTACTTTAGGAAGACCCACATGCAAATGTTTGTCAGCTTACATCAGAACCATTAACATACAGTTCATACAGACGGGCGACATCACAGCTCCCCAACAGTGAAGCAAAAGCATCATGATGGCCCCCTGGTGGCTGGTTGCAGAACTCCCCTACAACACTTATTTGAATTGCAACACTTGCACAATGTCACTATCAGTATTTTTATTAGGACTATTTCACCCTTGTCTGGTTTACTTAATATACTGTATGTGCCATGTCAAGTTAGGTGCATGGTTTATGTCATGCTGCTTATTGTTGGTCTTTATTTTGTTGTTTCATTGTTTAGCTTTATTACCCCCCCATCCCCCCCCCCCCCCCTCCCTGTCTTCCTTTGCTCATGTGCCCTTGTGTCCATATCACTACTGCGCAGACTTGGCAGCGACTGTATTTGGGGTATTTTGGCTTTATTTTCCTGCAGTGGGTGGAAGTGGAGACGGGCATCCATCTTTATTTATATCAGTGGTTAGAGCAGACAAACCCTCTGTGTAATCAATTCCTTACACCATTGCTCTGGCATTTTTGGCTTTGGAGAGGGTAAAAAAAAAAAAAAAAAAGAATCCAAAATCCATCCTCTTTATATACAGAGGATCACTCTCATACAACCCCATGCAAAACATTTCAACAAGCTGAGAAATCCAACGTCTGACAGGCCTGCTGTGCCTTGTTACCGTTGCTAACCTACGACTAGACAATGGCTGTTTGGAGGAGGCATCCAGCGAACTCTCAGTTGTCAGGTCATGGTATGTAACACATGCACAAACACAATAATGTGTGATACATGTATTAAAACACAGACTAGCAGAACATTCATTATAAAGATAATGTATCTCGGTTGGGTGTTAATTAAAGCACACAGGATCAATGTTGTCTTTAACGTGGCTGATTCACCCTGTTTTTGCCTGAACATGAGATGAAGAGCTCAGATCCTCCTCACAAAGGAGCAACCAGTTGAGCGCCTGTCTGACAGCGCGGGCTTTGAGGAGACCTGTCTGACACAGACATCAATGAGGTCGGCCTTCTGAGGCTAAGCTTAGGCATAATAATTAATCTTCTTTGACATCATCATCCTCAGTGTCACCTAGCAACCATCCATCTGCATTAATGAGACCACAAAAGAGGCCTGTCATGGACTGTCTGGGGTGGGGCTTTCACTGATTACAATGCAAATGCCTCCATGTTGAAGTGAAAATGGAATACAGTGAAACACACTCTCTTTTCTCTCATTTTCAGCACAAACTTAAAGAGAGGTATGTGTTGCATGAGATCTTTAAAGGGACAGTTCCACCAACAAATCAAAAATACATGTTTTATGTATTTTTCTTATTTCTGCAGTGCTGTTCTTCCATTTAGATTATTCTGGTGTGAGTTGCAGAGTCAACAGCAATGAATGACCCGGTTACTCAAGACCTCGTTGTGAGCATATTAATGAGGGAGTTACTTTCTCTGTACTAGAAAGAAAAGGAAGACATTTCTATGGCCGATGTCTCCCTAACTCGACAACTTACACTGAAAAAATAAGGTGGATACATAGCACTACAGGCCAGGAGGGGAAATATGTATTTTTGATTTTATGGTGAACTGTCCCTTTAAAGGAAAAAATATGCACTTGTGGATGTCAATATTGATAATAAATGTAGTCAATTAAAGTAATAAATTCCCCAGTGTGTGCTATATTGACCAAGAAAACTGAGCACTTCTCCTGCAAAATCTGTTGTTCTTCCTGCATCCAGTGATGTCACAGTGATGTAATCAGACACAAGGAAGAACTATGGGCTATTTCAGCTTGGAGAAAGCATGCTGGATGAGTATTTTTGTCACCTAACACTATGTTTTGGCCAACAAAATAATAGCTAGAGGCCAGGGTGGTGCTAACACAGCAACATGAAAGTGGGAGTCAGCTTGACTGCAATGCATCCTGGTACATGTAGGCACTGCTGCACACCTCTGTGCACAGCTCTGTGAGCTTGGGCAATTTAGCACAATTTATTGCTTCAGTTGACTACATTTACCCAGACTTGTGAAGTAATGGATTGCATGTAGCAGCATTATGTAATTTGGATAAGAGGAAGGTAATTGTATTCGATTACAGTTACAGAAACATAAACAAAAAATTGGGGGTATTTACCATTACGTCACATATGAGAACAAAAGAAAAAAAGGAATTATTATCCTCTCGCCCAATCTTCTCTTATATATTTTGCACATTTTGGATCCCTGCCACAGGATAGCAATTATGTGTACTAAGGGAAAGAGAGGAAAAGGTGAGAAGGTTACAATAAATTTGTTTTCAGTCGTTGTGTGAGCAAATCCATTTTCTGCAGAGAAAATTAAAGTGAAGGGGGGATTTAAATAACTTTCATTAAATGTTGATGAGCTCGATTAGCTCCACCAATCACCTAACTAGATAAAGAGACGAGCAATACCAACTTGTTTGAAGAAGTCTCCACACATGCACACCGCAGTGTGTGCGCTGACGGACGTGCATGGATACTCAGATGCCCAAAAGTCAGCTCATAACATGGCATTAATTTGATAATCAGACTAGTCTTTTTTGCCTTGCTAACAGACAAGATTAAATTCTTGAATGACAAATTCTGACTTAAATAACCACATTATGAACTACTGCTTGCTATTTCTCTCTCTCTCTCACACACAAACTCAGGCAGTGCACAGATTCAAGCTTAACAGCAGTGATCCACAGAGGTAAAGAGAGACCAAACTGCCTCTCAGCTGACAACTGGAAATTGCGAATGGCAAATGTGTTCAGGTAAAAGACTGTGACTGAGTTTCTCACCGTGTTTACTCCTGGAAAATTGGGGAATAACAGGCTGTCATACAGGGTGACACATCAGCCTTTGTTAAAGAAATTACCTTGTTCTTCGCCCAGCTCTCTGATGCTGGGCCTCCTGCACAAATTGTCCATTTGGCGAGTGCCGACTAAATGGAACTGCGTCTTTGGCATGTTGCTGTACTGAAGCACAAAGAACCGGGGCAGATAGAAAACCAATTATCCAAGGCAAATAATGGATGTCTCATTTAAGATGTGCGGCTGTTGCGACAGTAATGGCAGTGCCACAGTTTCCCCCAAGCCAGTCTCTATCAACTGCATCATCTTCTGCTCCACGCTAACTCATCTATGCCATGTACTACAAGCTGTCGAGCTTTGCAGATCATAATACTTCTATTGAAGGCATGGGAAACATGGCTGTCAAAGATAGAATATTTACTCACATGTAGCGTAGGTGTGGGTTCTGAGCGAACGCTCGAGCCTGGATCACCCTCAGGTTGCAATTCATGATAGTTCTGAAATGATAAAATACAGATGAAACTGTGAAGAAACCACCTAAACAAAGACATGTCTTTTCTTCTGAGCGTGGGCACACACAAACACACTCACACAGGATCATATAACTGCGTCAAGGCCATTCGATCTTCTTTTTTCATTTTCCTTCTTTATTCTCGGTGCATTTCATCATGCTCGTCTGTGCCTCTCTGCTCCTCATCTTTTTTTCCCCCTCATGTTGGTCTGTTTTGTAGAAGCGTCACACGATTTTTAACACTGTTGTGTGTACGTTTGTTTCATTTTTTTGTCTGTTTCAGAGAGAATTTTTTTTTTGTCACTTGAATAAAAGTGCAAATAAACCAGTTTTTAAGTCTGTGTAACGCAATGTGTTCTGAGTTTGTCACCATACTTGCCAGCCTTGAGACCTGAAAAATGGGGAGGATTATGTATCATGTTCCTGCATTCTGGTGACTTTTAAAGAATGAAAAATAGCAAATTGATAAGTACACCGAAACAGCGTTGAATACTTTTAATTTTGCCTTTAATTCTCAGGAAAGAATACAGAATAATTTGTCCCTCTCACATAAACTTGCATAAAACTCTAGAACAAATTAATATTCATCAGTTTTCTTTCATTTATTTATTTTTGGCGTGGCAGATTTTACAAAATGCATGGCCATTTTTCTTTAAAACTTTCCTTAAGAAATGGGAAATGGGAATCCTTCTTAGGAAGTCTGAATGAGGTAGTAGCTGTTTTGTTGTCAGGGTGGACACAGGTGACTTTCAGATTTGTATAGGGCTTATAGAAGCTGTATAGTGTCAGAAAGAGTTGTGATAATGAAAAGGAAATTTGTCAGAAATCAGGAGAAATACAGGAGAATTGTGATCCAAGCAGGAAATAGGGAAAAGAAACTGACAATCAGGAGTCCTCTGGGAAACTGGGAAGGTTGGCAAGTATGTTTGTCACACCACAGGAAAACATGTTAATAATGAAAGATGGTGGGTGGGAGGAGTGTCTCAAGTGTCAAACAACGCTACAACCTGAAACTGGGAAGCCCCATCTAGTCGCTTTATTGGACTTGTACAGACATGTTTGGGCCAATAGAGCCAGAGGACAGTGACAGGATGCTTTATTTTTCTTCTGTGTCAGGTTGTTGGAACACTAGTGAGCTGTAATTGCCAGACTGATTTGGACTGAAAGAGTCATTACAGGTACGGTATGACTAATGAGGTGGGTTGGTGGTGGGGGGTGTCGTTCCTCAGTCAGTCTGCTTGTGGCTGGTGAATGAAAATAAGTAGGCTTCTTAAAAGAACTGCTTTTCTCGTATCTTGCAATGCAAATGCTAAATGCTAATGCACTCAAGTTTATGTAGTGTTAAGATACACATGGCTCCAGTGCATCATTCAACCATATTTGAGGTATGCCCAAAAAATCCTAAAACAGCTTAAAGGAAATCTTTCCTTCTAGACGTACTGTACATGGTAGGAAATAGTTGGACCATGAAACTGTTGCTCACAGTTTCTGTGTTGAAGATTTTTGGGTAGACCTGAAGTATGGCTCAGTGACATACTCCCCTAATACTATATAAGTCCTGCAAACCAAGTCATGAACGACATGACCCTGCCATCCTAACCTCCCAGACAACCAGTTATGAACTCTATCATTCCAAATCAGCCCTGCAGTTACTGCTAACTTCACTTCCAACAGCCAGACACCAAAGAACTAAAACAAAACAAAACATCCTGTTGCAGACTGAGAGGAAGGAGTTGATATCCCAGAGCTGATAGGTCACCCTCCTCTGGCTCTGGTGGCTCTAACATGTCTGCACAAGTCCGATAAAGCTGCCGCGCGGAGTGTCCACGTTTCAGATCCCAGTGGTGTTCAACACTTGGGACAGCAGAGCGCACACGCCCTTTCCCTTTCAGAGCAGAGAAAACAGCTCCTTTTTTCATCATTCTGTGGCCAAGTTTTTCATACTTGGTCATTTTTAATCATTCAGATTTGGCTGCATGGTTAATACCATGTTTTATGTGGCGTGAAAAACATTATTGCTTTCCACATACCTTTAAGATCTAATGCCACAATTCAATACTACAGAGTTCTCAGTCTTTTCTCATGCTCTCAGTAACTATTTTCAAACATATATGTGTTTAGAAGAAAATCTTTGAGTTTCCTTCACTTTCAATACATAAAATGGTGGTTTCACAGTGAGAAAACAATTATGGATTACTGGTGTATTTCAAGACGTTTTGCAGGCTCTGCTGCAGCAGTTCATTGTAACAAGTCAGAATAGTTCCTTGTCTTTTCCAATTATTTTAACTTCAATCTGCATGTGCACACCCTGCGGACCTGACACTGAAATGGAAATTCCCTTTGAAGCACCATTTGATGAAAGATTTGTGAACATGTGTGTCTTTACTGTAAAGCGGGTGAAACCTCATTCGTTCCAATACTTTCCCTTGTTGTGCTAACTTGAAAAAACTGTGAAATGAAACTAATCCTAATTTTCCCGGGGACCCCGCGGATTCCTCTCAAGGAGCCCCTGGAATTCCCAGTGCCCCAGTTTGGGAAACACTGTTCTTGTTCTGGGCTACAATGGTAATGACTTCTAATCTTGTAATCACAGATGTCTCTCTCCAAAGAAGTCATTGACATCATCAGCGAGCGCCTCATAACGCAGTGTGCTGATTATACCCAGCTGTTGGTGCCAATTACCTTCTAGAAGTCTGATCACGCCTCTGCGGTGTTTGACTGGGATGTGGCTTTTCATCACCCGCAAGTTCCCAAAGTGGGGCTCCGATGCCTCCAAATGTCCTTGAGAACATTCCGTTGGGTTCCCCAGAAAAATGGCAACAATAATTTCACTATTATTTCAGTCCCATGAAATTAGCAAAAGCGTCTGCAAGAATGACTGTTGAGCTTTGGTTATTATCTTCCCAGCAGTGATGACAGCAGTAATGACAATTATATTGAACACAATCATCTCTGTAAACAGCAGCAATTTGATGTTTGCTGTGTTTAATGTGAGGTCTTAAACATGTTTTTTTTTAGGCCACACTTCACCACATTTGATGAAAGGAGTCTTAACAATATTGTGCTTTGTGTCATTTAGTTTTCCAAACTACACAAAGAACCAACTAAAGGGCCACAGGACATTTGTTTTTTTTTTTTGTTTTTTGAAGGGTACTTATGAACTACCTTGAAAAATCTGCTACACTGCTTATCCTTTCTTCTTTATATGTACTGTCTTTGTTAACAAAAAATTGAATAAAATATCCACCAGATAAAAATCAGACACATGACAAGATGATGAGATAAAAATCTACTTGAATATGTGAGGCCAAAGTGCAAGAGCCGAAAAAAAAAAGCACAGATTCTAGCACACGTGTCAGCACAATGGTCTGCCAAAATAACAGACATGAGTCAGGTTATTGTCAGTGTTTTCTTATTGTCAAAAAATCCCATTAGAGATTACGAAGTGGCAATGAATTGATTCTGCTAACAAGTATTTCATGTGCAGCCAAAGCGTGATTTATCTTATTCCTCTGTGCCACAGAGCTCCATTGTTGTCCAACAACTATTAAAAAGACATCAATGAAGCACGCTGTTGCACTGGGTTACATGTGCCTTCATTACTATGAAGCACATACATTCTCGCTCCCAAGATGTAAAAAAAAAGGCGACATGGTCAGTGGCTCTATTCGCTTCAAACGAGGACTCTGTGCAGTGGGCCCTCGAGCGTCACTTTTCCATGTGCAGCGGCACAGTGAAAAGTGAAAGAAGTGAAAATTCTGTACCGCTGCACACTACAGTGGAAACAGTGATCATGTCTAATAGACACTGAAATACTTTTAAAGTTACTGCATCATGTATAATTCAAATACACTTTCATACAGTACAGTACTGTAAAGAATATGTGGCTGTACTTTTCCCTGCTGCATCTCATTGGCTTGTTTTCAGCACTTTCTCATAAACTTCAAGGAGACCATGTTTTTCATTGGGGAGCCTTTCTTTTTCTTGTTGTGGTGTCAGTGTGCACACAGCAGCAGCCTCAGGCAAAGCATGATGATAAGAAAAAAAAAGACAGAATTACTGTATTTTTTCTATATGTATGAAAAGACCCAAAATGAACACTGTAATCAAATTACTTGATTACCATAAGTAAATCATTTAAACAACACTTTTGATCCATATAAGCAGTAGATCAATGTAACCGTAATCACTATAAGCAGTTTCCACTGTAATAAACAGACAAAATCAGGAACGACTTTCTACATAAAGGTTTAGGAGTGAATCATGCTTTGGGTTAAATTTAAGTACCTTACTTACACAAGTTCATGTACGCAAGTATAAGTAACTTAAGTCATTTATGTACATAAGTTACGTCACTTACATAACGTCTTCATAAGATGTCAATGTTGACTTTTGGTTTCACAAGGGACGTGATCACCATTCTTTTGGATGAGAGTCCTGTGTTTATTGCACCTCCTCCAATTGCGGACTTTCTCGCTTTTTATGCTATGCCACCTGATTTCAACGCTAAAAGGACGCCTCCAGAAATGGCACAACTGGGGCTCCCACAGCGTCCGACATTGAAGCGCATGGACACTGACCAAGCTGCTGTATTTGACAGGCTGGGAGAGAGAATGGGCTGCATGAACACAGTCCCACATATAATGTCCTTCTGCTATAAATGCTCTTTAGTTCCCCAAATGTGTATCAATCCACAGCTGAAAATAGTCCCAAAAAATTTACTTCTCCTTTATGAATGTTTATTAGAAAATACAGTGCCCACCTGCTCGGGGAAATTATTTTGCCTGTTTTCAAAATGAATTACATTTGTGACCTATTTTTAAAGATTCATGCCCTCAAACAGTGGGTTTTGACATGAATGTAACAGATGGGCCAAACAAGTCAGCAAGTATTGATGTTGGTTTTGGTCTTTTCATGGGATTTGTTGACAAAAAAGAAACAGCTAGACATACCTTTTAAGGTAACTGAACACAATAAATTGCATGAAACAACTGTACTGTACGTGTTACATAAATTTATTTCTTATTCGGGAGAGTTATATAACATATTTAATAGGTCAGTGTTTATTTAAATGGATCATTTCATCTTTTTTCACTTTAATCAAGTAAAGATGAGCGGTGTAAAATGTTAAATGAGGTGAGGTAAGTTATCCAAGTGTAACTTTTTCTCACTCATCCCTCTGCACTGCTAACAGCCCCACAAGGCAACAACGCACAAGGTAACAGCCTTCCCTGGGAAGGCCCGACTCCAGCTGGGGAGGAGCCTGCGTCCCCAGACAAGGCAGCAGGAGAGAGGCGGTGGTAATGAGAAAAATGCTAATTTAGTGGTGGAGATATTGCACTTGGCCTCCCTGATGAGGGATCAAGGGGATCAGGGGGAGAGGCCAGCTCTGACTTTGGAGGGGCAAAGGAGAATAGGATTCTCTGCAGAGAGAGGAAGAAATGAAGAGGAGGCAGTGGCTGAGGGAGAAGCGGCAGGGCGAGAGGAATGTAAAGGATGTGGCCTCATAATGCAGGGCAGCAAAGCAAGAAAAGAGTCAAACGCTACTTCAAGAAGTGAGGAGATGAGGATTTAAAAAAAAATAAAAATCACAACACAACAGCAGGGACCCCTAATTCAATTTTCCCTGCTGCTTTTTAGCATTATTTGATCAGTGACTGAGCAAAAGCCAAGGGGATGTTCCAGTGGTGTGTGACTGTTGAGAATTAAAAGCTTGTTTAAACATCAGCTTGTGTTAGGATCAGAAGTACACCTTTCACTCCCTCGTCTCCTCGCACACCCCCTCTAACACCTTGTCATCTCCTCTGAGAATTAGCCCAGATCGTGTCACATTCACAGAAGTATTGGACATTAAATCCCGGTGGCGATGCTGTCGCCGCCGCAGCCACTTGTGTTCTCAGCTGAATTACCGCTCTCATCTCCAGGAGAAAAGCGTTGGCCGCTCTGCAGCGAGCAGCCGGGCAACCTGATGGAAAACAGGGATTAACAGCGGTACAGGTTCCACTGTCCTTTCTCCAGATCTGCAGCACAGTAGGACTGAAATACAGTGAAGTGTCTATCACTTGTCCCCCACCCCCCCCTCCAGATAACGGCTTCAACACTCACAGTCTCTGTAGTCCGGTGTAGAGCTCCATATCGACGTCTCTCAGAGTCTGCAACCCTGTCCAGTTCTCTATGTGTCTGTAAACAGAAAGAAGGAAAGAGAATAGTAAATGAGAGGTTCCTGTTCATCCAAGGAGAAAGGAAAACAAAACAGGAGATATGACGGGTGAAAACTTTTTTTTTTCATTCCCAAGTTGCAAAATGACTGGCTGTGTGTTGTCAAAGTTTTTGAATCCATATTCATTTGAATTGCAATTATTGGAGCAGTTCTGACAGAGTGCTCTCTGCTGCCCTCTGATAGAATTAATTGCCAAGAGGCAGCTTCTGAAGCTTAATCTATGTGAGGGGGACTGCGAGGGGACCGACCAAATGCATAGTCCACATGACTTTACTTCTACTAATACTATCACTAGAGTCCCAGGGAAAACTTTTTCTATGTGGCGGGATAAAAGAAGTGAAGCTGGCGCCTCTAAATTAGCTTCAGGAAAAAGAGCATTTGTAAATGATTTGTTTGTTATGGTTTGGAAATGAAATAGGCAACACACATAGGGCACGCCGGTTTCAATTAAGCTGGGGAAATGAGGAGATGTAGCAGAGGACATGGCAGAGGCTTTATTGCTTTGTTTTGGAAAGAGGAAAATATGATTAAACGCTAAAGGGAAGTTCAGCCTAAATGTCAAATTTCAAATCAATGGCAACACAGCAATCAGCGAGACACATACAGAGGTTTTTTTTAAATGGCAGCGTGATAGCTGATTGGCTGTTCCCTACGGCTAACCTTCATGTACATACAAGCTCTAGATGTATGACACATTTACTGTATACATAACATCTGTCTATACAAACAAAAATATAAAGACAAGATATTTGGGTTTTTGTTTTTCTGTTTATTTCTCTTAAATTTTGTTCACAAATTTGTTACTGAGCACTTTTTCTTTGCCAAGATAATCCATCCACTTAACAGATGTGGCATATACAGATGCTGATCAAATAAATTCCTTGGACTAGAGCTCAACTAGCTGATATTATCAGCCTGACATCTGTATCAGCATGTATGTTGTCCAGTATGTGCTTTTCTGATTTCAGTATCAGTCGGGCCTTTCCTTGGACTGGTCATGATAAAATGCCACTCTGAGATGTGCAGTTTGATCTTCAAAATAGAAATGTATTATGCACTGAACTTTGGCTACAGATAAGAAGGACTTCCATACTCTGCCTCTGATTGACTAGCCCTGATATTCTTACTCTTCCCTAACCAATCACTCCTCGTGATCTAAACCTAACCAACCCCAACCAACAAAGGCAATGAGTACCAGCCAATCAGAGGCAGAGTAGGGCGGGTCATGAGCTTGCCCTCAAAAAGCAGTAAAAGTTTGTTAAAATGATGAGAATTTCTGCATTGTGCACATCGAACAACTTGCCACAACTCTACCAGTGATTGAACCCTTACGTGACACATGCATATTCAAGAATACAGTCTACAACACATAATGTGTTTTTTCTTTTCACTTTAAATCACTCACTTTATTCATAAAGGTTTATCCTGCATTCTTCTCTGTAGTTTAATAAACTGGATAGTGTGGATCTTCTCACTGTTATATCTGTCACTAGCTCGTGTTACAACTCACCCCAGTAGTGGAGTAGGTCATAACGACAGAACTGTATTCCTGTATTTCACATCAACTCAAATATTCTGCAATTGTGTAGCAGACATCGAATTAACTTTTATTTGTGGTAAACAGATCTGGGCACAGAGTATCAAAGTTTGAGAGATCTAGCCTGAACAATCACTGATGTACTGATGCTCAAACAAAAAGTACCATCCTAGTACGGTGTCAGATCTCGCCCATCTGTAGCCCTGTGTGAAATAGCCATAGTTCAGTATCTAATAAATGTCTTTTTTCAAGATAAAACTGCACATTTTAGAGTGCCTTTTTATTGTAACTAGTCCACAGCGCACCTGTGCAATAATCCTGGCCACACCTGTCAGGTAGATGGATTATCTTGGCAAAAGGGAGGTATTCACTGACATGGATTTTAATAAACCTGTGAATAAAATTTGAATTTGAGAGAAATAAACCTTTAGTGTGCACAGAAAAAGTCTTTCAACTCATTAAAAAGGGGAGCAAAAAGTGTTTTATTAAAAATGGGAGCAAAAAAGTCTTTTATTATATTTTTGTTGAGTAGCACATGAACATAGAAATTTGAACTGCAGTCACATTTCATCATTCAGTAACAATTTCGTGATCTAATAACAGTTTGTATTTTATGACAACAGCAGGAAAATAACATCCTGCAATTGGTTTTGGTGAAATGTGTGCTCCTGAAGCGTATCTCTTGGCTTTTGGTACATCTGGTGTTCAGTGATGAGGCAGCACCTGAAACATTCTGTTTATTTGAGCGTTGCACTCCGGGGTGCATCACCTGCTTTGGTGGAGAGGAGGAGACAGGTCTGCCAAATGTAACCAGCTCTGGTGGAACCCCACTGTGCATGACTTTAGTGTTGGCTACTAGGTTGCCAGTTTTTTTTTTTTCTTTTTTATAAAGGGAGGCAGGTGGGAGCAGTTAACAGTAAGAGCGGTGCTGTTTCAGGATGTTTTTCAGTAAATGAGTTTTTAAAATTCTGGCTACATCCAGAATGCTGGTGATTGTGATCGTAGTGGGAGCTGAGTCACAGGAGATTGAGCTTGGATTTGACAAACGATTTGGGAGATCCAAACTCGGCACAGACAAAATCCGATTTGTGCAGGTGAAGCAGTCACGGAGACTGTTTTCCACATTGAGTTTGTTTGTTTTAAAGTAGTCTCATGATGCAGACAATCAGAGATCTCGCTGCCTACCAATCCTCTGGGTCTCCAACGTAGCTGCTTTAACGGCAGCAAGTACAGATGCCAACAAACCTACGCCACTAAGATTATTTCAAGGATGCACCTTACCGAAAAACAGTGGTTCACCCCAGTAGTGACTTGGCCACCCTAAAGAGGTTTTTTTTAAATCTCTTTAATTCTTCCCAACCAGTCCTCAGTCTCTAATGAGAGAAGCATTTAGAGACTGTCTTGTGAATTAAGCTTTAAAATTCAAACCACCAGACTGTTCTCTTTCCCCCACTGGTTTGCTTTCACACAACTTTACAGCTAGTCCGCTCCACATTTCCTTGCATGGTTATTTGTCAAAAAAAAAAAAAAAATCCAGGAAACATTGCTACCATTTCTGGCCACGTTTACCCGTGTTTTTTCAAGTGTCTTGTATCCAGAAAATTAAGTGTGTGTGAGAATGACTCAACCTATTTTCAGGGACACACAAAACAGGTAACTGGGGATGGCTGATGCAATTTGGAACAATACCTGTGTCCCCAGCTGGAAGAAACATAAACTGTGGGGTCAGCGATTAAGGTTAAAGTTAGGCAGGTGGTGGTCATGGGTAGTGTAATGATAAATCTGCAGGACATGAATGTCAGTCTATGTCAGTGTTTCCAAATCTTTTTTTTTTTCTGAGGACCCACTTCTTAAAAATGACAAACCATCATGACCTAAGTCATAAGAAGCTTTATTAATCCAAATTCTAAGATCATTCATGTATAAATGAACATTTCTGACCATTTCACTGCCATTTTCGCATCACACTATGTTATCTTAATGCTTTATTGAAAATGTATGCATGTTAATATTTTAGAAATGAAAAAGAAATTAATTTAGACTGAATTAACAGGCCAAAAATAAGACAAAATAACTGCACAGAGATGGAATAAACAGGCTGTTGTTTTTTCCTCACCAGTAAAACAGGTGTTCACGTGTTCTGCAGATATGAATCTTGCATTTGCAGAATTTCCTCCACATTCTTTTGTTTTGTTTGGGGACCCAAATAAAATCTCCTGTGTCCCACCTGTGGCTCTCAACCCAGTCTTTGGGAATAACTGGTCTATGTAATAGCCGCCCAAAAATTACACAAGTAAGCAGTGTTTGTCAGCCAGATCCCAAATGTGATTGCTATCTGTTTTTGTTTTCCCAGGCCACATGCATATAAAGCAGTTCAACTCCAGTCCAGAGGTTGGAAGGAATCCACCTGAACCTGTCTGGTGAATGCCAAAAACACCAAAGGCTTGCCCGCCTTGGCAGTTTTGTTACAACAATTGTTAGCAATAATAGCAAGCTAGCTAACAACTATCGACAAACTGAGACAAACACACGGATGAATCGCTTTTATGAGCTAGGAACGAGACAAAAGTTTTATCATCTTCACAGGCTCTTTTTCCACATTGTTCTCTCTCTCTCTCAAACAGATCATTCAATAGTTAAACTGATCAGGGATCAGATACATGCTACACAGCTTGAATGTGTTAAAATGACTGGAGCTGCTTTTTCCTGTCACTTTAATGAGACAAGGAGAACAACTGCTAATTTCAGTGTAATTTCAGTGTCACTGATTATCACGACTGACAGACTCTGTAGTGCAGGCCTATTGAACTGACAGCTCATTAACAACTTCAATCCAGCTCTTTGATCATTTATAAATATGGACAAAAAGGATAAATAAATAATTTCTTAAAATTAGAGAGGCTAATGAGCCAATTCACTGGTTCTGTCTGTTGTTAAGCAGAGATGCTTATTTTATTAAAAAGTTTTAAAGGCTGGAATTTAGTGGAATTAAACTGAATGAAAAAATATGTTTTTAATAAAACAACAAGTCAGTCTGGAACTACAAATGTGTTTGTTTTTTCCTGTACTTTTGCACATGTTTTTTTTCTAATTGTGAAAACTAATGAAGTGGAGAAAAATATGCTTTGGCAGCTTAGTTTTTTGTCACATCTGCCCTTTCAAAAAAAGCAATTCATTAGGCCTGCTGTGGAGGCTATTTCCACCGACCATATACTGATGTGGTTGAGAAGAGTAAGGCAGAAATATGCATCTTGAAGAGACTGATGTATTTACTTCTACCAACATGTCTCTCTAAAGCTTGGATGCGTTACATTAAGCTTTCTTTTAAAAAAAAAATACTTTATTGTAAGATTGCAGGAATTAACATTAAATTGCATTTGCTGACATAATGTTGATATTTACTCTTACAATATTCATATATTTCATGGTGAGAAAAAAAGGCAAAATGTGATAATACATTTAATGAAAGGAGTCAGAGAGAAAAGGTATGATGAATGTCTACACATACAATGTATACATATGCACATATACATATAGAGATAAATGCATACATAAAAAAAGGAAAACTCTTCAGTGCTCAATCCTTCAGTATTATTTAATGATAATTCATGTATTTGATCCATTTATCCCACTGTTTCAAATACTTGATTTCTTGTTTTTGTTGTATTTTTGGTGGGATGAAGAATCTTCCATGAATATTCCCTCCAGAACCTATAATTTATTGTTTGCCTTGTATATATGTTCCCAGTCTTACTCTTTTTTGAGCTGTAACGAAAGTGCAAATGTTGTATTGTATGCATGCAGAAAAAATGGAGAACAAGCAAGCTGAGCTACGATAACACAAAGGTGAAATACGTAAATATAAATAGTAAGAGAATTTTGGCCATTGTTTGGTGTGAATAAACACTGCCAGTATTACTAGTGTTACATAAGCCCACTCATACTGCAGTCAAAATCATACAAAACTGCTGAAAACGTGTGTGAGCTGTAACTGCTTCACACCGGCAGAGTAACACGGCTGATGTTGAGATCAGCGCTGAACCGAAGGCAGCTGAATCTGAAGGCAGGGAGCTGAGTCATTAATGTGACCTGCGAGCAGACATGACGGATTCCCCTCACAAGGCTTTGCTTATTCACAGTACAGCTGTGTAGCGACGGGGAAGAGAGGGCAGGCTCAGAGGAAATTAAGTCCACACACCGGGGTCTCATGCGCTATGAGGTTGGAGATTTCCCAAAACAGTGGCAACATGGCTGTGCTGAGCAAAATTTTCGAAGAGTAAAAAGTCTGAATCATTTCTGTTGTAGTGTTTTGACATTTGGAGCATCTCCAGGTAGGAAGAAATAATCCCAGTTGAATCAGTTGAAAAGACATAACAGTTTAATAAATCAGTTTTCATAAATATCCAATTAATCACCTTAAGAGAAATGGCCCTTTAGAGCCAAACACTAGTTTGTCTCCTCTTGACAACTGTAGAAACATGGCGGTGCAATGGGGTTGGGCGATTGGATAAATATAGTGTCTATTGATGATGGGCTGAATCCATCGCCGGGCGCTTTTTGGGGCGATATTTGTCATTTCATTTCGCTAATGTTATAGTCTGCAGAGTGACACACCGTGCTCTCATCCAGCGGCGCGGTACACACTCACTCGCCGGACCACGAGTGCTCTGAGCTGGGTGACGAGTGAGAGATAAACAGCCTACAGAATTAGAGTCTTTCCACTCTTTCCATGCGGCGAATTAAGAATCTAATATGACCAAATGCGAGTTGGTGCTTGTTGGAAGAGTGGGCAGACTAACAAAGATGGATTTGGTGAGTTTTACATGTTTTTCTGTCGAGTTTGAATGAAGTGAATTTTTCGAGGATTTAACAAGCCAATTAAGCTGGTCTTAGTTCAGTTAAAGAGAGAAACTTGAATTCAGACGGTGTACGGTTATATTTCTCTGTTTGAAAAGAAAAACAAGTGAATATTTAATTTCTTGACACTTTGTAAGTTTATTTTGATTATTGGACATAGTGAGTGTATGTAGTGAATTTGCCACTTGTGCACATCTCCCAGCTGAGACCTGAGAGGACAGGAGGAGGTGGGAGGGGGGGGGACGATGATATGGCCAATCGCTGAATAATGGCCTGGCGATGGTTGTGCCGAAAATTTTTACATATTGCCTAACTCTACAGTGCAACATGGCGGCCTCACTGGAAGAGGACCCATGCCCTCTGTAGATATAAATGGCTCATTCTAAGTCTTTCAGTCAGTATATGAGACTGAGGTAACAAAACAAAAACATTGTTATGAACATGACATTCTGTTTCTGCCACATTCTGCCAATAAATCCCTGTAAATCTTACTCATTGGACCTTTAAACTTAGGCTGCCCAAGGCTTTAATAGAGAGATGCTTAAAACTTGGATCAATTCTAAAAATGCAATTGTAACCCTTGGAAGTCTGAGGAAACATTTAAGTTTATTACTTAATTACCAACTGGACATTTTCTAATTCTACTTTTGAAAATATTTTCATGCTGGTCTTAATAGTAATATCAGATTAATCGAGCTAATTGGAATTCTACAACATGAACCCGTATGACTTAAATGAAAGCTGGTGAGTAGTTTTATACTTCACTGACTAAAAAAAGAGTGTTAGTTTCCTTTAGATAAATGTAAAGTTTTGTAAGAAGTCACACTTGAATTAAGCTCAACTCCCTTAAATTAACAAAACAGAGGCAGTAGGCCTTTTTCACAGCAGCCATATTGTTAAGTAATAGTAGTTTGAGTGATACTAATCAAGGTTGCATTTAGTGTAGTAGAGCCTTTCCAGTGAGCCAACATGTACAATAGCAGCACCCTGACTCTGTTTGACTTGAATGGAATGAAACCTCAGCACCTCAGTATCATTGGTAACACCTGTGTTCACTATTTAATGTCAAAATGGCTGCTGTGAAAACCACCAGGAGCTGATTCACTGAAAGAGTCCGCACTTCATTCAACCAATACATTTGTCAAAGAGCCTTCATCAGGGTGTTTTAGAAAATGTGAAAACATATAGTTTAGACAGACACCACAATATGGCTAAATTTCAATTATCAAATGAGGACTACAGACACATATTTGGCCTCTAAAGGATGTTGCGCCTCTAATTCAGAAATTTCCAAATAAACGTACTCAACAAAATGTTATCATGCAAACAGAAAAAGCTATAACACAAACCAAAAGAGAATTAAGTATTTAAAATCAGAGTAAATATTGAAAATCAGCCGAATAAATTAAAAACCTACAAAATTCTCTTCCATGAATAACTAAAAATTGTCTCTAATGCACAAGTCCTCAGTCATTCCTCTTGAATGGAAGCTTCTTTGATTAAACAGCAAGACAGCGTCTGTCCATTCCCTGAGGAACTTCTCTGTCCCACATTGACATATCTTGATCTCAGAACTGGAGAGGGGTGATATGTAGCACTGGAGACTTTTATAGTTTTTCAATAAAAGAGAGCTTTGTAGTTTGGGGAAAGACAGACCTGAGAAAGAAATGGAAAGAAATCAAATCGAGAGGAAGGCTGTGTTTGTCATTAATCATGTGATTCTCTGAAAATAATACAGCTTGGATGCATCAATATGGAGCTTCAGCTTAAAGTACGCAGTCACCAGTGGTGTCGGAGCCTCTGCATGAACCGTAACATCACCACTTTTGAAGCAGAAGCAAAAACGGATTCTTTCTTAAAGGACTAGTGTGTAGGATTTAGTTAAATCTAGCGGTGAGGTTTTAGATTGCGATCAACTGAATATGGTTCAACTCACCCTCCCCTTCCAAGTGTGTAGGAAAAACTACAGTGGCTGCAAAATTCATTAAAAATGTCAAAGGCCCACTGTTTGGTTTGTTTGTTCTGAGTGACTGCAGTGCAACATGGCGGCCCTCTAATGACAGTCTTAGGGAGCAATGTATTATATGTTACAGGATTATGTAATCAGAATACAAAAAAGGTAACTGTAATCCATCAAAAAGAAAAGACATAATCAGATTACAGTTACATTAGGTAAAAATAAAGATTTTCTATCAGCATGACAATTTTAAAATTCATTTTGAAAAACAGAATAAGCACATTAAAATGCTTTATTAATTCTCTTAATCTTACACTTAAAAAATACTTTCACTGGGATTAAATTTTACCTGTAATTTGCCTTAAAGGGATAGTTCATGCAAAAATGAAAATTCTGTCATTCAGGTTTAGTTTTTTATTCCACAGAACTCTGCTGGAGTTTCACACAAAAACAGTGTTGCAGAATCTCTAAAACAATGGAAGTGAATGGTGACCAGTTTTCCAAGTAAAAAAAAAACAACTGAAAAAACAAACAAACAAACAAACAAACTCTCTCTCCTAAAGCCCCGACATGCCACGTTGACTTGAGAGACATAATTTACACCATGTTTTCAGCCTAAATCTTCACTGTAGATCCTTAGCTTGGAGCCACGCTCATGTGCACATGCACACTGTCTGAACTGGGTGTGGGTACAACAGTGTGCATGTGCAAGTCAACTTGGCATTTTGGGATTTTAGGAGACAAGCAGTATGGAGGCATTTTATGTATTTTTAACATTTGAAAAGTGGGAACCTGTCACTTGTTGTTGTTGCTGTTTTCCTGTCAACCTCCAGCATTATTTTGTAAACTAAATAACTAAACCAGATCTTCGATTATCATGAGAGTGAGTACTGAATTTTCATTTTTGGGTGAACTATCCCTTTCAAATAAGAAACTAGGAACAACATCACAGTGCAGTGACAGCTCTGCCTTCAGCTGTGAAAATGCAGTCATCATCCAAGACTGGACATCTACTTTAAATAAACATTTGTTTGGATATCAAGTGTGGATAGCATACTTAACACAAAGAATCTAAACATGAATAGTATAGCAAAGTCAGGAATATCTGGACAAACAATTAATAAACTTGACAATTTGAGCATATATTGTATTGAGGTAATACAAAAGTAATGACCAGTAATCAGGTTACATTACTTTAGTATTGTGACACTTGGATCATGTTACTGATTACATTTTTAAACAAGTAATTAGTAACTGTATCAGAATACATTTTCAATTAATCCTCCCAAGCCTAAAGATATAAATGGCTCATTCTAAGGTACAGAAAACACAACAGTTCTTATTTTGGGGAGATTATTCACTAATGAAAACATACATATGGATATTTTACTCCATTTCTGCCATATTTTGCCAGTAGCCCTTCTAAATCTTCATCACATACTGTAAAATTAAGTTTCTTCAAATGTAGTACTATGGAAGATTGCAGCATGTTTAGGCAAATAGAAACAAAAATATAATTGTCAAGTTTTTGACAAAAATATTGCCAGATAAGAAACAGCTGAGCAGTTTCCTATCATATTAAAATAGCTAATGCAGACTGAACCTTTTTCAGATCTTAGCAGTTATTTTTATTTGCACTTCTTCAGGCTAACTCGATGCACTGAAATAATATGACAGTTTAATACTGTTTCTGTCCTCATCGGGAAAAGAAGTTGGCAACTGCAGTGATCAAATACACAAGGCAATATGACCTGCTTGCGTCGATGGGACATAATTTCGACAATACTGTATACTATAGTAAGATACTGATGCAATATTGTGATATGAGGAGAAAAAATCATCATCATTTATCTGGGCACAAAATGTTTTCATTTGCAGCCCTGCTTTCTGCTCTGTGATATAATTTAGCACGATCTCCATTTTCATCAAGCTGCTGTCAACAAACAGCACAGAGGAAGCAGGCAACACCTCCCTGCGGACCTGAGCACGTTGTCTGCTCAAAACCTCTGATTGTCCGCGGCACATTGAATATGCATGTGGATTAGACTGCTGTGAAAAGCTGGATATGAATAACAAAGATGCTATGATAATACAGGGGCATTCAATCTCCGTCCTGTTATTCCCAGATCCTCGGAGGATGCACAAATAAAACGGTACAAAAATAAAAATCAACATAATTCGAAAAGTAATGGAGATGCTAACATTTTACATTTCAGGAATTCAAGTAGACACTCTCATCCAGACTTACAATGAGTCAGGCAGTACAATAATTTCTAAATCGCCGCTTTGTCAGAATGAATATTACTCAGAAGAAAGGAGATTTGGGCAAAGGGAAAAAGAGGATGTGAGTTTTTTTTTCTTGACAACATGATTAGAATGAGAGTCCATCTCTCTTATTTCTGTCTCTTCTGATTATCGGCTTTTAAATTATTTGTTGTCTGTACACTGTTTTCTGGCAACCCTGTTTTCTTAAAGGGCTTTCCAAATAAATTTCAAATGACATGACTTGATTAATAACTGCTAAGTACAAAGGAAATGAGCAGGATGCTATCAGAACAAATTGTTCAGGCAGATCTACCAGCTTGCTCCCTCGCATAATACAAGCCTATGAAATTACAACCACCTTCCATCTGCTTTAGAAAATGGCCTCCAACAAAGTACAATCTGAACTGGGTGGCAGGGTGGTCCGGTGCTTGAGGAGAACACCCTGGAACCAAACAGTAACAGATTCGATCCCAGCAACAGCCATCTGTTGTGTTGCAGTGGCCCTGGGCGACGCACTCAACCCCTACCTGCTATCTTGTTCTGGGCTTCTGTGAATATGCTTGTTTTTCATTTCTTAATAACAAGAACAGCACAGAGGAAGGGTTTGGAAGAAGAGGAGGATACCAGTTTGAATGCCACAAACTGGATGCAAAGCTATTCAGCCGTGGAAGTTTATTAATGACAAAACTACAGAGTGAGCGCACAACAAATCTGAGCAGTAATCAGTGAGCTACTCAGAATTTGAGAACATAAAGTAACAGATTTGTCAGAAGATTCGTTTGGAGGACTTTAAACATAGCAAATCAGAGCAAATTAGAAAATTGGAGCACATCATAGGACTTTGTCTGCTAAATACTGCTTTCTTTCAGTTTTGGATATTTGTATGATGAGAGAGGAACAAACTCCACTGGAACTAACATAAAAGTTACCACCTTGTTAGACCCTGCTTTACATAAAGGTAGGCTGTGGATGCTCCATCAGCATTTTTGTTTGTCTAGAAGTCTTAAGCTGTGGAAAATATAGTACGTTAACATCAATATATGGGTGTGCCCTCTTTAAGCAGTTATTATTGATTTTTTTTTAGCCACCTGGAGGCAACAGAACAGGCTATAAAGACAACGCTAACATATTAAAAGTCTTTAAAGGTGGTATGAGAAGCTGATTAGTAAACCATTGCCTATGTATACATCCAGCAGACCTGAAGCAACATTAACATTCATTTGGAGTCATGTTTCTGGCCACCCAAACAGTGCCATAGAGTAGTTTTGATGGGCCCTTGTGCACACTGGCAACACACTCTCTCTCTCTCGCACACACACACACACTTACACTTTTTACAAACAAAGTGCCAACAGTGTTTTGGATTTACTTCACCAAAATCTAATCTGATCTAAAAGATGCTAAAATGCTTTGTAGGGCTGAGGGGAGCTGCAAAGTTAGGTGATAACTGACCCTTCCTAAGTCCCGCCCACCTTTGAAACCTCGGTCAATTCCCCCCTTTCCTGTTTCCTGTATTTAAGATACGATAAAAAAAAAAGAAAACCAAGATGGTTTTAGAACGTTGCTGAGGAACCTGTGAAAGCAAAATGAGTCCCATCTTAAATTAGCTAATGTTAGAAAAGAAAAAGCCTGCTAACTTGCTACTCTAATCTACATCATTGTTGGCTAATTATAAAAGCTATGTGCGAGGCTAACTAGCTAGCTAACCCACATCAATTGCTAGTTAGTGTCACTTTTAGAGGTCCTCAAACAAAATCTCTAACCGTCTTTGGTTTTCTTTTCAACATTAACGAGCCTAGCACACAGGAAAGGAGAAAGTTGAGTGGGATTCTGCCACCTGCTAGTTAACAACTGCTATTGCAGCACAGAGCAAAAAGGGGCGGGGCTTAGGAAGAACCAGTTCTCTGAGTGTCTCCTTCCACATAGCCATTTATTCCATTGATAAAGGCATATAATATGCAACAATACATAGATGCCCCTAAATCCCTTTCAGTAATCACTTATGACCAATACAAGTGTGTGGTGGTGTCTGATTCTGCAGAGACACTGTACTCAGGAGGCTTCGCCAACCCAAAAGGTTGATATTTGACATCCTGGCAATAAAACTCAACAATCAAACGTCTTTCTTGTGCAAATCCTACTGATGTGACTTGTAATATAAAATATTGATCAGTGCAGCTTTGGGTTCACATAGTATTTTTTGCCACTGAAAAGCTTCCTTATGTCAGGAAAGGCACTTCCGACTTTACTCCAAATCGGCTGCATAGTTGCAGACAGTAGGAGAGCACGGTGTCTGTGGGAAAATATTAAAACGTGTGTGACTTCAGTCTGCCTGTTAGATTAGAAACAGGTGATTATCTAGTGAGCCTTGCCTGTAACACAAAGATGTGTGTTGTGATGAACATGATATGATTTTGATCCCACACTATCACCGAAGCAATCCCTCAGCTGAAATGTCTGGTAATATGAGAACAAGATACTCGAGGCTCCTCATAGCACAAACACCAAATATCTTCTGTTTCTCTGTAATCTCCTCTGATTCTGCCTATTGTTTCCAATACTGCTGTCTGTCTGTGATTTACGACTTTGTTGGGATGATCTACAACGCTCGCGCCACCGCCTTAATGGGAAAATGTTTAATAAAATAGAATGTCTCTGGTGTGTTCCTGGGATATTGATCTACATTCTGCCTCCCTCCCTGTTTTCATAGAGGCAGAGCAGCACTCTTCTTCAGCCCGAACACTTCAGAGTGGGGACGCGGTGGTGAAGTAGCACTCCTCTAGATTAAAGCACACGCCTAACATCAATCAGATAACCTGTTTTTCTTTGTGTGTGTGTGTGTGTGCTTTTTTCTTTTTTATGCTTGACTTATAAGTGTTTGCGAGCCGCATTGTAAAGATAGGACGTGTGAAAAGGACACGGAGGAAGCAACGATGATGAAAAATAGAGGAAAAGAAGCTATTTCGCTCAACATTAACTGCAACTGGTAGGCTGGAACAACCATCCTCCAAACCAATCATGAGGGACATTTGGCATTCAAAGCTTATAAATGGGAATCAAGTATTACGATTGCTCCGATTTCGCTCACTGAGACAAACCCACGCCTGTTACCTCTATGCAAATGCAATCACACACAGGCAGACAGATGTACCAGCTTCCTTCCTAATGTATGAGCCTATGAAATTATATCCACCTTCCATCTGGTGGTCAGAATCTGATTTAAAATGGCCTACAACAACAGTATTAATATACAAAACCAACTGAGGTGTGCTCTTTGTCACCTTTCTCTCCTCAGAGAGGGTTGTTGGAGCCCCGCCCTGCTTCATGTTCATACAGTTACAGACACTGATGGACACTGAGAAGCTTCGCCAAAAGATTGGGGTGTGAAGTGCCTTGCAAGTGCACTCTCACAGCAGGGGCTGTGCACAGGAAGGTTGAAGTGGTGAGAGGAGTCTGGAACTGGCTTTTCTCTCTTATTTCAGCCCTGTGCTGGTCACAAGACGTGCACTCGACACCAATATGACTGCAGCACTTTTGTTTCTGCTCCCGTTTTTCAAGAGTTGCAGTAAAAAGTCTCAGACGTCTCTTGTGCACATAAAAGGTTTATTTCTCACACATTTTGTTCACAAATTTGTTCAAATCTGTTAGTGAGCTCTTTTCCTTTGCCAAGATAATCCATCCACCTGACAGCTGATCAAACAGCATGATTATTGCACAGGTGTGCCTTAGACTGGTCATAATAAAAGGCCACTGTAAAATGTGCAGTTTTATCTTGAAAAAAGGACATTTATTTAGCACTGAACTATGGCCATTTCACACAGAGCTACAGATATCAATTTCTTTCCCCAGGAGAGCAAGCCTCTGATTTCCTTTCTGATATTCTTACCCTTGCCGTAATCAGTCATGCCTCATGGAATGAGAGCAATCGATCTGGGTACTTCGCTCCCACGTCATGCCCCCACCCCTTTTTGAGTGAAAACAATTTCTAATTTGACTAGTGGTCAACATAAATTTTGAGGTCTTTGCCAGTTTAAACACAAAAGCTGTTTAGCTAACAGGGTTCCAAATCCTATGGCCAGTCTGGTGAGCAATTATGAACAGTGTCATTACATAGAAGACTTAAAGAATTAAGGGTCCTTTCAGTCTGTCTCTGTCACATTGGGTGAACCTGACATACAATTACCTTCTAGTACCTACAGGCCATGTATCTCAGACATCTGCAGCACTTAATTTTGCTGCTTTGGTAGAGTTGAACCAAACCCCACTCTAAAAACAGGTGTTTTATGGCCATATTTTTTCACAGTAAAATATGTACACATGTCATTTACTCAGTCACATCATTAATTAGCCTCTGATGAAGTGTTTACCACTGACACACACACTGACTGGCTGCTTTTACGGTGTTTATTTTCTCCCAAAGTGGGTTGTGGTCATGGGATGTGATGTAGACTCCTCTCATCCATGCCTAAACCTAAACAACCAAAAAACAAAGTGAGCACTAGTCAATCAGAGGCAGAGTATGGTGGATTTCTTTACCCTCCTGGGAAGAAATTGGTATTTGTATCCCTTTGGGAAATAGCTACAGTCACTAATACATGTTTTTTGTCAGGATAAAAAGCACATTTTAGAGTAGCCTTTTGTTGTGACCAGTTCAAGGAACACCTGTGCAATAATCAGTTTAACTGGCATCTCTACATGCCACACCTGTCAGGTGGACTGAAATCTTGGCAAAGGAGAAGTGCTCTCTAAAATAGATTTTCACACATTTGTGAAAAAAAATTGCTAGAAATAATCCTTTGATTTTTTTACACCAACTCATGAAAAATGGGAGCAAAAACAAAAGTGTTGCATTTATATTTTGCGGGGTATATAATGAGCTTCCATGCTCGATGAGACTTCCTTTGATAAACAAAGGTTAAAATAAAAAAAAAAAACAATTCAGTTTCCATATTGGCAGATAGGAACATCACGGAAACAAATGGGCCCACTCTCTTCTCCACTGCACTTTTACTGGAAAAATATGAAAACTGGGCAAATTGTGACAATTTGTCTCAATTACATTAACAGCAGAGACTGGGAGCTGGAGAATATGATATCGATATAAAAGTGACAGGCAAAATTGACCAAATTAGAGCTATATTAAAAATGATTCCCCTGCATAGAAACGATGGATTCAGCACTAAGGATAAAGCCCAATTTTTCCAGCAGCTGCATCTGAAAATCCATGGGGACAGACAAATGGAGGGAGAGAGGGAGAGAGTAGTCGAACAGTTCAGTACAAAGCGAAATGAAAAAATAGCAGGAATGAAATTTCAATTGATTGCTTTAGATATCAGAGGTTTCCCAGGGACTGATTCTCCAGGGGAGGGATGGCCCGAATTATGGACCAATCAACCAAACAGTTTTTTCTACTAAATGCTGGTCTCAGTGGACTTGGCTGTTATTTAGGCTACAACATGGTATAGTCCTTTTTAGAAAGCACTACAAAGACTGTGTGTATAGTTGCTACATATTGATCATAGTATGAACCAAATGATGTCTACCTACATATTCTTCATTATCTTCATAGCACATCCACTTGTGCATTTGTCTAACAATCACACTGAGAACGATTAGGAGGAGAGAGCTATAGCATTTTATTTCCCTTATTTATTGAACTTTTATCCCTTATTCTCCAGTAGTTTACAAATTAAACCTAGTGCCATTCTGTTTTTGTAATGTTAAAGGGATAGTTCAGATTATTTGATGTCAGGTTGTATGAAGTACTTATCAATAATCAGTGTACAGGAGATGCTGATCAATACATGCTCAGTATGTGGGGAAGCAGACAGGAGAGCTAACTAGCAATGTATTGCAGTGGACAGGGTAAGCAGCAAAATGAATTTTAGCTGCTGTAAAAAGGTCCATCTAAATAAAATAAATATCAGTTTAAGTCTATCCTATATCTAAAATAATTTAACCGCTTCACCTTGCCATCACATGGCCTTTTCTGAAGGTAAAGTGCTGTTATATCAGCCAAATACCATGTTCTCCAAACCAACCAAACTCCATGGAGAGAATCAGTCATTTTACCTCGTAGAACACTGGAGTTGCTGGACTACCACTGCCTCAATTTGTTAGCTTGTTTGTCCTATCATGGCAAGCTTTTAAAACACAGAAGACACACAACAGCACAAACAAAGTTAAAGATCAAGGCCGCGGTGGAGCAGCAACTCCCGTGTTCTGCAAGTTAAAAATACAGATATTTCCCATGGAGTCTGGTTTAAAGTCAGCAAGATTTGGCTAATAGAGCAGCAGTTTCCCATTTGAAAAGGCTGTCTCATGGCAAGGTCAAGTGGTGAAAATATTCTAAATACAGTACAGTTAAACTGATATAGGGATTATTTTTGAAATGACTAAAATATGTTTTGCTGCTAACCCTGTCTACAATAGTACAATCTTTTCACTTCTGAGCTGGTATTCCTGTCTGCTTCTCCAAACTGTGGCGAATACTCTTACAACCCCACATCAAATAATCTGAGCTATCCTTTAAAATCAGTATAAAGGAAGGTCATATTATTCCTGATTCTAGTAATATTCTGAGAGAATAGTATTCTGTTATTAATTCAAGTTGTTAAGCATGAGAAATACATGCACATACAAAATCTTGATGTTTGATCCTTCGTTTAGTTATAGTCAGGAGATTTTGTTTATTCTAGACACTACTATAGTCTTTGGGCTATTGTAGCAGCCTGTAGTGTGTGTGTGTGTGTGTGTGTGTGTGTGTGGTCTGGCAAGTATCAAGAGATTCATTTTCAGAAATCAGCATCAGCTAAACAATAGTATCTACTTCATTGTGTGAGAATAATGAACTGTGAAACCCTGATACTTAATCATTTATATTAGAGACTCTCATGATTCATTTATTTTAATCTGTCTCTAAAACTAAACTCTAAGAGCAGCTCTGTACAGAGAGAGAAAAAAAAAAACTGTCAGCCAGTTTAGCATTCAGTTCACTTGGTGTATGTGTGAGAGCTGTGCTGTTCTGAAGCCATGCCAGAGCCATCAGCTCAGAGTGTTTTAAAGCTGCTAATATTCCCAGCCAGGATGCCGTCCCATGGCTGCCCCCAGACTGTTCTGTGTCACTGGTTTGCCGATCCTGCCCTGGGTGGAAACTACCTAAGCCTCTGAGTGTCACTGTTCGCTACAGGCTCAGCCAATCCGCAGCAGAGATTTGGCAGGGCTAAACATCGTGGGAGCATTGGTCCGTGCTCTGAAAGGTATCAACACTTCGCACATGACTAAGCCCAAGTGTTTCTGCCCAAAATGAAAATGACTATAATTAGTGTGCCATTTTGCCAAGTGTCATCAGGCTATGATCCTCTCCGGATTCAGCTCCATACTGGAGTTACTCAGCAGTAGCTCTGAAGCTGATGGATCTGCACACCAACGAATATCACTTTCAACACTGTACACCTCCGTCTGCGCAGGATAATAAGCAGAATATATCAACACTGTCGACCCACAGTTATCATTACGCTGTTAAATGCTCTGGATCTTAAATACGGGCCATTTTCAAAGTGCAAGAGCACCCTGTAAGTGCATCATTTATACACTCAAATTGTATGTATAACATTTAGAGATGGGTGCATTGTTTTCATGGCAACCAAGAGCTTAAAGCAGTAATTGAGTTTTGGCCACTTGGGGGCAGAAGAACAAGCTGTAAATACAACATTGTCAAATTATCACTTTAAAAAGCTGTTATGGAAGACATTTTAGTTTCAGTACATTTAAATTGAAGGGGCGTGCATAAGGCTGTAATTACACTGTCATAACCATATCATCACCCCGTCAAACTAAATTTGTCCTTATGAATGTTTTTGACTGTTGTCATTCAGTATCATTTGGCCAGTGATGCCATTTTGTTTGAGATGTCTTTGTCATGACAAGTTGACATTAAACAAGATAACATAACCTGTCAAAAGTCTTTGTCATGACAACCCAACATCATCATCATCCTCATCATCATTATCATCATCATCAAACATCAAACTTAAACTGTTTAGCTTTACGTTTTAATATTAGATTATACTGTCCTATGTGGTTGCTTTTGATACTGGCTGTCATGAGACCATTGTAAGTGTCTGATTACTATCATAGAGGAGTAGAGTATGTTAATAATAGAGAGTATGTTAACAATGTTCAATCAATTCATTTATTATTAAAAAAAAAACTTATTGTAATGTACAAAATGAATGCATCGAAAAAAACAGTGAAATACTCAATGTAATAAAAGTAAAAATTTAAAAATAAAAGTAAAGTGATTAAATAAATAACAACACTAAATGAACATTAAAAATAATAAATGTAACAAAACCTGACTCTAGAATATTATCCAAATACAAAAAGGAAAATCTACACTATTCAAAATCACATTTATGCTTTTCTATTCATTAGTTCAGGGTGCAGTCATAATAAAATAAATCTATATAAAGGGGAATGGGGTAAATCTCATTATTCCATTGTGCATTACGTTTGGCAACAGAGCTGCTTCATATATACCCATGCAGCCTCTGATTGGTCAACAGTTTTCAACACAAAGAAATGGATAAATAATCACAAAAGACTTTCAGTATTGGATTTATCAAAATAGAAAGGTTCAGGTTCCGTTCACCCTAAATGGGCAAAGACTCCTTCATGTTCATCACATTTCTGACAGCCTGGCAAATCTAAGTAGAATATTTATACTTTTAGCTTTGTTTGGACTCCACCAACTCCTGAGGGAACTACGTGGCTACTTAGCTGCTAAATGCTCCACTATGTACTGCAGCTAGTTGCTAACTACCTGGGTGCTGAGCAGGTAGTGTACACTGAGTTTATCAAAGCTTTCTTGCTGTGCTGAAAACAACTTCCTGCTGCGCCTAAAATACAAATAGAACAGTGGTAATGAATCAAAACAGTAAAGTTGTGGGCAGTGAAACAAACAAGTTAAAAGACGCTAAATTCCTCTGTAGAGCTGAGGGAAACCAAGGAAACTAAAAAAGAAAAGAGACTGATTTTGATGTCAGTTCTATTGAAGCTTATAGAAGTTGCAGTGTCAGTCAGGGTATTTAGATACCAACAGCATATAAACAAATATACAGATTGTTATTCTGATAGTGTTATTCTTTGAAGTATCTCTTGTCAAAGGTCATACAGCATAGATATGTATTTAGTGAGCTTTTCTGTGCATGTCCCATTAGCTTCAATAGAACTGGCACCATGCAGAGCATAGAATGTTCTATAGTGATGTAATGACCCTTCCTTCTTGTTTAGTTTCCTTGAGGGAAACTGCAGTTGGGTAATAAATTCTTTCTGGGTTGTGTCACAAACAACTCCTTACATGTATTCACTTAGCTTTTGTTAATATAAAAAATGCAGCTAATCAATAGGTTAACAGCTATTTCTTAGAAAAGTGTGGGAGTTAATGTACAATTTCTGCTGTGAAGTGTTTCATTTTGCTTTCAAACGGTGGATATCTCATTTTGGAATCGATTGGTGAAATTCCACAGTAGAGTTTTGTGACACTTGAGTCAAAATAAAGTAATCTGGGCGATTTCAAGGACTGTTACCAATGTGAACAAGGAGAATCACAGATGAAAAAGGCCACAGCACGCCTCTTTTTTGTCGTTGTTTGCATCAGTTACACACAAAAGGGAAGCTTAAATGTATGAACCCTTTAATGAATGATCAAAACAAGAGACAAGAAAATTTAAATTGTAAGCAGAGAGGAAACTATGTTAAACATTTGAAAAATTACAAGCTTATTGTCCATGAGAAACTAGATGATCTACGGCAGATCTTCCTATTCATGACCACAACAAAACCTTTGCAAGATTCACAAGGCTTTCTGCTGCTGTCAGCAGTTATACCTCAACTCTTTTTAGAGCTCCACTGTCCTGCTGAGCATGATAATGTTTAATCAAATAAGTGATCGTATAGCACTGGATTTTTGCCAGAAGCGCCATACTGCATGCAAATGTGGGAGACCTTAAGCACAGTGATATGCAGTGTACTTAAAATACATCCCATCTGGAGACGTAATTATTGGAATGATATACATCTGATCTTGTTCAAACCTCCCATCTCCAGCACATACTAGACTCACTCTCAAAAAGTCTATAAAATTGCATTATATTAGGTCATATTTCTGATTATCCTATGGAAGGAATTGTACAGTGAGGAAAAGTAGGACAAGGCAGGACAGGATAGGGCAGGACAAGGTAGTATAGGATAAGAAAAAGTAGGATAGGGTTGGACAGGCCTGGACACAATCTACAGAGCAGAAGAGAATCAGATATGATATGATAGAACAGGCCATCATATAAAGGATATAGGATTGGACGGGATATAGGATTGAAAAAAGGACAAGATAAGCTAAGCTATAATACAGGATATAACAGGATACAGGATAGGATAGAAAATGGTATTATACAACAGGACAGGACAGAATAGCAAACAAAATGAGACAGAATAGGATATGTTATGTGGGATTAGAATATATGGCAGGACAAGATAAAATAGAACAGTATGTAGGATGGAAAAGGATAGGCAAGGAAATGCAATAGGATAGGATTGGATAGGATATAGGATAGCATATAGAATTGGAAATAATAGGATATAGGATTGGATGAAATGGGACTGGATGGAATAGGGTACATAATTGGATGAGATTGATTGGAGGATAGGATAGGATAGGATAGGATAGGATAGGATAGGATAGGATATAGGATTTGAAGGGACAGAATATAGGATTGGATGAGATGGGACTGGATGGGATAGGGCACATTATTGGATGAGATCAATTGGAGGATAGGATAGGATATAGGATTGGGTGGCATAGGATACAGGATTTGAAGGGACAGAATATAGGATTGGATAGGATAGGACTGGATTTGGATGGAATAGGTTGTAGGATTGGATGGTATATCGGATAGGATATAGAATAGGATAGGATAGGATACAGAATTGGATGGAATAAATAAAAAATACCAGTCAGAATAGGCTATAGGGTGCGTTCCTGTCCTTAGATGAGTTAGGTTAAGATATAGGATAGAGGGATAAATTAGGCTTGAATAGAATATAGGATATAGGATTGGATAACTCTAGAATAAGGGATAGAATAAACAGGGTTTGGATGGGATGGGAAAGGCATAAAACTAAATAGGGTAGGATATAGAATACAATATGATATGAACAGGACAGTTAAAATACATTAGACTGGACAGAAGAGGACTGGACAGACCAGAGGAGGGAAAGACAGGCAGACAGAACAGGATTTGAATGCCATAAAGCTTGAGAATGAGAGAGAGTCCTTTATCGTGTTACTCATGGGATCTGCTACTGTAATATGATCCTCAACGATTTATATTACCCCCTGCAGATTCCCAATGAGTACAACTGTCCTCCACAACTTTATGATTCACCTACTTATCCACACTCAATCTTTATGTTAACAAGACACCACGTTCTACTCTCAACCACCCTCCTGATAAAGTGGCTTTGAAAAACAATCCTCTTGGTTATCTTATCTTTGATGTCAAAAGCATTCATTACTACAATGTAGAGAGGAACGGAAAGGAGATGCTAAATGTATATCACTACAAGGAGAGGGAAAGTTAGAGGTGGAGAGAAAGAAAAATTAGAAGTAGAGAGAGACATATTGTGCAGTGAGCTGCATTTAAGGGGCTTTGATTACAGATTACGACGCCATCTGTTGTGAATGGTGGTCATACTGTACATGACAGGCAGCATATTTGATATGGGATGCTTGCACCTCCTGCTGCTGCTCCCGTTCATCTCGGGTAACGCTGAATAAAGACACCTCCCCGAAGGCCAGCGGTCCGCGGTGGGATAAGTCAAGTCCTGGCAGAGACCATGGCGCTCGGCTTACAGCATGAGGAGTGGATTAAATGTTCTGCGCACGTCCTTCATGGAGCTAGTCTCCTCCAATTTCAGGATATGATAAATCTGCAGCTGAGGGGCATCTCTCCTGGAGAATTCAATTAGGTAAGAAAAGAGAAGAGGATCATAGTGATATTAGAGAGCTGATCGGAGAGCTCCTCAGCCCTCCCAGTAATGAACCGCTCCGTTCCTCCACCGTGACTAGATTGATTTGACTAGCCGAGCTCAGAGTTCATCCTCTTTTTAAAGTCACTCTCGAAAGGCTGGGTGTCATTGTGAAGGGGAGAAGTTTGAAATTTAGAATTGGATTGAAATATGAGTGACGGTTTGGATTGAGTGCCGGGTAGCAACATGCTCGTATGCTCCAGATGCCTGCCAACATGTTGAGATAACCTTTACGGAACTTTGTGATCTTTTCAAACCTGGCAAGACTTGATGGATCCTTTGTACTCTGTGCCGATCGATAATTGTGCTCCATAATTACTCCACATCTCGATTATCAGTTAAATGCACTCCGAATGGCCCATCTCTGATTTCTGCCTGTCCAAATGGAATTTATTCATGAATACAAGACTATGTCAATTGCTTCTGAGTAAACATTCAGCCAAAGTGACACTACGGCCCAGGCAGCTCAGTACTGTGTGCATATTACAGTGCTCTCTCTCATAATGTATACATTCTGCTCATGTCCACATTCTCCATCTAAAGTTGAGATCAGTTCACAGTCCTGAAAGTGAGTCTCAAGGATGTACCTAATCGTGCGGGTATAAATAGTATAATTAGCTTTAATAGTGCCTGATAAGAATCTCTTTTATGAGATTACGTGACAAAGGCACGACTATTACTGTAATTATATAACAGAGAAACTACGTGGGTTAAATGTGTCTATCTATAACACTTATGATGTTTATCTCCATCATTGAGTCAGGATTATAATAGGTGTGCACCAGAGGTGGATTCAGTCATTTTGGGGCCCAAGGCAAACACAGGCATGGGACTCTCCACATCCCTTGTTCTCCCCCCTTTAAAATCCTTAAAAACATAATAAGTCATAACAATACACTTTTATTTATTAAGTGTACAGTTGTGTTGTCACATTTCCAGAATTTTAAACTTCGATACAATACTACTTAAAAAAACAAAACAAAAAAACTCTATACTATGGCAATTAGAAAAATAAAGTCTCTAGCAGTCAAGGTAATACATAAAGTAAAAATGTAATAGCAACAATAATAATTTTCTCTATTTTGTCTGTTTGTTTGTTTGTTTTTTTAATTAAGAGTCTACACACAGTGCTGGTACAGAATTTCAGGCTTGACAATTACATCTGAACTGAAGAGAGGTCTTAAACAAGCCCTTAGATCTTTTCTCTTTTATTGCTTCTGTACTTTTGATACTATTGAACGTTAGTATTGTTAATATTGTTTTAAACAAAGTGGTATTGAAAAGTATTGATGATTGATTGACAACCTTGGTGCGGAGGATGAATGTTGTGTTCTACGTACCACTTTGTCACTAAGTAATATTCAGGGTTGAAAAAACTGCAGGGTTTGTAGTGTTTTTTTACATAGCTCTAATTTATTTCAAGGTCAGTTTATTTAACCAGGCTACCTCCACTTATTAGTTTTCATTTATACCCTGCCAAAGAAAAGCCTATCATCAGAATTAGGTCTATCATCTAACATGAACTCAAAGCCACAAAGTTCATACATTTCTGCATTCAAGCCACTGCCGTTATCTATTGTTAAAAGCTTCACTGCACATTAAAATGAAGTTTTGAAAGGAGCTTAACAATCGTAACCATTCTTTTATGAATGACGTCTTATTTTCACGTACATTCTGGACATTTAGGGGCTTAAAAGCCATGAACAATCTTCCTTATCCAGGCAGTCCCATCTGCTGAGAAAAAAAAAGTGTAATTACTGGGTTTGGGTTGAGATGCACTCCACTGCACTCCATCACAGCATTCTTGTCAGAAAGAAGTCTGTCTTTATCTTCCAGTTTACAGTGAAAACTGGCATTTCAAGATCTTTTACCCTCTCTGATCATTTATCATCCCTTTATCTGGCAGGTCTTTATCATCCATTTTGTTTTATCACCCATCGCTGTTGAGATGCTCCAACCTCTGACCTCTTTATGAATGCTTGTTTGTTATGTTTGTGATCTGGAAAATAGTGCATTTTTATTGTTGTTGTTTTTTTCTTATTCTCTCAGCATAAAACACTACTTAAATGCCTAGACTGTAAAATATAAACACAACTCTGACTAAGCAACTTTATTGCTAAGTGCTAAAATAAGACAACCCAGTGAATTTATGATGAATCGTCTTATTTTTCCATCAAATGTTTATGTTCAGTGCCTTCTTTTGCAGCTCTCTCCATCCCCGAGGAGTATAATTGATTCATTACAGTATCATTATTAATTCCCTCCTCACTTTGTGAGAGAAAACTGGGCACAAAAATTAATTGGACTACATTATGCATGTCCTACAGGATGGTACTAAGTCAGACATTGGCGTTTTCTTGTAGCAACAACAGCGAGATGGAATGATCTTGCAGTAAACTCAAAGCCATCATTAGATGTAAATTTAAGCATTTTGATGACACTCTTAGCCTGAGATGTATGAGGTTAACAGAAGAAAAAAGTGGTTCACTTTCCTTGAACACATCTCAGGTACAATAGCAATGGTTTTATTGACAGTTTATACATAACTGCTCAGAATTTCCTTTTACACTAGGTGTGGTAGGACAGCACACTGATACAGTGATGATTATAGTGCTGACTGGCTGCCAAGCCATTGCAATAATTGGCCGAAATGCTTAAAAGTGGTTGGAATTTCAATATTCATATATATTTCAGGTGCACGAATGACTATGTGAGTGAATTTTACATCTACTGCAGGTGCAGACTCTCCATCTGGTGGAACAGGAGTTTTATTCCAATGAGCTGGTTGACCTCAAGTAGTCGGGAGTCCAGAGGCAGTGATACAGTATGACAAGATGCAGAAAATATGAGAAAAGATGCAGGAAATGTGTAATTCTGCCTTACAGTGGCTAGTCCACTCCAGCACAGTGTGTGTTGGTATATTGTACTTGATACACCAATGTAACGATGGTGAGACTGATTGTGTTGTGCATAAACTGTGACCACCTTTTAGAAGAATGATATGCATAATAATATGAGCAATAAAAATGATCTCCAACTTTTATGTTCACACCATACCAGCATCTGAAAACGCAGATGTAGGATTCTGAAAAAAGTTTATGTAACGACACTTTAAAAATTCTTTGTACATCTTTGCATGACATGGCATTATTGCAGAGCCTCTATGGCAAAGGGCAAACTTGATCCATCCTGATCTCCACGCCCTTACAATATGTTCACATCACTAGTGACACAGGTACAAAGTAGCAAAATATACCCAACTACACTGTCGCAGAGTGCTGAGAAAAATTGGGGCCAGTTCAGCTTTGACTTGTTGTGTGTCACCCTCGACACTCAGTGATGTCATTTTTGCCAGCTTTCACTGAAAATGAGTTTTAGTTTGATCCTCTGTTGCCGGTAGTCTTAACATACCATTACTCTCCATCTGTGCTGTATACCGTCTGGCTCACAACTTTACGAAGGGGCACCAAGCGTTGGAATTGGGCATGAAGTCATGAGATGCTGAAACATGCCCACGCCCTTGTCGAGTAAGTTACACGTAGGTCACAAGTCTTTGCACTCAATTTCCAAGTCAAGACAGGCAAGTCCCAAGTCCTAAAGTTTGGGTTTCAAGTCTTAAATCATAATGTGCTCTTCACCAAATATAATGCCATTTTAACAACAGAACTTCAACTTACTGTTCTTTGTGAATCTTTAAATGTCAAATGAAGTTCAGGACAAGTTCAAGGACATTGTTGTGTCTCTGTAATTTTCGACTCATATATTTTGCATACTGCAATTTCTATTTGTTGTCCACCATACACTTTTTGTACAAGAATGAAATTATCTTTGGTATCCTTTTTTCCAGCTGGAGCTCAGTATCTCAGTATAACAGTATCTCTTAAAGTTTTTCCCCTGCAACTGCATTAAATGTTGTCAGACTGGTTCAAACAAAGTGGATCTGGCGGGGTTAAGTGCCAATTTGCTGAGATGAAAATCACTTTTTACTTTTCAGACTACAGTCAGTAACCTGTGGCTACAGAGCCTGTGGCTTTGACCAAAAAAACTCAGTTCAATTGTAACACTTTAATTTTCATGTATCAGTTATAGGCCTAAAGTGAAAATTAAATGCTTCAATTGGAAAATGCGTAGCCTACATACTAAATAATTTTAAAAAGAATATTTTATTCAACTAAAATGTGCATCACAGCTTACATCTCAATGCCTTTTTTCTCTAAATTTTGCCCGTGGTTACAGACATGGGTCTCCCTGGGCTAGCAATGGATGCAAAATCCACAAAAAAGTCTCTGATGGAAGTAAAGAATTTCATAGTCGCAGCTCCAGACAGATTCATATTTTTCTTTTTTGGTAGTAAAGGATGAAGGCTTTGGATGTAAAGTATCAAATATTTCCAATCAAAAGGCTCATGTCCAAATGTAGTCAAGTCCAAGTCAAATCCAAAGGCATCAAATTTGTGACTGAACCTGACTCAAATCATGTCACTCCAGTCCACACCTCTGGAACTGTCCAATGTCAACATAATTCTTATAGGGATACTGGGTTTGTATGATCATTTTAATGATCCAGTGTGTAAAAAAATCTTACTTATATTCCTAGTGAACATATTTTTTTCTAAACATATCTGACTCAGAACTATTAAATCAGTGTTGGTCAGGTTTTCAGCATTGCACTGTTTATTCCAGTCCAACACTGTCCTCATGGTTGTGTGAGCTTTTGCTTTTGACACTTTCTTTTCTCCTAAGAAGTGAGACAATCATCCCAACATGTGGGCTGCATTTTGTATCGATGTGAACTATCACGAGGAATTTAAAAAAAAAAAAAACACATCAAACTCAGTGGACATGATTTCTGCACATAACTTTTTCAGGCAATAAAAAATAGCACACGAACATAAGAGGTTTCATCCTTTTTCTTCCTCTCCTTCCTTTTTCTCCAAAGAGAAATCGTCAGTAATCTCGGAGCATTGTGCTTAAAACACTATGATTGCCTCTCACAGCCTATTTTTGCTATCATTTTAATTTAAGAGCAAATTATGGTGCATACAAGAGGAAAGACAAGAAAAGGATAGAATTCTGGTGGAAGATAGAAGCCTGAAGAGTTAATTTATTATATCTATTATAAGGAAGATCGTACATCAGTTCAATTAGGCACGGAGCAGCAGGACAGGGAGATCTCTGTAATGCAACAAGAAAAGAGCATAGGGATGTTTCGACCACACAATAATTAAGACTCCAGTATGAATATGTGGACGTATATATATTAGTTGAAATCATATGAATAAGGAGAACACAAAATGATACACTGTGATGCAGTGTAGCCTCAGAACCACAGGGGTAAACAGAGTTGTTTTCCTGTGAATACCAGAAATAAGGCTTGAGGGAAATCAAAGCAAAAGGTTAAGCTGAATCATGTGTGTGACACTTCCCCACCTGAGTCCTCGTGCTAATTAGAGCTCCCGATAAATTAGCATTTCCATGTTGACGAAGGACTCTGACAGGAGGAATTTACACCTGCAGCAAAGGAACGAGGCTCACAGCTGGAATTAGATTCAGCCACGGTGATATTTAGCCAGGTGTCAAAATAGCAGAATGCTATTTTTGCGAGAACACAGACACTGGTTAACAGGGTTGACAGCGAGCGAAGGCGTCCTGTTCTGGGGGAGTAAAACACAGCGAGGTGTAGAAAGACAGACACCGAGACAAAACTACCGTCTTCTCAAAACAAAGGATCAAAGACTTGTTGAGTTCAAAGGTTTAATTTATTTAAAACTTCACCTCAAAGAGATGATTAAGATTAGAGGTGCATCCACACATTATTTGCCAGGATGAATACAAGTAAACAGGAGTGTTTTTCATGTAGACTGCTATTTTACTGCCAAAAGAATGCTTCCACTACTACTAATTATGAAAACTTATACGGATATGAACATATGTTTACTGTAGATTAGGGGTCTTGAACATTTTTAGGCCATGGGCCTGTTCTGGGGATATTATCTGACAGGATGATATGTGATAAATACGTCTATTCACATCTCATGTTGTGCTCTCCATGCTGTAATACAACCAAGTCAGGCATCCAACGTGACACTGTAGTTTCCAGGCTCAGTAGGAGGGTCTTTTGGAAAAGAAGGTGGTGGCTCAGCCCAAGCCACATGGTATATAAAAAAGAGCTTTTGGGAGCTAAATTCATTTGATCTCCGGAAGCAACTCCTCCTGTTTGCTTGACTAGACTACTTTCTTCTGAGGATCCAGAAAGAACTTTTCAGTGTTTTTGACTATGTGTTGGCAAGACTCCAGATTTTTCCTGAGCCTGAGCCCTGGGCAGACAGATAGATGGAGCGGGGACCACCTAATACATTGTATTGCATTGAATATTTTCTGGTCTTCTCTTGCTTGCAATCAGCAGCATGGCTAACAGGTTGATTCCACCAAGCACGACACGTCTGCGCCACAGTTCTGACCCGTCCTCCACACGGCTGCAAGTGCCACCAGCAGAGTGTCAGAAGCATTTCAGGAGCAGAGCGTTTTGCCCACCTGATTATGTTTACTTGCTCAGATTTTGTTGATTAGGTCCTCTTTCCTTGCTCTTTGTGCTTCTACCTTGACTAAGCAGGCTACATGGTTAAAAAAAAGTTTATTTTCTGTCTGTCTTCACAACCATGAGTATAAACGGGACCTTTTATTTTGAAAATTAAGGGAGCTGCATGTCGGATATGCCGAGCCACTGCTGGTGGAATCGCAGGCATTGTATGGAATGGCTGCAATCAGCTCAGGCTGACATGGTGCAGCCATAATGTGACACAGCCAAGCGCAGAGGAATTTAGCCATAATGTTAGGTGCGTTAGCTTCGCCCCTTTGCCGGTGGTTTCTGAGGTGGAGGGTACGTCAGAGTGTCTTTTTTGGGAAGTTAAAAAATGATCCATTGTGGCTCACAAGAGTGTCTGTATTCTGAGGATAATAATACATGTAATTGGACAATATGTTTCAATAATATGTAGCTAACTAGTAAGCTAGTAGCTAGAATAATATTATATGTTCTTGAGTACTTGGAGTACTAAATTTCATTACAATCAATAAATATTGTCAATTTGTTTTTAAAAGGAAGAATTTGACTTTTTGCTCATTTGTTTTCTTACAGAGAGTTAAATGAGAAGATTGATGGAACTAGAGCCAGGAGTTGATTAATTTAGCTTAGCATAAAGACTGGAAGCAGGTGGACGGAAACAGCTAGCCTCGCTCACTTTATAGCAAAAAAATTACACCTAACAACACAGAACTTGTTGTTTTCATATTTCAGTTTGTCCATCAATTAAACTATAAGATAAAGCATAGCAGTTCCTGTGGTTTACTGAAGAATGACTTTTTTTTTTCTTACATTGACATGAGACAGGTGTGATGTTTCTGGGGTCCAATCTTTATGTGAAATGGTGGGTCAACTATGTTGTTTTATTTTCAGGTTTTTATATCATTCTGTAGATTCCCAGTAGCATTTTTCTTTCTCTTTTTTTTCTTACATATTCAAATCTCAACAATCAAATTTTGGAGTCAAACTTTAAGCAAAACTAACCAGCTTCTGGTGGCAGCTTCATTACCAATCATACTGTAACAAACTTCTCATCAAACTCTTTGCAAGAAAGCAAAAGATTTTATTTCCCAAAATGTTAAGCTGTTCCTTTAATTTATTCCTTTAATTCACACCAGAATGCTTTCATCCTGATCAGACATTTTAAGAAACTAACAGAGCAGGCTCCATTTATCTGCGGTATGCAGGCATCCAATAGATCTTTTTTCACAGCAGCCATTTTGACATGAATTAACAGCGTAAACACAGGTGTTACCAATGATACTAATTATGGTTCTGTTCCATTCAGATCAAACAGAGTCAGGCTGCTACACTGAATGGAACCAGACCTACATCACTATCTTGATAACACCTGTGTTTTTATATTTCATGTCAATATGGCTGCCATGAAAAAGACAGGTCTCTTGGAATCATCTTAACAATCCTGAGCACTTAAATTTAAGGCTGCTTCACAATTCTAAAATTAATTCAAAAAGCTGAACCAGAGAATACACACAGGTGACACTGTCAGTGTTTGGCAGAAGAAACATTTCAATACTACACGAGACGCAAGGACTGAAAAGCTGCACCTCTACAATTCTATTTCTCTGGGTAAATCAATAAACATCAACTTTCTCCGATTTACTGAAACATGAGGCAGAAAGGGAAGTCTTAGAAGGTTCTTGTTAAATTCCTCCTAAATTTGTCTTCTTGTTTTCTGACTGAGATGTGAAATTCAATAACATCTAGTCCTCACACACTACAGTTCTCACATGAGTCTACAGTGTCAACCAATTACCTCCAGCAGGAAAGAGAGAACTGGGGAGAGACAGAGCTCAAGGTTGATGAATATTTGATTGTTTGCTATTTTTCTCCTTGCTTCCATTTAAGTAGCTCTGTCTCTCAGACACACATACATACACACACAGACGCTCTATGTGTGTGCCTTACACACATACACACCCAGTATTTTATCAAAATGAGGGTCCTTGAGTGACTCCTAAGCCGCCAAGCCAGACAGGGTAACCCGAGGACACGTCTCATCGGTCTACCTCAAGGCATAAAGCCTTGTCAGTTGGCGTCTCTGCATAGGCTTGTGGCCCAAAGTATCAGGAGGGGGGGGACGCCGGTCCACAGACTCTGTCTAAAGAGAATGTTAACATTTCTTCTTGGAAAGTCATTCAATTGACCACAAGCGGACAAAAGGACAACAAGGAGACACAAAACGACCATAAAGAGACACAAAATGACTACAAATAAGATGCAAAACAACTGTAACGTGACACATTGACTACAAAGAGAAGAAAAATGACTCCAAAGACACTAAAAAGACCACAAAGAACCACAAAATGACTAAGACGCTGAAAAGACCACAAAGATATACAAAATAACTACAAAGACACTTAAAATTACCACGAAGAGATACAAAAGATCTAGAAATAGACACAAAAACACCATAAAGACACACAAAACAAGCTCAAAGACACTGAAAATGACCACAGAGACACACAGAACAACTACAAAGACACTTAAAATGACCACAAAGAGACACAAAATAACTACAAAAACACAGTAAACAATCACAAAAAGACACAATACAACGTCAGTGAAACTGAAAATGACCAGAAAGACACACAAAATGACAACAAAAGCACTCAAAACAGCCACAACAACACTGAGAATGACCACAAAGAGACAAAAAACAACCACAGAGAAACAAAATAACTACAAGTAGACACTCAAAACAACCACAAAGAGACACAAAATGAGTACAAAGACACATAGATCAACTACAAACAACACAATAGTCATTTTTTTGTGTGTTTCAATATGGGTTTCTTGATCCTATGAAGTAGCATTATGAGTTCATTTACATGTCTTTTCCCAGAGACTTTTGTCTCATATTCTGTCCATGTGCACACTGCACACCTATATATCAGACCTGTACTAAAAGTGTAATAATTATTTAGGAAAGATCAGTTTAAGGCCAGAAAACAATATACTTCAACAGCACAGAAATCTGAGCCTCCTCCTGCTGTCTCCTCTCTAAAATAACCAGAGGGGAACAAGTTGATCTTTCCAGTAACAATAAACACATTAGTGATGCTTGACAGGTGATGGCTTCCTCTGGAAATACGAAGCCTCTGCAGTTCACAGTGTCAAATGCAGACAGCTGCCGCCGCAAGTCACTTCTCCTGACTGACGTGCCAGCCAGTTTCTCCATCAAAGTCTTGTCAAAGAAGAAACACCAGTTTCCCCACATGGGGGCTAATTTAGCCAAAGCAGCAAATTAGCCTGACTACCAAAGGTGCCACTCCTGTTACTTATGTATGCACTCGTTGTTGTTGTTGTTGTTCTTGTTGTTTAGCCCTGTTGACTCTGTTGACATTGACTCATATAATGTGGGGACTTCTTGTTATTAATAAATTATAACACCAACCTCTGTGTTTCATGAAGTGCATGAAATGTGGGATGATGAAATTTGCTGAAATCTCCTGTGTCCCGATTAAGGCTGTGTAAGGTCAGAATTTGTCAAAAGTTTGTCTTCTGGTGAGTTAGCATTGTAAAATAAAAAGATATTTCAAAGTCATTTGCAACAATATTAATGATCCAAAGAAATAACAAAGAAACAAAATTAATGCTAAAAACATATAATGATGGTTCATTTTGCTTAACCTTTGTGCAGAAAGTAATTTGTGCTGCAATTTTTACTTTAAAATGAGCTCAAATCACCAAGAATCTCAGCTATTAATGTCCTGTGTCTCTGAATATTAATCTTATGAAAGGCAGGCTAATTTAGGCTTAGCAACTTCGACAAACATCCTTATGTTGAAACCTCTGCTTTCAAAGCCTCCTTCATCCCTCAAGAACATGTGAGTCATAGCAGCAGCTTCAACAATGTGTCCATTCAGCTCCAACATCAATGCAATGCTCTCTCTCCCACTTCACTTTACATTTTTGGTATGCAACTGAATAACTGTGTTAATTCCCAGATTACAAACCCAAACATTAAATATAGCAAATACCAAAGTGCACCCTTACGTTCTTTCTATTGTTCATTCTTAATAAAAGCCAGATTCTGCATTTGCTGTATTTTCATTCTAAGTTTCCAACAATATCAAAACAGAAAAAAAACAAGCAAAAACATCAATATGACTGGATTAAAAAGTCATTTGTGCCGTAATGTTACTGCTAAAGCAACAGCTCATGGTTGGTTGGTTGTCACAATGCCAGCGCACAAGTTTTCCAGGCACACAGTGGTCAGAAATGACAACTGTCCAAGCAACTAATAAAAAGATTTGCCACTATAAATACAGCCTGCCATATGAAAGAGTATTAGTGCCAGGCATACAGGAAAAAATGAGAGAAAGATTTTCTTTTATTTTTCATTTTGAGAATAAAGTTGAAATATCAAGAAAAAAAAGTCTAGTTTTCAGTATTAATGCCAAACATAATAAAGAAAATAAATCAAAAGAGGAACTCAGTCTATTTTTTTGCACTTTGAGAATGAAGTCCAAATGTCAAGAATAAAGTCGGTACTGAAAAGTTGACTTTATTCTCAACATTTCAAGTTTATTCTCTGCATTTTGACTTCATACCTTATTCTCAAAATGAATATATAAATAAATTAAATAAACTAAACCTGAACTCTTCCACAAAAATGCAGATACATGTCAGCCCACAGCACAGTGTGATAGGACCAAACTTGAGACGACTAAAAGAATTCAAATCAGACTGAAAGCTACTTTGCTTTCAGCTTTTCATGAGAGAGAAAAAATGTCAAATGCAGCAAGGATACCAAAGTAAGTTCAGGAGACATCTTTAAACAGAAACACCTGAAATTTTACCCGGCAAAGTTATTGAACACTTGAACACAAGTAACAAAAGAGGTTTATAAAAAACAGAAACAAAGCATGATCGTGATATGTGAGTGACATAACGTTACCGATTAGCCTGCATAGTTTTTATTGTTTGTTTTGATGCAAAAAATGAAATGGAGTGCTGCAGTAATGAGTCTTGAAATGCTGAAATAAATTTGCACTTCCAGTTCCCTGATCTCAAAGCTAATGGGGTTTTTGAATGGTTTGGGGTTGGGCTGGATGCTGAAAACAGGGTCTGTGTCTGAAACAAGCTGAAGAGATTTCACATTTTGCTCCATGACACAAACACGACAGAAAATATTCTTTAACGCAAAAAGCTTTTACATGCCTCAAAAAAACTGCTAATAAGCAGCTAAATAAGACAACAGAGGTTCTTGTGGACATTAACTGTCATCACACCGAACACTGGTCACTTAATGGTGGCGAAGTCACGCCTAACTAGCTTTTTACTTCTGGTGATTGCATTTACGCTTCAAAAATTTCTTTGTCACAGAGCTCATATTCTACACTTAATCCAATGGACAAATCCCACTGACTTTTTTGGAGGGAAACAGAGCGATGCTAATTTCCAGGTTGGCCTACAAAAATACATCATCCCCTCATCAGCACTCTGTGCACTTATTTGCTTCCCTGACACGAGTTACACTGATACCACTCTCATGTCTGTTTAAATGTGAACACACAGCTGGGTAGCTTAACTTGAAGACAGGAAACAGAGGGGTGGACTAGCCTGGCTCCCACTGTAGATAACAAAATAAAGAATCAAGACAGTGTCTTGTGTTCTGCTCGCTGTAATTTCAATTTCACCAGACATATAAGACTGGTATTGATGTTCTCTCAACAAGAAAACAATTAAATATGTTTAAAGAAGAAATTTGTAATATATTTACTGTAATAAAAACATAAAAAGACCAAGATATGTCATCAAAGATCAGGGAAAAAGATAGTTGAGATACTCACTTCTCTGAAAATGCTGCAGAGTACCCCTTTGAAATTTCTATTTTGGGCCAGAATAACTGTTATTGTTACCCATTTCATGTTTATTAGAGTTGACATTAATGCCAAATGTTTGCTGAACAAATAAGTGTTTTTATGAGTCTTAAGAAATCATTAATAATCTTGTAGAAGCTATAGATGTTTACAATGGTTGAATTGAGCAAAATGTTAATGGAGTTTGTCAGGCATGAAGGCAGCAGTCACTGAACTCCAAGTCCAAAGAGTTTATTTTCAGAGCAGTGGGTTTTTGTTTTAAGGATAAAAGGCTTAATTTTACTTCAACAGACAACCAGCAGTTATAAACAGCTGATCAGCTCACAGTGTAGCACTTGTCATCACATCTTTTTGTCACTTTACAATGTTGCACATGTCTTGTGCTCCTGCAGCCTGCCTGAGCTTCCCAAAGTCTGGGGAGGAGGGGGCAGTTGAAAACAACTTGCTTTAACTGTAGCTTGTATATTAAATAGAGTTTCAACTGATTTAATATACAGTGTATGGCTCCAGCTCACAGTTTGGACTGCAGCACTCATATTTGCATGCAGTTATTACTTATTGCCCCTTTAAGTTCAAAATGTATCTACAGATCTGCAAAAACAGATGGACTACAGTACAACATAAAAGAGGTTTTTTATTTATTTATACAGAGCTGTAGGGCTTGTATAGGCTTAATTTTTGTGACAAGCATGTGGGTGGGGTGAGCATGGACTGCTGCCATTAAAAATGTAATCAGCATGAATGGGTGCCGCGCTTTTAGAAAAGTTCGAGAACCACTGGACTTATGTAGAGTCAGAAATGCAGGAATGAAATATGAGAAAGGAGGGCTGTGGGTTTTTTCAACTTCAAGGAGAGAGCATATTAGAGGAGGGAGATGAGAGAGGAGGGTATGATTCAGCAGGAAGAGAGGGTGATGTCAGGTACTCCTTAAAAAGATGAGATTTTTAGCCTATGAAGGAAGATGGAGAGCGACTGTGATATTCTGACTGGAGTAGCAAGGTCACTGCACCAACAGGGAGCCAGTAGGAAGGAGAGTTGAGTCCCAGTGGACCATTTACTTTTAATGTGTTCTCATTTGCCTCCACACAAAGCTCTGTCGGGGTCTTAAAAAGCCCTCCTGGTGCTCTCGACTCGTGTACGGCCACCGACTGTCCTCGGCTCGCTGAGAATGATCAGTGAGTACAGCTGAATGGCCTGCCAGGTCCATAATGTTTTGATGTAGTGCAATACGCGCCAATAGTCCAGAGAACAGAGCAAATACAGATATCAGAGCGTCTGAGGTAATCAATAAGTAGAGACTGCTATGGTGCTCAGGGCCAATATATATATATATATATATATATATATATATATATATATATATATATATATCTTTCTGCTTTCTGGGAAATATGAGGTACATTTGTGCTGCGATGCTTTATCCTGTCCTCGCTGCTGATGATGTCGGCGGTCAAAGCTAAACAGCAAGGATTGCAGAGCCCATTAATTTATCACAAGTGTTTACTGCCCAAACATCAGCGCACATATTGCAGGTTTCACTCATTTGTACAGATGGAGAACTGATGGACGGATGAGGGCAGGCGAGGGCAGCTCGCCGTGGGTAATGCAATGCTTTACCATGTTGAAAACACAGAGCATTTCTGAAAGAGAGTGCTTTTTTAGTTCAGGCTGTGGCCTTCAAAATGATTAAAGAAACTAATAAGAATAGTCAAGCGCAAGGCTGCGATAAGCCTTAGCCCTCAAGAGTCCCTGAACAGAAGCCATCCTGGGTCACGCTGGGACACGTTGAAGTGAGATTTTAATGTAGTCAATCACAAAAAAGTAGGACTGCGGATGAGTGAAACACAGACACAGATGAGCGATTCATTTTTGAAGCAGAATTTTGGATTTTGTTTTAAAAAATCCTTTGCAAGAGAGGAGAGAATGCAGCTGAATAGCATCCATCAACATGCACAGCATGTAGGAGAATATGGCTGAAGCTCAGTGAGCACTGAGAGAGCTGCATTATTCACACAGCTCTGCCAGTCATGGCTGACATGGAGGACAGTGGGGTGACTCCTCCTACTTGATAATACATGATGATTGATGTTTTTTGAAACACAAAACATCCCACATGAATAATAAGCAGGGGCTTTATTAGCAGGCCCAGAGAGAAAGGGAAGGGAGGTGGGATTTCGTGTCGGCGATGTCTGGTGTGAGTCAGCACGCAGTGATGGACACTGTAGAGGTCAGACATACATCCCCCCACCTGGGAAGAGGTTATCTCTGAGGGAAATTAATGGTGTGTGTGAGGGAGAGAAATGGGCCGACGGAGAGAGAAATCAAGAGAGAAAAGAAAGTTTCCAAGCCGTCAAACGAACGCCTCGCGCCATGGAGGAGGAGGATGCAGAGGAAGGAATTAGCTGTAATGCTGCTTTCAGTGTGGCTTCACTAAGCCAACAGATACCACGTTTAAACATGATTAACTGTAATAAAGCTTCAGTAAAGCTCATTCTACCTGATTAGACATAAAACTGTCTGCCTCATGGTCACCAGTAGATATCTACAAGCAGCAAGCACTTGATAATCGTTGCTTACTGGTGAGAGATCACAAAGCACATTATGATATACGAAATTCAGCAAAAGGCAATGCATGTAAATAGATGTAAATTGAAAGAGTATGCACGAGGGAAGCATTCCAGTCTGGTTATTTCATTTTTTTTTTCATGCCACCATGGAACAAATTGTGGTTTAAATAGGTAGATGCATGATTTTTTCTGCTCTCTTCAATCTCCCCAATTTGACATGATAAACTGTTGCACACAGCAGCGACACTGACTCATAATCTGCTGTATGCAAGCAGAAGCTCAACTAAATGTCAACAGAAAGCCTGTGGAATGCGGCCGCAAGGCTTTAAAGGGTTCTTCTAATCCTGGCTGAAACAGCAGAGCCTTCAGTATTTTTCACCCCTCGATCCTCAATGCATCTTTTGATTGTTAAAGGGGGGGAAGGTGCCTGATTAGTATGCATCTTTTAAGGCGCGAAGGCTGCCTGCAGATGCGGGAGTTGAGGTGGTGGGGGCGTGGGAGAAGCTGGGTCAGTCACATGGCCGGGACTTCTCACAGCATCCCTGCATGCAGAGGATCTTAACGAAACCGCCGCTCTCTCCTCCTAATTCTCAGATGGCAGCCATGACCTACTTTCCACAAAGACAGGCTCATGCAAACTTGATGATATGCTTATAACAGAGGAGCCCGTCGTGCACTGCCTGAGGTGAGCCTCGCAATGCGGAGGCAGCAGTGGGTCTGCGTGGTGAGGACCAACTGGCAGGAATGTGTGTTAGCAACTCCGTCCTGGGTGGTTAAACGACATTCGCAGAGACGACACTGACACGGCACGGGAATGGAGATACGAGGAGGATTCTGAAGGTTGTCAGGATCACCTGAACCCCATCAGCAACATGCTTCATCTCAAAGTCATTTTATAGCCTAAGACAGGGCAATAATTAATGAATGAATCTGAATAGCTCCCTTATGAAACTACAATGGCAGACATCAAAAATATCCGGCATTAATAAGCATTGCAGCTACCGAAGACATTTCTCAAACTGTTGTTTTTGAGGCTGAGTAAGCGGATTGCCACAAACACGCCATCTAATCATGTATTCTGCTACATCTTACCAAAATCTCTGAAACTTCTAAAGGAATAAAATTAGGGCTCGATATCCAGCCTCTATAATTTATTTTTTAGTATGGTCGAAATATGTCCATAGCAAGAATCAAAAACTGGTAAGAACAGAAAGCTGGTGTCAAAGATCTCAACAGATTCTGATCATATTCACATATCCTTTGATCCTATAGTACCTGGTTTAATGTTTTTTTAATTGCCAGTTTTATACCATTTTATTGAACCATTCATCTGTTCTGTCTAGATATCCTTTAACATTTGATAACTTCAGAATTAAAGAGAAATGTCAAATTTTACCAAATGTTGCCTGCATTAAAAATTATTTGATTGATTGTCAGTCGTTATGTTCCCATGGCCCTCTGTTCCCAGGGTCCCAAGTTTCCCAAGATCTTAAGCTCTCAACGTCTTATGTTTCGTATGTTGATTGTAAGTTCCAAAGGTCCAATTTTTCCCAGGGTTATATGTTACTGGAGCCATGAGTTCCTGGGTTCCTATTTTCCCACGGTCCTGAGTTCCCAAGGGCCTATGTTCCCATGCTTTTAACTTCTCAGGATCCTAATTTCCAAAGGTCATCTATTCACTGGGTTTTGTGTTCCCAAGGTCTTATGTTCCTAGGGTTTTATGTTTCCAGGGTCCAAGGTTCCAAAGGCCCTCTATCCCTTGAGTTTTAGATTCCCAGGACCATAAGTTCCCAAGGACCTATGGCAGGGTCATAAGCTCCCAGGAGTCTATGTTTCTAGGGTCCTAAGTTCCCAAGGCTCATGTTTCCAGGGTTTTATATTCCCAAGTTCCCAAGTTCCAGAGATCCCTATGTAATGTTGCTAACACCCAACCCTAGCCCATGACATGCGATATAGAGCTGGGGAACATATGACCCAGGGAACGTAGGATCCTGGGAACATCAAAAAGACTAAAATGTCAGCCTAGACTCATCAGAAGAAGAAGAAGACCAGGTAAGCCTGTCACTGGTACTCTCTACTGGTCATATTTGTAATATTGGAAGTCATTGTCAATTGACTTATTCTGTTGTTTTGGTATGAAGACGTGTTGAAATTATAAGGCTGCTTATCGAAGTGCAATACATCTCTGGTACAGACGAATTCTGTCTGTATTAAAACGTGAATATGGAAAATCAGATTCTCCATCTTGTTTACTTGTTCTTTGATCAGATAGTTCATGATTCAAATCAAATGTTTCCAGTCTGAAACTATTTTATTCCAGTAAACTTTGTGTATGGCTGTTCGTGATTACACATTTGATAAGTCTGACATTTTTTTTTGTTAATAATAAAAAAAAAGGAAGTTGGAGATAAACATGTTTATTTCTCAGAGGTATGAAAAAAGTGTTGTTTTGATATCAGTACCAAAGCTCAGCACTAATGTAAGAAAAATCATTACCCAGTCCTATTCAACAGTTAATGAAATAACCGGTTTCCAAAGAATTTCTCTGAAATGAGAGGGAACAGTGCAGAAGCATTTTATTAAGAACAGAACAGTGTGATTTTCTGCTTTATATCTGCTTAGATATTAAGCAAATATCCAAGGCTGATGTCAGACAGGTGTAATGCTCTGAGCTCCATTCTTCGTGAGTAGCTAACAGAGGGTAACTGAGGTTTTGGTATAATTTATTTGTGCCTTCAAATGATACTAACACGCCGGAAACTGCAGATCACACACAGAAACCCCGGCAGGCTTGTAAAAACATCTCACCCCTAAAGAATAAAAAAAGGAATAAAAAAAAAAGAAATAAAATGGAAACGACAGAGAGAAATATCAAGGTGGCAAAGGAAAATAAATCAAGATGACAAACAGATACAGGTGAGCTGGGCATCAGAAACCCAGACATCAAAACTTCACACAGCCGAGGAAAGAACAGAGACAAAGAAATGGATGAAGAAGGCGGGAGGTGGCGGGGAAATAAATAAATATGCTCGCAGTGAGGCGGGGCTGCTGGGAGGGTTTCAGGGGGAATGAAAATGTGTGAGGGCTCGTGGATGGAGGGGGCACACCACCACTGTACATCCATCTGACATCCCAGATTGGGGGGCGGAACAAAACCCTTTGACTGCGTTCCAGCTGACTGAGCCTGAGAAACCCTGGAAGTTGTCAGTTGTTTTCCCAAAAGATATTAATCAAATCATATCCAGGATATCTGAAATTCATCCAGACGACTCTGCAAGTGTGTTATCACCAAGTAAACCAGATCACATTATGAAATGGCCAAAGGCTGATTTTAATTTTTCATATTGACTATGTATACTGTTCCACATTTATTCTAGTCGTGTATGTTTCTCTTATCCTCTGTCTCCACTAATGCTACCAAAATCCAGCACCTTTATTCTACAGACCAATTTAAGCAGGGATGTGATGAACGCTCCTCTAAACAGAGCCTCAAGGCTGAGAAATAAACATTTTTTACCGCACTGTTTTTTTGTCTTTGCACAATTGGATTAATGCCTTTATCATTAATTAGTCCAATCTGTTGCCTTTATTTGAGCATGCATTCCTACATTCAGTTAGTTAAGTTAGTTAATGGGGCCATCCACTGATTTTACACATGACGATCAGTTTACTCATCATAAAAAGTACTAATTAGCCTGCAAAAGTTGGCACAAATGACGGTTTGGAACAATGTCTTCTTCTCTCTTCATTAAAGACTTTAACCTGGATCCAATTTCATATGGTTTTGTGTCTAAGTTGTGGATCTTCAACAGGCGGGTTGCAACCTTTTAGGGGTCCACAAAGTTACTGCAGAAGGGCGCCCAAATTATTTAAATAATCTTTGCATTTTTTTTAAACTTAAAATATGCCTGACAATACACATTAACATGAATCCTACATAATGTTAGCAAAGCTTATTCATAAAAGAAGCCTAAAAACACTGACAAAAGGCAACTCATCAACCTTCATGCAATCATGAGAGCTAGCTAATCTACTAAATCTATGACAGCAAACGAGTTAGCTCTGTATCACTGAGGCATACGGGCCAACCACACACCATCAAAGTCCATCCGCTAAAAATTCTTGTTTTTTCCACTGACAGGCTAAGATTGTTAATAAAGTGTCTGATAACATTATGGAAAGGATCGCTACAGAGGTAGACCTTTTTTTAAAGAGTAGCATAAATTTGATTTAAAAAGAAACTGCTCTGTTATTGGTCACTCTAAACCCATCATACCCCCTTTACAGAAACAGTGATTTTATCATCGTGAAACATACTTCATTCAACTCAGCAGAAACTAAATAAAACTCACCAAAAACATCTTGGTTCATCTTTCCACTGTCTCAACTATCACCAGGTCTGGTTTGGTCTAAATAAAGACATAATTCACTGCATCAGATGTGAAAATTTTCTAGCTCCAATGCCATTTCTCCACTCTGCTTCTCGCATGTCTGACCTGTCCCTCTCTCTCTTGTTGCAACAGTGGAAAGATGAGCCAAGATGCCTGTGGTGAGTTTTTTTTTTTCTTTTGAATTTGAATGAAGATGCCAATGACGATGGCAAAATTATCGTTTCTGTGAAGGGACTCTGGTGGTTTTGGTGAGAGCAAATAAAAGGTATCTTACTCTTTATTCACTCCATACTGCACCAGTTTCAGAGGTAGTTCAGACACAAACAAAATTGAAAAAACGGGGGGCGGGGGGGTCCTGGTTGAAAAATACCAGATTTGCCCTTTAATTCAGATGATGCTATCAAGCTTGAAGGCCTGTGTTAACGAGTGGAGGTGTGGCGTTGGAAAGACATGGGCATTTAGGGAGGATCTAATCAATGACAATGTTGAACTGCATTTCCATAGTTTTGTAGCTTGATCAATACCACAGATAAAATTCATTAAATCCCATCCCAGTGGGTTGGGTTGGGTACTTTTTATAATAAAAAAAATTCTCTTGCAAGTCCCCAACTTTATGGAAATGCACCACTGAATTGCTGGAGTGCACCTATAAATGTGCTAAAGATCTATTTCATTATTGGGTCAACTAGTACTCCAGCTCTTTGGCAAAGACTCTCAGTTGAACAGGTAATTCTCCACTCCTGACAACGATTACAGCGAAATTCTATAAAAGTGAACTCATCAATTCCCATTCAGAAGCCTTACGCAAGAATCATAGAGCAGAGATGCGGATCTGCACGGCTATTGGCCGTAGTCACACACTTATGTGGGCTGCACAGGAGTTTTAAGAGGTAGAGCCGAATTTATGTAATGCAGTAATGCTGGGTGTCTGAACCGGGGGACACTTGCAGCCCACACAAGTCACCTATAAGCGGACCTTGGAAACATTCCTGTGTGAAACAGGTTTCTTTGGCAGCATCAGCTAGCTGGCAGGTTTCATATAAAATGTGCAGTTGAAGGTGTCCAAAGATCGATAGAGTTTCAAGCAGAGCTGAGCTGTTTTAAAATTTGAAAACGAAAAGAGAGAGGAAAAAAAAAACTCCTCAAACAACTTTTTAAGGAAGCGGAGTAGTATTGAATGTGATGGCTGGTGAAATATACAGTCAGAGGATGGATGGAGGTGACAGCTTTGATTTTCTTTTGCTCGTTTTCACAGAATGTTGGCTCGCAACCTATCCCAGGATCCTATTTATGGTATATTACAGCTTATATTGCCTTTTTTGTCCCGCACGGAGGTCAGAGATCAGGGTCAGTCACTGGGGACTGCTCCTTTATCCTTTAAAGATTGCCTTTGGTTCTGAAATAAAACCTGAACCTGAACCTATTTGAGCTTAATTTCAAAGCATTCCTCTATCTTTTGAAAGCGACACCTTCTGTAAATAAAAGATTAATCATGATAAATATCACATCATGATGCATTTTAAATGATAGCTTAAACCCTTGGAAGTGAGAAAACACAGACTTTTATAGGCTGAATGATCAAGATTTTAAAGATATTAAATGATAAACCTGAAGCCGCATTTTGGCAAAGCAGATAAACAGTAAACCATTTTAGAGTGTGGAAGTCTCATTTTGTTTGCAGATAAACAGATGGCAATTTTACAAGACTGCATAAATATCTTTGATTGAAGAAAGACTTGACAATAAAGAAGCCAAAACTACGCTACTTTCTGGAAGAGCATTCTCATTTCAAAGGCAAATAGAGGACTTCAGATTTTAACATGCACATTTAAAGAGAGCTGTAACCTCTAAAGACTCAGCACCACGAAATGCATAATAAGATATGACATTATGAGAAATCAAAGGGTACAGCAGTTTGGATGTTGACGTAAATGGATGGATGGATGGAAAATGACTTTCTTAGAGTCTCAACATGTCCTCACGGCCAGATGCTTGAAACTCATTTGTGAGCTCAAAATTTGGGAACTACAACTAAATTACGGCTCATTAAAGTCCTTGATCCACTCAAAAATGGGTTTGCCTTATTGTTACTGTGGTGTTTGAGCTTCACCGTACAGAATGATGGATGGAGTTTCAAATTTCTCTGCGTTCACCTCAATCATGGGGTAGGCAGTGTAGCTTTGCAGTCCCTGGGATAAAGTTAAAGTAAAAAGTTTGATAGTAATAAGTGTTGGTCTTTGAGAAAACTAGAGTTTGGCTCCTCCTCTTGGCTCTGTTTTCAGGTTTCAGAAAATCTAGCTAGTGGTGGGAGACTTTGGCCAATCACAGATCAGAATGATAATTGATTGCTGAGTTTAATTCCCAAATCATCTGAATTTCTCAACCTGGGAATGAAACGCAACGATCAAGTCAAGTTTTAAGCTTTATTTATATAGCAGATTTCATTAGACAAGTATAAACTCAATGCGATTCAATCAACCATCTTTCTTCAAAATCGCTTACTTCAGCTTTAAATCTGAGTTGAAGACTTGTACACATGATTTTGTGACATCATAACTAGACAGCTAAGAGAGACACAATATGCAGCTTACATCATTGAGCTTGTAGAAACGCAAAGCCTCCCATTGACATTAATTGAAAGTGGACTTAACAGTGAAGTAAGAGGCATCTTGTGTCCATTAGTTAAACTTTTAAAACAAAAAGTATTTAAATATTCATAGATTCTGGATTTTTAATTAGATTATGACCTGCATTATGCTTTTGTTCAGTGCTATAATGTCACTACAAACGTAGAGTAACGTTCCTGGGAAACTGTGGGATTTAAAAAATTAACTTGTGCTTGACCTCTTTTCTTTGCCAGATGTGGAGATAAGTGAAAAAGAAAATTGCAAAATGTTATTTCTCTAAGAGAATCTTATCATATTCTTTGTAACTGTCTTGTAATTATCTGTAAAATTAAGTTTCAACCAAAGTTTTGGTTAAAGCTGGTGTTTTGGTGCCTCGAAGAAATGTTTCCATCTTGTGCGTACAAGGTTCAATCATCATCTTTCAGGGCTTTTTAGGGACTCCAAAGTTTTAATTTTTACATGTTAATGATGAGGATGTGACTACAGCGTCCTTGTAGCATTATCCTTTGAATATTATATTATATAACCAGTTATAAATTGACTATTACTAATATTATGCCATCAAAGATGAACCTTTGTCGTCTTTACTGATTCTCACAAACTGATTTAATAGTTGAGTGCTTTGCAGTGACAGTGAATGCATAACCTAACCCATGCTGGTGAATACATATACATACAATATACAATTATCAGACTTGAATTGAAGGATGTACTTAAGAGACGAGAAGGGCACAGGGGTGATTTTATCTAAACACATATAGGAGACATTACGCAGTTGCTGGCACACTGATGACTGTACAGACTGATCTAATTCTATGGTGCTCTCCATACCAACCACCCTCCCAAAAGGTACAAAAAAAAGCAGTAAAACAAAATGAGGCCAAACGTCACCACCAGAGGTGGAATCACTGATTGGATTCTGCAAACAAAACGCGCACACTCAGAGCCGCACTCACACAAACCTGTCAAATGCTCCAGCTGCTCTCAGAAAACCGTTTTTTCTTCAAGTATCACAGCAAGGCCTTATCTTATCCACTTCAAACAGTGATGCCTCTTGTGATGAATCTCTAATGTGAGAGAACTGGAAAACTATTATCTGGACTTGGCAGTTTTCTTTGGCTGGCCAATCGCACCACAGTTCCTGCTAGGAGGCTTCGCTCTGGTTTTCCATCTCCATAAATTGTCCCCATGCCTCGATGTTTCCCTCGTGATGAGAGAAATAGACTTCTTGTTAGCTAAATTCATGCAATTCAGGACATTTTGTACTGTATGTGGCCCCCCTCACTGACTGCTCTGTATTACTAAGGATACTGCTTATTATTTTTAAAGAGTACGCTTTCTGGCCAGATAATAAATTAGCACCTAGCAATTAACAACTATTATTTATTCAACATGTTCATGTATATGTTACACTTTGCACAATGTAATTATAGATATGCTGTGAGTGACTGTGTGCTGTTGTTTTATAATTAACTGTGTACCATTTTCATATTTTTAATTACATCATAACTGCACAGAACTGAACACCAGGGATGTAACAGTTAGAACCCGACCGATATATCGACCAGCTGATATTATCCGCCCAGTACTGGCCAATCAAAGCTAAATCTGTGTATATTGGTATTGGCATATAAGTTGTTCAAAAACCACCAGTGTTAAAACAGATTGTTTTTATTTATTTGCTTTATAAGCAGGATTTCATGTGTATTTGATCTAGGATATATAAAGATATTATATCAATATCAAGATAAGAGACTAGATATCCTCTTATATATTAAATATCATTATATTGTGATATGGAATAAGTGTTGTCTTTACCTGGTTTTAAATTCTGCACTACAGTAAAGGGATGTCATTTTCTTAACTTACCAGACTGTGGACATGTATTTGATTTTGTCCATATCCCTTACTTATTTCATCCCTACTTTATATACTGAAGGGTGGTTTAATCTACAGAAAACACAGAAATACTGTGTAAGATAATCAGTATTTGACAATTTATGGCACGTTATTTCAGAAACATATTGTATTTTATATGGAGATATCGCAGCATAGCCTAAAAATATTGAGGTATTATTTAAAAGCCATATTGCTCATCCAAAATTTGATGATTTGTTTTAATTGTGGTTTAATATATTTTTCTCTATTTGAGTCATTTTAATACATAGTTATTTTTATGTTATTCTAATTATTATTAAAAATATAGGTAAAGGTTTACTATTTCAGTGATGTCATTTTGGACTATAGTTTTCAATAATGTTCACTGTGAACTGTAAAAAATCTTGCCTCTGTTACATATCGTTGCCACAAGTATTCATCACTTTTAAGGGATTGTTGCAAAAAATGTGTTTATGTACATATTTATGTTCCCTATATTAAATACTGGCTGTTACATCAATACCAAAATTTTTCACTCAACACTGGCCAAAATCCAGTATCTGTCGGGCACCCATAACAATATACTGAAACTAGCAATGATGCAATTAAAAATGTCTCAATATCAGACCAGACTGTGACAATATTTACTGTGTGATTACATGGTTAAGTATTCTATTTCTTTTATTATAACTTTATACAAGGACTGCTATTGACTGCTGCATTGTTTTTGTTTTACAGTCATACATACATAATTCATTCATTGTCTAAAACATTTCATGCCATTTTTGTGGACATGCTTATATCATGGCTGACTCCTTTTATTTTATTAAAAAAGGAAAACAGAGGTACTTTAAAGGTAGAATCAGTAGGATTTCTCCAAGCTGTTCCTAAATGCACCAAAAGATAGCTGATTGTTGACTCTCTTTTCCAGGAGGCAAATACTGACGCTTTACATTAAAAATAATGGGAAAATAAGGAAATGGAGGCAGAGGGCAGGGTCTCTGCAGACATAGCCACCACCACACACTTCTAGTGGGTCATAAGTGATGACTGAAAGGGATTATGTTTACATGAGTCTATATATATTGGTTTGTTTTTGTTGTTTTGGGGAAAACGTTGCACATTATGGCTTTAAATTAAAAGGGAAAAATTAATTTCATACAAACAAAAAGATCTACCGAACCTGCATGAGATTTTTCATCAAACGTGACTCATCTCTGTGTGCTTTGAATGTATGAACCGCTCTCAGATGATGTGACATTGAGAAGCATTGTCTCTGATATGCTGTCATTGAGCTGCTGCTGGTGTTGGGTGGAGGTTGCCGTCCATGCTGAGCAGCTAGAAAACAAGCGGCCTGCTGGCTAGGCGCCATGAAATGCACAATTAGTCCTGGGTCAATTGTATTAGGCTTTCTCAAAGGCAAAAAGGCAATCAATGTGCGACTTTGAGCTCACTGTGAACTGGATCCGAGCAATTTTAACATGAAAACCCAGGAGGTGAGCTGTTTTACTGTTAATCTAAATGGATAAGAGGGGAAATAAATGAGTGGAGCAGGTTGTACGAGGAAATCTTTATCCTGGGGGTCACTCAGGGGTCACACTAATCACTAAAAGCATGCTGCGACCTCCTGACCTGTCATCTCTTTAGCATCTTTGATTCTGCTTTATTCTTCCCCTAATTTGACTAAAAACTCCCTCTGATAAAACAGTCACGTAAATGACTCCAGTGTTGTAAAAGAAGGAGCACTTGATTCCCAGTGCATAGAGGGTACCAGGCTACCCTCTAGTGGCACGGCAAAGCGCTGAACCGTGTCACTAAGTAAGTTCCCTCAAACGGATAAACCGGATCCCCAACCCACCCCCCAACACCCCCCACCCCAAAAAAAACCTGACTAGAGGAGGAAAAGTCCTTTGTGGCGTAAAAAGACGACGCGGAGGAAGCCGTGCGGGGAATTCCAGTTGCGTTAACGCTGGAGATGTTTACTTTATATGCAAATCAGCCTCCTCATCGACACCAGAGGTCTTATTTTAAGGCCCGAGCTCGGCTCTCTTCCTTTTTTTTCTGACTTTTCAAGAAAGAAAGCTTTGATGTTGGCAGGAAGGATCGATGCCAGAGAAAGAGAGGAGAAGAAGAGGAGGGGAGGGAGAGGATGCAGAATGAAAATGTACTTCTGGGGGTGTGTGGGTGTGTGTGTGTGTGTGTGTGTGTGTGTGTGAGGGGGGGGTGCCGTCATCATAGATCCACTGTTTTAAGCTCATGAATCCTTTAAAACCCCAAAAGCTATACGTCCATCCATCTTTTTTTAAGGGGGGGAGAAGGGAATAAAGCTACAAGTGACGTTTGCGCCCCCCTCCGCATCATGTGGACGTAATAAAGTTTGTCGGTCTCGGAGGATGCGGGGCTGAAATGTAACTGTTTGACCTTGCTGCACCGTTTATTTCTGTTTCATTTAGCACAATCTGTCGGAGCAGTTGCCGCACATGAGGACGGGAATCAAGCGAATGAATGGGTGATGTGAGGTTTCTCTCTCCGCAACATCCTTCTGTTATTCGGCCGTGTGTTAGGGCCTGCGGAGCCGCTGCGGAGGAGCAACTTTATGTGCACACACACACACACACACACACACACACGCACACACACGAACACAGTGGGAAAAAATCCGACACACACAGAAGGTTCAAGATCAAGTAGTTTGTTGCCATGTCTGACAAGGTTGCAAAGGGTTTGTCTCATTGCGCACACACGACGCAGATTACGCGCGTTTATCCTCACGCTTATCATCATATAAGGCCACTTAACAGATTGGCAGAAGTGCAAAAAAGTCTCAAAATGAGAAATAATCAGCCCAGCAAATCAGATCAGTGCGCAGAAAGCAACAGACACCCTGAAAGCACAGGCAGAGGATGAGATCAATTAATGATTCAAATAGAAAAATCCGCATCTTACTCACATCGAGCTGATGTTTTTGAATAACTCTGCTATGTCAACGCTGGTCCCATTGCTCCCAGTGTCTTGCAGGGCGAGTAAAGGGAAAAACCTGCCGTTGTCGGACTTATTGCAATAGATCTCTGTTTGAGAGCAGCTGCAGGTCGGCGGGCAGTCCAGCATGGAGCTCAGATAGTCCTGGAAAACACTCATCAGAAACAAAACCCTCCACCAGCAAATCCGGATCGAGTGAAACCATAGATCCATGTCTCCGGGCGAGAAGAGAAGGGGGGGATTGAAGAGGTCCCGACGTCCTCTGGGTTAGAACAGAACAGGAGAGAGGAGAGGAGGAGAGTAGGAGGAAAAGGAGGAAGGAGGAGGATGGTGGTGCGTCTGTACAGAGGATGCTCTATGCGAGCGTTTCTCTGCCGTGTGGATGGATGCTGTAGTGTCCTTGCGCGTCAGAGATTGGGTGAAAGAAAAGGAGGAGAAAGAAAAAAACAGAAAGGAAAAAGACGAAACAAAAAAAATACGCAAATCAAATAGAAGAAAGCGTGGTAATGATGATGTGAGGCTCCGGTCGTGTCTTCAGCCTAAGATGCATGGTGTTCCCCCGGAATGCCGTGCTGCTGCTGCTGCTGCTGCCGCTGCTGATGTCGTCGTCTCTCTCCAAGCAGGACCAGGACGACTGGCTGGAGAGCAGAGAGACACAAAATGAGAAGTTGGAGCTTCAAGTCCCTCCTACCGGCTACAGTCATACTGACACCTGCAGAAACTGCCTGCAATCAACAGTGATTACAGCCAGACTTTCCATATAAAGACTTCAGCAACATGAGTATATTATAACATCAAAATATAAATAATGAAAAATGAGTATTAAAATTTTAACTGAACATCTAAAAGCCAGAATAATCATATACATAAAGTAAGATAGTAATCTTATGAATAATTTTATTTGTAATATCTATAATACAAAATAATTTAGGGGAGACCAGGAACAGTAGTAACATTTTTTTTTATGTCAGCACCAGATACTGACTGGTTCCCCTTGCCAGATCTCACACTTTGATACACATCAATATTTGTCTACAATGAATAAAACTCTCTCAGATGTCTACTAGAGTATCACAGATTGTGTGAGTTCATGTCAAATATGATGTTTTGCGCTGTTACAACCTAACCCACTACTGGGGTGAGTTGTAACACTAGCTGTGGATAGAACTGTGGATGAATTGAAATGCAATAGGGTTCCATTTACATTAAAAAGTCATGCTGCAATTATTTTGGTTGAAATTGTGATAGGGATGATATTTTTGCATTACAATTTTTTTTCTGAAGAGAACCTAAAATTGTAATTATGTGACATATTTTTAAGTCTGTTTCAAACAAAACTAATTTTCTTTCATGTGGAGAACAAGGTAACATGAATGCAATGCATCAAATTAAACAAGAGAAACTGCTAGTTTAGCTTATGTAAGTCAAACCACACATATCATGTACAATCATGATAAAATAAAAACCAAAAAATTCTTACCTGAAAATCTTTTTTGTAATAAAATCTACAATATTGCTCACTGAGACATACCGATTATACTGTGATTTCAAAAAGGAAAAGGGAATGTATGTGAATTTTCTGACTGGTCAAACTGACAGTGTAACAGCGTTACAGCAATCCCCAGTCTCCCCTACAACAATATCAGTAAAACATCATTAAGTCTGTACAGAGCAAATACACATGAATTGAACTATTAGGTTAGATTTATTAGAAGCTTTCTACTTTGAGGTTTTATAAGTATTTTACTTTAAACCCCCTTTTCACCTCCTTTTAAGATGTCATGTTTTCTTGATTTAGAACATTGAATCAAAGTAGATATAATGTGAGCTTTTTTAACACAGATCAACAGAAAAACACCCTTTAATGTCAAAGTGAAAACACATCTCTACAATGTGATCTAAAGTAATTACAGACAGAAAAAAGTTATGAATGAATTACAAGTATATGTTTGTGTCAGTCTCTAGTAGGGACACACCTTAAAGGGATAGTTTGGATTATTTGAAGTGTGATTATACGAGGTACTTGTTGATAGTGAGTGTATTACCTACAGCAAATGGTGGTCGACATGCTTCCAGTTTGGAGAAGCAGAGAGGGGCCTCATTTTTAAGTGGCTAAAATACATTTTGCTGCTGACCCTGTCAGCTCCAGTTCCCCTGCTGCTTCTCCAAACTGTGGGTGTGCTGACCACCATCTACTATAGGAAATACACTGACTTGAGTACCTCATAAAACCCCACTTTAAAAGAAATCTAATTTATCCCCTTAACAATCACTGGTTCAGCCATTTTCGTTTCAGAAGTCACCTAATCAGTTAAATTGAGATCATCTGTGAGTTGTCAAGGGGGTTTTAATTGATTTAAACACACCTGCATGTGGAAGGTCCGGGATTTAAGTGAAACAAAGGAACGCTCCGAGCAACAGTGTTAATGTCCCGGAGCAGCCCAGCCAGAGTCCAGATCTCAGTCCAATTAAGAATTTGTGGCTGGACTTGAAAAAGGCTTCAGACATGATCCCTTTGCAACCCAACAGAGCGTGAGTAGTTATGAAAAAGAAAAGAAAATGGGCCAAAAATACGAAATTGATAAAGACACAGATTCAAGGCTGGAATTGCTGCCAAAGTTGAATCTATATACTGACTTGATGGAAATTAGTAGTGCAAACATGTATTACATGGAAGAGGTGAACATTTTTATGTTCCTGAGAATCAACATCACAAATTGATGAGAAAGTCAAACCCAATTGTATAATTTTGAGGATCTTGACATCCCGACTGTCCATCTATCAAACCTCAGTGTCATTAGTGAGGTGAAGTTTTACCCTACTGTCATCTGGCAAGAGATACAGAAGTATTCACTAGTTTTATTTTTATTTCTATGACTTATTATTTCTTAAAACCAGTCTACAGTAAATATTTTTTTTACTTGTATGTAACATTTATTTTTAAGGGAACTATAACTCAATGTCATTATACAACCCTGCATTGTAAAATGAGAAATTAATCTGCCTTGTACCAAGTATTTTATATTTGTAACTGGCGAGGGTCACATTAAATCTACTTTGCTTTAGTGCTGTAAAACAAGAAAAAATGAAAATCTTTGATTTATACTTTTACTACAAGTGTAAGACCCTTTGGTCCATATAAGAGTAAATTATTTAAACATGTATGGAAATGAGGCCAATATAAATATTAATGCTGTCTCTTTAGGTGTTGATTTCACGGGTTTCTATTTTACATAATCTCCTACATACTGTATCACAAGTCAAAGATGTCTGTCTTTGGTAAAGATGTTAAATTAAAAGCAGCTCAGGACTAATGATTATCAATATGTCGACATGTTGGCACCTTAAGTAGCAAAAGCATCTGTATGGTGATATTTTGATAAACAGTAATCCTGAGTTAATTAGACTTTGGAAGAGATACAACATAATGATTCTGTTTGGTTCTGTCTGGGTTGGAGTCTGTAAGGTTTGGACGGTGGGGAAACTTTTCAGTGGGAGGCTGGATGAAAATGATTTAATGTTCAAAATGTAATTATCAAGGCAGTTTTGAGACTAGATGGCATCAAATTAAATTGATGTTGTCTCTGCATTGTTTATCCAAGAGAGCCCGGCAGAGCACCATTATGGTAAAATTGCACTGATGCTTTCATACTCTACATAATAATACATAATAATGCAATAATCCTTCTAATACAATATGTTTAACACAAATTTTCATTTTAACAGCACCCCATATTAAAATCCTGGAGTGGAAGAACTTACATCGCTTTAAATAAACAGCACTCTGGTGTACATGTGTTCTGCTGGTGCCTTTATGTAAAATAACCAAATTGTTTATATGTTAAAGCTTCACAATTTCAAATTTGACTTAAATAGATCCTCTCACTGCAAAAGAGGGAAATTCTTATTAGAAACACTTTGGAAGATAACCACTAGACAGACTGCTGAGCCTCGTGTTAGCTTCAGATAAACTTAAGAATATGTTTTAGCTCAGACGGAGGGTTTTGGGGGACTGGGTTTTGTTCCCTGTCTTACACTGGAAGTGCATGGATCTCTTAATGGCCATTATGAACAGTAGGAATGATAACAGCAAGCAAAACCTTTAAATGTACTTATGGGAACCAGGCTTTGATGTAATTATGAGCCTATTGTAATAGTACTGGAAAACACCATTCCAGTTCCCCAACCACCTCTCTCCTCTATTTTCTGCAAGGCCTACATCTGTTGTGTGTTATGTTACTTATGACAAATTTTCCTTAGTGGGATTCTGGCATTATACAGTTTTCCCAAGCATCATCATTCAACTTCTAATAGGAATAAAGCTAATGAAAACGGAAAGCCAATAAAGTATTAAACACTTGACGAGCAAGAGAAGATGCAGTCACTGGAGTGGATGCCACACAATGACATGCCAGCTCAAGTTCTACATGTTGGATTTTTACTAAATTTACATTTTCAGTTGGACAATTCATAGTTATTTCTATTATTGTATCAATATGTCAGAGCTGAGAACAATTCAGACTGATATAGGAAGCCATTGCATTTCATTGGGCAATATTATATTAAAGACAAGATGTGACAAGGATATAATAATGACAATGAATTTTTTAAAAGGTAATGAAACTAGAAGAGATCCCTGCCAGGTGGTGAAGCACCTACTGCAAAGTCACCACAACTAATTTGCAAAGTTTTGCAAATTAACATGACCTGCACATATGTTGCTCCTAGCTGAAGCAAGATTTCAAACTGAAGCAGCTGTCGATGAGTTAAGATGAGTGAGAGGTCAGCTGTCGATGGTCGTTTAAAAGAGAGAAGTCAAAACATTGAATGGTGGCCTGATAACTCAGTTGGCCCACATACTGAGCCTCTGAATGCCATGTCTCCACCAACCAATCCATATCTGTCCAGCTTCACATAATGCATGAAGTGAAGACATTTAATTTACTGCTATATTGACCTGTACATTTGAAGGAATTTAATAAAAGGTATTAAGTGTATTTTTTAGCTAAATGGAAGTGATCACTATTCAGTACATGTGTTATTCCCATGAATAATTTCCAGTGAGAAACATGCTGTCTTCACTTAGAGACAATGTTTTACAGCAGAGGACAGAGGGCTGATAGAGAGCTGAACCTTATGATGTCACAGATGTCACACAACTTTGACCTTTTGGATATAAAATGTCATCACTTCATCATTTCATCTTATTAGATATTTGTGTATAATTATGTCATAACAAGTGTAGGAACTCTTGAGTTACACCCAAAAATGTGTTTAATGATGTCACTGTGACTTTGACCTTTGACAACCAAAATTTAATCAGTTCATCCTTGAAACCAAGTGGTCATTTGTGTCAAATTCGAAGAAATTCCCTCAAGCCGTTCTTGAGATTTTGTGTTCACCTGAGATGTCATTACAACATAATGCCTAACGAGGTATAAAAGTATTTAAAAAGATAAAGTTTTTCCAAATTGTGAATCACAGAGGTCTTTCGGCATACAGTCATGAATGTGCACAAAAAAAAAAAAAAAAATTAGGTTGATCGGTTCAGTAGTAATTGAGATTAGCTGCGGATAAGATGCAGGTCCATGGATCATGCACGCACACACAGAGGCAATCACATAATATCCTCCCAGCTGCACCTGGCGGGGATAATTAAATAAATTCAAAATCAAATGAAAATCCTCGTATGACCAAAACAGTTACTTTTCTGAAAATGAAAAGGCATAGAAAAAAACTATGCATTGACTTATATAAACATAATCCCTGCAGAGATCCTGCCCACTGCCTGCCTTTCTTATGCTCTCTAATTTTTCTGTGCTCTGTTTTTTTCTGTCTGTCTCATTCCTCTGCTCTCAGTCTGTTAGAGCTGCAGAGAGAGTGTTACACACACACACACACACACACACACACACACACACACACACACACACACGCACACGCAAGCAGAGCAGACTGAGGATTGCTTTGCCTGTGTATTGTGCTGAAACAATTAGATGTAATCATGCAGAGGTAATTCTTTAGCTTATTTATTTAATTTAATTTAATTACATTTAATTTTTCAGTGCATTGTAAATATTCCATTACTTAATTATTTCAGTGTTATTTAATTGAAATAATCGTGTCACATTTAATATTCTCTAAAGTTCATTGGATAGTTCTGTTTGAAATGTCTGTCTCTTCCATTGTGAAAGACTTTTTGGGCAGATCACTGGTTGATAGTACCACCACCTGTCAGAGTCCTTCTGACCTAATCTGAGGTGAAGCGTCATTTTTTTAACATCTAAACAGACATGAAAGCCCTTTGAGAGTTGTCTTTTCAAGTGTCATCCAGAGCTCTATCAAAATGTGATCGGTTCCTCAGGTGCCGCCTGGTCCCTTGATCCCATCTAGAACTTCTTTTTGTGCTTCTCTTTGAAATTTTTCCATTAATGAAATTTGAAAAACTCATTAAAGACTGCATTGAGCACATGACAGCTTTCTGTCTCCAATCAAATGAGAATGAGAGGAGCTGTCACTCTCTTGTTCCATTTAACCTCTCTGAGTCATCGCCGTATTTCACAATCTCCCAGGTTACCTTCAGTTCCCCTTTCAAACAGGCTGCCATCACTGTGGCCATCACCCATCACCACAACTCTCTCTGGGCCGACCTGAAGCCAGACCGTCTGCAGCCTGACGCCGAGCCTCCATCTTACCTCTCCCTGCTTAGTCAATTATCATCCTCCATTTGGTCGTCAACCATGCACAAAGCCTTATCTTATTTAAAATGTCTGTTTGCCGTGACATCCACCTCCCTTCAGTTCTTCAGCGGCTCAGCTGGTCTGTTAGAATCAATCAGGAACACCCAGTAAAACTGTACAGCCTTCAAAGGGTCTAGCTGAAGATGAAGGGCTGCATGAGCAGAGCATGGAGTTGTTGAGGACTAATTAAATGGAGGGAGTGTTCTGCCATCTCTCCAAACTGAGCAACTTAAAAGACGACACACTCTCAGATCTCTCCTAGACCAGTGAAAGGAGTCTGCACTACAGAACCACAGCAACAAATCAGACTCAGAGTTTAGCAGAACATTGTGCTTCTAGTTGTGGGCTTTCCCAACAAACTGCTTCTGTCGCAGTAATACTTTGTTTCTGCGCAGAGTTCATGTAAATGAATTTTCTATAAGAATGGTATCGATCGAGAAAGTGAAAAAGCATGTTTCCCAAAATGTCAAACTGTTCCTTTAAAGGCCTCCTATATGCAAGATTTTCCTAAGAAACAATGCATAGACTCATAAACATAATCCAGGTAAATCATCACTTATGACACATTGGATGTGTGTGTTGGTGTCTATCTGCACAGACGCTGCCCTCTGACTGTATTTTCCTATTTTCTCATATTTTGTTGTGTTCTAGATGTTTCTGGGTATCAGCCTTTGGGTACCGTGCGTAGCCCCCAGCTAAAAATGTGCAAAGGTGGTGAGGTTGAGATAAAGACATCGCAATCAACAGTTACATCGCTGTCTCTCTCTCTGCTCTGCTGTCTTTTTGGGAGAGCTGCAGAGAAAGATACACACTCATACACACACACAGAGCAGACAGAAGCCCCCCCCTTCCCCTTCACTGGACCAAAAACCCAGACAAACACACCAGGCTCTTGTCTTTAGTGGGAAAGGCTACCATCGCCATCAGTTCCCAGGTCAAATGACTGTAGTAGATGAGGTTATTTATTGGCTCCAGCCCCAATCAATAATCATGAACATCGCACCCATTGTCACCCATTCTTGCCAACCTTGATACTTCAAAAATAGGGAGGATGTGAATGTGTAGCTAAAAGCAAGTATATCTCCAGCCTAAGCCTGCCATTGGTTGTTTGGTTTCAGTCGGCATCTGCAATCAATGTTTTCAAAGTCCTCAGGAAACAACAACCTCCGAGCTGCAACCTACATGCTGAAAATGACAAATTAGTCCCTGGGACACTAATGGAACAAATGTAAACAAGCTACCAACTGTTACCTTTTCTTTTGGGGTGATTTAGCCAGTTTGATGCCAGAGCTGGCGTCCTGACATGCCAAACAAGTTCCCACACAACACTTTTGCATCCTGAGCTTAGCTCCCCCAAGATGTTTGTGATTGGTTTAAAGAAATGCAAACTACTCCACTTTTTTCTGCTATAGCAGAGCATTTTTAGTGGGTTTAGCTGCACTGGGGCACATATATACGCTAATTTTGGTGTAAAAATGCTGTGAGAGGGCACAGCAACAGGATGAAGGTTCACTTCGGCTGTATTCAAACAAAATCTGTCATTGTGTGGAGGTGTGGGTGTGTTTATTTGTGCTTTAGAACATAAGCACTGTGAAACAATCAGAAAATAACAGTTTATTTATTTATTTATTGCTTTGTTCTTTGCAGTTCCCTCTCTTCATTCACACTTTGCTTCTCTCATTTGTTAAGCCAGGGAGGCGGGGCCAACTTTGAATGGTGCGTTAACACATAATCCTGCATATTCTGCCTTTAAAGACACAACCTTGAACTAACAGTCAAAATCAGGGGTCTTCAGCATTTCTCAGGTCAGGGTCCCCTCAGCTGAGGTGGAGCAGAAACCTCCTACTACATACAGTATATTCTATTGAATATTTCCAGGTCTTTTTTTCAGCTCTTCTCCTGTTTGTGGTTACCCGTATAGCTGATAAGTCAGCAGAACGGCTAATAGAGGTGCGTTAGCATCACCTTCTGCACTTTTGCCAGTGGTTTCTGAGGTTGAGGGTATGTCAGAGTCTCTTACTCATGAAGCTTAAAACAATCCATTATGTGGCTCAGAAGAGTGTCTGTACACTTGGGATAGCAGCTAATGTTTTGTTTTGTTATGTTGATTTCTCTTTGCTTTGCTGCTCATATCGATGCGTATTTTCAGACATATTGCACATTTGTAAAAAAACAAAAAACAAAAAAAGAAAAAGAAAAAGTAAGAAAAGGAAAACAAAATCCAAAAAAAAAATTCCTTCCTTGTTTCTTTTAGCCTTAAAATTCAACATAACACATTATTTTCCAGGTTTGACATTTCCTGACAAGATCCTGGAAATTAGTTGATATGTCACTGATAATATCTTCTGGAGATAGTTATATGTTCTGATCACAGGATATAGCTGAACAAGTTCATTATAGTGTTTGATAGTCTTCATGAGGGACTCTGAAATTACAGTAGTACTTATAATAGAGGAAATGACAGAAGCCACAGTGGGACTCTAAGTGGTCACCAGTCAAGTAGTTTCAAATGATAGTTTCAAATTGGCATTAAATCCTGATGAGAGTGGATAGAAAACAATACCTATGAGGTATTTCTTTTGTGAAATGGAAGATTTTTCTTTACAGCCGGTAATGCAACAGTTTAAACAACAGTAGCTCCTCTGCTGCAGAGAATGAGTTGTTATATTGTGTGGTGAGCCCACGGAGGATGGACAGCTTACTTTTCTGGGCTGTTCTATGGAATTTCTAAAACTCAAGCCCTGAAACTCTGTGGCTCAGCCTGTCTGTTAGCAGAATAAACTCCAAACTCAAAAATGAGTTTATCCAAGCTCTCAGTTGACTTGGCTTCTGACCCTGCTGGCCGGCTACTGGCCTTTTCCAGCTTTTACACAGAATTTTTGTTGCTGTTGAAGTTTTGTTTGCCCATTGAACTTTTTTTGTTTGTCAAAATGCCCAGACTTTCCTTTTTTTTCAAAAGAGGCTCTTAATCATATACAAAAAAAAAAAATCAACTTCTCGTGAGAGAGGACTCAAACTAGAAGTAACTTTTATAAGTTGAAAACTACTAGTACAAAGAGAAGAGTCAGATCAGGTTGAAAATTCCAAATTGTCTCTCTATGTCGAACTGAAAGAAAAACTGTTTGGGAAAAAAGTGTTTTGAACATAAAATTTCAACATGTTGAAGCTGTTATACTTGGCTTTCTTGGCTCTTGACTGATTTCTCTCTCTATTGTGTGCTTTTTCTCGGAGCAAAATCGGAGATGCTCTAACAACCAACATTTTCTCTGTGTCATTTGCAGGTAATTTCAACCGTTTACTCTCTTCTGTTGTACACTGAACAGAGCACCATTGGAGAATAAACTTTTATTCAGTCTTGTGGAATTTTCCTCTCAACCTAACCTAACAAATTGAACGCGAGTCTCAATTGAGACACTGAGTCTAAAATCTTTCTCTATGATTTTTTTTTTCTTTTTTATAAATCATATTCAGCATGTAACTTCTTTTACCATCTGACAACACAATCCCTGTTGTTGATGCACTCTTTACTGTTCTTATATTTTGGTTAGCATGTCTCTCTAATGACTAGGGACAGTTTATGAGCCAATGGAACTCTTTGCATTAAAATAAAAGTCCCTTCCCTTCAAACTATGAGAGCACCTGCCCATATTGTTTGCAATCATTTTGCAGGTTAACATTAAAAGAAAATGGACATTTTTAGAAAATTGCTAATTAATTTTAAGGTGCTAAGTACACCTACCTTCCTGACATGTCTGCTTATCACTAATTCTGGTGCATGATGAGCTACTCAAGTGCTAGCTAACACTAGTCATTTCGATGGGTTCCGCCCTTCCATGGCCAATCTAGCTTAGCACCAGCGGTGAGCGGTGGTCAGCAAGATCCAGAATTTCTCAATGAGGGACCCTTTGCAGGTTTTTTTTTTTAATCAAATCATAGCAATCATAAATGTGTCTGCAGGGTAACTTTAATTGATACAAAAAAGAATGATTTACTCAAAACAAAGAGGCTAGCTGCTTCTTTTCAGTAAGCTAACTGTCTCCTGTATGTAGCTTGATATTTGCATGAGTCATTCTTCTCATCTCACTTTCAGCAAGAGAGCAAATAAGAACATTTTCAAAAAAGGTCAGCCTTTTCTTTAAAGTTCCTTTAAAAGACCAATATGTAGGATTTAATGGCATCTAGCTGCAGGCTTGCACCTCATCTCACTCTCCTCTCCCAAGCATGTGAGAGAGACTGATGACCGCGAAGCTCCACCATATCTAGAGCCAGTGTCTGGTTTGTTCATTCTGGGACACTGTAGAAACATGGCGGCTCAACATGGCAGCTTCCATGGAGAAGATCCCACACCCTCAATCTTAGGCAATGAAAACAACAATTCTTTTTCAGGTACACCAATGAAAACCCCATACAAAGCCCCATACATATTACATGTTGTACCTTTAAAGTAAAAGGGGTAAAAACAAAACATGGCTGGAACGTCCCTTTTTTACTTTTCATTCCAAACCCTGACTTAGCAGCCCCCTTATCATTCAGGGCCCTGGGCCTATGCCCGGCAGGCCTGTTCAGTAATGATCATGCTTACCATGTGGAGATATCATTTGGTAAGTCTATTTATGGTAACTCCATGTTTTGTGCATGAAGGTAAAGGAAATGACAAGTGTTTCTACTACTCAATAACTACAACAAGCATACCCTTCAGCAAGGTATTTAACCTCCAGCTGCTCATGAGGAGCTGCTCTGTGGTCACTAACAGAAGACAACTGTTGTATCAAGCTGCTCCCAGCAGCCAACAGCTCCAGACTGATTGTAATTGGCAGCATCATGGGGCTGAATGGACTTGAACTTCCTTGGATAATAACAAAAAAGAACTCCAAAATGACAAAAAGGCAATAACAGAGTTAGACAAACACAATGGGGCTCATGCAGGAACATTTTCTGATTCTTATTTTAACTTTATTAAACAGTGGGCTCATACAAGTGTGCCACATCAGATTCAGCAAATGCTTGCAAGTCCAGATAACTGTATAAATGATGTGTATTTGAGTGTACGTGTATGAATCTTGTAATTGAGCATAATTAACGCCCCAGTAATGTCATGTAAGGTGACACTTCCTGTCCCATCTGTCAGGAAGTGTTCATTCATGAATTTGGCATCAAGGAATAAAAAGAAGAGCTTTACAAGTTCAGAGATTGAAGTCCTGCTTTCAGACATTCATAAAGGAAAAAAGTGTCATTTTAACAGCGTTGGCAGAGGAATTAGGGACCCGCTAAAGCAAAGAAACAGAAAAAACGAGTGTTGTTAATGCCGTGCAACCTGAGGGTTACTCTATATGAAAATGGCTCCAAAGAAAAAGAATTGTGCCACAGTGAGGTTATCGATGACTGCAAAGTGAGACGGTCAAGGGGACGCCTCATTCACAGAGATGTACAAAAAAATACATACCATAATAGTTCTAGTAACAGAGGATGTCACCCTGGACAGCAACATGCATAAACCTGCACATGAAGATAAAGCATAACAGTAGGTGATCAGCAGTTTAAATTAATGATGATATTGTTACACAGCATAGCGCAGATCTCTGCAGGGCAACAAGTGGTGAAGCACCTACTGCAATGTCACCACAACTACCAGATGCAACCAGTTGAGATTTGCAAAAGTTCCACCAACATTAACAGGACCCCCTCCACACATTGTCCTGAGCTGAAAAAGATCTCAAACTACAATGAAGAAGCTGTTGATCACTTGCAACCTCTAGTAAGAAGAGTAAGAAGTCAGCTGTCAACAGTCGTATGCCTTGCAGCTGTAGTTACAGTTTACATCCACGTCTGTCCAGACTCATATAATGTATGTAGTGAAGACTGAAAAATTTTAATATGGAATTTATCTACTGTACATGTGTGAATACAGAGAATCATTTCCAGTGAGAAATAAGCTGTCTTCACTGAGAGACTATTCTTACAGAGAAGGACAGAGGACTGATAAAGAACTGAACATTATGATTCATAGTGAAGTTGACCTTTGACCTTTTGGATATAAAATGTCATCATCCCATCATTTTATCCTATTTAATAATTAAGTGTAATTTTGTCATAATTATCATAGAATTTCTTTACTTATGGCCACAAATGTGTTTAGTGACGTCACCTTTGACCATCAAAGTTCAGTCCAAGCGGAACCTGGTCTGATGAAATTCCCTTCAAGCGTTCCTGAGATACCACTTTCATGAGAACAGCACAGGACATGAGGTCACAATGACCTTGACCTTTGACCACCAAAATCTAAGGAGTTCATCCTTGAGTCCAAGTGGTTATTTGTGTCCAGTTTGAAGAAATCCCCTGAAGAGATATCATGTTCACAACAATGGAATGACCTGAAAACACAGTGCCTCCAGCCATAATGACATAAAGGCATAAAAGTCATCAAAAAGGTTTTTTTTTAATGTTTTTCCAAAATTGTGAATCACAGTGGTGCTTCAGCACACAGTCATAGGCGGATTGATCAAGCAGTATTAAAGTTTAGCACCAGACAAAATGCAAGTCCATTGATCTCACATGGAAGCGATCGCATAATCCCCTCCCGGCTACGCCTGGCAGAGGGAAATTATAATAGAATTCAAAATGCAGGATGTCAAACAGGATAATGTCAACATAATTAAAATAACTTTAGGATTTTCAACTCAAAGCAATCATTAGTGAAAAACTCTGGTTGTCATGGTAGCAGACTAACTGCACATAACTCCTACGACAGGTCTGGACCATTTGTAAATGGTGTTTTTACTTAATTGTGAGGAAACTGGTAAATGCAGCAAGTTCTTCTAAATCACTCATACAGAACACTTAAAAACAACAAACTTGTTGGTCCTGCACGAGGCCCATTGTGTACAGAAGAGAATTGTGCTTTCTCATAAGTTTAGCTCATCAGGAAGTATGTCATAGTTCCATGTGGTCAAGATCAAATTTCCATTAGCCACTGTCAATTTAGATATCAAATTATCAAGATCATAATTTGTTTTAAGAGATTAAAGAATCCGCTTGCCCGTGGGTTTTTTAAGACTAATGGAGGAACTCATCATATTCAATCAATACAAAATGCACATGAAAGAGAAGAGTGATTATTATTGTGTGCAGTTTCATGGATTCTGTACAAATATTTTGAAGGGGCTCCTGTGCATGAAAGAAGTTTTTATATTTTACTTGAAAAAAGTTAGATGAGAGAAATTGGGGTAGTGAAGATTGCTATGAGATTGAAGTTTTTAGGGGAAGGGGAAAAGGAGAGAAAATGAAAGCAAGAAGGAAAAGGAAGAAGGATGACATGTGAGAATTGAAAATGAGGAGAGTGGGAGGAAAGAGGAGATGAATGCGACGGGACAAAAAGGAGGATTTGGAAATAAAGGCTTCACAGTGACAGGATGGGAGGAATGTTTTATCCCCGACTCATCCGCCGATGTGATTCTCCAGCCACTCCGGCTCTGTCGAGGATGCAGCCAACACACACCCAGCAGTCCAAGAAGCTACAGTAAATACAGCCCCCCCACCCTCCACAACAGCTCCTATAGCTTCTCTGTTTTCACATCCATTCAGCTCCTGCCATTCAAAATGCTACAGCCAATTAGTCAAGGTGCATTACACATTGTCATCCTGACCTGAGATTTACACCCCTCAGTGCCTCTGCCGCGCAGGAGAAGAAGGATGTAATCCCCTCAGACTGATGACAGTTCATGTTTCTTGGCGGAAATGGTGGGATTTTATGATTTTTCTCTATGTGGATTTATATCATTAAGTATTATTACAGCGAACTCACATGGCGTGGTGGTAATCTTAACATCAGATGTATTCTCAGAGCAGCGACATGTGACTCACCTGCCCTCTTCCTCAAACAAGCCAAGTCACATGGAAACCACAGAGTAATCATTAGTTTATCTTGATCAACATTCTGATCTACACCTTTACATGAAGTGAATGTAATTGAGTGTTTGTTAAATCATAGACACCAGAAACAAACAGAAATGGATGAAACAGTGTGTTTATCTGCTGGTGTGTGCAGCTTGCAGTAAAGTAGTTGAGCATTATTCACAAAGCAAAGGAGCATCATTAATTAAACATTAGCTTCTGGGGTCACAGGTTATTTTTAAAAAAATAAAAGCATTACATTTGCCAAACACATTAGTTAGAATGCATCCTATAGTGGATAATAGCTTGTAATAGTTATAGCTTGTTCATGCATGAAGTAAATTCACCTCCTTTAGCTCCTGGTGGGTAGATTAAAGACTTTAAATAAATAAATAAATAACACAATTTTCTTCTTTCAAATAAAAATCATTAGCTATTGAACACTTGCTCAGTTTAACACACAGGTTTTGCTGCTACAGCCTTGCTTGGTCTAACATGACAACCCGTTCTCTTTACAGCTTGTCACGTACCAGCATTTCGTCACGGCCCTTCAGCATCTCATACTGAAGCACAAGGTACCCGTAAAACATACAAGATGCTGCCAGAAACGGTCACAGTTTGGGTGTGTTTACGATTAGACCGTGTTTGGGGCTGCAATAAGTACGTTATGTTACGTACGTCGCGTACGTCACGTGCAAGGTGAAAGGCACATGATGCACATAACTTCATGCCCCTTACAACTTTTCACAACGTTTTGGTTTTTGCATGGGACCAGGGACATTTCCAGACTTTTTTGAGAGGAGTGTCCCAAGTGGGGCGCTGACATATACAGGGGTGGCATGAAGTACGTACATGCACATGTGCACTTTATTGTACCATTTGACATATCAACTTTCAATTAAAGTCTTAAAATTTCCTAAATTCCTGTGTTTAAAATATTCATTTAAAGCTAAATAGTCCACCTGATCACAACACAAAAAAGCAGCACCATAACCATAAAAATGTAAAGGAAGGCTTCCATACTTTATTTTTTAGCCCTCAAAAAAGAAACTGTACTTCCATTGTACCTCTGTCCTCAGACTGTGATGCTCCTATAGACCTGGCAGCAAGGATTGAGATTAACAATACAGAAAACGCCAGTCATCTCTCTGCTGGTCTCTTTTACTTATGTAGGTCATGTAGAGGCATCAGTATTAAGTTGAGACCAGTTACATACTGCATGTAATATGTTTAAATGATGAAGGTGGTCATCAGTTATCAGTCACTGAGCTGAGCCTTCTTAACTCAGTGTCACCAGTCTCAGTCGTAGGAGAGGAAAGGCTGATTTAGTGGAATATAATATAATGTTTATTAATGGCAACCACCTAAATGGTACAAAAAATGACCCAAATTATCACAACCCTCCCAAAACATTTTTTTACCTGCCCAATTAAATTGAAAGTAATCCAAATGGGTGGAAAACCACTTAACTGACATAATTCATTTTCTGACTTGATTCACTCTCTTCACTTGTGCTATTGTTACAAACACTTTAGAATTTGACTTTTTCCCATAATTGCTGTTTGTTGCCTCATGTTTTCTAAGGTATCATCTTTTTGTGAGTAAAATCTGAACTATAGATTTTAAATATATGTAGCAGATAGGTAGATTTCCTTTGTGGTGATAAAGTACTGTAACACACTATGAAACTCAAGTAAAGGATAGTTACCTTGAATTTGTACCTAAGTACAGTTACTGAGTACTTAGTTACTTTGCACCAATGTAAACTCACCATAGCCTTTTGCCACATCTAGCTGTAATAACAGATCAGCTGTTTCTATTTTCAGTATGCACTATATCACCAGGCCTTATAGCATTTTTGTTTGCAACATAAGAGGGCAAAGGTTCCTTTATTTAAAAGTGTTTCTCTTCCCAGCATGGCCACTGGGAGGAGGAAGACGCTGGGGGAATGAGTCTGTGCCTGTCATCTATAATTAGAAGCAATCCTCCTTAGATGGACTGTTATCTCGCCCACCTACTGTACAGTAACTGAAGGGAGCAGGCTGCTTTATAGTGGATTTTCTTGAAGATCACACTACCTCTTACACACGATAACACAAACGCCGCCGCTGTCACACCGAAGCACGGGTAAAACAAGGTGTCAGATGGGTTTTGAAACGGTCAGATCATTAGCAAATCTGCAGCCTTTTCCTTTGTATCCAAATGGTGGTTTCGCTGTTGACCAGGACTCATCTGACAAAGGCACGATCGTCTCAGCCGTCAGTCTCGGTTAAATGAAACATCAAGGCACCGCCCTGTCGCCGACTGATTAAAAATGAATTAATCAAGTTTGGTTAGGGGCAGAACAGTATAGAGATTCAATTTATCACCCGAGCCTATTTAAAATGTAATTACATCACAGGCGTTGATAGATTTGAACAAGGCACAAAGGTTTTTAGATGTTTCAAATTAGCAGAGCCCTGACACTGCGGCTTCATTCACTCTGTTTAAGCTGGTGACAGCAGCGATGTCCTTGCCAGGCCTGTTGCCTTGGAGGAATAAAACATGATTTCAACAGGTTTCCTAAAGACAAATAATTGATCATATCACACTGTTTGAAAAATGGGAAATTGATGCTAATTTCACAATGGTCCAGTTATGTTACTCTGTGTATTTGTGCCAAGGCATTCTTGAGATATAATGTTCACAAGAATAGGATTACCTGAAAACAAGGCTTCCAGCCATAAAAACATGAAGGAATAAAAGAATTTTTCAAGATTTTTCCAAGAATTGTGGATCACAGAGGTCCTTCAGCATACAGTCATGAATGTGCACAAAATAAATTACATTGATCAGTCTAGTAGTACTTGAGATTAGCCCTGGATAAGCTTTATCTCCAGTGATCACGCACACAGTCACTCAAATGTGAAACTCCCAAACATTTTACATTAAATATATTACGGATTTCTCCTTTAAAGTGCAAACAGGTTCCAGTCCTGTGTTTTAAATGTAGATAGTGGCTATATTTGGATAAATAAACGTTACCATGAATAGTAAACAGGTTTGAACATCGGATTGGTGACAATAGAAAAATCTTTTAGAGAATAAGGCTGAAAACAATAAATGATTCAGCATTTCATCCTGCCATCCTGACATTGAGACTCTATTCTTTGAAGTGGTTGGTTAAATTTTAGAAACAGAATGTGCACATTGTTACACAAACCTAGTCTTCTGAAACGCTTTGCTGCATTTTCAAAAGAACTTCTTCTCTCTCTGCAGAAAAACAGTGTCGAGCAGCAAAGCACATAGCAACATGGGAAATCTTTAAAACTTCAATCCTGATTCCTGATATTATTTTCAGACTGGGTAGATATCCATAGTGGCTGAATGGCCTTATACACCTGACAGAGTCTCTTTGTGCTGGTTCAACATAGCTTTGAGTACTACTGACAACTGCAGTCAAAACTCTCCACATTCACTTCCTTTCACTGCAGGATTTGCACTGCTCTTTTTGCTTCCTGTAGGCTAGAAAAGGAAAACAAGACAAAAAAAAAAGAATAATAAGTGATTTGTAGATGGCTCACAATTAGCTCACAGGCTGTGTGATTGGAGTGGAGAGCTTCCTGAAATGGTTTAAAGATGGGTTTGCGAGCACAAGGTTGTGTATTCAAAATGTGTGACCCGCTGGGATAATTTGGGCAGGAAAAATGAGAGCAAAATGCCCTCATCATACTCTCATCTCCTGTCAAGGTGCTGTTAGGCAATGTTTTTAACACCTATGACTCAGCTAGCAGTCAAAGTGGGAGCTTCACAATCAAAACGGCTGCGGCCACATTGGGCACATCCAGGTGTGAAATGGTAGAATTGTTTTGTAAGAAAGGCTGAAAAAGCACGGCGGTTAAAAAACAACCTGACAAAATAAAATTAAAAAATGCCTACAGCTGGGGGTTTTTTTTTAGCTGGCACTATATCAAGGATAGAATAATGTTTTATTGAAACATTAATCTGTCTGTTTATTATAATGGCGCAGAGCAGTTGAGGTTCAGCAACTGTTTTCTATTTTTTTTTTTTTTTTTGTAGAACATAATGTTTCAGAGTTACTCTAATTGCTGGTTGGACAACAATATGTTGACTGTCAATGTTTCCTAGTCCACATAGTTGTACATTATGACATCGGATAGTGGGGTTTGAATCTTGCATTGACTGTGTGTTTAGTTTAAAACTACAGATACACTTGTGTTTAAAGTTAGGAAATCCATAGCTTTTCTTAAATACTGAAAAAGTAAACGTCCTTTCTCCTGTCAACATTGCTTTTTCAATATTTAAATAAGACTTGCATCTTTCCAAAACCTTAAGCCTGCATTATAAAGGGATAGTTCACCCAAAAATGAAAATTCAGTCATTAGGACTGGGAAGAAAAACATAAAATGCCTTGCATACTGCTCGTCTGCTGTAAACCAAGTCTCCTAAAGTCCGAAATTGTCCTTTGCACACCGTCACACCACGCATGCCCAGTTCAGACAGTGTGCATGTGCATATGAACGTGGCTCCGAGCTAAGGATCTACAGTGACGATTCAGGCTAAAAACATGGTGTAAATAACATTTTTTTGTCAGCTTAGCATGTCAAGGCTTTAGGAGACTTGGATTACACCAGACAAGCAATATGGAGGCATTTTATGTTTTTTTTACTCTGTTGTTTTTTATGTTTGAAACCTGGTCACCATTCACTTCCATTGTTTGTGGGAGATTCTGCAACACTGTTTTCCTGTAAAACTTCAGCAGTGTTTTGTGGCCTAAAAAAGAAATTAAACACCGTAAAGTCAATATTTTTAAATACTGTTTCATTATTTTGTGATTTCAAGACATTATTTTAACAAAACTTCATTAAAAACATTTATAGGAACCTCTTTTTGCCATCATATTGGCAGAAACGAGCTTCCATAGTACAGATATTTGAAGATGACCGTATAACACGGATCTATGTGTTTTAGCATGTCCATGCTCTCTGGCCCCATTACACTGAAGCTACACCCTAGAGTCTGGGGTGTAAGTGGTAGTTACTCACAACACTGTCATCACTACAGGCAACCCCTTCCACAGCACATGTAGCCATTTGTTCTATTTCAGTATTTAAAATATTGAGAACAGCAGATTTAACTAAGTGCTTTGAGTGCCTAAACATTTTACAGTGTTCATGCTTTGAGAACACAGGCAATTGAAATATGTTGCAGATATTTAAGCTGCATTACAAAGCTGCTGCGAATCAGCATGTAAATGTCAGTTTTACCAGACAAGGTTGTATCTGCACATTCCTACATGGACACATCTCTTCAGCTGGCACGTTAGAACAGTGGCCTGAAAAAAACTCCTCTCCTTGTAATCTCATTTGTTTAAGAACTTCTGCAACCAGTCGGTGCCAGTTATGACACTGAGGCCCCCGCCTGCGATCCAGGATCCTGGTTTGATCAAACATTAGTTTGACGTTAATATTCTCAGTACTGAGGATGAACCTAATATTGTGTCTCACTTTCTTACCTTTGTCTTACAGTAAACAGTGCAGAACGGAGGAGCAGCATGTGTGTTGCGCCACCCTGCAGGGAGTGTGTGCTATGTGTGAACGCGCAGTGTGTTTCTGCATGTGCACGTACATCATGTGTGTAGAAAAAAAAACATGTTTGCAGTTCTACCTGCGACTCCCCCTCCCTTTCTGTCTCTCTTAGGGTCTGGCTCATTAACACAATGCCGGATTCAGACGTAATGCTCTGATGTGTTGAGATGAAAATCCTGTATTCATCTGCCAGTATCAGCTATCCAGTTGCTGAGATGCAGCGGTGCGATAACTGGTAGCCAAACTCCTCTGTTAGCTCCAAGCCAAATGGGCCGAGCCTGCTGGCAGCCACACTGCAGACAGATAATATTCTTATTATGTACACATTCCCACTGCGGAATGATTAGATTAATGTGAGTGCATGTGTGCCGTTATTGTTGCATTAATTATTCATCTGCTATTTTTACTTCTCTCTGTGAATATCTGTTTTATCCTCTCGAATCTTGTATTTTCCTCGGAGCAGGCATGCATGTCTGCAGCATGGCGAGCGAGGGCTGACACACAATGAGTCTTCACCGCCAGCGAAGCCACACAAGTCGATGCCTGCCGACTTCTATCGACCAATTACGCGTCGGGTCATCGCCGTGTGAGCAGGCCGACTGAGTTGTCAGTAGTGCCACTGAGTGGGCAGTGCTGCGGGCTGTGGCTGGGATTGAATAGGGATGAGGAGAGTGGTGGGGGGGGTTGAGGGGGCCCTTTCCATTGTGTCGGGCTGACAGAGCGCTGGACAGCTCGGCGGCCAGGCGGCGAACATCAGCGCTCCAGCCCCTGTTCCGCAGCAGCAGAGGGTCACTTCCAGGACCTTGAGAAAATAAGGGAGTCAGACTCCATTTGTTTTCCGTCTCTGTTCCCCGGGGAATCAAAGGGGAAGACATTTCCAGCCGTCCCGCCTGACTGGGTCCGACTCACTTAAGAGGTCCATTTTCGCCTCGCTCCCTCCAAGCTTTGTTCACACATCCAGCAGACATGGCATGTGGGACAGTTGTGGCTTAAGCTTGGCCAGAATAGCAGGAGGAGCAGGGGAGTGGAAGAAGCAGCGCTGGCTGGCAGGGAGGCAGCTGAGAGGACAAACAGCACTGTGGAGAAATGAGAGGGAGCATTATAAAGGCCAAAAAACCAAGAATAGGCCTCTTTCTTTTTCAGGAGGCAAGAAAATTGGCTGCATGAGTGTGTTTGGGAAGTGTTTGCATGTGTGCATTTATTGTTATTGAAGAGTTTCTCTTTCACATCCTGCGCAAATACCTCAGATATTTTGCTTTGAATCTTTGAATACTGGATCTCTCAGACAACAAGATACCTATGGCTATTTCCGCTCAGTGAGAAGTGAATAAAATTTTGTTTTTCCACTTGGCGATGAAGCCAATGCGAAGCAGCAATTCAGCAAATGTCGAGCGAAAAGTGGCACTTCTACAATGATTAAGGGTGCACGATCCTGAAAACTAAAGGCAGGGAGAACAACTGGAGTAAGGCAGGAGACAGTGCAAGATAGCAACTTCAGAGTCGTTAGTGAGACAGGTCTGGAGGTAGGAATGTGGTTTTCCCGTCACCTTCACTTCACTTCTACACACAGAGAGCGACAGGACACACCAGGCAAGTGTGGGCAGCTCGAAATGTAAAGGCTCCAAAATGAAATGTCGATCATTTTTAGAAAATATGACACCTGCTCTCAAAGAACGAGTGCTGTCATGTAAGTCAGGCCTCCTTCAGATATTTTCTTTAAAAGAAATCTGCTTCCTACATGTTCTGAAGCTACTGTATGGAGAGTTTTCTCAAAGAACTATGCATGTCAGGATGAAATGTTTCTTTTTTTTTCCTTGCAAAGATGTGATATTACATACTGTTAATAACTTCAAAGAAAAGGTCTAAATTAAAAATGCATTATGTAAAAGAATATCTTTATCTTTAATATGTGAGCTCAAAGTTGTAATGAAAAATAACGTATTATTACATTTTTAATACAAGAACTATTTAAATAATAAAAAATCATACAAATTGTATACAAAATATTTCAATACTAAGCCTGTGCTGGGTGTATATCAAGCTGAACTTCAGTCAGTGCCTCAAAAAAGAGCAACTTTGGTGTCTTGAAACGAATTATGGTGCAACTCTCCTGCAACCGACGAACATTCGCTGGTCCTGTTCTGACCTCAAAGAATCCCATGGATGGGCTGCCCAAAGTACGGTACCAGGCACGGTCCCAGGGGCCGGTGGAGTCAGGAGGTCCCTGAGTCAGAGCCTCCTTGTGAAGTTACTTCTACAAAAGAGAAAATTTTCCACATTTTAATGTGGATTTCCAGTCAGTGTTGAAAGTAAATTGAAGCAATGCTTTCCTCAGTGTATGTTATATTCACCAGATTCACACGGTGGCCATTTTCCTCTGAAGTCACACTTGTAGGGAATCTGACAAATTGTTTTCATTTCACTGTTTCCTGATTTGATCAGCACCTGAAAAAACACTCAAATTTCAAGGTAAAATCAGATATCTGACAACTCAATAGCTACCATGAGACAACAGCTAATGCTAGCATCCATCCACTTCCTGGCTAAGATTACTGTTTGACAGTGTCAGATGATACGATAGGAAAGACGTAAATGAATTATTCCATTAATATTTCAAAATACATTTACGTCTTTTCCTATCATATCATGTAATACTACCAAATGGTAATCTTAGCTAGGATGTGGCTGATGCTAATGTTAGCTGCTGTCTAATGGCAGCTAATAGGTAATCAAATATGTTGTTCTACCTTGAAACATGGCCCAGCCTACCTTTCACGGTCATTGTCTTTTCAGTTGCTGATCAATCAGGAGTCAGTGACAAGATAACAATTTGTCAGATTACTTACATCTTACTTTCTTATATACTTATGACTTACATTCTGAAACATAACACTGGATGCAGGAAAATCAACAGATTTTGCAGTTTTTTTGATCAATGTAGCACAAACTGAGGAGTTTATTGCTTCAACTGACTATATTGGCCATTAACACTGAGTGGTAAGTGGTAAATTTTCCCTTTAAGAACTCTCGTTGTGAGGTGATAGGGCACAAAATCCCAAACTGAAAAAAAAAAATATCCTAAACATTCAACTTTGCTTTAGTCACAAGAAAGAAGCTATCGTGACACTTTCAAAGGGAGCATTTATTCCCTCAGGTTATGTGTAGGATGTTCGCTGTTGACAACACGTAATATGGGCTCTCCGAATCTGCTGACAAAAATCATAAAACTGTCTGTGTGGTCACCTGGCCACCACTGATAATGTGTATACACCCAGGGGCCCATTATCTCATAATCCGTCCATTAAAGAACCGAGGGGTTTTTTGATAGAGGGACCTTGCATTGGGACCGGACCCCAGTCCCGATGCTCTAACTCAAACACATTATCTACACAGGCTGTGTGGTGAAAGCAGCACAACAGACGCACGGGAGCTACAGCATCAGTCCTCCATCAGTGTCTATGCAGGATCCGTTTTAGGCACCGTAAATGTGTAGGTCACCCCACGTTTCGGCAGCACTCAGAGCCCAGTACACTATATAATGTGTACAGGGCTATTGGTTGGGGAAAACAAGAGAAAAAAAATAGACTTGAAACCTTAAATGTGTACCTGTGTTCACAGCTGTATTGATCAAAATAGAATGGTTAGTCAGAAACAGAGAATACTACGAACAAACACAGCTGAAATGCTCTGTGTATCGACGAATCTCTATAAACAGCTCCACATATGAATGCGGAATCCGTAGGCAAGGGATAAGATTTTAGTATCAGAAGCGTTCTGGTTTCCATTTGTAGTCCACATAGTATTGACCAATCAAGTTTCAGCTGCAAGTAAGCAGAGAGAGCAAAAGGGGCAGAATGCATTGCATCGGAACCCAGTAGCTATCATCTGACAATGATTTAGCTTTTCATTAGCTTTTTTTAAAAAAATGTATCTCCATTCATGTGCAGTCGTCATCTCACAACTCCAACTTTGTTCAGTGTAAACAGTGTAAACAATGGCCTGGATATCTGCTGGATACACCAGAAGCCCCAAAACACTGGCCTTTGCCCTGAGATGCTAAATTGTGGTTGGAGCCGATGTCTTCCAAGATTGGTGTAGACAAGGCTTAGTATCTGACAGTGTAACATTGAAATTATGCACTATAACATTATTTGCATAGTATTAAACTATAATATTATGTATTTCGGAACCAATTTTTGTTAGATTTGTTGACATCCCAACAGCAATCAATAAATAAAATGACAAAAAAAGAGAAAAATCTGTATCTGTTGTAAGCTTCTAATAAATTGATCCAAGTCAATCCACTCATTTCATTGGTCTTTCTGCATGTCTACTGTATGTCCTCACCTGCCTTCCCACATAAACTGTACCTGTCCACTTATTGTGAATGACCGGAGTCTCCTACAAAGACTAGGCAGAATAAGATATATTGCTAAAGCTATAGCAAGCTAGTCGTACAAGAATGGCAGAGCAAGTGCAGCCAAAATGACAAAAATATAAATACTAACATGCTAGCTTCACAGCTGTTTGTACTAACGACAGTCATATTCTGTTTTTTTGTACATTACAATAATGTTAGGTGTTTTCTTTCATGTGACCAAGACATGATAAGGTAGTTGGATACAGTTAGTGATGACAATGACATGTGTTTTGGGGGCGTGGCTTTGAACGGAGACCTGAATGAGAGGATCGCATTTTTTTAGTTGGACACCTCTGGCTCAATCTCTTCTTCTCTAGCATAATCAACCCTAGCTTAAAAGCTATAACATGCAATATTTCCACAGTAAAATGTGTTTTTTTTTAAAAAAAAAAAAGTTAGATCTATGTTATACAGTTTGTTGAGTTTACTTACAAAATCCTAAATGTTTCCAACAATGGTAAAACCCAGAGAAATCCGTAACTTATTCAAAGTAACGGTGCATTTCCTGCTTGTTATCAGTTGCTATAACTTAAGCAAAAACATGGAATTCACTGGACACATCAGAGAGTGTAGAAGGAAGTTGGCGAATGCAACTAAAAGTAAAATGAATGGTGGCCTGGTAGCTCAGTTGATAGAGCATTCGCTGTATGTATGGTACGGCCATGGTTTTGACTCTTGCCTGCGGCTCTTTGCCTTGTGTTGTCCCCTTACTCTTCCTCCCCCTTCCTGTCCTCACTTCAGATGTCCAATCACAAAAAAGGCATAAAAGCCCAACAAATATATTAAAAAATAGTAATAACGTGAATAAAACTTTTATATATTACCTCGTCCATGAACATTGTTTCAGACAGATTTTCAGTGATAATTGTTTAATAATGAAAACAACACCTCCCATGATCCCACGTTATTGCATGCCATCAAACTATGTCTTGTTTTAATGTGAGAGAGTCCCCTAGTGGTACAACTTACACATTGTGTGTTTAATAATAGCAGTAATTAATTACAAATCTCTTAAACAGCTAAAAATGCAACAGTGTCTTTCTGTTATTTGTCCACTAATTCTTCAATAATTCTATGCAGTGTTTTCACTTATATGCAGCTCCATCACTGAATTTAAAGCATTTACAGTGCTGCATCGGTAACCCCTGGGCGACCACACCACCACTAATTTACTTCATGTTACAACCCGTGTTTTGCTCGAGGGTTAGCATAAATTTAACATTAATGCACCTTCTCTTCCCAAGCTTGTGATTCTACCTGGAATATACTATATTTATTACATCTAATTAAATGTTTCTACTGTATGTATGTGGCCTCTGAGCCTTGTGCTGTTTTTTCAGTGTTGATTATCAAAGTGAAGAGCATTTTTCTTTTTTATTGCTGCTCATGCTGGTTTCTTGTAATAGAGCTCAAGTAATTAATGTCCAAATTTAAGTCTTAAATGTTTTCTCACACCTCGAGATCAAAGAACTATCATGGCAAGTCTAATCATTGAGGGCTGTCTTAGAGGATAATTTTGCAGGTTGCAAAATAAAGCAGTGACCTGGTTCTCTCTCAGCTAGCATCCTCAGTAGTCTGCTATCTGATACTTCTGTATACTTACATCGCAGCAGGGGGTGCCACACAACGTTCCTCCACGGTTCCCTGCAATTAGCCCCCTGTGCATCGAGGTGCATGTTGGCAACATACAGTCTCTGTCAAGTAGACGTTTCATCAAGTAATGGCCTGTCACTCCAAAAATGTGAACTATTATTCAACTCAGTGTGAAGTGTTTCTTCTCCCTTTGGAAGAAATGTGTGTCTTTTCTCTGTTTTATCTCCACCAGCCAGACAGTGTTCGTAGATTTCTATCAGAAAGTACCAAGAAAAAAAAATGTATATTAAAAAAAGGAGCTTGATTTATATCAGACAGTCTGTCATTATCCTGGCCTGTATCAGCCACTTATCAATTATTCGGTGAAGGTGGGATACGTGTGAGGTAATGATCACAAAATGAGCCTGAGCAGAACCAAATGGGATGAAAAGAATAAATAGACATTACAGCCGGGAAATGGAAAAAGTCATGCCCTTATTCATTCAGAGGTGGCATGACTTCTTTGTACTAAGAAAACTGAAATTAGAATCTAATAGAGACTTGTCAGAGTGTCGTCACAAAGTACTTAACCGGCCATTGGGAGATACATGCCACCATGTTGAAGGAGTGACAGCAAAATCAAAGACTGAAATACTATTGCTCTATATACTACTGTTGAAAATTACATCACGTAACTCTTATTCAGTGTACCATTATTCTCTATTTTGGCAATCTTGCCTTCATCATTATTTTTTAGTCCAATTTCAGTGGTTTTGTATTGAAAGTCAAACTAGTCTATAACTGTGTCTGTGAATGTTCTCATAATTAGAAATGATTATCATTCTTCAACATGGTGGTTGTGTCTTTCAAAATCACTGGTAATTACCAGGCCGAACCCACAGTCCTCAGATAACAGTGGTAGTCCAGAGAATCTACGACAGACACACTGGATGACATGAGGCGTTGGCACTGAGTGCTTTAATTACTAGGAAATGATTATTTTTATCCTAACCACCAGACATGAAAGACTGTCGTGGTTACAAATTAGATGCGTTTTCTATAAAAAAAAAAAAAAAAAAGGGTTTCTCTTAGCCAAGCGTGCAGTGTGGTTTGAGGATGTCAACAATAGTCTGTTGGTTTGCAAAAACTTTTGTGATCCTTTAAAGATCCCCTGCAAACCATCTACTTCATCAAAAAAAAATGAGTTTCTGTGAATATGCAAATTTTCTAAAATTTCTCTGTTGGACACAATTTCACTGTAAAGTCCATTCTCAGTGTATGTGCTCCGGCAGCTTCAACTGTGATGTAGAAACTAGTTGTGATATCACAAAACGTGCTCGGAGGCCTGCCTCTTAAAATCTGGTTTTCAGTGAGCACAGAAGAACTTTCATCATGTCATTCTGCATACTGAAGCTCACATACTCAACTCTAGAAACTATAAGAAAAATATTTTTGAGTGGAGGCAAACTTTATATCGAACACAAACATCAGATGTACTTTGTGTTTAGTACTAATTAGCAAATGTTAGCACACTAAAATGCTAAACTTACATGATAAACATTGTAAGCATTATACCAACTAAACATCAGCATGTTTTTTTTATTATGAGCATGTTGACATCCTAACATTTGCATTTAGATAAAAGCACCACAGCCTCACAGCTGCTAGCCTGACTCCACACTCTTGCTGACAGTGTAAGTGCCATTCATTTCAGACTACAATGGACATCAACACTTTTATTATTGGCTATGACACTCAAGGATTTCGCCTCACTATCTCAGAAAAGAAAAAAATAGATTTATTTCTGTCACAGCTCTGGGGATATGACACGGGCACATCGGTTGTGTTGCTGTGATCTCTTCAGTATCACGAGTTCATATCCAAGGCAAGTAATAATGAATGAGGCGGTATGGGTGAGTTTTCTGCTTGAGGGCATTTCAACATGTTGTTGGACACAGTTCCAGGCCTTGAACGTGTGGCCGTCACTGTTGGTGCAACACTGTCGCCAGATAAGGACATCAATATTGCACGATTCTGCAAAACCCTGGAAATTCTCAATTTAGACAATATCTGTTTCAACTATGGTATTGCAGAGTTAGGAAGGAGATGATGTTTATGGCAAATAAACAATAGCTAAGGTGTAGTTAGGGTTACCAACCAAAACATGGTTGGAGAATGATCATGGTTAGAGTTACAGTTTTTGTCTAATGCCTTGTTTTTGTTTTGTTGTTGTTGTTTTTTTTAATTTAATTTTATCAATTAAAACATCTTTATCAATAGATGTTTTTGCTCTTCTTCCAGCTGGCTTCGGTTCAGTCAGTTGAACTAACTGGTTGAAGTTTGCCCGTGTTAGATGTGACAGATGGTTCATCCAATCACCTGCCAATTTTTTTGTTTTTTTAAGTGCTTGCCCTTTTCCAAACAGTGTCTATGGACAACTTCTCAGATGGTTCTGTGTAAGAAACGATCTGACATGTCAAGTTAATCAGCAGCTGCTTCAGTTTGAAATTTTTTTACAGTGACTTAGGGACAACAGTTGTTGGGGGGTCATGTTAATGTTGGCAGAACTTTACAAATCTCTGCTGGTTGTATATGACAGTTGTGGTGGCATTGCAGTAGGTGCTTCACCATCTGTTGCCTGATAAGCACTCTGCTATGTGACCTGTTTTGCATATGGTGGCTCAAATGGTGAAAGAACGATTGGCAGTTTCACTGAAAAACAACACAGACAGACACAGACAATTGTACTTACTCTTTTGTACACGTGCCATAACATGTGCCGTTTGCTTGAATGAATGAGAAATTCAAATCTGTGTGAACAACAAACTAATTGTGATTCTCATTCAAGAAGTGAGCCAAAGCAAATGAGCAAACCTCTAAAACAAGGTGAGCCACAGAATCATCTAATACAGACATAATTGCTTGAAACCCTGAGGCAGGTTAGAGCACAGCCACTCCAAGTAACAAGCCAAACCGCTTCCCTAACCTGCCATGACAGAAATCTATATACTGCAGAAGGACCAACATACTTTTCCATAGCACACATTTCAATTTTCAGCTTGAAAGAAGAGGTTTAACGTATTACTGCCAATTTGTGGGAACACAATTATATTTTTAGAATTAAAAAAAAAAAAACAAGGACTAAATCCTAAACACCTTTCCCATAAATCCTGTTTTGTGTAAAAAGATGCTGTTTCCTCATTTGCACCACAGTGCCCGTCCAAGAGAGATGCTTGTTCAGCAAGAAGACGAGGCAGCAATTGGAGTGCGACATGCAGACAAGCAGACAAGGTGTAATCCATAGATAAACACTGACAAGGAGCAAGCAAACAGGAAGCCTGCAGGAGTAAAAGATGGCTGTACCTACAATACACAGAGCCGGCCAGCCAAGTCAAACAAGCCAGCTGGAGGTTGCTACCACAGCTCCATTTACATTACATTTCACATTCACCGTTTGATTGACACTGAGGGGCTCCTGCAAGGATACAATACAAGCCCACACTGTGTGAAGAGCGAGGGCACGTTTCATAGCAACAAACATAATGCATTATGGATTATTATTTATACATTAAACATCACTCAAATACTACTAGATAGATAGATAGATAGATAGATAGATAGATAGATAGATAGATAGATAGATAGATATGCATTTTAATAAATGAGCTGGACTTTGGATCCTTCGACCAGTGCTCTTTGGTGCATTACTGTCTCATTGATACCTCATTAAAATGTCATTAACATCTCCTCCAATCAGTGAGCATGTGGGTTAAACTCAGTGAAGAGAGTCTCTCTGGAGACCAGTTGATTTGTACACTCTAGGAAATAAAGATGCTAACTAGAATCATAACATGATCTTTAGCTTGTCTCAATAGAAGAACCTTTTTTTTTTTTTTTTGATAAAGAATTAAAATAAGAAATATTTTATTCCTGGTGGAAATTCTTTCCACCTTCTGTGGTGTAATGATCTCACAGACGACCCTCTCTGGGGGTTCTATTCAGAACCTGTCTAACTTTGAAGGGTTTTATCCAGAACCCACCGTGGGGATTTTACGAAAAACCTTTTTATATATCAAGGGTTTTATCTAGAACCCACCCAGGGAGTTCTATTGAGAAACTTTATATACGTAGAGGGTTTTATCTAGAACCCACCCAAGGGGTTCTACTGAGAACCCTTTTATATTCTAAGGGTTCTATCTGGAACCCATCCAGGTGGTTCTGCCGAGAACTGATATTATGGTACAAAGAACCCTTGATGAAGGAGTTCTTCAAGGATTTCAACAATCTTAAAAAAAAAAAACCTTTCTTCCAAAAACGGTTCTTTGGATGAAAAGGGTTGTTCATGGAATCTTTAGTCTTAAAAAGAACACTTGAGAAAATCCTTTCATCAAAAAGGGTTCTTCAGAGGCAAATTGTTCTGGGTAGAACCTCAGCCCTTCAGGAAGAACCCTTTTGGAACCCTTATTTCTAAGAGTGCACTGCTGCTGGTCAAATCCTGGTTGAGTTGAGCTGCAATACTCACAAACCTAAAGCAAAAAGAGATGAATCTAAACAAAGGAAACCAATCTCATATTTGCAGGCTGGGATCTGATGTGCTTTTTGAACAGAAACCAGGTGAAATTCACTTTGGGCGATAATAAATTAAATCATTCAGCTGGAGCTCTGTCTGTCTCTCAGTATCCCTGTCTTTCTCTCTGTCCCTGAAAAACAAAACAGATTTTTTTTGTCAGGTTGTCTTTAAATAACTGATTTTTTTTTTTTTTTTTTCCCAAGACGGCAGCCATTTTCATTCTGCACTAGCTGTGACTCTGACTGGATAAGCTAATCAGCTCTCGCCTCAGGGATTACATTCCTTATCATATCTCTGCCACCAGTCAGGTTAAGCATGCTGCCACATTGTAACTCTTTTTAATAAAGCTCCATTTTAAATCAAGATTTGGGTAAAGCCACCCACTCAGTTAATTGGTTTCTATTATATTAGGAGGGATTGTATGGCAGCCAACTCAGTAGGACTGGCTTGGGCTAAAGTGTGTGCAGCACTGCTGACTCACACATGGAGACCTAACAGCTCCAGTTTGCACCATCATTGAAAAGTACTTGGAAACTACTTTAATGCGCGTCTGATAAACGTCAGGGGGTGGGGGTGCAGAGGGTTTGGATTTTTGTAAATGTCATTACTTGGGTCATGGTGACTGTGTCGATGGATGTTATCAGCTCAGCTGCTATCCAGCCCAGAGGATTGTAGAACTATCAGATTCCATCTGTCTAAGAGCGAAAATACAGTGGTGTGAAGTCCCCAACAAGTTGCTTCACAAGTCCAAGCATTAGGGAAGAGATTCATGCCTCAAACACTCATCAAATCACAACAAAATATGATTGAAAGTGTGAATAGAATTTCTTCTCAAGGCCAGATTTTACCTGTATGAACTCATGTACGCACACATAAGTAAACACATTTCACAGACAATAAATTCATCAGATAACTGAAAAGATTAACCTGTATAGAGCAGGTTGACTGCACATGTAGGGGACACCAGCAAGGGCTGTAACACTGGGTCCGTTGTAACACCGTCAGTTTGAACATTTAGGAAACAGCTGTGGTTATGTCACCAATATTGTACACTTCCACTTCTTTTCTGAGCTCACAGGGAGAGTCACATGTCTCTGTGAGCACCATTTTGGATTTTACAACCAAATAATTGATTTTCAGGTAAGAAAGTAATTTTTTATCAACATTATTTTTGCATAATGTTCATTTTATTGTACTTGACTTACATAGACTAAAGTATCAGTTTGTCTAGTTCAATGATTTGTATTCATGCTACCTTCAAGCCCACGTGCTAAAACAGTTAGCTATGTAACGGCTGCTCAGGGTACAGATAGTTCATTAAAATGATGAGAATTTCTGCATTGTGTGTGTGGAACACTTTGCAAATTTGAGGCCAAAAGAACTGTGGGCCAAGTGTGTATGTTGTCCGTTCTGGGCCAACAAAGCCTGCACCCAAAGGCACCATCTAGATTTGCAACAACTGTGACAGTGACCGAACCCTTATGACCCAGTCAGGAACACAGTCCACACACACAGTGTTTTTTTGTCACTTTAAATTGTTCAAAACAGTTTTTTCTTTAATCAAGTTCTTTCATAAATCGTGCAGTTGAATCTTAAATCAGCAAATGACCCTCTTTGTTACATCTATCCCAAGCTGGTGTTACAACTCACCCCATTAGTGGGGCAGGTTGTAATGACAAAACTCTTTGTATTTGACACATACTCACATAATCTGTGATTGTGTAGTAAATGTCCAATTGAATTTTATTTGTAGCGGACAAATATGAGACCATTTGTCAAAGGTTGAGAGATCTGATACAAACAACCACTGAGGTACTGATGGTCAAACAAGTGTTACTATCATCCCTGGTCTCCCCTGCACTTTGCACAGCTATAAAGTTATCCAGGACACGTCAAACCTAGTTATTGTTCATTCAGCTGCTGTTTGATATCAGATGTCCTTTCATTAGTGCAACATACAAAGTAGTTACTCAGGCACAGCTGGCTACATCAACCAAGGCACAAATTAGACATTCTGATTGCAGTGGGAATACATATGTCCCTGCCTCTTTTACACTAAAATTTAGTTTCTCATACTGAGTGTGTGTCTCTTTCAGCTACTGCCTCTTAAAAAAACAGGAATTCAGCTGTCCTGTTATGTCATTTGAGCCTCTCCTGCCCGCACATTAAACTGAACAGCACTTTCTGGTTGCCAAATATTTGATTTACAGGGACTACAGGACAAAAGACTTTAAAGTTACAATATAATCCTTCTCGATTTTCATGAATTCAAGCCCCATTTGTGATACTATTCATGGCCGGCATTGTTTCAGCAATAGCCATTCAATATACAGTAATTGCATAATGTAATTACCTCTCCATATAGTGGTTTTCATTGTTTGTGTTGGAGTCAAACTGCCTGTAAATGCACAGGAAACAAAGTGTGCAACAGTTACTGTTTACTGTCATTTTATCTCATCATCATCAGCCTGTTCCTCTTCTAACACTATATGAGAGCAGTTTTTAACTACTGCAAATGCAAACTGAACATTTCCACTGTTGTTGCTACTTCACATTAAAAGCATTCATTTGGAGAAAGACAGAGTGGCTTTTATTGTGAAACAGGAAGTGTAATGTATATTATCACAGATGTTATCACTGACCAAGACTGTAATGGAAGGAATGACTATATTAGCTGCTACTGGCATAACACACCCAAATCTTTTACTGAGCTGTCAGAAGTTTAGCTGCATTGTGGGTAATGCTAGGCAACAGGTTTTGACAGGGAAGAAGAATTTGGGTTGAGAAAGAATGATATGTTTTTTGTTGTTGTTGTTGTTTTTTTTAGATCAAGTCTGACAACAATAAATCAGCTGAGTTCTCTTTTTAGGGTCCAGTGTGTAAAACTATATTTTCATTAGTGTATAATTACCTGAAAATAAGATTTGTTGTGTTTTTGTTACCTTAGAATGAGCCCTTCACTGTATGTCTACAGAGGGCATGGTGTTCTTCCTGTTAGGTTCAGAGTTTGGCCAGGACCCCAGACGCAGAGAGCGAGATAAAGCAGTTCTCAAAGAGTTTATTGTTTCACAAAAAAGCAAAAAACAACGGAAGGCGAGGGCAGGTGCTGGACGCGGTCGGCTGGCTGGCGCAGCGGGGTCGGCAGGAGGGGAACCGTGCTGGCGAAGGATCAGGAGCATGAGAGCTGCACCCACGGTCGGAAGAGGAACTGAAGGCTGCACAAAAACACTGTTGATTAGAGTCACGAAGGAAAAAACACCAAAAATCCACTAGAAAGCTTGCTGCGCTACATTACCGACAACGACTGAATAGTCCGGCACAGGAGTGGAGACTAGGCCAAGCTCATATACCCGGGGAAGTGCACTGATGAGAGCCAGGTGCGTCTCATTATGCTGAGCCAGCCAATGACCGCCGCCGCTGCCACACACACTGCCCTGGAAGGAAAGGGGAGGGGGGAAAAAGGGAAACAAGGAAAACCGAAACACCAAGAACACCAAAACAAATCCAAAAAACTCAACAACCATGACATTACCCCCCCCTCAACGGACGCCACCCGGCGGCCTGCCAGGCTTGCCAGGAAAGTCCCTGTAAAAGTCATTAATAAGGTCCGGATCCAGAATAAAAGAACGGGACACCCATGACCGTTCTTCCGGACCATACCCCTCCCAGTCCACCAAAAACTGGTATCCCCGGCCCCGTCTGCGGACGTCCAGCAACCGCCGGACAGTGTAGGCAGGGTGGTCATCAATGAGCCGGGGGGGTGGAGGGGGTTCGGCCGGAGGGCACAGAGCACTGGTGGACACAGGCTTCAACAGGGAAACGTGAAAGGCCGGGTGAACATTAAGGGCTGCGGGCAATTTGAGTCTCATCACACTGGGATTGATTACCTTCTCAATTTCAAAAGGACCGATGTACCTGGGGGCTAGCTTCCTGCTCTCCGTCTGCAGAGGGAGGTCGCGTGAGGAAAGCCACACCTTTTGACCCGGCTGATAGTGGGGGGCAGGAGCGCGACGTCTGTCCGCCAATCGTTGATTGCGAGCCGCAGTCCGCGTGAGAGCCGCCCTTGCCTCCCGCCAGACCCGCCGTGCCCGCCGGAGGTGCTCCTGAACGGACGGAACTGCCACTTCGGTCTCCTGGATGGGGAAGAGGGGAGGTTGGAAACCCACAGAGGCCATAAAGGGGGACATACCTGTGGCTGAGCTGACCAGAGAGTTGTGGGCGTATTCCACCCAGGGAAGATGGGTGGACCAGGAGGCGGGATGTCTAGCGGTGACGCACCGGAGAGCTGACTCGAGGTCCTGGTTGGCCCGCTCCGTCTGGCCGTTGGTTTGGGGGTGGTATCCAGACGAGAGGCTGGCTGAAGCTCCCAGAGCCTGGCAGAAGGCCCTCCAGACCTGGGAGGAGAACTGGGGACCCCGGTCCGAAACTATGTCCTGAGGTATACCATGAAGTCTGAACACATGTTGGACGAGGAGGTTGGCCGTCTCTAGGGCTGAGGGGAGTTTGGGCAGAGGAACAAAATGCACAGCTTTGGAAAAACGATCAATAATGGTAAGAATTACTGTGTTACCCTCTGACGGTGGGAGTCCAGTGACGAAGTCCACTGCAACATGAGACCAAGGGCGATGGGGGATGGGTAGTGGACGTAGGAGGCCAGCAGGAGTCTGGTGGGAGGATTTGTTGCGGGCACAGACGGAGCAGGCGGAAACATACTCCTTGGTGTCAGACGTTATGGAGGGCCACCAGAAACTGCGTCGGAGCAAGGAGAGGGTGCGATGAAACCCAGGATGACAGGCGACTTTGGAAGCATGTCCCCACTGGAGCACAGGAGTTCTGGCGGCGGGTGGAACAAACATCCGGTTGGGAGGGCAGCTCTCGGGAATGGGTTGATCTTGTTGAGCCTCCTGCACGACTTGCTCAATCTCCCACCTGGCCGCCCCCACCACGCAGGAGGAAGGGAGGATGGTCTCCACAGGTGTGTCTTCCACCGGTGGAGTAAACAGTCTGGATAAGGCGTCGGGCTTAACATTCCTGGAACCAGGGCGGTAGGTGAGGGAGAACCGGAACCGACCCAAGAACAGGGCCCACCGAGCCTGCCGGGAGTTTAGTCGACGTGCAGACCGTAGATAGGAGAGGTTCTTGTGGTCAGTCCATACCGTAAAAGGGTGCGTGGAACCTTCCAACCAATGCCTCCACTCCTGGAGAGCCAAGACCACAGCGAGGAGCTCCCTGTTGCCCACGTCGTAATTTTTCTCTGCTGGGGTGAGCCGACGAGAGAAGAAGGCACAGGGGTGCATTTTGTGGTCAACTGGGGAGCGTTGAGAGAGGACAGCCCCTACCCCAGAGTCAGAGGCGTCGACTTCGACCACGAACGGTAATGCAGGATCTGGATGGGAAAGCACAGGTGCAGAGGTAAACAGGCACTTTAATCGGTCGAAGGCAGCATCGGCTGCCTGCGACCACACAAAGGGGAGCTTGGAGGAGGTCAATTGAGTGAGTGGGGCCGCTACTTGGCTGTAATTGCGAATGAACCTCCTGTAAAAATTTGCAAACCCCAAAAACCTCTGGAGGTGTTTTCTGGTGGCGGGGACAGGCCACTCGGCCACCGCTTGAACTTTGGCCGGATCCGCCTTCAGCTGTCCCCTTTCCACCACGAACCCCAAAAAACTGACAGATGTGACATGGAATTCGCATTTCTCTGCTTTCACAAAGAGTCTATTCTCTAATAGTCTTCTTAAAACCAGCTTTACATGCTGGACATGTTCATCAAGGTCTCTGGAAAAAATCAAGATGTCGTCTAAATAAACAAACACGAACCTATTAAGCATGTCCCTTAAAACGTCATTGATCAAAGCCTGGAAAACAGCTGGTGCATTGGTCAGACCAAAGGGCATAACCAGGTACTCGAAATGTCCCAGGGGGGTGTTGAACGCCGTTTTCCACTCATCTCCTTCCTTAATCCTGATGAGGTGGTAGGCGTTACGGAGATCTAGCTTGGAGAAAATGGTTGCTTGGTGCAAGGGGCCAAAAGCGGAATCAATCAGAGGGAGTGGGTACTTATTTTTCACTGTAATGTCATTTATCCCCCTGAAGTCTATACAAGGGCGCAGGGTTTTGTCTTTCTTTTCAACAAAGAAAAAACCCGCTCCCACTGGGGAAGAGGAAGGGCGGATTAGCCCCGCAGCTAACGAGTCTGTGATGTACTGCTCCATGGACTCTCTTTCAGGCTTGGACAAATTGTACAGTTTTTGAGATGGAAATGGGGCTCCAGGGAGCAGTTCAATGGCACAGTCATAGGGACGGTGTGGGGGAAGAGAAAGCGCTTTGTCCTTGCTAAAAACCTCCTGAAGATCATGGTACATGGGGGGAATGGAGGACAAGTCAATAGGTTCGGTAGGCACAGGTGGCGAGGAGGCACTGGAGGGAATGGCAGAGTGAAGACAATGGGAATGACAGAACGTACTCCAATTGGTAATGGCCGAGGCGGACCAGTCAATATGGGGGTTGTGCAACTTTAACCAGGGGAGCCCCAGAACCAGAGGTGAAGTGGGAGAGGGAATGATTAACAGCGAAATTACTTCCTGATGATTACCAGAGAGCAGCAGGGTCACAGGGGCAGTACGGTGGGTGACACTAGCCAGTAATTGTCCACTCAGGGTGAGAACGTTCCTAGGCTCAGGGAGAGGCTCAATAGGAAGGTTCGCTTGACTACACAGTTCAGAGTCAATAAAATTGTCATCAGCTCCACTATCGACCAGTGCCTGCAGTGGTATCGTGTTATGTGGGAGTCTGAGCATACCTTGTAGTTGAACTCGGGTGGAGGGAGAGGAGGAAGAGATAGTACGGCTCACCAGCGCCCCCTCCGTGGCTGATGAGCCTCCCCTTTTGGCAGTTGAGGACAGGTGGCGAGGAAGTGGCCAGGCTGACCACAGTAGATGCATAGCCGGTGCAGTAATCGGCGCTCCCGTTCTGCGGGAGACAGTCTGGCTCGACCCAACTGCATGGACTCCTCTTCGTTAGGGACGGAGGAAAAACCCGCACGAGGAGCGGGAGCAGGCACGGGGGTGAGGTCCCGGGGAATCCCGCGTTGCGGAGTGGACACCGGAGGGTAGTTGGAAACCACAGGAGGAGGGGCGCCCTGTCTCCCTATTCTCTCCCTGCATCTCTCACGTAGCCGGTTATCGAGTCTAATGGCTAATGAGATTAATTCGTCAAGAGACTGGGTCTCGTCTCGTGCTGCCAATTCGTCCTTAATATTATCAGCTAATCCCAAGAGAAAAACACTTTGCAATGCGCGCTCATCCCAGCCGCTTTCGGCTGCCAAAATGCGGAAGTCGATAGCGTACTGGGAGACTGGCGCTGTACCCTGGCGGAGGGAAAGGAGCCGGCTGCTGGCTTCTTTCCCTTGGACCGGGTGATCAAAAACCTTGCGCATCTCATTAACAAAAGAGGAATAAGACTGAGTTACCGCCGAATTAGTGGAGATAGCCAAAGCCCAGGAGGCAGCCCGATCTGTTAACAAACTCATAATGAAGGCAATTTTCGATCTATCTGTGGCGTAAGTCTGGGATTGCTGTTCAAACACTAAAGTACACTGAAGCAAGAACTGACTACATGCCCCTAAATCTCCCGAATACCTGACCGGGGTGGGGATGTATGGTTCCCGGGAGAGGACGGGTGGAGGAGCCGGAGTCGCCAAGGAGGGAGCCGAGGAAGGAGGAAGATTCCCAGGAGGAGCCAAACTGGGGATCTGACTGACGGCCTGATCCATGCGGCTGCCGAGCTGGGATACGCTGGTCACCAGGGTCTGGAGAACGCCTTGGATCTCGTGGATGGCTTCCCCCATCTGGCCAACACGTGCTCCTTGAGAGGATAGCGCCTGCCGTAATTTATCTGTCTCCGCGGGGTCCATGATTTGGCCGGACTATTCTGTTAGGTTCAGAGTTTGGCCAGGACCCCAGACGCAGAGAGCGAGATAAAGCAGTTCTCAAAGAGTTTATTGTTTCACAAAAAAGCAAAAAACAACGGAAGGCGAGGGCAGGTGCTGGACGCGGTCGGCTGGCTGGCGCAGCGGGGTCGGCAGGAGGGGAACCGTGCTGGCGAAGGATCAGGAGCATGAGAGCTGCACCCACGGTCGGAAGAGGAACTGAAGGCTGCACAAAAACACTGTTGATTAGAGTCACGAAGGAAAAAACACCAAAAATCCACCAGAAAGCTTGCTGCGCTACATTACCGACAACGACTGAATAGTCCGGCACAGGAGTGGAGACTAGGCCAAGCTCATATACCCGGGGAAGTGCACTGATGAGAGCCAGGTGCGTCTCATTATGCTGAGCCAGCCAATGACCGCCGCCGCTGCCACACACACTGCCCTGGAAGGAAAGGGGAGGGGGGAAAAAGGGAAACAAGGAAAACCGAAACACCAAGAACACCAAAACAAATCCAAAAAACTCAACAACCATGACACTTCCATGTTGCACAGCCTTGTGTCTACAGTAGCCCAGAATGGACAAACCAAACACTGGATCCAGATATGGCATTTTGCATTTTTTGTGAGATTCACGTCACCATATCCTACACATTTTCCTACACGGGAAGGTGAGGCAAGCAGTAGTCACTTGGTTGCAATCTGTGACTCATGACTGGACACCACTAAATCCTACACATTGGTCCTTTAAGAACTAAGGGATGTGACCAAAAATTAAGCACTGTGTATGTGTCTGTGGATATGAGCGTGAACGTAAAATATCACATTATTTCACAAGGTGAAATCTGATATATTCTCATGATTTTGTCATAATACAACAACAAAGATGGTGGAGTATATCTGGCGTCTATACTGCAACAAAGGCCTTCACTTTCAAGACATAATTAAGATCTTGATCAGCAGCTACGAGTCACAGTAGTACCATCTTTTTATAACCAGAACATGAATTTTTAAAGTATGAGTGTAGGAGTGTATACAGGTGTCACATAAGGAAGCAGAAGCAGTCCATAACTCTGACAGTCACTGCCTGACATTTCCCATCATGCTGCACAGACAGCTAAACCTATAATCCGGCAGCGTTACACGTTCTTTAAGTCAGCACAACAGGATATACTGGCTTTTCTTTTTTTAATAGGAAACATTATGGCTGTTATTAAGATACTTTTTAAATAGGTCATAAAATCTGTGTGCAACTGATTTGTGTCAAGTGTCAAGTTTCAAAACTTGATTACACAGTTGCACAGGTACAGGGTGCAGTTTTGCATGTACTGTGTGCAGTGGCTTGCTTGATTATGCTGTTCCTCTGAGATGTGAGGTGGGAGGAATAATCCAAACATTAAGAAGCTCCTACACAGATTAAAAGAGGCCTGTCATCGAATGCTCACTGAATAATTTCCAACGGTGAGACAAGAAGAACGGCAACAAAATGAAAATCTTTAATATCAGCTCTATAGCCAAACATATAATTTCTGTGCAGTGCTACTTTCTCTACGACATTAAACCTTTAGTAGGAAATCACTGAGAAGAGTGCGGGCACAAGAGCTTAGTGTGTTTAAAGCTCCACAACTGTGCCGTGTTGTACGCCCATGAAGTGGTGAGGGAGATTGAACTCAGCCTCAGGAAATGAGAGCTCTGCCCCGACGTCACCTTTCACTGGTCACCTTCACCTTCTCGACAACCCTTAGCGTCCTTGGAGGGGATGAATTGTTTGCCCACAGCAGACAAATATGAGCAGCCATTCACCACAACTGTTCAGATAACATCCACAGTCTGACAGTGGACAGGGCCTCAACATGATTCACAAGAGCAGCAACAGTAAGCATTTAAAATTTCAGACTTCCCCGGAGCCTCAAGACAGAGTTATACCTCTTCATTAGGTTTTGTTGCACTGCCTCCTCAGTGTAACCATCATTCTAGCAAGATCAGTCCATGTTTCTGGTGCTGGCAGTATTTGTTGACAGTGACAACATGTAGCAGGATGAAGAAAATGAAAATTACTCTCCTACATAGTAACGCTAGGCAAATTTGCATTTACATATTCAGGCCCAGAGCGAGGATTTCAGACATACTGACGTCACAAGGCTAAATTCCTCCAGCACAGAGCAGTCCTGTCTATAAAATGCATTTTTTTTCATTTAACTGAATTATACTTGTTTATAAATTTGACCTCCACATGTTTTAAAGCTGTCATGTCATTACTAGGAACAGAACTCTAACTGATGGAGTATTTCTGCACCAAAGGTGCAATATGGAAGCCTCTAGCATTCGAAAATGAGCACTGCAGTCCAAATAACAAGCTGGAGCCATAGACAGTATATTAAGTAGATTTAATCCATATTTAATATACAATCTGTGCTTGAAGCTAGTTGTTTCCCTTAGTCCCGTCCTCCCCAGGCTTGAAGCTCAGGCTGGTTAGTTGCAGTCTGCAGGAACACTGAACCTACGCACAACGCCAGATGAACCAACATTATACTTTGACAATGACAAGAGATGACAACTCCGCCACTGTAAGCTGATTAGCTGTTTATGACTGTCAGTTGTCTGTCAATGTAAAGCTGTTATTCTGAAAACAAAAGCTCCCTGCTCCGAAAATACACCGTGGAGTTGGAGTTCAGTGACTGCTTGTCTTAAAGGAGCAACATGTAGCAATAGCATGTGCAGCAGTCCAAATAGTGCGCTGGAGCCAAAGACTGTTATTAATTCTATTTAATATACAATCTATGGTTTAAGTGAGTTGTTTGCCCCATCCTCCCACAGACAGGCTCTGCAGACTGCAGGAGGAAGGAGCGCAGGACACATGCAGTATGGTAAATTGACAATATCAGGTGACGGCGAGTCCTGCACTGTGAGCTGATCAGCTGTTTATAACTGTTACTGTCTATCAATCCAAAGGTACGCCTGTTATCCTGGAAACAAAAGCCCACTACTCTGAAAATACACACTCTGGAGTTGGAGTTCAGTGACTGCCTGTCTCACTGACTGCCAGACTCCATTAGCATATTGCTCAATTTAACCGTCACCATCTGATCCTTCGAAAAGATTATTAATGATTTCTTACAACTCATAAACAGACACTTACTCAGTGACAATTTGGCATTAATCTGAACTCCAGCATGAATTATTACAGTAAGCATATTCCTTATTTTTCCTTTAACACCAGAATCTGGCTTCTAAAATGTAAATTACATTTAAGTATTGAATATAAACTCATCAAGTCAGCCAGAAACCTAGTAAATCAATTTCCACTTCAGTCCCTCTCACTGTGATTAGAACACAAGATACCAAAGTAATTAAAAGAATGTAAACTTAACATTAGAGTCAGTGGGTTAAATTAATTAACTAAAACTATAAGTCAAAATCAACCATGCACATGTCTACAGGGGGGACCACTGAAACAGTTTGAGTGGTCCCAGCCACTCCCAGATGTCAGCCATGATGGGGGTAACAAAAGACAGGTCTCACTCCTGTCACTTTAGGCCCATTCGGTGAACAGCTGAGGCATGGAGGGTGGCAGGAAAACAAGCTGTGGGTGCATTTATCACAATCTACTGCTCCTGCAGTCTGTAGTAGCTTTTAGTAGAAAGAGAAAAAGCTGGATGAGAAGCTGGGGTAATAGAATAATTTTGCATGAGCAAAGACGGACAAGAGGGCATCATTGTCATTGCCGATGTGGGTAGCATGGAGTCATCTTCTTTTGCCAGGGGTAGGAGGGCCGGCCCCCCGAACACATCCTTTCTGGCACAGAAGGTCGTCACTATCATTGTGTTCCGACTGCAGCTCCAGGGAGTAACCAAAATATCTGTAACACTGCCGGCACCTCTCTGCAAAAAGAACAGTCTAGCTCGTCCACTACACATGTGTTTAGCGCTGAGGCACTAGAAGCATTGCTCATGGGGATAAGCAATTGCCTGCAGACCCAAGGATGACAGCTAATGGCGTTTCAGACCAAGCTGTCCTTGGCTACGCTTTTGCTTCTGCAGGTAAAGAGAAGCGGATGCAGGATAGAGGTGTTCTTATATAGATATAGTCATAATATTATGAGCTGAAAAAGTCCTTTTATGACACTTACTTTCATTTTAAGGCTGCACACATTAACATTTCTAATTAAAAATTGGTCGAATTATGTGCATAATGACAGTGGCTGCTTGTAATGAACCCACAGATATTTGTCACCCTCTCTGCAGTACCCCGGCGTCTAAGTGTGACAAGTTTAAACATAGCTAATACACTAATAGTCTATTTTAAGTTAAACATATAGTCAGTGCATGGTCTGTAATGCTCTTAAAGGGACAGTTCACCACAAAATCAAATATGTTTTTCCCCCTGGCCTGTAGTGCTATTTATCCATCAATATTGTTTTGGTGTGAATTGATTTGATTTGACGATATCGGCTGTAGAGATTTCTGCCTCTCCAATACAATGGAATTAGATGAAACTAGTCCAGTGGTGCTCAAAGCCCAAAACACTACATCTGAAAAATTCAACAGTAATGTCTCTTTCCAAAAATCATGATCAAGATAATCCACAGACCTTGTTGTGAGCAGTTTCATGTAGGAACTACTTTCTTCCTAATAGAAAGAAAATATTTCCTACATGAAACTGCTCACATTGATATCTGTGGATTATCTTGGGTAACTGGGTCATGATTTTTTGGAAAAGGTATGTATTGTTTTTTGGTGCTCCAAAACTCTGACACAAAATGTGATACATGTAGTTTACACAGTAAAATTGTCACAGTTTGTTTAGATTTAGGCCACAAAACTACTTGTTTAGGTTTAGGAAAAGTTGTTGTTTGGGTTAAAATAACCACATTATGATTCACACATGACTCAAACCCCAGTCTCCCGCCTAAAAGTCCAGTGCTTGTTTGAGCCGTCCATCCACCCCACTTCCTCCAAATACAGACTTTCTCACTTCTTTAACTTCCTCTGTCATGCTCACTGTGTGGTGGCACAGGGCATCACCTAACAACAAACAGGCATATCAGTCAGAATAAGCTGCTTGCACAATCAACCAACACGCACATTTTTCTGGTGAGGATGGGCTGTTTGGTTCAGTCTCACAGCTCTCATCATTGCTTTCCAGCAGCAGCAGACAGCTGTTTTCAGCAAAAAACAGTCTGATGAACCCAGTGTACATGACCTGCTCAGCACCAAATAAAGTTAGGGACTAGCTGCTGAATGTGACTAAAGACTAAAAGACTAAAACCAATAAAAGTAGACTGCACAATACACAACTCCAAATGAATGCTAATGTTGCTCTGTTTCTGGATGTGGATGTGGATGTGTAAGGCATTGTTTGTCTCTCTCGCTCTCTCTCTCAGCTGTTGCTTGAGAAAGTTGCCTCAGTTAACTTGGACAAACTGTTGGTTTGTGGCTTTATTAGCTAGCTAACTACCCATGGTGCTAATTTAGCAATGCAACTGAAGTGAAAAACATGGAACTCTGCTGTCTTATTCAAGATACCCTCCATCTGTGCTCTGTGTGCAAGCCAGATGTGTTCACAACAGGACCTGGTAGCTACCTGAGCAGATAATTATAGCTAACTGACAAGCTTACACTCCATGAAAACCAACTCATTTAGATGCATCAGTGATGATCAGTTTAAAGTAAAAGAACAGCAGAATTTCTTTTTTAGCCGATATGAGAGGATGAATCCTGTTTTGTATTACCAGACATAGTGCGAGACAGTGCACCTGCCATGCACCCACGTTACTGTATTTTGGATAAAGATGTCCACAAATAAGTTCAAACTGTCCCACGAATTTCCACAATTCATAAGAATTGTACCCGATGAGTTTTAACATTCGTGTTGTGGATATTTCAATGCCATTGGACCATCTGGTCACGAACATGTTGGAAAGGTGATTCATGAAAAATGCCATCTGCCCCTCTGGTGCTTTAGTCAGACAGTATACTATTGCTATTTCTGAAACAGCGCTAAGCATGACAGATTCCTCAGGAACATGTGAGTTTCCCACCACCTCCTCACTTAAAATCCTGAGCTCTGCTGATGACAATTCTGACAGCCGTCATATCCACAGCAAACTCACAAGTCGGCAAGAAAGCCAGCATGCTGTGTGATAAATCTGCATTACTGGGGTAAAGAAATCATTTTTATCAAGTCCGTATTAATTTGAAGTAAATAAAGTCAGCACACGCAGGCTCGTGACAAGCAAAGCCACTCTTGAGTCAATGTTTAATGTTTTAAGTGATTGAGCTGAGCATAATCAAACTGTCTGGAGCTGAATGAGCCACATCTGCAGCTGCTTCAGTCTCTTTCTGTTTTATAAGTGCTTTTCATCTCGGAAAAGGCAATTCCAGTGTTATAGTTTGGACTCTGAGACAGTCACTTTTCCCTTTTAGCATGCTTGATTTGCTCTCTGTGATTAATCCATTACTTTTTCCATGGGACTTGTGTTGATAAAGTCAGAGTCCCAAGCCCGAGGCAGAGCTGGAATAACGGGGTGGTTGGCCCAGTCTTCATCACAGCAACAGTCAAGGTTCCTCCTAGGTTCTTTGATGTGGGCGGCTCTGAATAAGCAGGTGGGTGGACTGGAAATATGTTCATTAAACAGCACTGGAATGACTACAGCAACTACTTTGATCTGGAAAGAGAGAGAGGCATAACGTAGAAAGAGTGGGATGGGGGAAAGAAGATCTCCTTGATCATGAAAAGAAAAGTTCATTTTGTTTTGGAGAATTTTTCGGTACTTTTAGTTATTACTTGAATTTTATATCAAATTGAATTACTTTAAATGATTTTAATGCTTTCAATATTATGATCATATTGCAATTTAAACGGCATTGTGTCATCAATGTGGAGCCTCCCTCTTTTGAAGCCCTTTTCACGTTCAACTGTAATAATTTGAATAAAAAGTAATCTTGATTTGAACCTGGTGGATTGCTGATACCGCCGAATTAGTTCAGATTATTTGAAGTGCATGAGTCACTTATCAAGTGAAAAGCTATTACTTACAGTAACAGCACTGAATCTAAGCTATGTACTGCTATGGACAGGGTCAGCAGTGACACATATTTTAGCTGCTTAAAGGAAGGCCACCAAAAAAAATCAATATTGGATTAAGTGTATGCTATATTTAGAATATTTTCACTGCTTTGCCATGGTGTCAGATAGTCTTTTCTGATGGGAAACAACCGTTATTTCAGACAAGTATCGCAGTCTTATTCTCAACCAAACTCCATTGACAAGGGAAGTCGCTGGTCTACCGCTGCCTCGATCGGTCAGTTTTTTGTGTCAGTTACTGACTTCAGTGTTTTAAAAGATTAGTTTGAAGTCACAGAAGTCTCACAATAACTCAAACAAACTAAGAGATGACGTTAACAGTAGACCAGCAATTCACATGTTCTGCAAGATAAAATGACAGATTTCATCAGTGCAGTCTGGTTGAGTGAAAGGACGGAATGTTTAACTTGTATAAACAGCATTTACCTGTTGAAAAAGGCTGTCTAACAGCAAGGTAAAGTAGTGAACATATTCTAAAAATATCATACACTTAAACTGATATTGATTTTTTTAGGTGGGCCCTTTTTAAGTGACAAAAAAGATTTAAATTGCTGACCCTGCACCTCTTTGCTTCTCCTAACTAGAAGCACAGTGACTGCCATCTACTGTTGTGATCCAAACTGTCCCTTTAACCACCCCACATCCCGAGGTCATTAAAAAAAAACTGTGACAGTATAACCAGTCTACACATTTTCCCTTAACTGGAACACCAGCTGAAATGTGAGTATTTCCCTTCACACTGAACATTGCAACACGATACAGCATGCAGGCCGAGAGTAGCTGTGCCTTTGCCGATTAGTGTCACAGATTAGTGTACCTTATCAAGTCATTTAACTCTCACCTCATCACTTATTTAAACTCATTTAAAGTGATTCCTTGCAACAATTTGAGTCTGACTGACCAGATCCAACAAAGCTTAGAGGACAGTGCTTTGAGAAGATTTGAGCTGAATGGATAAACTGCTAAACTATAAACTTTAGTGGAAATGATCGTTGAGAAAGACCTCAGACAAATGAGACCAGGTGACTGCAGGTTGAAACACTTTGACTGGCTGGACAACCTGGGTTTAAGAACAATCACAGTTTCAAGGGGCTTCATGCTTAAGTCCAAAAAACTGGGAAAACTACACCCACCATACTTAGAGAGTTAATGAGTACAAAAAAAAAAAAACTCCCACTGTCCCGTCAAGCGTATTAAAATAATTGATAGCTACACCAAATACGTGAATGAAGAATATAAAGACAATGCAGCCAGACTTCCACTGACCAACTACTACCTCCTACTTCCTAACTATCCTCCATCTGATCTCCGTGTGTTGCCAATTTCCAAGTCCCCTGCTCCATGAAACACAGTCAGCGTTCAGAGCTAATAGGCTACTGCTATATGATGGAAAACTTTGAGAAAGTTGGACTATGCAGTAAGGCAGCAGGGTTCTTTGGGTCAATTTGTGGATCAAAATAATAAATATTCAACAAGTAACTTTTGGAAAACTCAAAGAATAAACATGCATCTGTCTGCTAGAGACACTATACACTGACCCAGCTTCATTAGCCATTTTGCAGATTTTGCCATTTTACTATCTGAAGGTCAATTAAGGCCTATCTGATGACTCTGACTGTCTTAAAATGTTTGACAAGCTCACAGTTTTTAGACCAATAGGCCTGGATGCTTTTTTAAAAGGCTGACTCCCCACTGTTTAAGCATGCATGAGATTTTGTGTGCAGTGGACTCAACGTGAGAAACAAATGTTTGAAAAATTGCTAACAATAATTCAGTGTTGCATGAGAGGAGCCTTTTGACCCTTTTCCTTCACTTTCCATCTGGAAATGAGTAGCGTGTTACCACGTTACAACTTGAACTTGTGAAAGTGTGTTAATTCCTGTAGGTGCACTGTGCAGTAAGTGATTTTCATGGTGGAAGGCTAAAAATACCCTTCACTATAATATTTTCTATAGTCTTTGCTTATTCTGCTGTGAGAAGAGTGGGAGTATGGAACTGCTGTGGCAGTTTGTACTGAGTGTGGTGTGTAGATGCCTGAGTGTCGGCGATGGCTGTTTGCTTGACTTGGAGTTTCATTAATCAGTGATCAAGGACACACAAAAAAGTGGAGTCACCGACAATATACTGATAGTTTGGAGGAGGAAAATCTATCTGGTTGACTTTCAACTGAGAAACGTCTTATTCAACCTTTGTGAAAAGACAGTCCAGCACAGAAAGAGTTTTCAGTTTCTGACTTGTTCCCCAGAGGCCCTTCATGCGGTGTGTATACAGACTAACAACTAGAGGAGACCAGGGAGTGTTGTAACACTGACAGTGTTACACTAGTTAATGTGCCGCAGCAAATCCATCGATGTGCTATATTCCTATTTAATTTTTGAGTTCATGGGTGGCATGTCTCTGTGAGCAACACTGTGGATTTTTCAACCAAATAAATGAGTTTCAGCAAAGAAAGTAAACTGTTTTATCAAGATAATTCTTGCGTACTTTTCATTGTATTGTAGATACAAGAGTTTGACTTACATAACCTGAAGAAGCATGTTCTCTAGTCAAATGTGATGCTCTGCATTCAAGGTACCATCAAGCCTACATGCTACAGTTAGCTATGTGATGGCTGTTTGGTTGGGGATAGTGGTAACAGTTCATTAAAGCTGCTACAAGGAACTTTCGTATTTTGTTGTTTTTGAAGCCCCTGTGGACAAAAACAGTAGTGTTTCCACTGTAATAACCATAATATATAATTTAAAAAGTGAAATGATTTGATTAAAAATCTCCTGCTTTTTACGTGCCTGACCTACTTCTCACTGTAACTTTGTCTGGTAAGATGTCCAACCCAGTGGCAGGCATCAAGAACAACCATGAAGAAGTCGGGTCTTCATGAATGGTCTTGTCAACTTATGTGGGTCATATGAAAATCTCCCTGTAGTAGCTTTAAAATGATGAGAATGTCTGCAGTGTGCACATGGAACACTTTGCAAACTCAAGGCCAAAAGAAGTTTGGGTGAAGTTTGTATTTTGTCAGTTCTGGATCCACAAAGTCTGCAGCCTACCACAACTATGAGTGATTGAAAGCTCGGCCTATTTGACACATACACATTCAAAATAAGTGTTGTTTTTTTTTCACTTTTAACTAACTGTTGATCATTTTTCTTCAATTAAGTTCTTTGATAAATTGGATAGTGTAGCAAATAACCTGTCAACCTGTTACATCCCCAGGTATTATTACAACTCACCCCAGTAGTGGGGTAGGTTGTTACAATGGACATCTTTGTATTTAACTTTAACTCACATAATCTTTGACTGTATAGTAGACATCCAAGTGTGATTTATTCGTATTAGACAAATATGGGTACCATGTAATCAAGGTTTGAGGGATTAACATGAACAGCCATTGAGTTTGATGCTTAAACAAAAAGTGTTGCTACTATCCCTCATCTCCCCTACACCTACAAATTCTTAGAAAATATAAAACAACAATGTGAAACAGCTAGTTAAAGCTACGAAACAGTTGCAGTTTAATACTGAGGCCTCTATTTGACATACATAAGCAAATAAGACCATCCACAAGAAGACTGGCTGTTTCTACACAGTTATTCTTAATGGCTGCTTCCAGGTCAGATTCTCTGTGAAATCAGATGGAGGCTGTGTTTGCATTTTCCCAGTTAAAGTTGCAGTGAGTAGTGCGTTACCTAGCAGGAGGTTTTAAGGGGAGGTTTTTAATCAAATAATTTTATTTTTGACGTTATATTTTGGGGTTAGAAACACAACCGTCTTTGATAGTGCTCACGGGTCTCCATATTTACAAAATATGAAAGTTCTTTGCTGTAGCTTTAAGCTAAATTCAGTTCACTTGAAAACTGACAGATGGAGAAAGAGAATGAGACGTGACAGACAGACAGAAATGTGACTTTGATGTGGAATCAGGAAGGGAGACACTGATAAAGACATAGACAGAGAGAGAAGAGGGGTGTCTGGCAATGCCTGCATAGCCTGAGCTCCAATTAGAGTAATGCAGAACAGAGGAGGAGGTGCTATGCGTGTGTGAGTGTGTGTCTGTGTGTGTGTGTTAGGGGGAGATCAGGTGGAAACGAGGTCACTCTCTCCTCCCTGATATATTTACAACCCAGCATGAATGCCCTGACCAAAAAAATGGACGATGGTGACGGCCCAGGGAAAAAAAAAAAACAAAAAAAAAAACATCCTCCTGATGTGGGGCCTGCTGACTTGACAAAATGAAAAAGTGTGCGTCTGTCCCTTCCCAATGTCAGAGAGCAGCAGAGCCTGGATCCATCATCACCTGAGCGGGGGAGATAATAAGAAGCCTCATCTGCCCTTTCCCCATCCTCCAGATCATTATCATAATTCTGTATTAATCAGCGCCGCCTCCGCCACTCAGCAGCAGAGATCTAAAAATGACCCAAAACTTTGACTCTGCCTCCTCCTGCTCTCAGAGACGGAGATGTGAAGGTTTTGGGGATGGAGTAGGTGCTGAAATATCCCAAGGATTGTGATCCCACTCCTGGTATAAAAAAGGGAAGCCTTTGATGTGGCAATGGAGTTGTGTTCTAATGAGGCTCGTTACACAGCGATCTGTCCCTGCCAGACTAGAGGTGGCATCACAGAGCGGCAGCCAGCCTGCTAAAACACTCCTGCTGTTCTCGGTTTGTTCAGCCAGGCTCTATCACAGCCGGCCCAGTGCTACACTTTGTGGCTGTACATCCACACTTTCAATTATTCATCGGCCCACAGCACCTTGCAAACAGAGACGGGGATGCACATCAGCGCTCAACATCTCTCATTCTGAAACTGATTTTATGGTTAACCCCATAGTTAACCTGCTTGCAAGTGTAAAAATGCTTGAAAATCTTTTGGTCCAGTCAAGGGCTTACCACTGTTATATTTTGCATCATTATATACTCAACAAAAATATAAATGCAACGCCTTTGTTTTTGCTGTCATTTTTCATGAGTTGAAGTAAAAGATGTAAGACTTCATCTGTGCACGCAAAAGGTTTATTTCTCTCGAATTTTAAACAGCAGGATTATTGCACAGGTGTGCCCTGGACTGGTCACAATAAAAGGCCACTCTAAAATGTGCAATTTTATTCTGAAAAAAAGGCATTTATTAGACACTGAACTATTGCTAATTTCACATAGGGCAACAGAGACATTTTTTTCCCAGCAGGGCAAAGTCATGACCCACTCTGCCTCTGATTGGCTAGTACTTGTTGTTTCTGTTAGTTGGGTTGTTCAGGTTCAGGCATGAGGAGTGATTGGTTAGGATTAAGGTAAAAATATCAGGATAAGCCAGAGTATGAGGGGGATGACTTTGCCCTTCTGAAAAAAAGAAACTGACATCTATAGCCCCATGTGAAAAACTGTAGCTATAGTTCAGTCTGTTTACCTCCACCAGGCAAAAGTCTAGAGGGTATCACAGACTGATCAGCCAAATTTTTGTGCACATTCATGTCTATATGCTGAAAGACCGCTGTGATTCAGAATTTTTTGGGGAAAAAAAACTTTATGGCTCCATGGCCAGAGGCAGTATGTTTTCAGGTCATCCCAATCCTCTGAATGCAATATATCAAGAAGGCACTGAGGGAATTTCTTCATACTTGGCACAAATGACAAAGGTCAAAGGTTAAGGTCACTGTGACCTCATGTCCATCCCACTCTTATAAACACAATATCTCAAAACACAATATCTCATAACACAGCGAAGGTCGCTGTGACCTCACAAAACACGTTTTTGGCCATAACTCAGAATTCACACAGTAATTCTGACACAGTTTTACAAAAGCAGTGCTGCAAAGTAACTACTTACATGCAACTAGTTACATGTAAGTATATTACAGAATAAATGTAGTTGTAATCTATCACAGAAAATAAAATCACAATTTTGGAGATTACAAAGTGGTTCCATCCAAACATCCTTTCAGGTTGCCCAGCAGGGAGATCTGCACTCTACTGAGTGCACTCCTCTAGTTTCAAGATAAAACAGCACATTTAAGAGTGGCCTTCTAATGTGACCAGTCCAAGGCACACCTGTGTCATAATTATGCTGTTTAATCTGCCACCTGTCAGGTGGATGGATTATCTTTTTGTGTGCTTAGAAGAAGTCTTAGATCTTTTACTTCAACTCATGAAAAATCGGAGCGAAAACAAAAGTGTGGTTATATTTTTGATGAGCGTATCTTGTATTACTGCACTGTAGCGGTGCATCTACTGCAGATGTTCAAGTGCTTTAATTATACAATCAGCATCAGTGACACCTTACCACAGAAAACACTATAATTGTCAAATGACATACCAACTACATAATAAGAAATAATTACGTAGTGCACACATTAGTACACATCCATTATTTATGGAACATAGCCATGTTTTATGAACCTTAAACTGATCCCTTTTTCACAGGTAACATTTTATTGTTTATACTGATGAGTTCTGTGTAGTTCACTATAAAAAAGTTACTTGTATATGTGTAAATTATATCATTTATAATTTTCAGTCTTGTGCATAAATACAGCTGTTTCAGGTAATCATATTACATCTGACATGACTGAAAGAGACAGAATCATGTAATTTATACATATTCAATGATTCAAACTGTCAACCTGAGTCAGTAGTCAAGACATGTCACTGTTATTTATAGTATTTCACACATTTGTGTTATATATGGATATGTCAGAGACATAAGGCAGTGCATCTGTCTATATAAGATGTCTTCAGATACCTCTGTACAGGCCTTTGGAATTCATAACATTGCTAAAGGTGATGTCTCTTTGTCATCCAGAAATAAGAGTCTTTGTTGTTAGATGTTCCTTCATGGCTTTATTAAGACATGACAGGACTAATACCAAGAGAGCCACAACGCTCTTATAATATTTGGCATCTGATGTGAGAGAGTGAGCGATGGAAATACTGGACAACATCCACGAGCTGGAAAGTAATGATCAAGGAAGAAAAGTGTTTACTTGTCTCACAGGATGAATCAGTGATGATTTCTAATTGAAGCCTCAATTATTGCCTCCGCTTATTAAGTTTTATGGTCAATTTAATCATTTTAATTCTGCTGCCTTTTTTTTATAATGTCCGACAGCGCACAAGCAATGGTCTGATGATGATTGTGCAGTTTTTTAGTTTTTTTTTTTTTTCTTTTGCCCCATATCTTGAACAAAAAAGATTCTGACATTAGAAGAAACTTTTTTATCAACTTAAAGCAGGGGTTTTCAAAGTCTGAGACTGTGTCCCTAGCTAATGTTTTATGAGCAAGGAAGCAAACACAATGTGTTTGTTTGGCCACGAATACACGAATGCACAAATACACACACAATGCATCTTGGTGAGAAACACTGAATGTAAACAAAACTTTTTGTTTGCAAAAGCAATGTGCAGTGTCTTTAAAAGCAATGTCCTTGTACTTTGCACATGAGGTGATAATTAAAGCCACATTTCCACTTAAAATACCTAGAATTTTTAGGCCTTGAAACTACTTTTCAAGGAGCTAAAAGGTTCCCTTTGCCCATTGTTGTCTTGTGAGTCTTGCAAGTACTCAACTAATTAGACCCCCAAAGTTACTTTACTCTTGGAAAGAACTACTCCCCAAGTAAAAAAAAAGTGCCCAGAACCTAATTTAGATTTATATCCCTGTGGTGCAAATGTGCTGAGTTTCTCCAGTGGTTCCTAGTCCCCAGGGGAAGTTCCTGCAGTAGAAACGTGGAAGTCATGCATGCAATCATTCTTTATGCTTTCAAACTTGTGTCATGATCAGTGATGATTCAGATGATTCATGATTCAGTAAAGTTTCTGATGTGACTTTTACATAAAAGTGACCCGGGTGCTTATTCAGACATGAGACCAACATGCATTTACCTAAGAGGGTACATGTCAAAAGGGTCTCATGTTCTACTGTAAATGGTCTAACATAACTAGAGTTACATATCCTCATAAGCAACACCTAGGGGTGGGCAATATGGCCCGAAAACATATCATGATATTTCAGGGTATTCTGCAATAACAATATCCACGAGGATGTAACAAATTACTAGAACTGGACGATTTTGAAAAATTATTTAATTGTGGTAATTTTGACTGATGTTGCAATTGCAAAATGATTTGTGATATTAGAAATAATGACCATTTTTACATTGTTATTCTTGTTTTGATTGAAAAACATGTTGGTGTGACTTTTTTGCAGGAATCTGTAACAAATGAAGATGTCTCTTTAAGTCTGTAGAATCAGATTTTTAGGACATTTGTAGGACATCTCTGCCTCACAACATTCATTCACTTCAAGTTTTTTGACACAAATTTTGCCTTTAACAACCTCGTGCGATTTTAAAATTACAGACAGACATATTGCGATTTTGATAAAGTCTCAATTAATTGTGCAGCCCTACAAAATACTGAAAAATCTTTTTGTTTTAGAACTCACAGTAGCTGTTCAGCTCTCCTCGCAGGATTTTTGTTCTCCTCGTACTCAACTGGGTGCCTCTGTTTGAGGTGGTGAAATTAGTTTGCATTGCCCTCTTTTGCTGTTACAGTTCTCTTAAACTCTTACATATTGGTGTGATTTATTGTAAATCTGATCTTTCAAACAACAGCAGTTTTTGGAACTAACTCCTCCACTGTGGAGCTGGCAGCAGTGTTACTTTCACTTTCAGCCACACTTCTGTCTGTGAAGATTCTCAGTCATCCAGGTCATAAAATTCGTTAAAGGCTATCGCAGGCAACTGGACTTGCTGAGGTTCTTGAAAACATTTCTCTCCTCATCCCAGAGGCTTCTTCAGTTCTAACTGACTACTGGTACTGGTAGATCAGGGGAGTGGAGGGACTTGTGCCCTTTTCTATCCATAGTGGTCCTGGTTGGTGGCAGGGGAGTTGGGAGGAGCTGGAGGAGAGGTTGGAGAATACATGTGGGCTAAGACAAAAAAAAAAGAAAAAAGAACAAAACAGAGAGAGAGAGAAGGAAAGAAGGAAAGCTTGTGTTTAGTGAAGACTTATGTGTGTAGTGTGTTAATTACATTCAGTGTGTGTGCATGTGGGTGCTATTAGACAGCAGTGGATGAGAGGATGCTCTGTGCTCTAACTGACTAATGGGGAGTTCCAGGTATGTCCAGATGGGTGTTTATCTGCCTGGGACTCCCCACTAGTTAGTCAGCACTGAAGAAGCCTCTTGGATGAGAGGCAAAATGTCTTCAAGGACCTAAGCAAGTCCAGTTGCCTACAATAACCTTTAACACATTGTTAGGAGAAATACTCACGTTAGTAGTGTTCATTTTTGAGGACATGCACAACCATCAGTCCAAATGAACACTGGATATGCGATGCAGCAATGATGCATAGGGGTGTGTGTGCAAAGATTAAAAGCAAGTATATCTCCAGCCTAACAGTGTGACATTCTGCCAACGAGTCAGACTATTTCCATTGTCATGATATATCACCAAACAATTTACCCCTGAGGATCGATAAAGTATTTCTTATTCTGCTTCTGAAAAAAATGTTCTTTATTATGAAATAAATAAATATATATTGTGAATGATATGATATGGTAAACCGCTAGTAACACCTCTCACAAAGTGGCTGGTGTAACAGAAAAACATGGGAAAGAAGTCACATTATTGAATCAATACGGGGACTTTCAGCCTGGTGGACTGAAAACAAGAAGCACCACGGCCTTTCGCTTAATCATTCACTACTGGATAAGGTGGCCCAAGAATATCTGACAACAATCACCACTTAAATCTCTTCTACTCTGCAGGTTATGTGATACAGAACTGAAAAAGAGTGATATGACTGGACAGATTCTTACTTAGGTCCAAAAGACCCCATATTGCTTTCACTGGTCAGTCAGTCAGAAATGAAGTATTTTACACACTGCAACAAACCTGGACATCGACCTGCTGTTTGCCTCTGTTGATTTTTAGTCTCTGAACTCTGCACTTTCTAATTCAGAATTGATTGGTTCTGCCTGTAAGTCTGTTTGAGTTGCAATCCCTTGTTTTCTGTTTCTTCACAACTCTACCACCCCAGACACCTCAGGTTAGTTTACTGTGTTGTCCACAGGCCAAACTGTGCTAATAACACCTCGTTACAACAATGGACAAAACCACTGACGCTGCAGCTGGGAATATGTTAGCTGATCAATTTCCCTCGCTACAGTTAATCCAGAGGTGTGTAGTGGGGCGTTGCTTGAATTTCTGCGTCCCCTGACCATAGCTCTTTTGGGACCCTGGTACAGTAATTGTGTGTGTGATGTCTGTGTGTGTTCCAGGGCCCCTTTTCAGCTCTGGGTCCACTGAATCATTTAGTTTGTAGTTTCATCTACAGTTTTTACTGGAGTCCTGATCTAACACATCACAGGTGTGGGTATGAGGCCTTGACACCTTGTTCATATATATCTTAACAGTAGTGAAAGGGTCTCCCAGAAAACCAAATACAGCCAACCCAGTGTGAAAGCAGGTTTGTATTACACACACAAAGATACTTCCCACAGATTGAATGGAGATATGTTATTTTTACACATTCACCCACATCATTATCATATGCTCAGTTACTTTAATTTGCTGTCACTTAAATTACCTTACTTAAGTTACCTGACAAATGAGTTCTTCTTCCCGGTTTGGTAAATATGGTGCCAAAGGCAGAGCTTGGTTTTGTGCAGGGACCCAGGACCAGTCCAAGAGCTCTGCTGACTTTGAGTTATTGTCTATGTTGTATCCCCCTAGGTGTGTTTATTGGTCTCATCAGTCAGTATGTAATCCTGCATTCATGTGATGTCAGAATAATCCCAGAATTAGTTACAGACTGGGAAAATTCATGTGAACGTTTGCTGAAGTTGGAACAACTCAGAAAGTTTGCAAAAATTAGCAGGCTGTTTGTAATGTGGTATTACACTGTAACCGTTGCTGTCCACATGGACCTAGATTAGTTAGAAAATTATTAAACTTATTAGCATTAAACCTGATAAAACATCAGATAAAGCAAAATTTTAGTGGTTTTAAGAAATGCACTGGTGCAACTTCAAACTGTGTCAGCATGCAGTTGAAAACAGATTATAGACATGTTATTTTAATATTAATAGGAACAGATGTCCACCTAGAACCATTACAAAAAATATTCAGCCTATGGCAAAAGGCTGGAAATCGGCATTAAAATAAAACCAAAAAAGAAAAAAAAGGAAATATTGCTATTTGTAATAAGTAATTTGTAACATTCAGTGAGTTATAGGTACAGAGAGAAAAGGTGTTACAACCACCCCTGGTCTCCCTGACTTAATTTTTAATTGAGTCTAATTAATTAATTATAGTTATTTATATTTTGATGTCAGAAAATTGTAAATTGAGACTACTTCTACTTGCTAAGTCTTGTTGACAAAGACAATGATAGTTGTTAAGTGACCAAGATGCATCTCCAACTGTGCAAAAAGTAAAAATATAATAGTGTCCATGTGTATGTGGTCTGACCACCTGCAGCTGATATAGATAAAAATTATGACATTTTCTTTGCCTTTAGGGTAATTTATATACATAAAAAAAATTTTTACATGAAAATACACACACTTTAAGAAAAAGTCAGGTACCAGCAGCATTGTGTTTTTTAATTCAAGTTATTTCGCATATAAATTTGCACAATCAAAATGATGACCTTGGCTGTTCTAGTGTTAAGGGTCATATAACTCTTCATTTAACAGTTAAATGAAGAGTTATTTGTTTAGTGAGTCTTTCTGGGGAGGGGGGATAAATCCAACTTTTAAAAAAAAACTTACCATAACTTACTTTCAGAAACATGTTATCACGCATCAGTACGCATCTTTATCACTACACTGCCTAATATAATATATGTATACAATGATTAGAATCAGGAATCTGTCACAGTGAATAATGTAATTTATTGAAACGCGATATAACAGAAGATACAGCAACATGACATGTTCAACTAGTCACATTATTAGACTGCCAGAGTGTGTAGCAGATCCACATCTGGAGCAGACTGCAGAGGTTTGTACTGGAGCTTTCATAAAGCAAATCCCAGACCAATATTTTAAGGTGGATTATAATATCGCTTCTCTGGTCCACACCTGTGATCCAAAACAGCTTTCATACTTCACCAAATATACTGAGCTCTCACTGTGTCAATATACATCACTATCAGCCTGGGGCCTATTTCAGAAAGCAGGTTTAGTGAAAATCTGTGTTTTTTAAGCCTGAGATGAGGGGAAACTCCTCATGTGTTTTCCATTTCAAAAAGACAGACAACTTAAACTGCAGTAAATGACTCTATCAACCTAACCTGCTCTCTGGCAGGTTTTCCTCCACAAACTCTGAGTTTCTCTTTGACTCCTCCCCTCCTGCAGAGCCTGAAGCAGCTCTTCCACACACTGTTTCATTTCCTCATTCGTACAGTAAAATAACTTCTGGAATAATTTCCAGACGTTTAAGTTTTTAAAAACTTGACATCCCGATGAGATATTACTTTGTTACCTAAGGACTTTAACATGAGCACTTTTATGATTAAATGATGATCATTATGGTTAGGACGATTCTAAGGGCCTGTTAATGACAAGGGCCCTAAAAAAAAATATTAGAACATTATTCACATTATTCCCCAACACCCCCCTCTGTTTACATGAAATGGTTTGGTCCTGCCCCCAAACCAGGTAGCATGCTGTTTGCTAAGAGTGATAGAGAGATAAGTCTGGCTTCCAAAAATGGAACAAAATAGAGACAAGAAAGAAGAAAGGGTGACAGTGTGTCACACAATTCTTCAAAAACAAAGGTGGGTTTAGTTCGTGAGTAGTGGAAAAGAATCAGTTTTGGCCAGAGTGAAATAGGGAACTGTTGCTACTCTAATATGAGTTACTTAATATTTTCATAGAAATTTTTGTGTGTTTACATTTTACTCCTCTTTTAGCCAACATTAAATCAATGCAGGCAAACTTTTAGAGAGTATTTGTGTAAAAATCAATTGTCCCTGCTGCCCCTGGTGCCAGGTCCCACAGATGCAGATTCAGCTTCAGGCTCAGCAGTCCTGTCTCCAAATCCCCAACCCCCAAATGAACCTGTCCTACTCACAACTGAAGAAGTTGAGCACCATTGTGTTGAATGACACATGAGTTAGCATATTTGCAGGGGGTCCATGGCAATTTCTTCATTTATTATTATGAAAAAAAGAAAATTATTAAGTCCTTTTTTAGTGACAAGTGATAATGATAATTATTTGAGACACAAACAGCCTGTTCTGCACTGTAGTGCATGCTGGACCATTTGAAGCATTGAATGACTGAGTCTGAGTGACAGCCAATTTTAAAATATACTCTTAAACAAAAAAAAACTTGAAATATGGTCATTTATTTGAGAACAACTGAAGGTAATTTGGGTCAATATTCTGCAGGATTTTATTTTTCTGTGGTACAAACAGTCAAAAGTAAGTCAAGCTTTCCATGTGATTATAGCAACTGCATTCTGAAATGCAGCATTACCTTGAATACATTATGGATTTTTCTGGGTTTGGACGCTGTTGGAAACAGTTGGGATACTGTAAGTCAGTGTTATAGTCAACAGCTTAAACCAAATCATGACTGAGACCAGATGTTTCAAGACGGAGACAAGACCAAGACTTTGGCGGGCTGACAACCAAGACCAAGGCAAGACTGAGTCAAGCTAAGTGCTGATACATCTTTAGCTCTCTCACCCAAGAGAGGGGGCAGTACCTCAGTGTATAGCACATATGTTGGACCTTAGTTTATGTAACATTAATGTAACAAAACTACATTTGCATTAGCCTCTTTCTCATCATTGCTTATCGCATGCATACAACTTAGAACTTAGCTAGCTTTGCTAACATCACTTACCCTTTGCCTATCTTTCTTTATGCTTCCTTTGTGGGTGCTAACAAAAGTTTGATGTGTTTCCAGTCTTCTCAGTAAATGTTGCACTGCAGAATTTACACACTGCTGTGTGTTCTCTTTTGGACTCTGATTTGTAGATGAATCATTGTGGTTGAGGTAGCCAAATTTTATTACAGAAGATTTGGCTGACATCTCCTCCCAGAAAGCCACAGCTTCTTCTCCTGTCTCCTGCATTCACTTTCTTCTGAAATTATAAATGAGTTATTGGTTGCATTTAAAGCAGGATGTTTTCCTTGCAGTTATAGAGATGAAGTTAACAAATAAATCAGACAGCACACAGACAATTTAAGGATATCCTTGCAGTTGCGGTCTTGACTGGTCTTGAAATAATGTCCTCTTTGTCTGAACAGAGACAAGTAAAAATGTGGCCGATTTCAAAGTGGGACCAAGACCTTCAAAAAGTGGTCTGGTCTTAAGACCAATACTATTCTTGAGTGCTACAACACTAATACTTCAACGAAATATGTATCCCTAGGTCTAGTGTTTTGCTACATTTTAATGCAGAAATGTTAGCTTTAACTGATGCCATGGTATGAGGAGTGGTAGAGCATTTTACATTAAATCTAACATGAGACATTCTATAATTATTTGTACATGACATGATGAAGAGCAGCAGGCAACATGTTAAGGTGAAATCAAACCTCCAGCATGTCTTTAAGGAGGACAACACTTCTCCCTATGCCATCCTGTCATATGGAAGGCCACTTGTGCTACACTTCTGTCACAAGCTGTGATCAAAGTTCCTTACAGGAACAGCTCAACATGGGTGTCAACTATGGAAATTGGACATAAGATGTTATAGTGTGGGAGGAACCACCAGCATGTCCAGAATCAGACTTGTTGTTTTTGCCTCCTCTGGTTGCTCTGTTGATACCTGCTGAAGATCTTTCAATCCTCTGGCGAGCAATGCCGAACTAGAAAATGTACACTGAGCCTCTGACATCACACTAGGTAGGAGTTATAAATTTTGTTTCTCAGCCAATAAATCCATTCACACTGTGGCTGACTTCCACTGAGAAGGGCTCAGGAGCTGACTGTCCTTTCAGAGGGCAAAATGAAGAAGTGGAAGACAGTCTGGTTCTGGTTCTCTATTGGTTTGTTCAAGCAGGGAGCTGCTGCTGTGTAGCCAAGGACACAGGCATGGAATGAGAGTGCTTTTTTATGAATATATGAGTAAAGTTTAGTGGCGCAAACCAATGAGTGTTGTGTTTTATATGTCACAAATTATTATTACACTCTACTGGCAGAATCAGACAAGAGGGAGCTGCAGCATCTCGTCTGGAAACTGGAGATCCTTTTGGAGACAGACCTTGGAGGGGAGCTCGCTGGCAAGCGACTGGTGGCCGGACATTGACCCAAGCTGCCACCACTGTGGGCATACCACTTGCAGGGACATTGTGTTGGTGTTGTGTGCATCCTCAGCCGAGTGTCATGCAAAGGCGGGCAACTAAGCGCGTTGACCCCGGGCACTGCAGACTAGTTGTAGGGATGCAAACCTGTCGCCTAGAAATGATGTTTGTTCTTACTTAATTGTTTTCCTAATTATGTTGTTGTGACAAATCTAACTCCTGCTATATTCAACATTTCTGCGAAACAGTGCATTTATGTAACACATATAACACACTGAATTTGTAAGGAGGTGGTTGGGGTGGATGGGGGCTGCACAACGTAAAGAACTTCAACGCCATGGCGTGGGTTTCTCGTCAAGACTCCTGCAGCAAAAGTGCTGCTCTCATGATTACATACCATACCCCACTATTGGTTCAGTAAAAAAGACCATCGGTTGAGTTTCTCTTGGTATCCACCTGAATTGGTTAAACTGTGGTCTGTAAGTTTTCATAAACCAGCTATTGTCAGGCTTAAGTCAGGCTGTTGTTAAATCATTGTAACATTAGCAATCATATTCTTTACATAACACTGAAATAACATTCTACACATACTATTAAAAATACTTTTTTTTTTAAACCATGGGGTGGTGAAAGCAATTACATCTGACTTAAAGAAACTGTGTTCATCAATACGTTAATCTTAACTTGATTTGAAAAGACTTTATTCATTTGATAATCTTTTTAAGTTGGTCCAACAGTTCTCTTTTTTCAGTGTAGGTTAGACAAAACAGGCACTTTGTCTGACTTACGTAAATCTCCTTGTTGCTGTGGCTCAAGGTGAACACTCATCTGCCTAACCAATCTTTGACTCATATTACTTAGGTTTAGGGAAACATTGTCATTCCAGTTAAATATGAATTGTTCAGGTGGTAGAGGCGGCTGTGTGTCTTCTCCCGCTCTCTTCCCCGTTTTCTGTGTGTCTGCAAGCTGTCCTGTCAAATAAAGGCAAAAAGCCTGACAAATCTTAGAAAAAAAATTGTGCTGTCAATTGATTCAAATATTTAATCGTGATCAATCGCATGACTGTTTAATCACAAATTAATCACACATTTTTTTTTATTTTTCAAGTGTTTAAAATGTAATTCAAATGTAACTTTATTAAATAAAATACATTAACCAAAAACAAATAACAAATATTTGTCAGAAACCCTCAAAGGCACTGCATTTGGCATATTAAAAAAAATTGGTCAAATAATAAGATGACAAACCCATCAGGTATAGATGAGCATACTGACCTGCTAAATTTAACGTCAAGGCCAAAACACACTAAAAACTTCAATAGAAAAGTCAATTGAAGCTTCTATCAAACTGCAGGTTTCAGATTTAAAATTCAAACACCAAAGGACCAGCTTTATTTTAGGAAAAGTTTACTATTTATATGCATTCATCTATTTATTTAGTATTACTATTGTTAATAATAGTTAATTTCTTAAATAAAGTATTGTCCTCTGAGGAGAAAAAACCCTCACCTTTATTCAGCTCAGTCTACATAATGACGAAACAATGCACAATATTCATGTTTTTATATTAAGACAACAGGAACATTTACATCAGTGTCACTCTGACAGTTTACATCAGTGAGGATGTTTTAGACCACAGCAGACAACAAACTGCACACCGACACACAGGAGATGAAGAGGAGTCCGGACTCTTCATCATGACTTACAATAATGCAGCACAGTGACGTTTTGTGGAGGAGACGAGCGTAAGTTTGGTCTTTACGGTGACGGATATTTTAATCTGTAGTGTTTAAACCACAGAACTGTACAATAACATCAGGATTTATGATCAATAAAGTTTTTATATCAGTTGATACTTCACTCATTTGCTCTCCTCCCTCTCTCCTCTCTGTGGCTCGTCTCTCCTCCCTCACTGCTGTGATAAATCAGCATGAAGTAATTAAGTATTTAAAAGTAAATAAATCGGACTTGGAGTAAACACAGAAGTGTACAGTAACATTATGATCCATGATCTTAAAATGGTTTTATATCAAGTTGACACATCTGTCCATATTCACACTCTTTCTCCCCCTCTCTCTCTGCTGTGGGTCAGCCTTATTTGTACTTTTACCTGGTTTCAGCTCGATCAGCACTCGCTCATCTCTCTCCTCCTATACTTCTTTTTCTTCTTCTATGTTGAGCCATTTGCCTAAACAGACAAGCCTGTTTACAGTGTCAGGTGACAGGGAAAGTCACTTCTGATTCAAACTCTGGGTCAGGCCAATATAACAGAACGGCATTAATTGCACGTTAGAAAAAATAGTGGCGTTAAAAGGAATTTGTGTTAACACATTATTAACACATCAAAAAAAATCATCTTACACATAGTTGTCAGTGACATTTTTGCAACTTGACAGATACATTCATTAAAAACATGTCCTCAATATGTTAATTATTATGTTTCCTTGTTGCACATTACTTGTATGTAAACATAATCTCTATGAGACAGTGGTGAGGGATGTGGACTGTCACGTCTCTGGCAGGGAAGAAACCAGAGCTAGTGCAGGAGGTGACACAGTAGTGGAACACACTTCTTTAAAATTAGGATTATTTGCAAGTATTAATAAAATCTACTCCCTCTAATTATGCGTTTTGATTCTAAAACATGTTTTACAACAAATAATGAATAAATGAAATCAGAGTTTTTGTTTCTTGTGCTGGGGCATCATGGCCTCCTAATGATGGAACTTTCTCCATAATTTTTCATATTTGAAATATAACACTGTCCCAAAATGATGAATTAAGCTTATGCACTATTAAATGACCCAATTTCAGCTTGGACCGGCTAGTTGTTGTTTGCAGCGTTGTTTTGTTTACTCTCTTTATGTATTGTGTTGTGTGATTAACTCGCTGTCAGAGACAATAAGATATTGCGCCTGAAAATGGGTCTTGCTATTTAGGTTAAAGGAGAATGCAGAACAACACACACAAATACTGGGAACAGGCATAATTCGTACATGCATATAAAATATACACTCTAAAATAGGACTCTATAACAGGAATAGTGAAATCAACTAATATTTTCTCATAACCTTCATTTAAATATAAAAGTATAATTTATTCAAGTTAATTAAACCTAAAAAATTAGCGACTATTTGTTTTTCAGAACACCTTAGACCTTTAAGTTTTTGACTTGAAATGATGAGTTGAATGAATGAAATGAATATTGATTGTTTGTTCAATTTAATTCAATCTTATTGAACAGGTTTTCTCAAGTACCACTGAAACATCCATTAATTTGGCTAGAAAAGTTTGTTTTGAATCATTACTTAATTACCTCAGCTTGTCATTTGAATTTCAGTCAATTTGAAGTTTTAAGGCAGTTCAAATTCTTATAAGTTAACAAAAGTAGGTTATTTTAATTTACAGTGAACAGATGTCAAATTAAATGGTTTGCATGGTGCTTATCTGAACCTTAAGGTGTCTAATTTGTGCCTACATTATTTCTGTCTTTGTCATTCATTCTATTATCTTGGTGTGTGCAGATACACAATATGCTGTACACGTGTCACATTTTATTAACACTTTAAAACACATACATGTACACACTCAGCTGGAAGCTGAGAGGTGATGATATAGGTGGAAGTGAGAGGTTACAGAGGACAGGATTTACCAGCAAGATGATGATTACCCTCACTATCACCCCTCTAATACATGCATACACACATCTCATTAAATCACTCCTACACCCCCATCTGTACTGAGAACACAGAAATAGATGCCAGCTCTGCGTGTGTGTGTTAGTGTGTGTGAACTGTAGCATGTACCATACGGGAATGTATATGTGTGTTTGGCTGGATTTATACATCAGCGTCAGAGTGTTGCACAGGGCCCCAGAGCTGACGTGGACCTCCTTAAAAATGTGACTACATGTTAGGACCCCAGGGATGCCATGTGGAGAACATAAGAGCCGCTTGCAGTGACAGAGCTGCGGCAGAGGGATCGAGAGAAATCCTGATGACATTTTGCTTAAGTTACTGTGGGCTAACTATTTATTTGAAGTCAGAGGAATTAAAGTCTTATCAGATCTTACATCTTGAGAACACTATCAGCAGGTGGTGACAGTGAGATATAGATTAAAAGAAAGATATAGCAGGACACAGCAGTGTGTTAAAAGAAGACAAGCAGCCATGGATGAGGCCCTGTGAAGTCCGGCTGTGCTTTGTGCTACATGCTAATGTGAGCATGCTAACAAGATCATGATAACAATTTTAACAAGGTGGTGTTTAGCAGATATAATGTTCACCATGCTCACCATCATTGCTTAGCATCATTGCTAAAATTGGCTATTTAGCACAAAACAAAAAGTTCAGCTGAGGCTGGTAGGAATGTCATTCATTTGCATGTATTTGTGATGAACCAGAGTGAGGGACAAATTAAAATTTTGACCTGATGTTGGCACAAAATGAAAAGTTAAAGAATCACCAAAGTGATTAGAATTCATTGAATTAGCACATGAATTTCATACAAAGTTGTAGAAAGTTTAATGACCATTACAAAATTGGAACATTAAATTAGTTGAATTTATTATGAATAGATTAATAAATTTATGGATTTCACCATCCATAATATTGTTTAAAGATTCAGAGACTCTACAGAGATCTTTGCATGTAAAAAAAAACAACACTGAATGCCTGTGACCTTTGACCCCTCCGGCGGTACTGCATTAAAAACTCCAGTAAAAACCCACAGAATTATGTAAAGGATACTTCATAGGTTACTGTACTTTGGCGAACAAATGCTGCCAATTTCTCAAGGCCCGAGCTCATATGACATGGAGTGACGTGAAGTGGAAAAGTGTGCTGTCGTGATGAGTCCACTTTTCAGAATGTTTTTGGAAATCACAGATATCATGTCCTCTTGGCTAAAGAAGAGAAGGAGCATCCAGATAATTACCAGCACTAACTTCAAAAGCTAGTATCTGTGATGGTATGGGTTGTGTTAGTGCCTACTGCATGGCTAACTTTGACATCTGACAAGAGCCCATTAGTGTTGAAAAGTGCAAACAGGTTTTGGAGCAACATATGCTGCTAATGTTCCAGGCAAGAAAATGCTAAGACACATTTTGCACATGTTCCAGGAGCACGGCTTCATAGTAACGTTCAGGTACTGGACTGATCTACCTGAAGCCCAGACCTGTCTCCCACTGAAAATGTGTGGTGCATTATGAAGTGTAAAATACGACAGAAACCCCAGACTGCTGAGCACCTGAACTCACATATCAAGCAAGAATGAAAGAGAATTTCACTTTCAAAACTTCACCAATTTCTGTCCTGGGTTACTAAACATTTACTGAGTGTTGTTAAAAGAAAAAGTGTGTATCCCAGTGGCAAACATGCCCTTGTCCCAACTTTTTTGAAACAGTTTATCAGCTTCAGCATAAAATATCTTGTCTTTGTACTGTATTCAATTGAATATAGGTCCAAAAGTATTTGCAAATCATTAGGGCCCCAGCAGAGGCCGGTACAAGGACCCCATAAAACTGATATAATTATTAATATTTATCCAATTGAATCACATTTTTGAGGGGCTAAAGATGCATGAAAGCTCACCAAACTTGACACAAAGTTCAGACTTGGTGGACATTTGTTTCTAATATGGGTTTCGCCAATGTCCATGAAAAAATGGCTTGATAAAAAAACCCTTAATAAGTAGCCCCTGCAACACATTTCACGTAAATGCACATAAACATAAAAGTCTCCTGAAGCCAAAGCCGAAACCCGACAGGAAGGCAGTCATTTTGAATTAAGTTGTCATGTTTTGCGATCTCCTACAGATTCAATAATAACGATTTGAAAATCAGTATGTGCCATCTAGACTTTGTGATCGAAAGTTATCAAAAGATTGAGGTATCGTTGAACAGTGGTCGTAGTGTCACATCGAATTTCATCACATCGATGATTCACCATGTAACAGGAACTATGACAACATTTAGTCATAGTCATAGTGCCACCTACTGGCAACAGGAAATGTTTTATACTGTGATGTGGTCCTCCTAAGATGCTGACCAGGTCCAATTCAAATGTGGGTAGAAAAGCCTTCAGACCTTGATAACTCTGCATTGTGCTGTTTCCCAGGTCCAGCAGCAACGTGTGCAATATCTGATCATATTTTGATAACATACCTTTGTCTTTGACTTCTGTCCTCAAGTTACAGGATTCTAAGCCAAGCTTTTGGAATGACACTAAAATACAATAGAAGAAAAGAGCAATTAGCCAACACATGCACTACAGAATACAGTTACTACCTGAAAACAACCCATCAGCCTCCCAGCTGCAAGATATCCTGATCGGCCACTTCAAATCTATGATGTGGGTAATTAGCAGAGCTCATCTTTTCAAAGGGGGTTATTAAGGTCAGACCTATACTGAAGCTGCCTAAAATGTGATCATATCAGTTTGTATGGAATACAATTATGTATTTTCAAATTGCAAATTACTTTTATTTTAATTACATACATTTCCCATGATAGTATTTCGTTTAAACACATTTGATGAGCAAGTATTTGTAATTCACAATAAGATACTTTTTATAAAATATCTTCTTGATCAGGCCTTTCATTGATAGGACAGCTGAAATGAGGACAGGAAAGTGGGAGACAGAGTTGAGGGTTGACATGCAGCAAATTGGCCGCAGGCTGGAATCGAACCCACGGCCACATGTTTTCGCAACTGTGCCACCAGGGCGCCCCGACCAGAAACTTTTTTATGTATTTGTGGCCATCTGTGACTCTGTGTGGAAAATCAAGTGAAACCAGGCCAGAGATCTCTAATTAACTTTGTTGGGATTGTGATTTACTCTGTTGGGGGAAAATTACACTGAACACAGCTGAAACTTTGTAGGAGATCTTAATTATCTCCACCAGGTGTAAGTAAGTGCTTGAGTGCATGCCTGCATGAGCGACCAATGAACCTGAAGCTTGTCCGCAGCTAATTTCAAAGATGAGTAATTTCACTAGTTACGTGTGGTTGAATTACAATATAAATGTAATTGTAATCCTTTACAGTTACTGCAGAAAAAATATATCATCAAATTACAGTTACTAATCAAAATGTTGGTGATTACAGAGATGTTATATCAAATATTAATTTGGAGTTGCCTGGCAGAGATCTGCACTTCGAGTGCTCTCTTCTACTTTGATTTGTTTTGGTAAAGATGGCTTACTCAAGGCTAAAAGCATATCAGGCAACACACTACAAACCATGATGAAGTATTTTGCAGGCGATCAGTACATCACAGTGATTTTGCAAAATGGTGAGACTTAATTACTGTAATTAAGTCATTTTTGGGGGGTTCTTGTACTTTTATGAGTAAGTATGTATTACACTATGTAATTTACTGAGTAGCCTATCATTTGAATTAATATCCCAACCCTTCATCTGTATATTTGAAGCCAATAAGGCTATCAGATGGCAAATAGGCCTATGAATACCATGACATACAGATGGAAACAAACTCTGCTGCAGGCGCAGGTTTGGAGAGGTGACTGTGACCACTGATCAGAACAGTTTTGGGAATAATACTTTTTTACTTTAAAGGGTTAGTCCATGCAGACTGAAGGTGGGGTTTAGTTTTTTTAGTCCACATAATACTGCTGGAGTTTCACAGGAAAACAGTGTTGCAGAATCTTCCCAACAATTTAAGTGAATGGTGATCAATTTTCAAACATTAAAAAAAAACAATCCAAAAAAGAAAACTGAACATAAAATGCCTTTTTGCTGCTTGTCTGGTGTTATCCAAGTCTTCTAAAGTCCTGACAATGCCAAGATGACTTGAAAGACGTCATTTACGCCATGTATTTAGCCTAAATCCTCAATGTAGGCTTGTTCAGTTGTTTTTATTTGTTTGAAAATTGGTCACCATTCACTGCAGCTGTTTGGACACTCTGCAACATACTGTGAAACTCCAGCGGTGTTTTGTGGACTAAAAAATTAAATCCAACCTTCAGCCAGCATGAGGTTGAGTAGATAACTACTGAATTTTCATTTTTGGATGAACTCTCTCTTAAAATAGACAGTTCGTTCCAAAATCAAAATACACATTTTCCCTTTTACCTGTAGTACTATTTATCTAGATAGTTTTGGTGTGAGTTTTGGAGATAGTGGCTGTAGAGTTGCCTGCCTCCTCTCCAGTATAATGGGACTAAATGGAACCACCTGGTTATTGTAGTAGATACTACTGCAGAAGGAAAATAGTTTCTACATGAAGCTGCTCACAACAAGGTCCAAGCATTACCTTGAGTAACCAGGTCATGATTTCTGGAAAGAGACGCTCAACAAAACAATTTCGATGGATAAAAAGTACAGGTAAAATGAAAAACATGCATTTTGGAATTTGGGGGTTCCTTGTTCCTCGTTGCTTTAAACATTTTAACACCAGCAGTTTTAAAATTTATGATGTACATTTATGTACACAGCTGGAGATGCAGAGAATATTTTGCTCTGTACTAGTGATGTCTTTAAAAAAGACTGCTAAATGTTGTGATGAGCACAGCCACACATGCTAACAGTCATTCACACTTCATTTGCAGTCAACCACACCCAAACAATCCACATTACTGTTTGATTTATAACCTTGTTAATTTGCTTTTATCATCACACTGTTTAAATGGAGCGCATGCATTATGTCACTGTGGAGTTAAATAAGCTCTTTCCTGTCATATCATGTGTTTCTTTGTCTTTGACTTACTGTGGTTGTTGGGGGTGTGTCTCTTCCTGGTTGAGCAAAAGGTGTGTCTGAGGGCTGAGGACTCTTAAAGCCTAAAACCAGCTCATCAGACCAAACCATGTACTGCAAAGTCAGAGGTGAGATTTGGCTTTAGTTAGTTTTTGCCTTGTATTAGTTGTAGTTGGCATCCATCTTATTTTCCCCCTTGTATGTTATTTGGTTTGGCCAAGCCACTATATACAGTATGTTGACTGCTGGCTCCAGAACAATTCAACTTCATTGGCCAGAGAAAGCTGTTCCATCAAGGAGGCTTTTCATGGAGTCACATGTATGTTCAAAAGTTAATTAATTAAAGGGCTGAACAATTTTTGAAAAAAATATCTAATTGCAATAGTCTTTTACTGACATCGCAATTGTGATATAATCTTAAGGGTCTGATTTTTGTGACGATCTGCACCAAATGATGTAGAACTGCAATGATTAGTTGATTAATCAATTAGTTGTCAACTATTAAATTAATTGGCAACTATTTTGATAATCAATTAATCAATTTGGAAACAATTTTTTTTCCTATTCTATGATTTCAGTTTTTTAAATGTGAGTATTTTCTGGTTTCTTTAGTCCTTGTGGACAAAACATTTGAAAAAATTTGAAAATGCACTGAGCAACAATTTGCAGCATTTTATGACTTTACCAAACAAGTAATTGATTTTAATGAGAAATGATTAACTGATAATGATTATAATGAGAATAGTTCTAAAAAAGGTTTTCCTCTGAGGAAGTCTAGGGAATCTGATGTTTAGGTCAGGACATCTAATTTAATGTAAAATAGTACTCTGAAACACAAGTTTCCTTTACCAGATATCCTGAGATATGAAAACTGACGTAGTCCATATTGTGATTTTGATCAAATTTCGATTAATTGTTCAGCCCTAATTAATTGTATGAAATATTTTTGAGTGTTCATATTAGAGGTGACAAATAGAGGCTAACGCCCTTCCCTTAAGTTTTGTTAACATGCATTTAGCATGTTGACACAGTTATTATTTATATGTTTAAATGTTTAAAACAGCACCATATCAAAAGAGTTGAAATAACTTGCTGAATCTGCCCCTTTTGGTGCTCAATCATTTACCTCAGTCTACCTAAGTCCTTCTAACTTTTGATTGGTTAGTTCAGTCACATGTGAGACTTAACCAGGAAGTGTTGTTGTTGTGAAGCTGCTGAAGTGGGGAGAACAGTAAAATAAAATTATGTCTTCAACCAGCTTTTTCTTCTTAATAAGAGTAATCAAACCAGCACACATCAAACGGTCACATTACTGCATCAGATGTGTTTAAGTGTTAATGTTAAAGGTGACAAATGGAGGTTAACTGACCCCTTTTACTTTTGTAGCTTTCCCAAATGTTACTGAGGCTCTCAGCTGAATCCGTGTGTGTATTTAAAGCCTTTGTCCAGCCTGCACAAGACACACTTCATCATTCTTCTAATGCCTTGTGTCATTTGCTTCCTTTGAAATGTAGTTTTAAGTCTCTCTTGTGTATCCGGGGTAAAGTAAAAATACATACTCCACCATTTCCTGTAGTCCACAATGTAATTAATGTACTGTTTAAACCACTGTTTAAAAAAACCTTGATGAAATGTCTTCCTTCTTTCTACTTCTATTGATTTCTCTCGTTTCTTTCCTTTGAATGCAGTAGTTTCCTCATTTCCTCTCTTCCATTCTTCTGTAGATGAATATCATGTCAGAATTCAAAACTGTAAAAAAAAAAAAAAAAAAAAAGTTTTTATGGTTGAAACTTGGTGTCTGAAAGCTTGAAATCTAATAAAAACAGTTTTGCAAGGTTGAAACCAACTTTTGAAGGCTTGTATAGTGTTTGGCTAGTCTGGGGGAAAAAAATATCAAATCTCTGCAAACATTTTGTATTTGTGGTTGTCCTCTTCACAACTGCAGCACTCTTTTCACAGTGTTTCTCAAACACACTTTGTTAAAAAATTTATCACTGTTCTCTCAGTGTATTTTGTTTTCCAGGTTTGAAACCTTGTAAATCTGAAAACCGGTGTGCATATTTTAGGGAGGAAAAAAGTTTCTGGTCTAAAACAGATGGTATAGGGGGAAATGTAGGACCAGTATTGATATGATACTGCAAATACAAAGTAAATATTTCCTACTGCTGCAGCTTTAACAGCATTTGACTGGTGAAACAAGACTTGACTTAATTCAAAATGTTCACAGGAAATTTAAAGGTTTTGTCAGTAAGCTTAGCTTCACTGCTATCTTTTATCAAAGGTGCATCTACAAAACGGTCGATCTGGGCATTTGTCGACAGCAGATCACTTTGCATATTGCAGGCGGTAATGGAACAGTCAGGAGCAGCCACAGTGAGCTGTTAGATAAAGAGCTGCAGGTGACAGGTTGCACGCCTCACACACACTGTACTCAGCTTCTCTCAGCCAGGTAACCAACTCCTTTCACTGTGCCCTGCTGTTCACAGACTCATGCCGTTAGGGTTAGGGTCGCTTCTGGCTGCACTGAGCCAAACCATATCGCATCCAATTGCATTTCCATTATCACTTTCAGTGCCAAGCCATACCTGAGATGGAGCCACTCTGGAGTGGGGCCAAAGCATGCCCGACCCTTCTCCAACTGGGCTGTGGTGTCATCTCACCGGCTGCGGCCAACCTGTGACGACCCTCCTTTCTCCCCCTCGAACAAGTAAGTGTTGTGATACTCAGCTTGTGTGTGTGCAGGAGAGCAGAAAGTCTTTGTGTTTGGAAATGTAGTGTCCCTCCTCTGTTTGAACTTTCAAATATCTGCATTATTTCACTGTTTTACTGCTTTCACTTGTTTTGGAGTCATGTGAAATTACTGCTGATGAGCCTCCTCGAGCCTCCTCAAGGCTGTCTTCAGGTAAAAGACGCACCTTCAAGTTGGTAGCCCTGTTGTGATGGAAGTGCAATCCCCTGCCATACTGGGCTGAAATGCCGAGATAAAAACCGAGTCAAACCAGACCAGCTCTATGCATGGAAAAGGGTACCTCAGAAACCAGCAGCGAAAGAGAAGCAGGTGAAACTAACAGAGTTAACATTAGATGTAGAAACTAAATGAGAGAAGACCCCAAAATATCAAAGGACAATAAATTATCTTTTTAAATGCAATATATGTAGTAGGCTCCGTGGTTGCTCTCTGTGTCAGCTAAAGGGCCCCCAGCCTGAACTATGTTGAAGACCATTTTGGATTTACTGTGCCATTTTAGCACACTTTTGCCAGTTTCTATGCATTGTATTTTATTGAACTTCTCCTAGACTATTGATCAGGTCGACTTCAAAATCAGTGTGAAATCTAGACACTTTCGCAATTAAAAGTTATCAAAAGCTTCTGTCTTTGTTGAACAACGTTTCTGTGAAGTGGTCTCAAATTTCAGTGTTTGACCATAAAACAGGAAGTTGCTGTAACTTCAGTGTCCATTGTCAAATCTGCTAACATGTTTGATCAGAGTCCTGGCCTCAAGACATCTATGTACCATTTTGGAGTCATAGTCTCAGCCCTCACTAACATGCTCTAGCAGCATTCCAGGTAGGGGAACGTGGCTTGGATTTTGAGGAGTTGTGGCATTTATTCACCAACAAACAGCCTAAACTGAACATCACTGCTACGGTCTGCGACGGTCTGCCAAAAAAAAAAAAAAAAGACGGAGGAGAAGTTGAACCAGAGTCAACTTTTGGAGAAACACAGCACTCCCAGCTGTGTCCTCGCTTGGTTTATTTTGTGTCCCCAGCTTTGACATCTGTGTCCGGCTGCAGTTTATGCTGCAAAATAGCAACACAAGAAGTGGGGTACATACTGAATGAGGAAAAATTTCACTGAGTCAGAGAAAAGAAATGTTATTGAGTGTTATTTTATTTTTTCACAGTGGTTATGTTCTAAGCACAGCTAAACACCGCCAACTCCTCTGCAAGACCCTGTGGCTGATTGTTGCAACCCCTGACTCTGTCTGAGCGAATTAACGTTACATAAATACCCATAGCAGTACAATTTGACCAGGAGCTTTTCAATACTTCAGAACTGACTAATCAGGAACTGGTATCAATTTAGTACCAGTCCTCGATAAACATCCCCAAATGTTGAACGCACCAATATTTGTATTTTCATGGATTTTTCAGCAAACATATCCAGAAACCTCATATAAAGAGGTGTATTCTCTCTCTAAATATCTGAGCAATCAATGCTGTGCAAACTGCCAATTTTATTATTGTATTTAAGGTTTTACCTACTTTCTCACTTGCATGAATGGAATTATGCCTAGGTAGTGTGTTTCAACGTTTCTAGTTTAATGCAGTTTATCTCATGAATCACATTTTCTGGTAACAAATCTTTTCAAACCCAGACAGAGGCCACTTGAGCAAAAAGTACAGGCTTTGTAGATTTTTTATTTTGTTTATAAGCGATTGAAAAGTGGCATTGGAAGTTTTCCATTTCTGAATGGCCAAAATTTTTGAGGATTTTTTTTTAGTTAAGTTATGTTACCTGGCAGCACATACTTGCACTACATTCCTCCATGGCTGGGAATTTGAACTCACTATTCAGGAAAGAAGCCCCTCTCAAAGAGTTTGGTTCCAGAGCCGGTGCTGTGTGCAGAGGTAAGTCCAGCTATATCTAATTTGTACTGTTCCATCTCACACACCAGCTCAAGAGCTGACATTCCACATCCCCATCACCAGTCTGTCCTGTTAGGTGATGGTGCACCCGACTGCCATGGCTGCTCCTGCAGGTGGTGGCTCTGTGTTCTTAAGGGAACCCCAGTTTGCTGCATCCACACAAGGTTTCCAAGCTCTCATTTGGCTGAATCATCACATGGTGTTTGACTCACTCTTAGTCTGGCCCCACCACTGAGACCAGCTTGCCTTGGGAGACCATACTATGGCCTGATGCCCCTGACAGCACAGCTCCCGGGATCACAGGGACATGTGAACTCTTCCATCATGTTAAGGTAGCTGTTCTTCCTGGAGGAGGGATGCAAAAGACACTTTGAAATCTGATTTGAATCCCAACAATTTGAATTCAAACCACCATTTCAATGTGAGTTTTTTTGCTGTCCAGACTTCTGGAAATAAATCTGGTTATGCCACAAACAGATATGTACTTGCAGTCTGGACAGGGCTTTGTGTCACTTTTGCTGGTTTGCCTCTTGTTGTTCAGTAGTCCCTAGAGTCCGTTCTTTTACTTTGCCTGCAGTTTTCTTCAATTTAGTTTCATGTTAACATTTTCTTGTTTTCTCTGTGGGTCTGAGGTTGGCAGTGCAGGCTGACCTGACCTAAGCTACAGGTACATAAGGCTTACTGTGTTTTTTTTTTAACATTTTGTTTCTTGTTCTTGGTTTTGAAGGTAGGGTTCTTTTTTTCTTACGTAATTCAAGACATGTTTTTTTTTAATGGCAAAAGGTTTAAGGTGTCACTGAGGCTCAACCATATTGCTTGTCAGTTGCTCTAACAGCGTCTGAACCCCTGACCCCCAAAATGTTTCCAAAACAGAATTTGAAAAGCACGCCCGCTTCACGCAGCAATCAGCCAGGTTGGGAAGGTAAGAAAGAAGGAAGGGTTTGACTTCTCTTTTTTCATTTTTCATTCAACTACTTCCTTCTGCTTTTGTGCGAACAAGCAGCTGCAACACTGTGAATGCCTTACAGAAAAGATCATCTGAAAGTGAGTGATGCTATCCCCGTCTGAATGATTATCGTATCTCGCCTCAATCGTTAATGGCAGACTTTGTACCGTGCATTTGGATGTGGTCATTTGGGACACATAAAAATGCAAGTGGTTCATTTTGAACATAGTGACACCTTTAAGCAAACAAGCCTACACATACAGAATGGGTGACAGACAGGCACAGAATTAGTACAGCGCACCAATATAGTATATTTTATTTGTTACTTTATTTTGTAGCTTTTAATCAGTGTCCCTTTAGAATTTCACCATTATACGGTGAATGCACCGAGTTGAATAAGAACAAGTCCCTCAACAACCTTTAAGCTTTTAACCCATTCTGAATATAAAGCTGTTCTACACTCATAAATAATGCAGGATGTGTAAAGCAGATGCATTACGTAGCGCTCTATTGTTCAGACACTCTGTTTAATGAATAGGCGTCGCTAAGAGCCATTACCTGAAAGCAAAGCCTTCCCCGATGTCTTCTCCTCCCCTGTGCATTAGTTGACCAGAGTTGTTGTGCTGGGAAGGCAGGGGCTCTGGCCTGGTTCTGACAGTCTAATGTTCATGCTCGGTAAATTGTGTTGGAATTGCTCCCCTGGGAGACATGAACGTGACAATGGTCTGTGGGCTATAAGTACTCGTTCATAGACAATATTGTGAGTCTGCTTGCCCTTTTCCTTTGAATAAGGAATTAATTATTCATCCGCCAATGGGAGATAAAAAGTGCGGAGGAGAGAAGAGGAGGTGTTTTGGTACACAATAGATTCTGAAAATCTTTTTTAGGTGTCAGTAAAGCTGAAATTAAGGTGTCAGGATAAATGGGAACAGTAGAAAAAGACAAAGGAGCATCTTTATGCTAAATGAAAATGTCCTTGTATTACTGACTAGATCAAAGCCAGCCACGGAAATTAAAAATGCTGAGTGTGAGCATTCATGCCATCATTCCCCCATTTCCTTCAATAATCAGAATCGGATCAGTCCTCCTGTCACCTGTTGGCTGGTTACCACATGATTTATTTCACCAGAAGCCCGACAAAACCAAGAAGGCCTTCAATTTTTTCTTAATTTTTCTATTTGGCTATAGTGCCACAGAGCCATCTGAGTCCAGGAGTCAGACTGTAGGACCATTTATCTCTCTAAATCTGATTACTATTGAAACACATCATTCCCATGCAGTGATGGCCACGCTCAGAGAGCACATGCTGAAACTTTAAAATCATCCCAATTTAATTTAAAATGCACTTTACTTATCAAGTACCAATTAAAATGCCTGTCATGTGGTGTTGTGGTAATTGTGTCAGGATAGAGGAGGAAAGATTTCATTGTTTCCTGCCTTTGCTTCCCAAAGCGAGATATGAGATAATTTGAGTTTATAAATGTTAGGCTACCTTATCTCACCTGCAGTCAGAAACAACCTTTTTATTTCACTGGGACCTATTTTTGCAGAATTTAGCCCTATCTTCATTTCACCATAGAAAAAAATGGATAAAATCCATATAATGCCAAAGTTTGCATTGTCGTTTGAGCAGCTTACACAGATTTGCTCAGTTTAGTTGCTAATGCTATTCTCCACCATCTCCTGAGGGAAATATCTGTCTCTTTAGTGGCTGAATGCTCCACTTTTTTCACCAGCAAGTCACTAATGTTGTCTTTTGCAACTAGCCATTTGAAGCTGAACAGGTGAGCTACAGCTGAAGTAAGACCAAAACAGTAAAGTCACAGGCCACAATACCAAAACAATTAGCCGAAGCACGCTAAAACAGAACTGCAGAGCCCGACTATAATTACTGGACCAGGGTCGACAGCATGTGGATGGTAGGTTATTGTGTTCACCTTGTGAGTTTGTGTGTGTATCCTCATTGTGAGTTTTGGCCCTTAAGACACCTACTAGGAACTACCATGGAAGCAGGTTTGGGTACTTTGCCAGGTACTGTGGACAGATTTTGTCAACACAATAGCATCACAATAATGTATCAAAAACACATACATATAAACATTTACACCCAGGAAATAATTCCATATAGCATTTTTTGTATTTGTGTAAGGTTGAATGCAAACAGCAGCAGCAAGATGATAATATGGTAAATATCTTCACATGAAAAGTTTGACAACATCAGCTTTGAGTGTTCGTGCACGAGGCATCATCGATGTAATCACAGAATCCTCCTCCCCTTGTCCTGCCGGAGTCTTGTGTGTTACGTCCAGTCAGCTCAGCACACACTCTGTCCCTCAAGTACAACACCTTTAACCTTTCCAGGATGTTGTGGAACAGGTCTCTCTGAGGGGGCACAAACAGTCTCTGATTTCCTGTTGCTCAGCCAACCTGGATCCAATTTCATACATTTAACTTTCCTGGCTAACACCAGTCTCAAGTCCAAGCTGGGTTAGCAAGACACCTGTCCATACTCACCTCCACTCTTCCTGGGGTGGTCTGCAGCGGTGTATCCGGCTGATCTGGCTGGGTGGTTGAAAGATGCTCTCAAGGTCCGATGGTCTGTAATCTAAACGCCACACTTCCTTTTCCAATGCCTACTAGTATATTTTTGTCACAGGTAATAAGTGATTCAGCAATAAAGGCAAAAAATAACAGACAAAAAGAAAATAGCAGCAATAGTTCAAGGAAGTGCCGGCTGCAGCATCTACATCCACCACTGTTGCCATAGACCAACCATGCAGCATGAATTCACAAAATCTTACAGGTTTGTGTGAAGTCTAACCCATGAGTACTGAGTACTTTAGGTCTGAGTACTGTAATAATGTAGTAATGAATATTGAGTACTCACAGAATGTTAACATGTTGACAGGCGTCATGGCTGGTGTAATCGCACCACTAGATGGTCTCTACTTCTCTGCGGGTACGTCATCAAAAGTGACATCTTTGCACATAATGATTTTCTCCATTTTTTGATTACAAAAATATAGACGCCCAGCACTCTCCATTGGAACAAACTATTGCTGAGATCACACCTCATAACTGATCACAAACTGATCATACATGAAGGAAATGTTTTCCATCATTGATACAAATTTGCCACAATGTCAGTGAACACAGCCTTGACTTGTTTAATCTTCTTCCCTCATGGGAGCTCCTCTGCTCTGCTCCTCCCTGGGCAACAGTTAATGCACCAGCAGGTCATTTCTTGCGCAAACAGGAAGAAGCGAGTCGCCAACAGCGCCATCCTGGAACACTGGGAACCGGTTGTTGCAGAAAAGGAGGGGCAGCTGGCTACGTGGGTGGCAGGATATCAGATGTAGGATCACTGAGACCAGGGGAGGTGAAGAAGGATAGACAAGACAAGGCTGAACAGGAGGAGGAGGTGGTGGTGGTGTATGTGATGTGTGTGAGAGAGATAGTGGTGGTAGGGTTTCAGAGAAATTGCACGGAAAGGTGCAAGAGAGGACTATAAATACAAACCTGCTGCCAGCACAGTGGGCAACCTCCAGCCAGGTTGGAGTCGTTTCCATAGCAGTAAATGCCATTTATCTAATGTATTGGCCTATTACGACCTCTCCTTTATGTGTTCCTGCTGAGGGATCCCCTGCAGTCTCACAGCAGGGCCACCGACGCACAATTGATTGGGGAGTCGTTCTATTTCTGCAAGCAGACCCTCACTCATGCTTCTGCCTTTTGCTCTTCCTTTATCCCACCCCTCCCTCTATCTGCCTATTCTTCTCCCTCCCTCTATCTATCTGTTTTCCTCCGCCTGCTCCTCTTTATCTCCCTGCCTGGCTCCCTCTGTCCCTTCGCCTTTTTCTGCTTCTGTCTCTTCACTCTCCGAGGACTTGCTACAGGCGCATTGTCAGGCCGCTCTTGCAAAAATCAATAATATCATTCTAATTCAAACTGATATCAAAAGGCACAGGGCCAGCAAACCATTTCTCTGTAGACTTATCATAAGCCCATGTTTTTCCACGCCGTTTATTTTCTGCCGTTTGGTCCCTTCGATCTCCTCTTTAGAGGGCTCCTCTGGGCTTCACTCGCCCAGCATGTCTGAGCAGAGTTTAGATGTTACATTTGACGCTGACAAATTTGGCAGAGTAGCCGTGAGTATCCATGAGCTCCCCGTTTATGAGATATCCGTTTCTGTGATAAGTACCCCAGATACTGGCATACAAAAGCACTTCTGCAACAACACAGGGAGAAGCCTGCCTTAAACGTAATTTTAATCTTTCATAAGCTAGGCCAAGAGTAAAACAAGTAATTATGAATTCTCAGAAGCCCAATTTCTTAAGAACAATGCAGGGGGGATGGTAAGCATAATGCAGGGGTGCATTAAGCACTCATGTTTATTCCATTTTAAGTCAGCCACTATCGCTGTCTTAATGTAATTATTGCAAATCACCAATCTCTCTCCCCCCCTCTGGCTATACCAAACCTCTAATGTTATTCCACACTCCCCCCAAAAATGCATATCAGCATGTTTTGTCCAATTGCAGAGTCATTTGTGAGGCTAAAATGCAGTCCAGTCATAAGTGAGATGTTTAAGGCCTTGGGGCGATGTTACAGTTCAATATTAATGAGATAATTTGATCAAGTTAGCACCGATGCAGACATTTTATGGTTGGATAATTCACAGTCCATATGGCTTGTAGTTAGTTTACCAGAAGCCTTTTTGGAAATGCAGTAAGCTGTTAGATAGTTGTAATGGGCAACTCAGCAAAACAGCACTCTTAACTACTTATTATCGTGTTAGATGTCAAACATTTCTTTTTGTGAAAGCATTTAAAGTCTGCGTACAGGAAAAAAAAAAAAAGTTTTTTCTTCTAAACACATTACACGTTAGAAACTAGTTTCCAAAAACATGTGAAAAAACTGAGAATGTAGTACTGAACTGTGGCGATAGACTGTTAAAATTGTCTAGCTTAACCATTTCTGTGTTCAGGATTTTTTGGGCAGACCCGAAATATGCCTCAGTGACTTGCTGGAGCCATGGTCCCCTGATACTATATAATCCCAATGAACCGACTCAGTTCGGAACATACAGTACCTCAAGTGACTCTCTCAGTCCAGCACTTCACTTCAGCTCAATTCAGTTCTGCCAGCCCGACACAGAAATAAAACTATAATCCTGTCACTGTCCTCTGGCTCTGTTGGCTCAAACGTGTCTGTCTCATAAAGCTGCTAAATGAAGCGTCCATGTTTCAGGTCATTTTCAGGTTGTAGTGGTGTTTGATACTGGAGACAGACGTGATTTTGGCATCCAGTTTTATATACACTACTATGATTTTTTTTTAAATAACTGAAATTTGGCTGGGTGGTTAACACGTTTCTGTGCTGTGACAAACTTAGAACACACATTTATTGTTGCTTTATATGATCTTTAAAAGCCAAAAAGTGCAAATGGACTGAGCCATTTGTCTTTGAGTTTTGTCCTTTTCTCGGTGCAGTTTGCGGCTGTTTTTATTAGAGGCACAAGTTTTATGTAAACGGTATTACTCAACCTGTTTCGAGATACTGTCCTGTATTTCTTCAAAGCTGCAAACTCTATTACAAGATGATTTGCAGTTAACTGCTGCAGTTATTTAAAGAGTAGTTGTAATGTTCACAGGCAGTCACATATAATTCATTTTAAATGGGGTGGGCGCCGTCAGAGTGTGCCACCTATTTGTCATTGTTTATATGCACCAAGTCAGCCTGACAGTCGGTCAGTACCAGTTTGTCACACTGAGAGCACGTCAGGCTAGTCTGGTTGTGTAAAGTGCTGCTGATAAAATCAAGATTAGAGTTTGGCACGGACTGCATCTGGGGATAATAAACACTTTGTTCACCAGAATTGGAGAAGAAAACTACCACCAGTCTCTGCTGGTGGCTGGACTGCTGATGAATGATTGACTGCTGACAGGCTCTCTTGTGTGAACCAGGCTTTTAACTGACATGAGGATACAAAAAGAAGAAATATTACATTTGCATACATTCTATATTTTTACCAGATTTGAACTGAGGCTCTCTTTTTAAGTGAGTTAGAACTATGAGTCTGCAGCCTTTTTGTTGGAACATTTGGACTGACGCTGCAGTGAGAGGACAGGCTGTGTAGCGAGACTGCACAGCTTTTCCTGACAGTGAGCTCGTGTCTGGATTTTACAAATGCTCCACTATCCAATTCTACAAAATGACTGATTTTGATTCATTTATCTGTTTTAGTCAGACTTTGTATTTAATTATTTTGGATTCAGAGTCACACTGCTTCAAGTAGTGATCTGTACTTGTATACCACCATGCTAAATCACCATTTTTACATAGATTTCTGCTCAGATTGAAGTTTGGTTAAGCTATACTATTACACTACTAACAACAACTATGTAAGATGATCAAGGTGTAACTTTTCCATCCTGAAAAGGAAAGGGCAACAGAGCTAATAGGAAGGTCAGGTAGAGCTCAGTCTGTACACACCTACACTGTCCGCAGAGGTTTAATCACACAATAATTAAATGAGCTGTGTGAGTTGACCGTAGGCGTGGAGGGTCTATAAGAAAAACTAGGTTTCTCATTTACATCAGATTACTGCCAAAAGCCAATTATAGGCAGGTTACTTAAGTCCATGTAAACACAGTGAACGAAGTAGTGTTCTTGTCACGAAGCCAACATAAATAAAATAAAGGGCGAGATCAATCTTTTTTTTTTCCAAAAACAGATAAAAATTGCAGAGATTGGCAAAGTTGCTCACCTTAAAGCTAAAAGAGAGGGTCAGTTGTGCAGCATCACTATGACAGTAGAAAACATTGCTTTGATAGCCAGAAACTTCACAGTATGGACAGAACATTTGATGAGTTCGGTGAAAGTCATGGGTGAAACCTATTTGGGTTTTGGGTTGAAACCAACCTACAGTGATGACATCAATAGTTAAAATACTTTTCTATGCTGTACCTGAGATATAAGAAGTGTTTCCGTATAAATTCAAGAGTCAGAGTAAGTTAGTTTTCAATATTTTCAAAAGTAAAAATCTTTATTTATAGCCACCTTGTGTCCTTTATTCTGAAACCCCAAATTCCAAAATTGTCCCACTGGACTAAATGTCCATTTGTCCGACAGCCCGTTATCCCGAAAACATTGATTTGGGCGCCTGTTGCTCTAAAAATACACACTCTCCCTGCAGTTGTTGCTTCAGGCGTCTTCTGGCCCTGTCCATGGTGCTGAATCGACAGGGGGGGTTTTTTATTGGTGCACGCCCCCACTGTTATGTAAGCTGAGCAAAAAGTCGGTCAGAACTGTCTCAACAGCCTACAGTCTTTTTATCATCTTGGCTGTTACAACACCCTAACCTAACCATAAGAATTACTGTGTGATGTCCACTTTTGGAGCAATGGGCATTTGTTTTCAGGAAAGCGGGCTATGGGACAAATTATTGCGCTTTTGGAACAATGGGGAGTTCCCACTCTTTAGAGATGGGTGGGTCGATCCTCCAGTCGGCAGTTTCAAGCGGACGTACTAGAAAATATCACGGCCTCAGGTGGGCGGGTCAAGTGACAGCGTGTGGTCTGAGAAAGGCATTACTAACTTACAGAAACATTGCATGCAATAATCCACCTCACACTTCTCTTACACTCTCTCTGGCTGGACAGACAGACTGCTGGCTGTGAGTGGTGTGAACAGAAACCAGCGCATCCAATACGCACTTTTACCTCAGGTGACCAGCGCTCAGATCACATACGCAACTGTGGATTCAGTTATTTTCTACACAGTGCAGCCAAACACTGTAGGCTAAAAAAAATATAATATCAATCTACATTTGTTACTATTTTGCTACAAAATTCATTGTTAAAATGTGAAGGATGCATTTTGTGCATATGTGTGAGAGAGGCAGCTTTCGTGTCTTCAATGAAGGGTTACTTGCTTTGCTGCATTCTTAACAATGAATAACATTTGTATCAATTTGTCTGTTCATATAGTAGCCTAGATCTCCCCACTACTGTGTGCAGGGGAGAAATGGCGTACTCTGGCAAAATGGCTCTGATAGTGGTTTGGTGGGTGGTGGGCGGTCTTCACTGACCCATCCATCCATCCATCCATTTTCTGTAACCGCTTATATCCCGAAGGGTCGCGGGGGGCTGGAGTCTATCCCAGCTGACATTGGGCGAGAGGCAGGGTTCACCCTGGACAAGTCGCCAGTTCATCGCAGGGCAGACATATAGAGACAGACAACCACTCACACTCACATTCACACCTACGGGCAATTTAGAGTCACCAGTTAACCTAGCCTGCATGTCTTTGGACTGTGGGAGGAAACCGAAGAGAACCCACGCCAACACGGGGAAAACATGCAAACTCCGCACAGAAAGGCCCTGCCCCAGCCAGCTGAGGGGTTCAAACTCAGGACCTTCTTGCTGTGAGGCAACCACTGCACCACCGCGCTGCCCGTCTTCACTGACCCGTGCATCACAACCACCCACCTAGCATCATGCGGTCAAGATCCTGATTCTTCTTTACTTTATCTGGGATTGTGTGCTAAGAGAAAAGAAAACATGAATAATGTAAAGATGACCTTAACGACATTGTAGCAGGTCTTTTCTTTTGAGTGTTTAATATTTAAGGCCTATACAGTAGGTTGATGTCTCTTAACATAAGACACTATGTCAACTACATCCTGTGAAGGGAATTTGACCACATTGGAAAACTGTTTGGTAGTAACATGTTTCTTTCTGTGTATTTTTCATTGAATTATCTTGAAGTGAAATCATTGATGCAAGCATTAGAAGCAACGCAGTAGTTGCCAACTATTAGTAAAGAAATAACTTTTTTTAAATGTCAAAATAAAGTGTTTATTTCCATTTCCACCTTGTTTGATGGAGTCGCGGAGCTGCCTGAGAGTAGTGAATTATCGGTCCACTCTGTCAATGTGACTCTTTTTTTCATATTGATGCATCAAAGAGTCACAGAATGTTTCAAGATCATTTAAGTTTGAGCCGTAGCCACCGTTAATTATTCCTGACAGTAATCTTGCTAAGTTCATATGTTAATGACGCTCCTGTTTTTCCTCAAACACCATTAGTTTCCACTGAGAGACGAAGATCAGCCTTTCTGAATAGAAAGCGACCCGCGCAGACCATCACTCCTCCTGTAGATGACCCTTAGAAAGCAGCCCGACAGCTTTTTTATCTATTGTGTTACTTTTAAATCATTATTTCCCGGTTTTCTTAGACATATTTTCTCTTTATATTCCAGGATAATTGGCGACCTGTTTTTAATTTGCATCAAGTCTCTACAGGGCCCCTCTGGGAACAGACAGGTTCTTGGTTTTTTGATTTTTTTTTTTTTTTTCTGACTGCTCACATTCTAGACACTTTCTGTGAAAAACAGTCAATTTACTAATCTGCACAGAGAAATATAACAATCACTTCTACTTCAAAATGTGAGCGAATGTCTCTTGAAAACCTTGGTTTGCATGTTAAAAGCACTGGAAGCATTTTTCTTATTGGTCCCATCAAATGGGAAACTCAGATGAAGGATGATTGGTCTAATTAGACTCAATATTATAACCTCTAAAATCCCATGTGGTGTATGAGTGCTGATATTCTCACAAGTGTAAAATAAAGAAAGTACGACTCCTTCCCTACAGTATATGCAGATATGAGGTACCTGTAAGGAGGTGGCATGATTAATAACTTGTTTACTACTGCGTAAACTGAGTAAATGCTCCTTCACCTCTCATTTAACCTTTTATTTCAACCTCCATTTAGTTTCATTTAAATAAAATCTCTGTGCATGTCTTTAAAATGATTTATACTGATTATACTGATGGTATTCCGAGTTACACATTGAGATACATTGTATTTACAGCATCATTGTCCAACTGTCAGTGAGCAACATATACTATACATATACGAAGCTGCATCCTCAACCAATAGTAAGACGTGTGTGGCGTTGTTGGAGGTCACTCCCCTGCATTTGCAAATGTGCAACTATACACCAAGTCTTCTGAAGTCCAAGTCAACTCTCAGGTCCTCTGGACCAAGTCCAAGTCACGTCTCAAGATGTGACTTTGAAACCCAATACCTCTTTTTTTCTGGTGCTTGTATGCAAATTATATTAGCACAGTGACCAAAATAACATCAAATATATGCTTCTTTTAGAAAAAGTGCATTTAAAACCACAGTATGTAAGTTTTACCACAATAACAAAAGAGTTTGAATAATTTGATGATGTCATGAGGTAGCATGGGATCATGGTGTCTTCACTGATAAACATCCACCATTGTTGATAAAAAATATATCAAACATGACTCCAGCAGTAATCATGTTCAGGGAATGAGGTAGTGTATTAAAGTTTTACTCATGTTACATTTAGTCATCAACACGCTGACTTCCTCCTTCAGTGTCTGACATATCCTGTGTTTTCCCATGAGTTAGAACAACTTGCAGCTAGCAGGAAACACACAGCTACCTTGAATAAATTATGGATTTCTATGGGGTCGACCACTGGAATCATTTGGGATAATGCAAGTACACTGCTCAACTAACATATATAACCTATATCTATCATTTTCAGACAGTTCAGTGCAGATTTCTCATATATTATAGCTTTAGTGTTCATTTGCAAGTAATGAATCATCACTTAAATGTGTCAGAGTTTAATGAAAACACTTGAAATGAAGGTGCAAATGTGCAAATACCCCCATGATGACTTTCTGTCTGTTTGGAACAGTGTGTCTCTCTACATCAGTGCTCTTGGGTTTGATCTTGAATATATTTCAGATTGATCACATTAAAATGTGACTATGCTGTCTAATTATTAACACTTCAAGTTTTCAGCAAAAGCTTATGATGAATAGGCGGTGTAGTGCATCAGGAATCAGACTTCAAAAAGCTCCAGTAGTGGAAAAAATAAGGATTATTGAAAGTTAAGCTGAAGTAGCAGCTGTTGTCAGTATTATTTAACAGTCAACAACCTCATTTTCAGCTCAATAGATTCCCTGTGTTTAATGATAGAACTTATGAGCTCATTTTATAAACTATTCAGTACTAATTAAGTTAAAAATTTAAGGTCATTAATGCAGTGGTCACATTTCATGTTGAAACAACCTTATATTTTTTTGCAGTGTAATGCAGAGTGCTGCCCACGATGATAATGTGCTGAATGTACACAACTGAACCAATGACCTGCAGGCATGGCATTCATTTTAAATGTCAACAAAGGGAGGAGGCCAACATTTGACTCCTATTTGTGTCCTGTGTCCTACTGACAGTTAACCCTGGTTTCTTTACAACGATTTTTTCTTTACAGCGATTTTCCTCATGTCCCTCATCCCTTCACCTGCAAACAAAACAGACAAGCAAGCAAAACAGCCAAAAAAAAAAAGAAAGGAAAACAAAATTAAACAAAAAGAAAAGAACAGTACTGGCCACAGAATAATTGGTAACAATTATGGTGTTGTGTCCACTGTTGAAAAGTAAGAAAATAGTGGTGGGTATTGTGATAACTGGTCCAGGAACAGCTGAAAATTCTGAGAGGATTTGTTTTTCCAAAACAAAGGTATACATTTCTTTGTAAACCGTGTTATGGCAATTAATATTCAGCATATTTTTTTATCTGAAATCTGGCATATCAACAATGGTTTCTTTTAACCATGACCATGATTGTTCTCTTTCCTTAATTGGGTAAACATTGTTTTATCCATGACAACTAAGGTCGTCTAACCTTAAAAAACTCCTTTTAGTGCCTGAGCATAGCAGTGTTGGTAGATCAGAAAACATTTTCACTTTTGCAAAAGTAATTTGTGCCAGCACTCACTGTACCAGATGCCAATAGAATCATCTGATTAGAAAAATGCTGACACATCTTGTTCCAGAGGGCAGAAACTAATGATTTATTTTGTCATTTAATTTGTAGAACTTGTCAGTTAAGGTGCAAATAATTTGGTTAAGATTAGGACACAATCTCTGTCTTGGTTCAGGTTAAGCAAAGACTGACTGTTGACCAGTCTTCTTTGCTACTGGTCACTGTGCTTCTGTTACATCCTCGTGTCCCAGTTAAGGTCATGTTTTCCTTGTTTTCAGTTTTCTGTCAGTCGTTTCTGTTTTATTTTGATACTCACCTTTGTCTCTCATTTCAGGTTCTTGACTTCCTGCCCCTGTGTGTTTGTGATTACCTGCCCAGCCCTAATTGGTTTCAACTGTCCCTCATTACCCCTCCTCCCTTGTGTATGTAGTCCTTGTGCTGCCCTTTGTCTGTTCTCAGTTCGTCTCACTTACTTGGGTGTTTAGTTCTAGCCGTATTTCCCTGTGATTTCTTTTGGATTTTACCTGATTTTTGCGTACGTGCCTCTGCTTTATCCTACTGCTTTTGGATACCTTAGTTTCCCTTTGAGCTGCTTACTTGTGCATCAAACTGTTTTTCATGAAAAGATCTTGTGTTTGAGTCCTTTGTCTGTTAGCTTCAGTTAGACAAGAGTTAACATTCATAAAGCCCCAGAGGTCCTTGTCAGATCATTTTACACACGGATCATTTTAGGAATTTTAACAAATGATAAGTAGTGTCATCTTTCTTCTGAAGACAGTCGTAACACATAACAGTCAGCACCATCCTGAGGGGTGTACTACGAAGCCAGGCTTTCTTTGCATGATCTGGATTGACAAAGCCTAAAACCTCAATCAGAGATAACGGGTATCACGACGGTGGTTATCAACTCACTTTGTTAATCCAGGCTTTCGTCTTCAGACTCTGTGCGCGCTCACATAAAAGGGGTGTTTGTTGCGTCATTTGACTCTTCTTCCGCATTAAATGAAGCGATCGCAAGCCACTTAAGTCAAAATCATCAAGTTATAATTATGAGCTGTGGAAAATATACAAAATACATTACAGCAAAAAGCAACATTTTTGCTGCAAATAAAGCAGGAGAAGAAGAATGATGTCAGAAAATGACTGATGGACTAAATGCGGTCTTAATGCTGCCGTTTATTCTAACATGAAAACTGCACATTAAACAATAAAACTCCATACAGCAGATTTAAACATGATGAAGTCTGTCTGACACTTTCCTATGATGACAGAGACGTGGACATCACTGAAGTTTTTGACCAAACCAACGTAAAATGTGTGTAACTGATTTAAGGCTGTCTGTGATAAATGATGATGAATTTTCTAATCAGTGATCTGAGCTGCAAAATCACCAAGACAAAACAGATAACAGTAAAAAGTATTCAAAGTGTCTGTAGTTGTTTCATTATTATTTTACTATGTGGATTATATACCATGTAAATTTAAAGTGTTAATATGATCTGGAGCAAACGGGAAAAATGACTCTGCATCACCAAACGGAGGTTACCATGACAGCGCGATGCAGACAGTTTGTGCTGCTGTTACATTTTTACATTATATGGATTCGTTCGGTGATATTACGAACATACAGCTCAGCAGCTTTTCATTTTTAATGTCTTTCCTCAGTTTAAAAGCTATATCGCTCATAAACATCCTTGTTAGGACAATAATTAGTTAAAGAACAGCACATTTTACAGACAATTTAATCTGAAACTCTGAACATAACCTGCTCCCAACCAGGTTATGAGTTTAGCATAAGTTACCATGGTGATCTAGCCAGGTTAAAAGAGAGCCACCTTCGTGACACTGAAAACATAGCTCGCTAACCCATTAATCTCGCTTCATAGTACACCCCTCTGCATTCACATATCCTGCTTCAAAACAAGACCATACGCCCTGTTTACACCTGGCATTAAAAATGTCTTGGGAACTCCAATCACAAGTGGACAGCTCTAACTACATCTCTACACACCTGGCATTGGAATACATTTTCATGTGCATCACTTTTTATTGGATCTACATGGACCCTAAACATCCACAGTGTGTCTTGGGTGCATTCACACCACTTGTGACCAGATCATGCATGTAAATGCCAGGTGTAAACAGGGCCTGTGTGCCTAGAAGCTTTCTTTAACATATACGGTGTAAGTGCGCAGAATATTTGCAGCTAAACACTGTCAAAGTAACATCATGAGTCAGTGACGTCAGTTTCTGGCCATATTTCAGCATCCGCAGACCACTGCCTGTCTTTTACTTCTTCTGGATAATTGTCACTTCTGATGGCGCACATACACACCCTCTACTCTGTATCCACATGCACGGTGCCTGTTGGGATTATCTCTGCTTGCAGCCACCTCACATCACTGTTAATACTAAGTTAAGCAAATGCATATTTCTTCCAAGCAATTCTCTTTCAGTTCATGAACGACAGCATTAGTTTGTCTGCATTTTGATGCTCTCTTCAGGCTGGGATTAAAGTGGGGGATTAGATGTTACATTCACTCTCTGTGACTTTAACTTCGTTTTACCTTCAGGTTAAAATGAAGAGCTTCATCATGCTTTTTTTTTTTCTACCAGAGACATTTTTTTTCACTTCTTTTCCATCTATGCTATCAAGTGCACAAATGTGATATGACTCACCTATTTACACTCACCTGGCATTTTAGGTAATTGCAGGAATGACTGGTGAAGAAGTTCAAGCTTGTCTCGCTGCCTCTGAGAAAAACTGTTCCAAAATATTAAATACAATTTCATTTTTTAGCCACAGAAAGGCGCTTACAGCCAGTTCTTACGAGAAGTCATTTGAGCTATTTGAGTTTAATGGTACAAAATTTAATTCAGCCGACAAAATCTGATAAAGAACAGGCTGCAGTGACGGATGTCTGTCTCTCGCAGTACTTGAGTACCCTGCCACCCCTATCAGCAATATGAAGAGCATTAACATGATAAAAGACTCCCATCTGCACAACAAAGTGTGCTGCTGTGATACCACATTATGATCTACGCGTTGTCATGTCGGAGACCTCCAAATGCACACATTAGATCGCAGACGCCAACTTGAAACAGATTTCTCCCATATGGGCAGATCTTTGCTATTATTTAGAACAGATTTATGGCACTGTCCTGTCTCCTGACACATGTTTCTAATACTCCTCTCTAGATCAATCATACCTGTGCTGTAAGCAGCTACAGGTGTTGCTCTGGGCCAATGGACTCTGCAGCTGCCATCTGTTTGGTTTCTTCTTAACCTGCCTGCAATTTATTCAATGAAATAAGCCTGTGCCCTTTACAGCGACAGTGCAATATCCATCCATGTAGAACTCGCCTCATACTTACAGATTAACACAGATGGCTTAAAGCTGTAAACAAAAAGGAACACAATCTCTTCCTTTCACAGGATAAAGAAGGATGCTACTTTAAGAACCATCTGGCTGATTGGAGGCTGCTGCTGATGACTAAGCAATAAATGATGATAACCAATCACTCAGTAGTGTTTGCATTGATTGTTTGCTTGATAACTCGCTTGTCAATGAAAACGTAGACTAATGAAGATGGGCTCCTCCCTCCATCACCGCTGATTTACTGAGAACAGCTTTTAAATTGGAGTCATCATAGCCACTGAAATCATCCCGCTTCAGTTTGTCAACATTTTAGCCAAATGGCAGCAAATGATCGAGGCTACTGTCCCTCCCTGAGAGATTTGTCATCTGCACAAGCAGAGGGAATGAGTATGAACCTGCGATGTATGTATGTGCTGCCGATGAGCTTTCTTAAATGGGTCCAATGATGGCCATATGCTGGTTCATCCATCATCTGACTGTCCTGACAGCCTCCAGAGTGATGCTGCTGTTTAACCTGCAGACCTGCTGTTTAAAACCTTGAGTGGACGTAATTAGCTGCACTGACTGCCACTTCCTCTTCTGCTTCACCCTTCTTCCTCCTGTTTCACCTCCCAAACATTCACTTCCTCAGACCTCCATTAATGGATAAAACTGGCAGTATTTTCTATTTTTGTTATTGTCAACAAACCCCATGAATAGACCAGGGCTGTGTCCCAAATCACTCCATCATCCACTCAGTCACTGCTCTCATAGAAACTCAGTAGCCGATTCTACTATAATGAGTAGTAAATCAAGATTTTGGACACTTAAAAATTATTATTTTGCAACTTCACTGACAGATGTATTGTCCTGTAACTGCTAAGACCCATTGCATTGTGGAAATTGTGAAAATTACTTAGACTGGGTTGCAGCAACAAAATTATGTCTTAAATCAAATTAAATTATGGTTTAACCTTAAATTCTGTTGCACCAAACTTTTAAACTACCTTTAAATTACTGAAGATCACATTTAAAGCACTCCATAAACCTCTGTTTAGTTTTTACTTTAACTTTATAACTAGGTAGCAAAAAATTTAGCATTTCCGCTTTTTAGCTAGCCTCCAAAGAGTAAAATATTTTAACTATTTAGCTAGCTAGAAAATACCTTCATGTTTTGCTCGCTTTTTAGCTAGGTGGCAAACAATGTTATGTTTTAGTAACTTTTTTTTAGCTAGCTAGCAGACAGTGTAACATTTTGGTAACTATTTTTTAAACTTATCTACCACACCAGGCAAATAATTTATTTATTTATTCGTTTATTTTGATTTGGGTAAGCAAACATCTACATACTGATTTAACTCTATTTAACTTCAGTTTACATGAAAATTATAAATTTAGTAAACAGAGATTATTTAATTTTAATATTATTTTATTTGTGGAACAGAACTCTGCTTAATTTTAAATCTAGGTTTAGTCATTTTAAACCTAGTTTTGCTAAAGTCTGGTTAGAACTAATCTTAGATTGAATTAATCTTTGTTGGTGCAGTCCAGTCTTAAAGTTAAATTTCACAGATCAACATTACAAAACACATCATTTTAAAACCCCAAAACACAATTCCCCAAAGCACCAGATACAAGAAACATAATATTTAAAAAATAGGTAAAAAAAAAAAAGAAGAAAGAAAGAAAACTGGACATCATAATAGACAATAATCTAAGGTAAATGGCATGACAGTATTAACACGACATGTTAAGTAAATCTGTCAGATGTCAACCACACCACTGTTACATGTCCACTCAGTCCTTGAAGGACACGTGTTTACAGTCCACATGTTTACTTTCACTGTGCCATTGCCAATCCAACCTTCTGCAATCACAATAGTCACAAGATGAGCTGAAAGCACTATTTTATCTTTACAAATGCACATGACAGCATGTTGTAACACACAAATATCAATATAAACATATCTCGTGTATTGTATGTGTGTTCACTGGTTCCCCTGCAGTGAGTGACACTGCAGAAACACTCCCCATTTATCACTGTATTTTTCCATTTCATTTATTAGGCTGTAAGATATCCTCTCAAAAGCTGCCACCTTACCAAGTTCTGAGATCCATTCCTGGAATAACAGGCCTTCTGGAGCTTTCCACTTTGTCATTATTATCTGTTCAGCAATCATAATACTTCTGAATCCAATTTGTTCCTGCCACCAGCTGACACCACTCCATCATTGTACTCCTCCATCCATAAGTCCACAACTCTGATCTCTCCTCTCATCCCTTCATCCCTTGACCCTCACCCCGTCCGTCCATCCCTTCATCCCTCAGTCCTCCCTCCAGACCTTTAATCCACCCCTCCTACATCATCTTGGCTCTCCTCCATCCATAATATGCAATAACTATTCTAAATCCATATCTTTATTGGCGTGGTCTTTGTTAGTGAGCACACATTAAGTGTCCTAGTGAGTATTTATGGCAGCAGGATGGTGTATGTGGGATGGTGTCACAATAAACTGCAGTGTGTGTGTTCATGGTAATGATGAAACATGTCACTCAGTGCAGCGGTGGGGCACACTGATGTGTTTTTAATAGTTTTTGGACAGCAATGGAGGTTTGCGGAATAAAACATACCAGGCTTTAGCTACACAAACAGTATCTGACTGGTGTTGGTTTTGGTTTTGATATTTCCTTGAGATTTGTTGACAGTAAGAAAATAAAAAATATCACCACATATTATAAGATGTCTATTTTTCCGCTCCTCTCTGCTGCCTATCAAGATGAGATAATTGTAAAAGCATCACAGAAACCCATCAAAACAGAAATCTGAGGGTAAATTTGTCACAGTACTCCCCACACTGTCAGTTTTACAAGTGATCTCAGGGAAGTGGCGTACAAAACACTACAGCTGTGACTACCATCACAGTTAGTGCTTTGGTTTGACATCATCCAAGTTTCTCAGTATGTTAATTTTTTCATTTAGAACACAAACGTGGCTCTGTAAAAAAAAAAAAAAAAAAAAAAAAAAAAAAAAAAAAAAAAACTGATGTCATGCCAGCAAAATCCTACCAAACAAATTTTTGCATTTTTCTTTAAAGTAGGAATCTGAGAGCTTGACCGCTGGGTTTTCAGGCTTTAAATTCCGTCCAATATTGGAAGTTGATGTCAAGCCAACATTGCACTTTGACATTGACCTGATTTCGTTTCCCAACCAAAATTCATCATGTTTCTAATGTTGGAGCTAGATGCCAAACCAACGTTGGGTTACGACCTCAACCCAGTTTTCATTTCCAACCAAAATTTCTTGCTAATGTCAAGGGTTGATGTCAAGTGAATGTTGAGTTTTGACGGATATCTAATTTTGATTCCAAATGAAAACTCAAGGCCTGTCTAACGCTAAAGTTTCATGTTAATTGGGTTTTGACGTCAACCTGATTTTCATTTCCAAGCAAAATTCAACATCTTTGTAATAGTGAGGTTGATATCAAGCCGAGGCCGGGTTTTCACAGATATCTAATTTTGATTTCCAACCAAAATTCACCATCTTTCTAATGTTGGAGCTGGATGTTAAACAAACGTTGGGTTATGATATCAAGCCAATTTTCATTTCCAAACCAAAATTCAACATCTTTCTGATGATGCAGGTTGATGGGAAGACAAGATTAGGTTTTGATGTCGACTCAGTTTTCATTTCCAACTAAAATTTGATGCCTGTCCAATGCAAGTCCAACTTCTTTCTGATGTCAAATTGACATCCGGTGCTAATTGAGCTATAAGCTATAAGTCTATTTTTCAACTCCTCTCTATTGCCAATGTAGTCAAGATAATTAATGAGATAATTGTAAAAGCATCACCTACAGAAACCCATAAAAGCAAAAGTCTCTGAGTAAACACGCCACATTAATCCCCTCGCTGTTAGTTTCCCAAGTAATCTCAGGGAATTGCAATACAAAGCACTACAGCTATGACTGTTATGAAATAAAGAAGAAATAAAGAAGAAAATAGCAGGAAAAAGTTGATTAAGACTTTAAGTGAAAGGTATAAGAGATAAAAACCTTGTAAGCTTGTAAAAATGACTCAGGCTTAAGAGAGAAATGTAAACGACAAAGATTCAAATAATCCATTTAGGGGGAATTTAGTGTCAAAACAATCAGTTAATCAATTAATTAAAACCTCGTCCCTGTCCTCTGCTGCACAGTGTAATCATGTGGCCCCTGCTAATTCATATTATCAATTATTTTGATCTAATACTCATGTTTGTCACTTTTTATACACAGTAATGCTAAATCACCATCACAGCGCTCAGGACCATAAGACCACACCATCTTACTAATACTTGGTCGCGTTGTTGAGGATCCATTAATTTATTCTACTGAAGGGATGCTGCTCTGGATTAAGGGTATCAGCTAAATGCTTGAAATGTGAATGCAAAAACGGGCTAAGGCAGCGAAGTCTTCGACGAGGAGGAGCTGATACCAAACCAAGTGTCATGCTTGGTGGATTTTAATGCAAGCCATAATTTAGTGTGCATGTAATTGCTGTGATTATGTGGTGATTGCGTTATGTAGATTACACACCTGTTATGGGCCCCCCCACAGGCAATTTGTGTTTGACTGAGAGATGGAAATTATTGTCTGACTTTGAATCAGGTTTAGTTCAACTTTCTTTGTAGCACATTCACATGGATGGGCATTCAGAGGCTGCGAGGCGTTTGGAAACTACAATAAGAAAGCCGACAGAGGAGAGATCAGTCTTCTGTTAATGTAACATCTTGCTATTCAAGACATGAGTGGGTATTTACATTTATGCATTTATCTTTTACCAAGAACAAATCACAGTGCGAGCAAAACACGGTAAGTCTCTCTGATATTACAAGTGCTAAGAAATGCAGGACATTAAGTAGCCTGACAATATTCCTGGGACAGATGTTCTATAAATATATAAAGAAACAGAGCAAAGGAGAAAGGTAGTTAGGCTATTTCTTCAGTGAGTTAGAACAAGGAGGAAGATGTGGGTGGGGGTATGAGATGCAGTGTGGTGATTCATTGGTTCGCTGACCCAGTTTGGAAGAACTTCAGCATGTGTTTCAACAATTCACCCTGACAACCAACAATATGACCAGCTCCAAACTGGTCATACTGCAGAGCTGGTTGTCAGGGCTGTGAGTGTAATAATGCTCTCTGTCTCCGGGTTATGATGGATGAAGCCGGGCTTTGGAACGCACACAGTCACACACAAGATTTTATTAACAAGTCCTTAAACAGTCCAGCAGGGAAAAAACCTAGAAGTCCAGTTTGCAGACAGTATCAGTGTTGTCAGGCCAGTAACAATTGACTTTTCAGTCACACTGTGTGCTGCCCCCGCAGCAACCCAGCACAAGACGCAGTTAACATGCAGTGAAATCTTTGCCTGGGTGACCTATCCATGTCTACATGCAATTATAGTGGCAGCCCAAGTTCATGTTGCACATGGACAGAAAAAATATGGTTTGTATTGTATAGGCTATAAATCAAGAAATATGCCCATGACCTACTGCAAGGTAAAGCTAATGCACAATCAAATCTAATCAATAGACACATCTATCTTCAAATGTCACACATTATACAACTTATACAACACAACAAACATCAATAAATAGACAGGGACAGGAAATGTGGGAATGTAAGATCAATGAGCCTTCAATCTTTTCAGTTTGTTTTACCCTTTGTTAAATGAATGTGAATGCACGTCTCAACAACTTTTTTCAGGGCAATCTGAGAGTGGACAGACTGAAACGTTTGTGTAACTTCTACGCTGCAAGATCCCACAGGTCAGGTGTTGGTTTCCACCCCTGAAATCTGATTGGCTGCCTCATTATCCTCAAGTGGGATTGGCTATCTGTGAGAGTGAGAGGCGGGACCTCAGTTTCAACCGTTTGACAAGTATTTTTAAATGTGCAGTATTTTCTTTTGTGCATAGCCTACCTTAAGTTTTATAAGGTTAGGTAAGGCAGGTAAGGTTGTATCTGTTATCTTTATGCTACTCACAAGTAAATGGGTGATTAAATAATACATTTTTAAAAACTATTTTATTATAAATATTAAATAAATTCGATTACGCCTTATTCATTCCACAACGGCATAGGTCAAAAAAAAGTCTGGAGACACCCCTGCCTCTGACGCTGTATCAAGTTCTCCACAGTCTGGAGTGAAGAGTGGATGCAAGGTGACATGACACAGCCAATAACTGTAAAGCTGAGGCAGGGTTGATCTTTGCGCAAACCTACAAAAATGTTGGCCTCTGTGCAGACAGAGGCACAGGGAGGGGTTGCCTCAGATCTGTAAAAGCGTAGTTTTTGGTAGCAAACTGTGGCAAAAGGAGCATATCACACTTTTAAGACAACTATCCTAACTAGTGTTACTGGAATATGTGTAAAATGAGACAAATTATAAATAATCGAAGTTTCAAATTAAACAAATAAAGATAAGATTAAGATAAATAATGATGATTAATAGATACAGCTACCATGTCTTCTCAACATTAAGCCTGGTGAGTCATTGCCTACCCTGCCTCACCTGATCACACATCAGCAGATATAAAAGAATGAATGAATTAATGAAAGTTTAACTGAGAGGTTCTGAAACTCCTAAAACGTACATGACACAATCAGCTAGAAAGGAGATGAGTCAGCCCGTCGGAGCTGTCTGAAGTACAAAAGCAAAATTGTGTTAAAGAATGAAGTTTCTTCCCTCACAAGTGACCTCTGGCTGAAGTACCTCTGGAGCACAGATACGGTTCTAGGAGAACACACAAACCTGACAACAGTGAAGTTTCATTTTGGTGTGTCATCCAGTTACTCATGGAACATTAGTTAGCCACAGCTGATATGACCTGCTGCCAGCAGTTTAAAAAAAAAGAAAGAAGCTGCTGCCTAAATGTTTTGTACACTTCCCTTTGCTAATAACAGTGAGCTGAAATAATAGATTTAGTTAGTGTTGGAGTTCAGTGAGTCCAAGTATTTTGTCAAACCCAAACAAGCAATTTTTCACTTTGGCAAAATACTTGCATTGTAGAACCTGGCTGTCTGAAGGAGAGCAGCGTTGAAGCAGCAGACCGAGGTGGACAAAACACTGTGGAGTTAAGTAAAAGGATTGGCATTTCATCAGGTTTATTTCAGTCGACAGTAATCCTTTAAAATATGCCTGGATTGACCCGGGTGCCGATCTTTAGGATCGTCTCTGGACATCTCTAGCGAAGACAGTTCATCGATGAGATGTATTTGTCTCATAGACCCTCCCAAGACAGTTTGCTATTGGTCAATGGTGAGAATTTGTGTGTCAAAGGTTGTCTGGATTTACTGATTGCAGTAATTCTACTGAAATACAAAAAAAATGTTCAGAACTGTCTTTGCTTTAAATGCTGACGAGACCTCAAATTGCATGCAATGCATTGTTTGTGTTTTCCAACTGATCCACATCAGAGGATGGAATAAGTGAAAGCAAACACAAACACGAGGGTCTTGTCACTTACTTCAAGCAACCAATTAATACTTTGTAAAAAATGGACTGTTAGATAACGTAACTTCCCCAGCTTGATGATGAATCTGCCTGGGTAAGCAGAAGGAGTTTGGAGGAGGCTTTGGCTGAAGCCCAGCTCATGTTCTGAAAAAATATATAGTTGCACTCATTTATATTTTAAAAATAAACATGTCAGATTTCAAAGTTTATGAAAGGCACAGCTCTATGAATTCACTGGAAAAGCTCAATTCTCTGTGGAACCTGAACTACTCACTGTGTGCTCTGTAATGCATTTAGGTTACCATTATATAATCTATAAAGAAATATAAGGAAGGGCATATGTGGTGGAGAAGGAAATAAATGAAGAAAGGAAATAAACACTGGATAATGGAAATATTATATTGGACTGAATGAGACAGAATACAGATGTTAGCATAGATAAAGAAGAAGAGATGAAGAATGTGAGTTCAGGGGAATTGCAGAGTGCTGTTTACTCTCTCTGCCGTAAGGGCATGATGAAATATTGAAATATTGAACCAGATATTTTGCATGGCCAACAGGCTTTCATCAGTGCAGAATCTGTTCCCTGTAATGAGGCCAGAGTTAGTCCTCCGACGGTACGATGAAGACAGGAATACAAGAAGGATACAACCACACCAAGCATGATGCTACTGTGTGTCAGAGATTCAGATTCAAAACTTTATTGTACACTATAGTGTTGTCACTATACCAAAATTTGAAGTTTAGTGTCACAAAATTCGATATCAAGGCAATACTTGAGACTGAAACCATACAGGTTTGATACCTGAAAGATCAGAAACAGAATGTCCACAAGGGACGTGGACATACAGCATGATGCTGCAAAACCATGAGACCCAGAGTGTGCAAAATACATTTACAATAAAATTAAAACTAGTTCCTTTTAATTTGATTTCATTTGATGAAATCTTATGTATTAAAGCACTACCCTGCACAGTGCCCATGTTTTAGTCTATGAATAATTCAAAATTGACAAACCATGACTACCGGCATTATGTTCACTCTAGGCACTGTTACACTCTCTAAATTTACAGTCACAATGTGCCTTTTTTACTGTCCGCTCTGTCTGACTCTACTGAGCCACCGTAGTTTAGAAGTGACATGAAGCTAGTCCTAATTATCCCTATTTTAAAAACAAAAAACACCAAAATGCCAAACTTACTGTAACTTAATATACTGTTGCTGACAACACTGTGTTAAGCACAAGTTGAAAATATTCAATTTGGGCCAGAAATTTGCTTCACTTTCTATGTGAACACACCAATATTGGCCTACAGCAAGAGCTGAATGTTAAGAAATGAAACCAGTTTTTAACAAAAACAATATTTTAAAAAAAGTGCAGCGCATACAAAACTTCAAATGCACATAAAATGACATCATATTACATAATAAAATTAAGAATGGACAATACATTTTTTACAGCCAATAAATATATGGCTGTAATATTATCTGATTTGACACATTATATTTTAAAGCATTTCACTTGAATTATAATAAAAGTCAAAGTTTATCTGTAAAGATAAACAGTTCTTTATTTTGTTGTTTCAGGTAGGTCTGGTTGGAATAAATCATCCATTTGCCTTAGCCTTCTTAGCCTTTCTTACCCTCAGACAACAGATTATATGAACTTTTTTTTTTAGTTTATTCATAAAAATACCAAAATGCATTCCCCTTGTTAAGCTGCTACCCCCCAACCCCCATCCTCTAGTAGAAGAGAGAGTGCAGGGGCAGAGAGGTTGTTTGATTGAATATGTTAGTCTAGTCTGCCTGAATCATTGATCCTTTATCTGGCTGAGGTTTGTGTAAGTTAGAACCTATGACCCTGACCATGGCTCTGAAATATCAGCAGCCTAATTGCTGTGAACTGATAAATCCATGGTGCTGTCCGTGGTGCTGAGGTAGTGGATAGATTTGCAATTGTGCCTTTTTCTTTCAGTCCCACCCTTCTGTCAGTTTCGTCTTAATAATCCTAAATTCTTTCCCTTAAAACAATACAGAACCAAAATTATTAATTATTGTATCAGCAGAAAAAAGCATGGGATGATTGTGTGCTGATTCAGTGGGCTGATAAAAGTCAGATCAAGTGAAAAAAATCCATATTGGGTATCCCTAGATTAAATTTTAGTTAAGTTGGAAGTTAAGTTAAAGAGCTGACCTGTGGCAGTTTAACTAAATATGAAGTGCTGTATGCCGACTCAGCATTGTAAAGTGAGGTAGTCTGCTGTCGGTCTTGGATGGTGAGTTCACTCCAGGGTCTCGCTGCTGGAAAAGCGACTGTTCTCCACGCTGCTGAGAGACCTTTACGCTCATAACATGTTCAGTTTCTTTCCAAAATGGAAACATTTTTACCATCATTTATTCATGGCTATGATCAAACGCACTCATTAGCTTAATTCCTTCACTTGACATTTCCCCGGTACATCCAGAACACCAGTCGAAACACGCAGCCATTGTATTGGGCTATTGTGCATCTTTGGATACACTACACCTGTCCTCCCCCTGCCCTCGCCTCGTCCCACCAGGTCTGAATATGATAATGGTCATTGTGAATTTATTTGCTGAGGAAGCGTTTGCAGCCAACAGTGAATAATCACGTCTGATTACAGGCAGAGAGCAGTGGGGTCTGCTGGCGAGGGGCTGGGACATTTGCATAATGTCCCAGAGCATGTAGCACAGGTGAAGAAGCCAGGCATTTAAAATGGACAGAGCTGCAGTTCACGCCTTTGGAGTGCCAGATACTGTGGTTGCAGGCTGCATAGCAAGAAAGACGGATGACGCCTCATTAAGATCCTGCCTGTTACATGCCGACTACCACAACAAATGGACCATTTTCTGTCATAATACAAATAATAATGCTGTGTCCCAATTCTCAGCCTTAAACCTTCCCTCTTGTTTCAGAGCTGGCTTTAGTTTGGAGTATCCCTCTAGAATTGCTAGTGGTAAATAACTCTTCTGTTGAATGAGCCTTTTAACACCTTATTATAAGTCAAAAGCAAAACAGAGATGTTTGATTACAACATCTTTTTCTCTCCTGGTATGTTTCTTCCAGTCTAATGTGACATTCCTCTGTTAATTTTTTGACCTATTCATAATTGGCTACAGTACACTAATAAGACAAAACAAGCTGTGCTTTGTATCAAATTAAACAAAAACATAGAAATACACACAGAAATAATATGTTCTTTAGCAGACATTAAACATACACCACTATACACTATTAAGACACCTTACATCCAATGGTGCACTAATAAGGCATAACAAGTTGAACTTTCAAAATATCAAATTAGACAAAAATTACAAATAGGGTTAATGCTTTATTAGATAGTATAAGACCCTTTATTACATCGTTATTAGGTTTTCTGAGCAGGTAATTAGGGACACATTACAACAGAACTGTACTGCAAACTAAAGTGTATCATTTTACCTTTATTAGACTTTATTAAAGGATATCTCAGGACACATTATGACAGAACTGTACTGTAAACTGTAAAGTGTATAGTTTGCCACTGTTAGACACTTAGACTTCTGAACCAGCTCTACTAAGTAAAGGCCACAATTACACAGGAGGAATATTTTGTCTATGGGTGACTGCACAAACTGGTACTGTTACCCTCTAATAAAGTTTAATAAGGGTCTAAAAAAAGGGTCTATTAGTGTCTAATAAAGAACACATTACTTCTAGTTTTTATTTAATTTTTTTATACAAAGTAAGGCTTGTTATATATTAGTACTGTAAAAGAATGTGGGACCTGTTTTTCTATATTTAAACATAAAATATATTTGTATATACATAAAATTGACAACTCAAATAGCAAATATTCCTTTGAAAAGACAAAAAAAAAGCCCATTAGTATATAAACAGAATGAGCCATTTAAATCTAAAAACTCTAATCTAAAAATCTACATTTTATTTAAAAAGTAATTTTAAAAAAAAACAGCAAATACAAAAATTGTTTTCAATGAAAGTTTTAGCTCTGCAGCTGTGGGGCACTGAAGAAAAGCTAAATCAGAGAAATGCTCCAAATCTTTTTAAAGCTCCTTAGAAAACCTTGCATCTTGCCTACATTTTGGACAAGCCGCAGCATCGAGAGCAACCTTTGATTTAACCCAAAGTGCAGTTTGTCGCAGTAGCATAAACAAAGTGGGATAAATGTGTGGATAACTGTGTCAAGTTCTGCAAAGAATAAAAAGGACCCTATTTTATCTATGTTCTTCAGCTGCAGAAAACAAGACTGAACAACTCAATTTACCTGAAACAGCAGTTAGATGAGTATCAAGCAGCTTAGCACAGGGTGTTACCATAAATGTCCATAAGTGTGTTGAAAGAGCAAACAAAGATGGTTTGTTGAGTTGCTAGTTTTAAGGTATTTGCTACAGGAGGATGCATTTCATACAGTAGACAAGGAAATGGGGCCAAGAATTGTTTCTCAGGGAATTGCTTTTAGATGCTTAAGTTGAAGAGGCATTTTTGCAGCCACAGAGAAAGTTTTGGGACATGGGTCTTTATGTTATTTAGAATTGCAGAGGTCTAAAAACTACCTGAAATATCTGTTCAGGGGGAGCCAGAACAGCTATGTGTAGAAACTGGGAACACTGTAATTTTAACAAAGCATATGATTTAAAAAATGTGATAAAGATATGGTCCTCAATTGCAGGGAAATCTTACCGCTACAGCTTCAAACAAGACTAAAAGTCTACTTCACAGAGCTGATAGCAGCTCCATGAGGCTGCATTTAGGCATAGTGTTCCTTTCAGCTAAATACTAATGTCAGCATGCCATCTCACTTTAGAGTGGTAGCGCTGTTGTGCAAGTTCACACTTCACAAGAGGTAACTCAAACTTCAGTTCACACTGATTAAAATGAACTAAGTTCACAGTCCCCCCCAAAAAAGCTGCTTCATGTTCATTTTTTTCTGTTTTCTACTGCAATGTACAAGTCTGTGTACTCATTGAGAGACCAAGGTAACTGGTCATTTACAAAATACTGTGATTTTGACATGGGCAGAGGAACTTGCATTTGTTGGCTCATGGTCTTACCCTTTTTCCGTTGGATTCTGAACAGATTTGTTCGTAAAACTTCTTCAAATATTTCTATGAACCAGTTTCAGCAGTCCCAGTATCTGCATCTGAATTGCTAGTGGCGCTGGCTTGCCAGGCCGGCATATTGCATGCCACAAAACACAGTGCGTGAGTGTTGTTAACTCCCATGGGAGTAAATAACACGCACACTCATAGTCATTAGTTATAAACTGATATGCTCAGTTCATTGTTCTCCAAAAACATGTGCTGTTTCGGTACATTCATACATATCTCTGGTTAGTGTGCTAATTTGCCAGCACAAAGGAGTACTGAGATTAATGTTATTGTTAATAGTTTTGTTTGGACAAATTGAATTTTTGTAGGCTGTAGTCAACCAAAGAAAATTCTACCTCTTCTTCAACCAATTGATTGGTCAGTGGGGGTAAAAATTGCACATTATCTCCAGATAAATGAAATCAGCCACAGTGCACTGAGTACACTTTGCCTGTTAGCCTAAATGGTGCTAATAAAAGTAACACAGCATTGCCAAGAAAATAAATTCCTGCAGTTTTACCCTTTCTCACACATAGGTATATCATTAACCTCACGACATGGCTGTCAGGTAAATTTATATACAGCAAAAACACACACACGTACACAGTGGCGGCTGGTCAATAGAGGGCTCTAGGGTGCCACCCCACCACTCCCCAGTACCTTGAATAAGACTTTTTAAAAAAAAAAAAAAATACTTTTAAAATTATATATTCTTAGACAAGCGAGATAAAAGTGAGTAAAATGTGTCACCTGCAATAAAAATGTAGATTAAACATGTTCTACATTGTCTAAAGTTACCAATCGCTCACGTGTTTACGCCTTGGGGCGCAGAAATCTTTGCCCATAGACTCTCGTCATAATTTGTACATGTGCAGTAGCTCTGTTGTTCTAAGCTCCGAGTTCCCACTTCCATTGTAAATGAAACACACCACATACCACGATTAAAGGCGGATAGTAGTAGAGTATCTTTGCCACGATAACGTGATATACTCTGGTATCATTTGAAAGACCTGGGCTGACATGTTCGATGTTCGATTGCTCATGCCGGAGTTATTATCTCTTCACCTGACGTTCCCAGTAAAGTAAAGCTGCAGCCAACATGTCGATATTTACTCAAAGAGTGTTATTCTATTATAAGAACCCAAATGAACTGTAACACACACCACCACCTGCCATAGTGGCAGACAGTGCATCTCAGCAACAGCAGCAGCTGTGACGCCCAGCTGATCTTGTGGTGTTGTTTTTTTTTACAATGTTGTTAATGGTAGTTGTTGTTCTATATTGTGCAAAAAAAGTGGGGAACACGCCTTAGAATGGGCCCTATATAATATAGCCTAATAGTCAAGTTTTATTTTGAAGTTTGGTATAGCCTCCCCTGGAGAAAACTTCACCAGCCACCACTGCACGTACACATTACACGCACACCAACAATGAGGGTCACACCAGCTTCTGTATGTACACAAAGCTACTACTCTTGTTTTTTAGTTCCTTCAAATAAGGCTTAACATTAACACAGTTTCTCTCGGCTGTCTCTCAACATGACAACATTAGTGTAGCTACATTAGCGACATGCTAGCACCAAAATCAACAGGTTAACCTACAGAGTAAACACTAAAACAAAAAAAAACTAAAAAAAAAAAAGATAAAACTTAAAGCTTTCATGTTTGAAGTCGGGTAATGAACAGCTGATATTTATCCATCATCGAGCTTGAACCAACACTGGCAGGCGCTCATTAAAAAAGCAGTCTGCGCGAGTAAAATCCAGACGTTGTCATCAAAAATAAACTTTTTATCCACTCAGTTCTTCTGTCCTGTGAAGCTGGGGGCTGATGTAACGATTTGTGCTGCCTCTCTAACATGGTGTCAGTTAGTTTAGAGCCAGTAAATGTTGAGTAATTAGCTCCTCACTTAGAAATAAAATATATCTGTCTAGACATGTTCTGCTCCTGACAATTATGGATTATGATGCTTCTCTCCTTCTTAAAGTAACACCAACAACTGCCCGACAAGAGCATAACGAAAAACCAATCGACCAACCAACCACAAGGTGTCAACCCTAAAATTTTATGTTAATGGTGCCGTGAATGTACCAGACTAAGACTAAAACACTCATTCAGAACCACAACTGTTAGCCTCATGTGCTAGAGTAAAACAGATCACGTCAAGTCATTAGGTGACATTGTCTGAGAACTGTAAATGTTGGAACAGTTTTGTGTTGATCCATTGAGTAGATCACCAGAGTAATAAAAAATTTGAACTGCTGATGGCACTAGAGTTGAAGTCAGGAGGTTAACCACAGGTCAAAATCCATCCTCTCAGCACCATGAATGTCTGTAATTTTTTTTAGTCTGAATCCATTCAGTAGCTGTTGAGATGGTTCACAAAAAAACAAAAATATCAGCTTCATGTTAGCACAATAGGAAAGGCGAGGGATCACCAGAGTCAGTAGGCTTGATTCTCTGGGGAGCACATATAGATTTTCACTGCAATTCATCGAATAGCTCATCTGACAGTCTGAACCAAAGTGGTGGAACAACTGACCAAAAGTAACATTGCTATTCCTGAGCACAATGCCACTGACCGGGCTAAGAAACACAGGAGACTGGCAGTGGTCAAGTAGCTGCTTGTGCTTTCTTGGCTTTGAGTTCATCTGAATCCCTGCCTACTCATAAATCAACCACCCGCCAACCACTTGAACATATTATTTTCTCTGATTTAGAGACTCACACCTGCATCTTTACTGGTCCCTGTAGGCCAGAGGTATAAAAATATTTTAGCTGATGGGTCACACACAGCTCAATTTGATCTCAAGTGGGGCAGACCAGTATAACCTTTGCATAATAGCTGCTAAAAAACACCTCCAAAGTTTTCCCTTTCTTTTGTAGGGCTAGGGCTATGACTAGTACACGTGTATTCTGAAAAAAATTGAAAATTACTGAGCCATTCAGTCACAAAACAGATGAACAGCCTGAAATGCCTCAAGAAAAATAGGTGCAATTTTAAAAGTGTCTCAGTGTTTCATGCTCAGTCACTCATTTGTGTATTCTGGTACTGAACAACATTGTAGTAGTTTAGTTCATTATGATTCCAGCAACTTTTTATTTTTCATGCATTTTCATTCCTGTGTATAAAAGCTGCCACAGAACATCAAATAAAGTGGAAAGTAATGAAAATGAAGGTTAAGTTATCCTCTGCTTTACAAATCATTTCCATTTAAAAGTTTTGGCAGTGCATTTGGAATAGGGTTCCTACAATTTCTACTAAAGATAAAAGTCTGATACAGATTATTTTGTACTGAAACTGCTGATTGACAACATTTTGCTCAGTGTTCAAAATCTTTAATCCTGACTACAGTAAATATTCATTGTTTTTTCAGGTATTCTGGTCTAGAATTAATGACTGTTCTGCAATTTTTTACACTTTGCAAAGTGAGGCAGATTGAACATTTTTGCAAGCCAGTTCTGGCCCATGGACCTTATGTTTGACACCCCTGCTGTAGACTATATTATCTTTTTAATGATGTTGAGCTCCGCAAGCTTTCCAGGTGACTTCTTAATTCAGTGTTAAATTGATATTAATGTACGACTTTAATGATTAGAGAATTTTAAATGATCCATGTGTGCAGTAATGATCAAGTATCATTCATATTTAAGCAGCAAAATTGTAGTTATCAACTTCACAGGACAAGAGGAAACTCTCCAGAATTAAACAATCAGTGTAAATAAGTAAGTTACACTGCTGTGTCTCGTGCATAAATGCGCACAGATCATCTCTCTTAATGAGGCGATATTTCACACTATTTCCCACCTGCAACCATCAAAATGTTTTCATAACCTGGCCCACCTGATATACATATTACCTGCAGAGCCCACAGTTGTAACTGCATCACCAGTAGGAAAGTGCAAATAATGAGGATTCTTTTGAAGGACTCAAAAACAAGTTTGTTGATATAAATTAAAGTTGAGGTACTCTGGGGCTTGTATTAAAAAAAGTCTGACTAGAATGCAGTGTCAGCCACATGTCAAAAGAGCGAAATAAAAGAAAAGTAAGTGAAACGATGGCAAGGAAGAACTTCTGGTTTAATGGTACAGCACAGTGATTGATGGTTTGATATCTCAACTGAATCAAAAAAAACACAAGCATCATGGGGCCATTAGTATACAATCTTCCCTTCTGTTCTTCAGCCCTGTGGCACTAACAACTTTCAGGATTTGTGAGTGCAATAAAGAGACCATAGATTCAAGGTAATTTGCTCCACAATGAGGTGAGACCCAGAGCGCTCGCGGAAAGGCTTGCTACAATGCCAGAGCAGTTAACCTATTCATCGGTCAAAACAAACAAGCCTCACCGTCAACTTTTATCAGCCCTTTATTTCATAACCTTGGCGCAGAAATGAGAGCCTCTCTGAGTGGTTTATAGGGAGGCCGTGTTGAATGCTGGGAGATGGTAGCCCGCCTGAGCAGAAATCGCTCTGATCTACAGCAATCTATTGATCCAGCGAGCTTGTCCAATCAATAGAAAAGAAGAGAAGAGGGGAAACAACATTAGAGGAGAAAATAGGCTATTTAAGGAGGCTGAAGAGTGGGAGAGGGGGCTGCATACACATTGTGATAGGACAGATACTGTATGTGGATCCTGCACGCACACATAGGGCTAGATGAAAGGAAATGCATTTTTCCACGGAGACCAATAGAAGAGCTCTGTATTATTTCCTTGGGAGTGCCAGGAATGTAATGAGAAAACTAGCAGAGGGAGAAAAAAAAATCAGTGGAGGGGCTGGTTGGGATGAGATATGAGACGAGGCAATGGAGCATAGCCGGCACGCTGCGATTGAGTCGTCTGAGTTAGGTGGACATTCCAAAATACGGTACTGCACCAGCTAGAACAAATCAAGTCTGTCAGCTCTGCATACAGATCTCTTCATATTGGGCGCCGGGACCACCGAGTGGATAAAATGATTATAATTGTAACATCACACGTTTGACTCACACAAGAGCCATGCGTTCTGACAGTGTATCCCTGAGCTAGAAACAGATCCCCTTCCTCTTCATTCACTCTCCATTACTCTGAAGGAGCATCATGTCGTGCCTAAATTGTAGCAGGCACACCCTGAAGACGGATGGCACATTAAAGCAATGTAAAGAAACAAGTAAGGAGACTTCTGTGCATCCACAGACAGGGCAGTGAGTTGGACACACCATGAATTAAGCTTTGTAAGAGACAGTTCGGATTGTTTGAAGTGGGGTTTTCATTGATAGTCAGCCGGCACACCCCAAGTTAGGAGAAGCAGAAGGGACCGCCAGCATAGAAGCTCAGTAATGTATGGCTTTGGACAGGGTCAGCAACAAAACAATATTTCAGCCACTTAAAAAAGGTCCACCTCAAAATAAATCCATATCTATTTAACTGCATCCTAAATTTGGAATATTGTCACTGCTTTACTTTGCAGTCAGACAGCCTTTTCTGACAGGAAATTACCATTGTATAGGCCAAATATTGGTTTCTCCAAACCAACCAAACTCAAGAGGCAAAATCATTCATTTTACCGTACAGAAGACAGAAAGTTGCCGGTCTTCCACTGCCTCAGTCTATTAGTTTGATTGTGTTGTTGTGTGACTTCAGCGAATCCAAACGAACCTTTTAAAACACTGAAGTCACAAAATAACACCAAACAAACTAATAGATCGAGGTAATGGTAGACCAGCAACTGTCGAGTTCTGCAAAATAAAATTACTGTTTTCCCCTGTGGAGTTTGGTGGGTTTCGAGAAAATGATATTCAGCTTGTAGAACGGTGGTTTCCTGTTGGAAAGTCTGATGACAAGGTAAAGCAGAGAAAATATGCAAAATATTGTGCTTAAGAACAAGTGGAGAAAAAAAACTAAACTATTTTGATAATCAATTAATGATTAAAGTAATTTTTCCATTAGAAGTGATAGAAATGCTGTTTTTTAAACATTTTGAAGTGGCTAAAATAACTTTTGTTGCTGAGCCCATCCATAACAGTACATTGCTTAGCTTCCAGGCTGGTTCTCTTCTCTGCTTCTTCAAACTGTTGGCATAACAACCTGGGATCTACTGTAGGTAATGCACTGACTATCAATAAGTACCTCATACAAGCCCACTTCAAATGATCCAAACTATCCCTTTAACATGTACAGCAACTGGTGTTACTACATGCAGGATTTCACTATTTTTTGACTGAAGATATAAAAGGATGTATGGAGTTTCAAGTATTTTTCCATTAGGGTCAGAACAAGACGGGCGAAAAGAAATTCCCATAGCTGTACCATGTAGCTGTAACTGCAGAACCAGCATGTTTAAAATTCTATTGGGAAAATCATCTCAGTAAAGGTCAATAATTAATATTCTCTGGACATGTAAGATAACACAACAACAATTTATTCTAAAATTTTGAACAATAGTATGAATATCAGCACTGGCACCACTGTGAAGAGCATATTAAATTTCTTTTTCTCCAGACAATGTAATGCTTTTAATTGGTTTTTGTTTAACTTCGTCCTGACAGTAGTTTTTAAAAAATCTTAACCAGACCTTATTTTGTCTAATTGGCTGTAGGTGACAATTGTCTGGGTCAAATTAGAAGAGGTTAGACTTTGTTCAAAAGGGAGACATCTCTCTATTACCAAATGCTGGCACCACCGTCATCCTCATTTCTCATCTCACAGAACTGTCACATGGTATTAAGTTCAGCAAAGAAAATGTTTAAGGTGCAAAAGTCTGAAAAAGTATGCACCTTTGGTCAAAAAGGATCTTTCTGAGTCGGAGGGAGAGCCACTGAGGTCTTCTTGTAGACTAACTCCTCATCGAGCTTAAAGGACCAGTCTGTTGGACATGGTGGCACCCAGCGGTGAGCTTGTAGATTGCACACAACTCATCTAACCCTCCTCTTCCAAGCATTTAGGAGAACCTATGGTGGAGTCTTGCACCAGGTCAGGTGTGAGTGACCTGCAACAACATTGTGTAACAAGTAAAAATATATTTATATAAGATGGGTACAGGCACAGGCATACAGTAATGTGGAGAAATCAGAAATGAAAATGGCTGCGCAGTATTTTTAACATTATATACGCTGATACAGTAATATCAAGCCTAATTAAACAGGCTTTTATTGTGAAAGTCTATGACACAACCTTTGATTCCACATTTTGCCAAACAACGGGATGTCCCTGTTTGATCTGACAGCGATGTGGGCTAGCTGATAGCTAAAACTGATGACATAAAGGCAAAAATACCCCAAATTGTGGCCAGCACATTATCCAGGGTCAAAACTAAGTCAGGCATTTGGGAGGATTTTGGTTGGCTCAAAGAAGTTGTCAGTGCTGCTTGTGAAAAGTTTCAAAAAGTACAGCCTTTGATAGCCGCAAGCTAGGTACATTGTCACTATGGAAACACGTCAGCAGTTGTAGGAACACAGGTGGTGCGCCAGTTGAGAACACAAGTGAGTGACAAGTGAGTGACTGTGTGTGTGTGTGTTTAGTTATGGGTGCAGGTTGGATGCGCTGAATCAGCTTTGTGGGTGCAGGTTTGCCAAAGTAAACCCATGCAGGACTCTGACCTATGGTGGTTGTGAAAATTGCAAAAGGTGCTCTGGAGCCAGTGTTTGATGGGTCCATTCTGGGCAACTGTCAACATGGTGACCTCCATGGAAGAGGACCCGTGCCTTCTGCAGATATAAAGGGCTCTTTCTTAGGCAACAAAAACACACCAATTCTTATTTTCAAATGATTATAATAAAAGATTACTCATACAAGCAAATGGTACTTGACCCTACACACATTATTTCCTGTCCCACCTACTTTTTGCCAGAGCACATTGGTAAATTTCACTTTGTGGAACCGAGCATGACTGAAAGGCTTGGTCACACCCCCATTTAAATTGCAATATTTCATAATTTAATGAACTAATCTGGAATCACTGCCATCAGTGGATTTCCTAGTGCAGGAGAAGTAAATTCACACTAATCTTTCATCTCAAATTCAACACAAATTTTCTAGTGCTGATCAGCAGAAAACATTCTTGGCAGTGCTGACCTTTGAGATAAAAGAGAGGACACAGTCAGTTTTTAGGTCTCTGTTAGACAAGAGTCAATGTTGGGTTACAAGTAAGTCTTTTGAATAAACTGTGAACTTAATGGGCCTCATGCATGAATGTTTTCTTATTTATTTCTTATATTTGTTCTCTAACAAAGCAGTAAGAGAAAAATATGAATATCCTCTGTTCTTACCCACCTGAGTATGTTGATGGATCGTGTTTGATTTTAAATCGCATTTTCATGCCAGGAAGTTTGCAACTAGCGTACTGAAATGCCTCAATAAAGTCATGTAAGGGCAGCAGAGTTAAGAGCTAACCACACAGCAATATGCCATTGACATTTGACAGGTGATGCCAAACTCAGAAAAAAACAGAAATGGAAAAGAAACACCACTGAATGAAAAGAAAAAGAAAAAAGAAAGTTTTTTTTTTTTTTTTTTTTACAGAGAATGGGAGTACCATTTGACTAATTTTGAGAGATTTCTCTGTTGGGGTGCAGCAGGCACAGCCAGGTTGTGTCCCACACCTCCAGCCAGGCACAGATTCTGTTTATGGACATTTATTTAATGAATTTTTATGTTTTTGAAGGACAGTGATGCGCACACGAGTACTTCTGGTCTGCTGAGCATCAGTATATGAACTGCTTGTACTTGGATCTTAATGGGAGAGGTTTGGGGAGTACACAGTGCATCTGTGGTGTTCACTGCTGTCCATGTGTGTGTCTGTCAGCGATTAACCCAGCTTTAATATCAGTTAAACTGTAGACCAGGACCTGCCAACCAAAGTCTGTTTGGAGATAGTGGTGAGTACCTACAGATGAGGTGGATCAGATCATCATTTTGTCTCTGAAACAGCGCACAGGTTTTGAAGAATCTGTCTCAATAACCTGATTATCTTCGAGTGTAAGCATTTCAAATTATTAAATAAATAAATAGTTGGATAGTGTTTTTCTTCTGTGTTTTCATGAAGGAAATTGTCTTCATCATTATTAATATTTCACAGCACAGTGGTCTGGGGCACTCTTAAATTTTGTTGTTACATAAGAACAAAAAGGAAGTATAAAAGTTTTGATGAATGCCACAAAAGTTCTGAAGTTTTGATTTTGCCAATAGGTTTAATAAACACTTTAATTAAGAAATTATAGGATATTTTTGCAATTATTTCATGTGTCGAGCTTTACAGGGTTAAAACAAGAGGGTAGATAGTAAAAGATGTCTTTCTGCTTCCAAAGACTTTCCTGTATTCCTCCTCTCATCTGCCATTGGCTGGACATGATCAATGCCCACAACTTGCTCCGCCTTTGAAATACAGCTATTAACTGTTGCAGGCTATTTCAACATCCCTACGGCCAATGTCTGATCTTCTAAAGATAGCTTTTATGTTGAAATGTTAGGTGCACATTCTTAAATGCTTTATTCATAACCGTGTGTTCAGACCTCATCCTCCTACAGCTCAGGAAAATCATTAGTTATGTTGGAGAAGGCGGCGGCATGGTGGTGCAGTGGTTAGCACTGCCGCCTCAAAGCAAGAAGGTCTTGAGTTCAATCCCCCGGCTGGGGCAGGGCCTTTCTGTGCGGAGTTTGCGTGTTCTCCCTGTGTCTGCGTGGGTTCTCTCCGGGTTCTCCAGCTTCCTACCACAGTCCAAAGACATGCATGCTAGGTTAATTGGTGACTCTAAATTGCCCGTAGGTGTGAATGTGAGTGTGAGTGGTTGTCTATGTGTCAGCCCTGCGATGAACTGGCGACTTGTCCAGGGTGAACCCCACCTCTCACCCAATGTCAGCTGGGATAGACTCCAGCAGCCCGCGACCCTTACGGAATAAGCGGTTACAGAGAATGAATGAATGAATGAATGTTGGAGAAGAAGAAGAACAGATGTGCTGCTCCTGCTGACTCACTTCCTGTTCTTTAACGCGGCAGACTGTTTTCCCACTATTTTCCTGCTTTAAAAGTGTTTTCAATAGTCATGCATCTCAGTAGCACAAATAACAAGTTTTAAAAAAAGCCGACAAGTCACTGTGAGTTGTCCCCTTTAAAGACTGAATAATTGAGGTTGATATATAATTAATACAGCCGTGCTTGAAATCAAAACAAAGAATCCTCTCTGCACGTCTCACCCGAGAATCTGTGGAACTGGCACACTGAGGCAATGCACTATAAAATCCTATCCAACATGCTTTCTGTCGAAGAGGTCATTGTCAGTTCCAATTTTTCCATATTCCTCTCTCTGTAGCGAGCAGCAATGTGTGCCAGAGACCACGTTTCTCTACCTGCATCACATAAAGGAGTCTCAGAGTCAGTCGGTGGAGAGTTCAGGGCTGGGAGGATGATGGAAGAGTTCATTTCAAGATGAATTGTTTGGAGAATAAGTCTCTCGTTCAGTAGCAGGAACTTTGATAAACTACTTTTCTGATGGAAAGTGGTTACTTAAGTTTTTGGTTGGCAAAATGATAATAGCACTATGTTTATTAGACTGATACTCTATCTTTTAGAGGCAAAAGATGGATTATCTATTGTACAATTAACTTAAGTTTATGGTTTCCTCAAAAAAAATCGATGCATAGCGTTTGAGAGAACTATCAATATCACTACCAGCTTGGAAGGATACATTTACAGATTTTTACAATGATCTTGCATTCCATGATAAATGTTTGCTTGTTTTGTGAGCATTAGTTACACACATTTAAAGATTATTTTTCATATAAAAACTCTGTAGGCCTAAAAGCACACTGAATTGCTTTGAGAGCCACATGGACTGACTTTGAACAGGCAGACTGTTAGTGCCTTACGCCAAGACACATTTGGTTTGAGAATGGTTCCTCTTTAAAGGACCAGTGTGTAGGATTTAGTGGCATCTAGCGGTGAACAACTCACCTCACCCTCCCCTTCCAAGTGTGCAAAACCTACACCAAAAAATGCAAAAGACCCTCTTTAGAGCCAGTGATTGGTTTGTCCACTGGAGTTAGGGGGAGCTATAGCCACGCCACAAATCTGCACTAAGATTGTGATCATAGCCAGTTTGTGTGTGTACACAGTCAGCAGGCATAGGCTAAACACATTATCCTGGCTGCACCTTGGATATTATTACATATGTTGTGGAAGGCATTTCTTCTGAAATATTATTACCAACACACCACTTGTCTGATTAATCATGTGTAATAAATAAACTTCTTGTTGTTGTTGCATTTTGGATGTATTGTGTTATTAATTGTGGCTTCACGGGTGTTGTCCGGTGCTGACATCTTTCACCTTTTCATGTAAAAGACATTTTTTGGGTTTCTTGGGTTTATAGCCATTGAATGTTCTTTGTCCAAATTTAATAGAAAATTTGATTTATCTCAATGCTTTGCTGAATGCCATATCTGCTTTTACTAAAAAGATGAAAACTGTCTTATAAAGTAATTCTGAATTCATGAAAATCGACTACTTACTTAGCACCTCACATATTAGTCAAGCCCCTCCTTAATACCATGAGAGAAAAAAATCCCGCCATTTAAGGTATCAAAAACAGAAACTATTCTTATTTTGAGGTTGTTATACACAAATGAAAACATACTTAGGAATATTATTTTCTATTTCTGCCATATTCTGCCAATAAATCCCTCTAAATCTTACACACTGGACGTTTAAAGCCCCTCGAGGAAAATGTGTAATTCCTGATATTGGGCTATATAAATAAAATTGACTCGACTCTCTCACCAAACGCTCCTGGTTCACCAGCCCATTTGGTAGTTCCACTGTAAAACACACAATAATGTTCCAATTTCACCCTACTCAACAGTGTTACAGTGTGTTTCATTATTCATTAAACGTTTAAAACCTTTGAAATTTTTACCCTCTTACACAAAATAATTCTGAGCCTGAAAATGTTTCCCATAAAAGCTTAAAATATTACATATGACTCTACAGCAATTAGCTCCCATTCTGTGATGAGGGCCTCCATATTTTACATCGACTGGGACGGTGGAGATGCAAAGCAGGCCATTGTATGGAGATCTCATTACGCTACTAAGAGTTTCGCTCCATCTAAATCATGCCGCTGACGCATCTAATAGGGTCCAAATAAAGTCAGCTCATTTATGAAGCAGTTAATGTGTTAATCAGAACTCCAGTTGTAGGCCTCTGTTTATGGCCATTACACTATTCAAGACAATGTTTCTCATTCTTCAACATGCTACAAGGAAAATCCTCTTCACTGCAGTTAGCTGGAGCCTGTGGAATAAAGTGGAGCCACGGCTCTGAGCACATCTCAACACCAGTTGGGAAAAAATATTGGCGGCAACTATTTATTTGGAGGATAAGGCATTAAACACATTTGCATAATCTGAGCAGTGCTGCAGCTGGCCCGCAACAACATCAACTCATACGGCCCTAATTTCACTCTTATCATTCCTCTGCTAAAAGAGGAGCAGCAAAAATCAACTATTCATCTCTTTTACATTTATTAGCATGACTGCATCCAGTCTCTCAGCTGCCACTGTTCATTTAGAGAGTGTGTCTTCTGGGAGAGATATCATATGTTGTTTTATGAGTGTGTTAAAAACCAGTAGCCATGAAAAACCACAGACATACTGTGGAGGCAACCTTTTAGATAAGGTGAGACAAGGCCCTCAGGAGTGCTTGTATTTTCACAGAGGTGTACTAATGTCATAAGGACATAAAACAACATCTTCCAGATATGAGACACATATTAATGCAGGGTGCACAGGGGCTAAAAAGAAAGTGATCTTATTGACCAAAGACTCTGTATGTGTAAATTTGTCAGCAGGTTCACTGAAAACGGCAACAAACCAGCAGAGATGTGCTGTGTATTTGTTAGTGGTGGGAAAAGTCCTCAGATCTTTGACTTAAGTAAAATAAGCTATGCCACTGTGTAGAAATACTCTTTTACAAGTACAAGTACAAGTAAAACAAATCATAAGTAAAATAAGTATTAGCATCAAAATATATTAAAAAAAAGTACCAGAAATAAAAGTATTCATTATATAAATGACTTATTTTATTGGATTAAAACTATGGATTAATTCATGTGTAAGCTTTACTTTAATCGTACCATTAAGGGACTGGGGGCAAATTTTTGCTTTGACAATAGGGATTGGACATACAGCCTTAAATAGTTTTATGATGAATTTATTTAAACACCCTTATTCTTTTCAAAATGTGTGTGTTACCAGGCTACCTGTTCTGTAAGCAAAGTTTATGGGGTTTTTTTTCCCTGGAAAAGGAATGACTCACCCCACTTTGCTTCTGATTGGCTTACCACAGTCTTCATGCCTAAACCTAACTAAACTAAAATGTTGCAAAAAAAAAAAGATGTTTTTAGTTTGCTTTTTAAAGAGAACACTTTTGTAGCAGACCATAGTTCATGTGGAAGAAAATTCCAGAGAGTAGGACCACGAATCCCTTCCATCCATGTCAGAGGTCAAGCTGGAAATAATCAAATGAAATATAAACAGAAAGTGGAGTTTTAATCCAAAATACAAATAAACTGGATGAAGGACCACAAAAGAAATGCATGGAGCAGAAAGGGTCAGGATCAGGAATGTTCATGGACTTAAAGTTATGTGTGTGTTTCCACACTATGACTGTTTGATCCAGAGAAAAGCAGCTACAGATGTACAGTATATAAAGTAGGTGATACAGTCCCTTTTTGGCAGATGATCACTTTTTTGGTACGACAGTTGGCTTTAATCGAGTGTGCCTGTGCTGTAAATCCTGTGTTATTGATACAGGTGAATTTATAGTGCTGCTGGCTTTGAGTGTTCCTGGACTGTAAATCCTGTTGAGATGCAGGTGAATATATGTCTAGTAACTCTCAATCTTCCCATGCTGTTTGCTCATGCATTGGCTGGACTAAGTTGGCATCTTATTTTTGTTTCAGGATTGTCACTTTTGCAGTACTATAGGAAATGACAAAGTGATTGGGCCAGTAGTTAGATTTTTTGTTCACATGGGAAGAGGGCTCAGAGAGCCAAGATTTATGGTTTGCTATTAAATGTAATGGTTGCTTTTTCATTTTTAGAGGAACTTGCTCTCGTCATTAAAGTTCTCCTTTTATGTTTGGTGAAGTTAGCATCTGCATTTCTACTCCTCCAGGCCACTAGGGGGCAACATGGTATAATGGTGACCCTCACTGTTAGATCATAAGATGCGACTTTGCACTTAATCGGTGTGTGTGGATGGTGGCAGGCACAAGACTGCTACAAATCTTGCGCAAGGCACCTCAAGGCAACTGTAACTCAACACAGATAGTCAGCTGGTTCAGGTTAGTCTTTGTCATATAAAAAAAGATAAGTGACAGTTGGCTCGCTCTGACACCAAGCCTTTGAAAGAGGACTGCCAACTAGACACACTGGGCTTTAAGTTGAGAGATTTTTAGCGCTCCTGAGAGGTATACCTGTCGCTTTAGCTTGTTAAATGCTTAACTTTCTTCACCAGCCACTTCAGCTGGTTACTATTTCATGCTTGGCAATTGATGAGACCCATGTTACCCTACAGCCTAAGTGACTAAGAAAACCAGAAGAAAGACGCTAAAAGAGGCGAAACTACAAACATAAAAAGTCAACACAAAAGGTAATCTCAATGAACAGATTTGATTTCTTATTTCTTAAGATTCTATAGGCAAGAGACAAGATATTGGTCTCAGAAGACTTTGTTTTACAAGTATTGACCAATCACTTTTTGGCTGCATGCAGGTAAGCAGTCCATGGATCAGAGCAACCAATCCAGGTACTTAACTCCTTCGTCATGCTTCCACCCCTTTTCAGGAGAAAACAACCGCTCAGATTTGACTGGCGGTCAATACAAATTCCAAGGTCTTTGTCAGCTTTGACACTTAATACGGCGTGATCGAGGGAAGTGACATGTGGCTGCTCTGATCCAAAAGCGCACTGGCTGAAGTACAACCCGGAGCCCATTTGTCTTACAGCTTTTTATTAACTTTTTTAAAATTTATGTGTATATGCAGATATCTGTTGCTAAAAGTTAACAATGGATAGAGAAAGTCTTCTCTTTGGTATCAGCTGACTACGTCCTGAAACTTTGCCTGTTACCCCCAGAGGCCAGACCCTTATTTGACAACAGCTGAAGGGTACATTACAGGTAGACATTAATTTTAATTTTGTTGGCCCTAACATTCAGTTTTATATTAATTAACTGTCCTGTCACTTGGTCATTAAGATGCTCTTACTAAGTGTTTTGTTTTACTGCTTACAGTAATGTTTTGCATCGTGCCTTGAACATTGGAATTTTTGAAAAATATCACTCTCATTTTATTGCCATGGTGCTTATACATATATTAATGAAGCCCAGAGGCTGAATCCTACTGAATTCAGAGATTCTCTCAGTTTTTTTTGCATCGCCATGATGAGGATGACATTTGTGCTTTCGAATGAAATGTCTCAACATCTATTAGAAGGATTGCCATGAACTTTGGTACACATATTCCTGCCCCCCTTAGGATGAATTATTATCACTTCAGTGGTCCCCTGACTTTTGATATAGTGCTACCATAAGGTCAAAATTTAAATTTGTCCTTTACTTTGTTTCATGACTAAATGCCTGCAAAACTAATATTATCTACATGTTGCATACATTTACAGTACATATAAATACATCCACATTTACCCACTATTTTTCTTACTCCATCCACATAATAAATTGCTTGACAGTTCCTTAAAAAAAAAAAACATTATATGAGTTGTTTCTTTTCGAAGTCGAACAAGGAATGGCCTTGTAATATGACAAGTTAAAAGACATCAGCACGATCTGGCTCTGCTTTGTAACATTTCAAATACAAAATACAGTACAATACAGTATGATGGTGGCTTCATTAGTCACCAATGTGATGTTATTAGCACCATTTTGGGAATCAAACAGCAAACACATTTTTAGAGACATATTTCATCAGACACATCTCTTTGAGAGGAGACCTTTCTCTTTTCTCATTTCTCACTTAGAGAGACTCGTTATATAAAACCTGTCCAGCTGAAAAAAGTATTTTCATCTCATATTTTCTCCTCTAGTTTGATTTTTTTCCTTAAACAAATGAAATAAACCTGACATAACTTGTGATGATTTTTCTTCTGTCTGGCTCAGTTGCGAATATCAATAAAGTCGGGGTCAATAATTGAGATTTGTGTGGGTTTCTGTGTCACAAGGTTGAAGAAAATTATCGGAACAGGTTCACGTACAGTGGCAGGAAGTGGAATCATCACACTCCCAAGGCTCAACATTTTTCACTTTTCAAGACTTACAATAAAACTCAATTTGTTCTTCGGTAACTTCTCCATGGGTTGCTTCTCCTCCTTATGCCCCCCCTCTACCTTCCATGCAGCTTCACACTCCATAGAGCCCCAGCCCTTAGGGCCCGGCGCTCCATCCTCATCCATCATCCTGAAGGGGGGGAAAAGGGAGATTCACGTTTCCTTGGGGTGGACACCATGGCTGGGCCTGTCAGCCAATGGTGATTGATGGGCGGGGTTACGACAGGGCACCTGGGCCAATGCACACAGCTCATCCGGGGAGCATGTTGGCTCCTCAGCACCAGCTGGGCACCGCTATTCCCTCTACAGTACCCACTGTCTGAAGGCGGCATATGTAACAAGGCGGTCGAGGGACCTACAAGAAGAGCCATGGGTGAAAGTTCTCCGTCAGAGGAGCGATTCTTGTTAACAGCAGTATAGTTTCAAGGCAGGAGACATGGCGGCAGCAGTGGGAGAGTCGTGCAGACACCCACCACTGGGAGGATGACACATACAAACACAGACACTGACGCTGCTGTTGCAATACAGTAACTAAGCAACAGGAAACCTCACACACTGACCACTGACACAACATAGTAATAGAAATATGGGTTAGCATCTCACTCTCCTTCTCTCTTTCCTTCCTCTCTGTCTCTCCCTCTGCCTGTTTTTTTCTGTCAGACCCAGCAGACCTGACGCTACTCCAAACAGCTGAACAGAGCCTCCTCTGCAGCTTTCTCTTCCTCCACCTACTCCTGCTCTGCAACACCATAATACAGCTCCTCTTTTTTCTGCATTCAGCTCTGTCGCCTCTTTCTCTGTAGTGTTTTAAACCCCATCCTCCTCCTCTGCAGAGACTTCCACCACCTCTTTTTGCACTGTTTCCTCCCTCCAGCTCTTCAAGTCTTCTGTTTCTACAGCGTACCGCACCTCCTTTTCATCCTGCGTCTCCTTCTGTAATGCTCCCCCCTCCTCCAGAAGAGCCATCCTGTTTTCATCCCAACTCGTCAGATTCTGATGTTTTGTCACTGCCCCTCAGCGTCTCATATTGAAACACAAGGTACCCTTTAGCGACTGTATCTGACACGGCCAGAAAGCCTCTTTTAACACATGGTTTAAGTCGACATGAAAGGGAAATCAAAGTGCTATTTGCTTCCACATGTTTATGTGTTTCCTGTAAAAACAGGCAGTTGGGGTGTACCATTTCTGAATGAGCAAGTTAATGCGAGGTCCTCTTGCCATGCAGCTACAGTGCAGAAGTACATTAACCAGCTGATTCTTCTCAGATCGAGAGCCTTCAGTGAACACGATGAGATTGGGACTGAACACGGCCTCCAAGGCTGGCACAGGTTTGATACAGTAATACGGGACAGCGGTGGTTTTCTTGACGGATTTGGCTCCTGACACATCACGGTTATCAAGTTAGTTAATTAAGCATTAACTATGCAGCTAACTGTACTAACAGCTGCTTTTAGAGGCTGACACTTGTAGGGATTCCCACAGCATTGTCTTGGGATGGGTGCCAATTTCAATATTCATCACCGGTGTATGCCGACAGGAAAATAAGTCAACGAGAGTGGGCAGGAGTGTGAATTATAATGACTATACATCAGTTTTTATTTATAAAAAAGTATGCCATGTTGTGCGTGGACTGTGGACTGACTGATGGGACAGAATCATTCTTCCTGAATTGAGACGATACAGTTTTTTTTTTACTTCGTCATGGGATTGGGAGGGGAGCATTTATGTGGAGTGGCATGAGACAGGAGTGAAAATTCACTCCCGTGTCACCCTCTAGCAATAAGTAAAGCTATCGGGATGCTCAGGAAACTCCTCAGAGGCCTCGGAGGCTGTTTGTCAGTTCCAGTTCGGCTGGTGCAGAATATGGCGCACAATATGACTGGTGATGTGATCTAAAAGGGTTAAAAAGGCATTTTTCATTTTTCAACTTAAATGTTGTGAAACAGTCACAAGAACCATTTGGTTAGGTTTAGAGACAAAATGCTGGCTTCTGACAAGTTGGGGATGTTAACAGGCTAGAAGGGCATTCCCATTGTTGTCCTCCTCCTCCTTTGACCTCTACAGCAATCTTCTCCTTCCCTGTACCCCCCACCACCTTGTCCCCATTCCCTACAGTGCTCTGCATCTCCTCGTCCATCTTCATAGTGTTCACCTTCTCCTTCACTCCTCTTCCGAGACTCATGGCACTGCAGCGGACAGGTGTGCATTTCACACGCTATTTGTTCCCCTGTTTTGTCATTCTACCAAGCTCCAGCGGTCATCATTAATAACCCCAGTCCCTCTCGCTGCCTGTTTCTGTGTCTCCAGGCTGATGTTTCCTGCAGCCTGTCGGCAACGCTGCCAGGCTCAGAGCCTCGGGTGCACAGAGAGATGGAGGAGTTAGATCAGTCGAGACACAGAGAAAACTAAATCCAAGCTGCACACAACAACACACAAAGCAAAGTCGGTTCTCAGAATACTAAAGGATATGATGATGGTCTAACATGAAGTACACAAGGAATTAGAAAGTATATATTATGTAGGGGTATAACAATTAATTATATTGTTTAATAAAGTTCTGCAAAAGGCTGTTGAACTCATATCAACAGTTTTTATTATGCAATCTGTTGAATATTGTGTTGATCTTGAACAGCGTTTCCCAACAATACAAATGAGACCAAAGTTTATTGGTTGCCAATTACTAGAATAAAATGCATACCAGATTAGATGTCCACAAATAGTGTGACTTTGAGACTTCTGTTTACCTCAGCTGCAGAAGGTAACAGTCCTTTATTTGAAGCAAGTTTGTATTAGTGATGTTATATTTCTGAACGATGCTTGTGAATGACTCTTTGGTATGAAATAATATGAGAGCCATTCTTGATATAATGGCTAATAATATTAGTAAGCTAATTATTATTAGCTAATAATATGAGAGGCATTTATTTTTGATTCCCTCTGTTTTATAACTGTAACTTGTCATATTGTGGCAGACAGGACAAAAAGAGAGAATTTTAGCAGCTTCAGTCATGTCAGTCCTTTCAATATAGCTAATATGAACTCTAAAAGACAGTTCCAAGTCACACAGCCAGAGTCATGAAATATAACAGTAGTGATCAAACAAACAGCACCAAAATGACAATTATCTAACCACCATGGTCTAAAAAGATTACAAACACAAATAAACAAAATTTAACAATTTGGAATATATAACAGCAAATGGAAATGATGGGCCTTCCTTAGTATGAAGCTTGGCTTTGATCTGCTCTTATTTGCCCTGTTAAAATTACTGGGTTATGTTTCTAATACAAACTCAGTACTTCATGTATTTATTTGACACAGTAAATTTGATTATTGCTGTGATGTGTTGCTGTACTTTGATCATGAATTAAGTGCATTATATATACATATTAAATTTGTTTTGTTGTATTTTGTTTATTAAGTTGATGCTATGGCAATTAATGAATAATAAGAAATAGGCATACTTTATTAATCCCTTTTGGGGAAATTACATTTCCACACATACATGCCCCAGTTACTCCTAGTTATTGCTTTTAGCATCGCTTTTGTTGTGTGTTATAATATACTATTAGTGATAGACCAGACTAAATTGGCAAATCAGGCAAAATTTGTTTAAAAAAAGTTCCAGTTAAGAAATGACATTGGACTTGTATGAAAAAAAAGAGTCTCCAGCATTCTTTAATTCTGTTGCATTGGAACTTTATTAAACTGTGACACACCCACATTAAATGCATCACATATCATTTGTAAATTCTGTGAAAAGTTACACCCCTAATGTCAATGTCATGTGACATATTGGATTAATGGATGGTCCCGTGGCTTCAATGCATGCAATAAATGAGTTGTCATCAAGTGCCATATGAATCTTGGGAATGTAGGAACGTATACTATTCGTATATATATATATATATATATATATGTATATATACATATATATGTATGCATATATATGTATGTATGTATGTATACACACACACACATATATGTGTTCTATCAATACTCTGGTACCACGAATACTTTCTTGCTGTCTTTTCTCATCAATAACAAGTTGACACAGACTGCTGCAGTGCCTAAAACCTGCCTCCTCTCACTTACCCACAGTGGCGTCTTCTTCTCCTCTTCTCATCTCTCGTCTTATTTGCTATATACGTTGTTATGTTATCACCTCATTATATCTATCTGTAATTAAAAAAACGAAAATTTAATTCCCTCAATGTTAAATCATTTTTTTCTCGGTGGTATCAAAAATGGTATCTAATACAGATATTTTTCAAGGTACCGTATGGTAATTAGAAATTTCTGACTGACCCCAGGTTGTGATAGCCAATTTTATTTTGGATCTTGTTCCCAATTGCCAGAATATCCAGATATGTCCCCCTCCCCCTCTGCTAAAAACTGTTTTTCTTGTTGTTACTTAACTTGGATGCTTCAGTTTAGCTGTGCAGATTGAGAATTTGACACTAGCAGGATGATTTCACATTTATCTCGTGCAGGAGGAAAAGTCTTTCAGTGCTAACATTAATTCTGATTTAAGATGAGTACAAACAAACTTGATTTTGTTACATCACAACTAGTTTGGAAGCCAATCAGGGTTCATTAGGCAGTTGCTGCATCTTTACTCAGCCAAAGTTTGTTTGTGAGAGCAAAGAAACATCATTCTTCAACACCACTCTGCAGCTCCGAATAAATGTCACTTAGCACGACCAAGATATTTTCTTTAGAAATGATCTAGCTGATTGTGCCATGACGACTGCAGGAGAATCTCACTGTTAAACCTTTATGCATATCATCAATATTTTAAGTCGATCAACTTAATAGGTCTGAATTAGGACCGCCATTATTTGTATCAAGTAGCTCATGAAGAATGAGGTGTGAAAGTGTGTTGGCTGCAGTTGTCACTTCAGTGTTTGAGATACATATCTTCTGCAGTTTATCTTATTTATATTTTGCTGTTAATTGGGTGACCACTTAAAATTGTATTATTTTGGCTTGTCAGCCAACAGAAAGCGATAATCACTGAGTTGCAGTTTTGCATCTCTGCTTTTTTGCAGTCTTGTTGGCTTTATCAGACTGTGACCTTCTATACCCACTGGGGTGGTTTGCAAACAAGTGTGAAGAGGCCAGAATAAGAGTTAGCGCCTCCAAGTCTGAGGCCATGGTCCTCTGCTCCCTCGTGGTTGGGAGAAAGTTACTGTCTCAAGCAAAGGAGTTTAAATATCTTGGGGTTTTATTCATGAGCGACAGTAAAATGAACCGTGAGATCGACAAGCAGATTGTTGCAGCATCAGCAGTAATGCAGGTGTTGTACTAGATGGTTGTGGTAAAAAGGGAGCCAAATCGGATGGCATAGCTTTCGATTTCCAGTCGGCCCCCAGGTGTAGCCCTCACCAATGGTCATGAAGTTTGGGTAGCAACCAAAAGAATGAGGCTGCAGAAATAAGCAGGCAAAATGAATTTCTGGGCTCAGTCTTTAGAGATAGGATAAGGAGCACGGACATCCGGAAGGGGGTGGGTGGAGTAGAGCCACTTCTCCTTCACGTCAGAGGAACCACCTAAGGTGGTCTGGGCACCTGATTTGGATGGCTCCTGGATCTTCCCACCGGCACAAACTCACAGGAGGGATTAAATTCCTCATCTCTCCAGAGAATACCTTGGGATCCCCCAGGAAGGTCTGGAAAGCATTGCAAAAGAGATGGACATCTGGAATACCCAGCTTAGCCTGCTGTCACCCTTAACCCAACCCTGGATAACCAGAAGAAGATGGACGGACGGACAGACAGATGGGTTTTAGTTATCAAGTTAATTACTTAAGTTACTTCTAAATGATTAATTAATTAGATTCAATGAGGACGTTGTATATTGTACTAAACTGGAGCTCTAGAGAGGGCAGTGTAACTCTCCCCTGGATTTGAATATGTATGTGTGTTTATCTGTGTTAGCCCCATAATGGACTGACAGGTCATCGAGGTTGTTTTTATTTTCTCTAAACAATGTGCTCTGGGACAGTCTGGAGTCAATAGTGTGGGCTAACACGGCAAGTCGCTGCCAACGTTTGATTGTCTCTTTGTCTAATATCATTTCCTGCACTGGGCAACTGTTCCCCTACGGCCACGGCAACAAATACAATCACCAGCCTAAAGTAGTTTATTTAAGGTACCATATATTCACTTGTGGCACTTCTGCACCTCCCACACAAGGACGTTAGTTTACTTTCGAGAAAGGCTTCTGTGGTGCTCTGGACTATTACATCATAAAATGATCAAACTTTAAAAGGAAGGAAAAGTGCTTATCTGATCCGTCATGACTGAATCCAGACGCACACATAATGTGTTTCTCTAAATCCAACCTAATTTCCAGCTGCACTGTTTGCCTCTGGCCTCAAAATTAGCAAAACTCAGTCGCCATGCCCAGTGACACTCACATCCTGATTCACAGACAGACCAAGGAAATATGCTCCTCTTTTTTTCACCTGTTTTATGACAGCAGCCTTTCCTCACAGTTAAACTGTGCTCAAACAGGGTCATACATTCTTACTTTCCTCCTTCCTTCCTCTCTTATTCTATCACTCCCTGAAGCCTTCCTCCTTTCCTACAGCTCCTTTCATTTCCTCTATCCTCCTGATACTCTACCCCCAGCCTGCCTCCCTTTCTTCATTCTTTTAGTTTTCATATTCCACATCGTCCCTCTCTTTATCCATCCCTGACTTCCCGCAGTCTGGTTCACTGAGGTCATGAAGGGATCTGCGTCCCTTGGCCTCTGTGAGGCAGTGTCCGGTTGGTGTAATTATGATGGATGGAGTAATTTCCAGAGGCGCCTTTCGCCAAGAGGGTTGAGCCCACCATGCTTTCTCTCAGCTTTAATGACTTTTTAATAGAGCTCACTCCCAAACCTACATCACACAGTGCCAGAGAGAGTCAGCGACAAATCACTGCTGTTAAAGCAGGTAATGGCACAGCAGGACATGGGTGGTCCAGGCTCTTTAAAAAACAACTGGCCCCGTAGGTGACCACAGCTCTCTGTTGATGTGTGTTGGGCTCCCTGTCCAGACTCAGTCGGGCTCCTGGACCTGCCTGAGGAGCTTAGGCTGACAAATCCATTAAAGGACTTTTAAATTAAATTAAAGCACTGTTTCCTACTTAGCTTTAGCCAGCAGTGCAAATGTCCCTCCCAAGCCACTGGCGCTTCACAGTTGTAACGCCTCCCACTTCCGGACCTTCACTTTGTTTGATACAATAAGCATTCAGAGGCATTCAGAAGAGCACACATCATGCTACCTTTCCTGTCTTGTCTCTGTAATACTGCAACTACTGTGACAGCTGGAAGAGTATACTTGTTTGCATTGTGTTCTTCAGTGTGAGCTTCTCTGTAGATGCCCATATTTGTTGGTAGTAAGTAAATATACCATCGATCAGAGTCTTGCAGTGTTTTGTGTCTGTGTTGTGATGCATTTCTTCAGTTCACGCTCTAAAGCACTGGTGGACTGGTGGAAGCTGTGGTAAAGTGCTCTCTAAAGTGCCCTTCCATTGGAAAAAACATAATAAAATGCCCTCTTGAGCACCCTTCTAGTGGACAAAATGTGGTAAAGTACCCTTCCAGTGGATAAACATGGTAAATTGCTCTCTGAAGTGCCCTTCCGTTGGACAAAATGTGGTGAAGTGCCCCCTTAAGTGCCCTTCCAGTGACTACATGTGGTAATGTGCACTCTTAAGTGCCCCTCCAGTGGACAAACATGGTAAAGTGCCCTTCCATTGGATAAATATGGTAAATTGCACTGTAGGGTGCCGTTCCAGTGGATAAAAAACAATAAAATGCCCTCTGGGGTGTCCTTCCAGTGGATTAAATGCAATGCAGTGCCTTAAATAGTTCTGTGTGTTTTTATTACAGAGTTTTAGTAGTTGTTGAACAAGAAAACAATTTTAATCTAAACAAAGAATTGGAACTGTTTCACTTTAGAGCTGGTGCCCTTTTTATTTTTTTCACCCTTGCCTCTCAGACAGCCTGAGTCCACTGTTTTGTTAGTATAGCTGCTTGTATTGTTAGCTCAATTTATTTAACCCAAGGGGTTTTCAAAGTCTGAGACTGTGGGCCTCCAGCTGTTGAATGTTTAGGTTAACAATATTTGGATATTTTTTGTGTTGTATCTTCCCCCCAGTAAAACCTAGTACAAAGCCTCATTTTGATCTGTTCCCCTTTTCCCTGTTAAAATTACTGGATTATTCTCAACTCAACACTACCTGTATTTGTTTCAAATTAAAAGCCCTCTAGAATTTCAGTGGACAGTACAAGTTTATTATGCAGTCGTGAGTCATGTATTTTTTTATGAAATTATGGCTTCAATGCATGAAATAATAGGGTTGCTTTAAGCATCTTTACTATGTCAACATTGCATAACCATTATATGTTTTATTGGGTTGCCTATACTGTCAGTAATGTGGAGCAGGACCAGGGTTAGGTTGCAAAGGAGCATAACTGTGTTCTCAGGTCCTATGTTCTATACTAAGCCCTAACAATATTAACAATATTTGGACAGAGTGCCCCTTTAACTCAGGTGGTAGAGCGTGCGCCCCATGTACTGAGGCTGCTGGTCCTTTACAATGGCTGCCAGTCTGATTCCTGCCTGAGGCCCATTTACTGCATGTTATCCGTCCTCTCTCTACCCTCCTTCCTGTCATATCTTCAGCTGTCTCTATCCAAATAAAGGCAAAGCCAAAAAAATCAGCTTAAAAAAAATAGTATTTGGACATTTTTGTATCTTCCCCCAGGGAGATTATAGCTTAGAGTGTTGTGGCAATTTCATTGTGGTTTTAATACATTTCTTGAATTGACCACACTTATTTCTGTTATCTGAGGGTCCCAGGCCAATAGACAAGAGTGGCCATTCAAGGAGTGGATGGTCATTGGTGATACGTCCGCAGCATCTGCACTGCACTTACTCCATTGCCTACGGCACATGATGGCAGATGTAGATGGAGCAGCCAGTAGCTCTTTCAGACTTCCCTGTTTTTCTCTTAAACTTTTATTTAATCAACTTTATTGCTAGGATGAGGGAGGAGGACTGTGTTTTTATACTGATGATGCTTCATGCTCAGACACAGTCACAGTTGATAGACTGTAGATACCCAAATGTTGAACTGCTGCTGATTGATTACTATCACCATCTTATTTCTGCTGTTTACATTAAACCTGATGAGATTCAAAAAATGCACTACAGAATTGTTCCCTAGGTGTATGTATTATTCAGTTTAATACTCTATTCCTTGTTGCATTTAATTATCTGTATATCATGTGTATATTATGAAGGAACTATAACCCAAATTTTATTGTACTGTTGTATAATGATAATAATTGTCCTTCAGTCTCTGAATATAAGTGTGTGTGTTGTCATTGATGCACCTGTCTTCATCATTTGAACTTTCTATTCTTTTTTGGCAGTGTGTGTCAATAGGCCATGGACACGCGTACTGTTGACAAGTAAATATGTTTGGCCCTGAAAATCATCAACAAATATCGGCTTTTTTCACTGAAATACTAAGGTTATGAGGACAGTAAATTTAATATGCATCTTAGCAGTAGGGAGGATTGAGCTCAACATTGATTCTTATGTAAACTCTTCAGTTATCTTTAAAAAACAGTGGGTGTAAATCTGCTACAGCTGTGTGTGGTCCTTGTGCTGTTTGTCCCTTCTTTTTCTGTCTTCTCCAACTGTGATCATCTCTGGCTGTTCAGTGAGGTGCACCTGGCCTGTGTGAAGGTTTTTGTGTGTGTGTGTGTGTGTGTGTGTGTGTGTGTGTACCACCATAAACTTATTTTTTGATTTGGTGTTTTGTTAGTCTTGATTTTGTTTATCTTGGTTTAGTGTCTTGGTTATCTGCATGCTAATTAATCCCACAAATTTGGTTGTTTTAAAGTAAGGATGAATAATTTTGAAAAAATATCCGATTGCAGTTTTGCAACTGCAATATGATTTGTGATGTTAAACGGAATAATATTTTCCGAAAATGGTGTGATTTTTGTGTGGATCTCTACCAAAGAAAGTTTTTTTCTTAAGCCTGTAGAATATGATGTGCAGGGCAGGACATCTCTGCAGCACAATATGTCATTTAAAATGATATTTTGACACACATTTCACCTCTAACAAATATTGCACCTCCTGCAATTTGAAAATTACAACGGGCCATATTGTGATTTCCATAAAATTTTGATTAATTCTTCAACCCTATTTTAAAGGTGTCTTCTCTGTGGTTAATTTGCATCAGTGCTGGAGTGGTGTTTGGCCCAACAGGTCCACCTAAGGGTGGGGCATAACCAGTGGTGGAAAGAGAAAAAGTCTGTTCTTAAGTACAAGTACTGTTACATTGCTAAAATATTAAATCACAAGTGTAAGTACTGGTGTTAAAAAAAATACTTCAAATAAAGCACACAGCATTCATCGCAAAAACTACTCAGAGTATTAGTTACTTTTAAGTGTTGATGTCATAGTCACCTCCCCAAAGTAGAACTGCAAATTTTGTGCATTTTTCTAAACCAAAAGTTGAAATTAATTATTAGTCATTAATAATTTATAAGATACAAAATGTATTTTTCTACCTCATTTTCATTTTGTATTTTTTCTCATTTTAAGTCAAAATTTAATTTTCCTTATTCAAACAATGCCATGACTATTGATTCTTAATTGGTTAAATTCTTAACAGCAATTAATCGATTAATAACTAATCATTAACATCTTTACTCCAAATGTGTGCTGCAGCATTTTGTTCTGTTTTTCGTTTGTATCTCATTGTCTTCACTGGCCCTTTTGTGATCAGATCACCTTAATGGCTACTAAAATGCAGATGAAACATTTCGATATTAATTCAAATTGTACTCAGTACTCAACTATGATTTTAAAAGTAACTATGTGGGTTACATCTTGTAATGCATACTTAAGTGCAAGTAAAAGTACAGACCTGAAAATCTACTTATAAATGTACCCCCCTAAAAACTGTTTAATTGCAGTAATTTGGGTAGTTGTAAACCACTTGTATAAGAGAACCAATGCGTGAGGATTCATCAGCAACAACAATAAACTGAAACAGATTAACAGCAGGTTATTTCTTATCCAACACAGTCACGGTGTCTTTGACAAACAGCGTGGTCCTATTCTTATTGCTGTTGCTTACATCACAACATACAGTACATTCATATGAAGATAATATTAGATCTTGTCACAGACACTTTGTCATAGACCGTGGGAGACTGCGAGGCAGTCCATTCAATAGAGTGAGTTTTCAGTATATGTGAGATCTTTGCTTTAACAGGGAATGTGTTTAGTCCCAGTGCATGTCACTGGGTTCCTACCACCTTATCTGATAAATGGCTGCAATATAACCAAGGATAACTGTTAAAGAGACCTTTGCAACTCTGTAATAGTATAGACTACATTAGGCTACAACATCAGCTCTCTTGGATAAATGTGCAAGTCACAATTAAGTACATAAAATGCAGCTTTAACACTTTCTAAAATTATTATCATTTGTTATTATATATATAATATCATTTCCCCTTTTAGCTGCCTTTATTATGTGTATCTTTATATACTTGCTGGAAGCAATATGTACCATCTAATTCAAAGTAGGGTAGTGTGAGCCTATTAATTATATTTGATTTGAACATTTGATAGAAAATTACACTAAGTTTTGTTCTCCCTTTGTTTTTTTCTTTGCTTGTTTTTCAACAGTTGTGCAAACAACAAGAATAAAGCTTATATTTATTGTGTTTACAATTACTTTCCATGCATCTTTGCTGTCTGCACGTCAATATCATATTAAATTCTCTGCATAATTTCTCTGTTCTTCCTCCTAGGGCAGCAGTAGAATTTCCTTCCTTCATACTCCAGGTTTTCTTTTTGTTTCTGTTTTACCAACTTTTCTTTTTCCTATAGATTCTGAATGAATTAGATTGTTGCAGTGTTGGTTTTACTAGAGATGCATTCAACTTAAAAAGGAGGTTTTTGGAGAAAAACTGAGAATATCACTGAATAAAATGTATGTCATACAGATGGATTAATCCTTATCTACTTTGTCCTGTATTCCTGCACAGAACAGTACATGTGAAGTTACTTAAAACTTGGTCTCTGTCACTTGGCCAAATCTAGAGACAGAGAAATAACCATTATTTTAAAAAATGATAATCATTTTTTAACCTTCATTTTCACAAGCAAGGAACTACAATCTCTATCTCAGCAATATTCTGCATCCCACCCCCACAAACATTCACACTGCAGAACTGACCAGTATAACCACAGTGTTAATTCACTTGCCACTGAGCAGCTCCATTAAAGTAAGGGTTGGGTGCTTTTGCAACAACAGCAACCGAGGAGAAGGGTCAACTTTGAAAAACTGAGACGTACATGCTTTTTTAGAGCGGCAAATGTTGGGCAGTCATCACCTGTTCAGGACCTGCCTTATGATGCCTTGACACAATTGTTCAGAGCTCAGGATGGAGACACCACAGCTGCCTCTGGACCTGCTTGACCATCTCTCTTGAACAATTTCCCAAATCCCCACCCATACCCTGAATTATGTGGAAAAAAAACTTATCACATTTTTTTTTATTTCAGCTGATGTTGAAATATATAATATAAATCAAGTCAATAGATCTTTGTTATGGCAGCCGTGTTGTTATGAAACAGTAGGGTCCCGTTCCATTTAGTGTAGCAGAGCCTTTCCAGTAAACATGCACAACAGCAGCACTTTATTCTATTTGACCTAAATGGAACAAAACTTTAATTAGCAGAGATGTAATTACTGTAATTAAGTGATTTTTTTTTTTTGGGGGGGTGGATACTTGTATTTTGTTATGTCTGTAATTTTACTCATATTTAAGAATGCAGAATTACACTATGTAATCTACTTAGTTACTTTAGTAAGTACAGTTTGAATTAATCAAACCTGTCATCTGTATTTTTGCATCCAATAATTCTATCCAATCATGAACGGACCAGTGAAAAACTTACAGATGAAAAAAAGACAAACCTCTGCAGCAGGCACAAGTCTGGAGCAGAAGTGAGCAGAACAGCACATTGATAGTGCATTAAACATCGATGATGAAAAAAATACACTGAGTAGTTTTTGAGAAGAATTTTCACTTTCACGTCAGCAGTTTTAAGACCAGTAGTTTTCCTTTTTTTTCAGGACTGGTAATTAGTATCACTGGTAGCACTTGTGTTTATCCCTATTTCATGTCAAAATGTCTGCTGTGAAAGTCTATATTTCTGATTCGCTTAATGACCCCACACACACACACACACACACACACACACAGCCATAGTACACAGGTGTTTTCACTTTAGTGTCTGATTAGACCTCTCCTCAGGACTGTGCTTGATTGACATCTCCCTGAATTTTGTTGCACCTATTAGGCCGGAACAACATGGAGTTGCAACAAACTCTGAAACTTATTCAGAGCACGAAAAATGACTATGAACTAAATGGAGTGCCAACTGAAATATAAAGGTTATTTATTTTATTGATATAGATACATTAAAATCCCAACTCTTGTTTGTGAAAATGTGTTGCTGTTCAATAGCAGCCTTCAAGGGTAAAAATTAACAACACTAATCACCTTTCTGTTAGTTGAATTCTGGACAACTTGTGTGTCAAATTATACATCACAATTTGTTAGTATATATCACTGGCCTTTTGTGGGACTTTCAGCTGTCACTTGTTGGAGGACAATTAACAGACAAAAACATAAAATATGGCAAAAAAATATATATACATTTTCAGTGTCTGTTTGTCAGTCCTCTGCAACTGTTTCTCAAGCTGTTATTTGGGTGTCACCGAGTCCTGAGATCCAGCAGTATCCTTTTGAAGAAAAGGACAAGGACTTCCTTTTCTTTGATAACATGAGTAAAGTTACAGCAGCTCCTTGTTCTCCTGATGCCTCTTCTTTGAGACAAAAATGTCTTGCTTTGACTCTGTATTTTCAGTATTCTTATATCGGTGGCCTGAGCCTTGACTGGGATGATTTATTACGCCTTAAACTGTGGATTGTTGCAACACCATGAGTCAAGATATGCCGTCACTAATGTCTTTGTGCCGTATTTGAGGTGTTCATGCTACTGCTGAGGTTTTGAGAATCTGTGAAGAGATGGACCTCCTTCTTGAGGTGGGACACACACAGAGTGAATCAGTGAATTGATTTCATAGAGTCTTTTTGTCAACGCTGAATGAAACAACCTTGCTTGGCTTCAGCAGATTTTTGACTCTGACGCAAGCTGGAGTAGGCAGGTGATGTTCTTCCTGAGCAGCAGTCAGATCGCTCTTGTTCTTTTTAGTGTGTTCTACACCCTGTAACAGGCTTCACTACTGGTGAACTCTGTCAAGGCTCCGCAGGCTATGCACGTACTCATAGAACTGGTATGAAACTGGTGAAAAAGGTGCGCTAAGTAGTGCCGCAGTATAAACTTTCACAAAAAGCAACATGAAATAAGCAGTAACATGAGTTACTTCATCCGACCTACTACTTTCGTTGTTTAGTTGGGTTCAAGCGAGGCTTAACACTTTCTCTTGACTGTCCCTCAATATTAGTCCAACATCGCCCCAGCCAGGGGTAATAGCCACATTAGCAACAACATGCTAACGGCTGGTTCACACTTCATGCTTGAGCAGTGCGTGTGCATGGCGTTACCTGTTAACATTATGGTTGTTAAAGTTAGATATTTTCTAGCATCTATAATGCATTTAGAGGAATATCTCTTGACATAGACTTTAAGGAACTTAGATTATCCTGGTAAAACCTCTTGTCTACCTGTTACTAAGTCATAAACATAGGAGAGAAAACGTTTAAAATTGGATCACATTTTTATTTTTTTCTCACTTGTCTCTCAGGGCTTCTGTATTATCTAGAACAAGGACTGAATTTTTGTTTGAGGTTTTCTGTTGAACAGTTTTAACATTCGCCTGCCAAACAATCAAAAACGAGCATTCCCGCGTTCATGCTATGTCAATATTGTATTGTAATTTTTTATTTTCATATAGAGGACTTCTTAGAGAGACAGTGTAGGCCTACAGTGCATTGTTTCTATTGCGTATCCCATCAGGATACAGCTTCATTTTCACATTCACTTTTTGCATAAAAAAAAAAAGTTTTCTCTACCTCTTCTGTAGTTATCTCCACCTCTATTCTTTGTATCGTTCTTTCAGCATTCTGCTCCAAATCCTTTACACCATTATGTCCTGGTCCTCCACCTCCTCCTCCTCATGAATCTGTGTGTTGCATCAGACTGAGCTGACACAGGTTGGAGGCTGTGTGACAGACTCAGACGTTCGCTCCAATTAATCAATTCTTGTAACTGTCGGCCTAGTTCGGGGGGCTTTACTGTGTCACCGTTCACACCATCCTCTCCTTGACATAAATATCTCATGAGTGCGTTTCTGTCTCCTCCCGTCGCCTACAAATAAACCACAGCCATTAACTCACACGCGAGGATGCTCTTTAAAAAAAAATAACACACCAAAACCTGCCCAAATCTGTCTGTGGTCAAGCAAGCGCATGGCGACCGGAGACATGAAAGCAGCTGGTCAGCAAATTGTCTCGACCCCTCCACCTCCTCCTCCTCTACATCAGCCCTTCCCCACCTCACCACCACCACAGTGCTGAGCTGTGGACTTGTGGCCTGTAAAGAGGTTTAGGTGCAAACAAACAGCCCATTTAGTAGCATCTCTCCTCCATTTAGGCCGTCATTACGGCCCTCAAGGCCCTGGCTCAGCACTGAATTATGAATTAAGTTGTCAGGAGAGCCTCTGCTTATGAGCTGAGGGGGTCATTTAAATTTAATTTGAAAAGGGATTCTGTTAAGAATGTATGCTCAGCAACCTCCTGTGGAACTTCTCCATCAGAGTGAAGAGGGGTAAGTACTGACAAGGGCAAATGAAATAAAAATGGCTGAAAGAGCATTGACTAGCTATAATAATGCATAGTGCATGATGGGATGAAAGCTACAAGACACTGACATTACCAGAGATTATATTTGAAATCATTACCAAAGGCGGAGTAAATGCCTGGAGTTGATCTTTTTTGTAGACATGTGGGCTGGGATTTTTTTGCTGGCAGATGTCTTGAATGAGGTGTTGCTTTACCTTGGAGCATTTTAAGTTCTGCTGAGCTGAAAGTAACTTTTTTTCCCCTCTAGGAACTCAGAATTTTTGTGATTATTGCTTTCCAGAATTAGGCAATTTACAGCAGCTTTTTCAAAGGATTGTGGTAAAACTTTATGTTTATTTTGTGATTAATTAGGAGGTAGCCTTGAGCAAGTCCAGCTCCTACATACAGCCGCTAGAGAATATCATGACCTGGATTACTGAGAATCTTCACAGACATCAGCTGTAAAGACAATTTCTGTGTTTAGGATTTTTTGGGCAGACCTGAAAGAACCATGGTCCCCCAACACGATATAAGCTCCATGAACCAACACACAAACATTTGCCTCCCCTCCCCTCACCAACAAGCAGTTAAAAACATATGAACTTCAGCGACTCTCTTGGTCCAAATCAGCCCAGCAGTTCACTTCAGCTCACTTCAGTTCCAACAACCCGACACAGAAGGCAAAAACTAACACTGGCTCTGGCTCTGGTGGCTCAAACATGTCTGGACATGTCCAATAAAGCTACTAGATGGAGCGTCCATGTTTCAGGTGATTGTGGTGTTTGACACTGAGAGCAGAGCAGACACACCCACAGCGTTTCAGAACAGAGAAAACTTCTCATTTGTTCATGATTTTTAGTATTTATATACTTGACTTTTTTAATCATTCAAATTCAGCTGGGCAGTTAAGGACATTTCTGTGGTGTGACAACTTCAGAACACACATGTATTGTTGCTTTTCACACTATTTAATCTCAAAAATGCCCCTGAATTTAATCTTTGAGGTAACTTTAGTGCTTTCCACCTTGTCATTTAGTGTTGCCATTAGGCTGCATAAAAATGGTTATTGTGTGCATTACATTAGAACTGATTCTGCTGTGGTAACATAAAATTTGGTCAATTGCTCAAGCCAGGTCGAAGTGATACACAGCCTGGGGGCAAGTGCTTCTGGGGAGGAAACAAAGTCTTTTCCACTGTAGTTACAAGAACGTTTGTTTGTGGAGATTGATTGTGGCTTGCTTTTTATTTTTTTCTTTGGCTTTTGAAAGTGCTTCGGAGCTGGATTCTTTTTATCCGCTGAGCTGCAGTGATTGGTAAAATTGGCAAGCGGTCTAAACAATTGTACGGAGGTGAGAGCTCAACTGCAACTTAAGAGACAGAAACAGGCACAAGTAAAGGAAGAGAATTTGTTACTGTTCTAATAATAGACAGTGACTATACAGTACAGCAGCCATTTACGAATCCTCAACAACTTATATTTAGACCTGCAACCAGGGTTAGGTAGTAATAAATTGCATGTATTTAGGTTTACATAATCGGATTACAAAATTAAGTAACTATAATCAGACCAGATTAAATTTTAAAAATCTGTAATTAAATGATAGTTGCTTTGTCAGTGATTACTTGATTACATTTTATTACACATGAAATTTTATTAAACAGCAGCAACAAAAACTTGCACAAACCAGAGGTTTTAGATCATCTATTTTGTAATACGATGCATAATGTAAATTACAAAAATTGAAATTTAATTTGTATTCTGTAAGTGACCAAATTAAAAAGTAATCTGACCTCAACACTGGCTGCAAAAGTAGGCACTCATCAGAAAATTAATTGGCAAACATTTTGTAATAGGTTAAAGAATCGCTTGTGTAAGCTTTTCAGTTGTGCTAGTTTTCCTTGTCTAAACAGTATATTAACTTGAACATGGTTGTGTGTGGGTTGTGGCTGGGGGGTGGGCCACAGAGAATGAGGGGTGGGTGGGAGGCAGGGTAGGTGTGGTGGGCGAATCTCGCATCTATGTGATTACATTTTTGTACATGGCTGTGTGATTTAGCCCAAGGGCTGTTATATCACAAAAACAATATACTAAGATATATAATATAATCTAGTGTTGGAAAAAATGTGTATATTGTTGGTGTTGGTCAGGCAGAACAAGACATTGGGCTCTAAGAAACTGTAATGGGCATTTTAAACTGTTAGTTCAGATTTATAGAGATGAAACAATGAATCAATTATTAAGAAAACAATCTGCAAATTAATGAATTATGAAAATAATTGTTGGTTACAACCAGATTTCTGCTGAGTTGTAACTTAAATCCACTGTTCCATATGAATTTTTTGTATTTTCTCAGTTCTTCGCTGTGTCTGTGTTGTCATTAGGGTGAAGATCTTTTATTCATCTGCTTAAAAATTGCAGGATTATGATAACATGGAAAGATCAGGCAAATATTGCAGAGACAAGATGAATTATTTGAGTTTATCTTTATGATCACAAAAATCCTCCAGCGACTGAGTTACAACCAGCGACTGCGTTTCTCTCAACTATGATGTGCGTCATAAAAGTCCTCTTTCATGCCATTATGGGTTTTATTTACGGCACATCACACCTTTCTTCTCATGACTCTGATGACTCTCACGTGACCTATTGACTCAGATGTGACCCTGAAGGTGTAAACAGCCCAAAGAGATTAAAATCAATGACTGGAAACTAAATGTTTAGCGATTCCTCACAAGACAGAAGCTGGAGTGCGGCGGCAGTTCAACAGGCAGTAGACGTATTAAAATGGGTCTTCTACGCTGGCTGCCACCATGCATGCAGTATGCAACACAGTCTAACATAGTCCCTGAGGCTTTCCTATCAAAAACGCTGTGTCTTTTATCATTGCAGAAATGTTCAGCAGCACTTTGAGAGAAAGATACAGATGACTCCTCCGTCTGGGGAGCAGCGTGCCGTGCTGTTTGCAGTCTCTGTTAACGATGACAGCGCCGTCTTACATGATCCTCAGAGCCACTGTCTCTACTAACAACCTTACGGACAAGACTTTGACTTTCCCTACCTTTTCTGCCAGATGTTTGGTCCTGCCGCAGCAGCTGTTGTCCCTCAGATCCCAGGGGACGTGGGCTGGAGTTGCTGCCAAAGCAGAGCAATTCAGAATTCCCTCAGGGACCATTGATCATCATCAGAAAGGTCTTTGGAAGGGGACTTGCCCCTTCACAGGCCACTGCCAGCAACATATCCACACTAATCAATGTACACTGTAAATATGAATTTGTTTTAACTTTAAAAGTGTTCAGGCTGCCTTAAAATGTTACATTGACTGGATTTGAAAAGGCAAGTTGAAGCAATTTTGTAATAATTCAAAAGAAATAAACTTGATAGTAATAATTCTGTTGTACTTGAGAAAACATGCTCAATAAGCATAAGATATGAAGATCTTCAGTCAGACCAGACTGATGAACATTGCAAACAAATCTGATTTCCTTTCACATTTTCTCAGCTTGAAGAGTCAATTCTTCATTTCACACAAAGAACTTTCAGCTTCAGCTGCGCCTGTTGGAGCTATTTTGTTCCAGCACTGGCACGGAGACAATATGTGAAAGTGCTCCCAGTAAATTTAATAAGTTTACTCATCATATTTTTCTTCAAACTATGAAAAAGAAGGGTCTCAGGAGAGTACATTATGGGAAGTCTGATAATATGCTGATCATGTTTCTTTCTTAATTTGATTGAACTATTTACAGTAGGGGATACCTGGGGCAATTGGTACATTTCTTTTTGTCTTTCTTTTTTCTTAATTTTCTTCATCCTCACAGACTACTTTAAACACACTAGTCATCTTTTAATATAAGAAACATTTGTGCACTAAATAATAAAACAATTGATATATTTTTACTTATAAGGACAATACTATAATTCTGAATTTAATTCAAGAAGTCAGAGTGTTACAGTTTCACCCTTGGTAGGGGTGTTAGGGGACAGTTGTCACACTGAAAAAATATGTGCTATAAATGTGATGTTATTTTCTAACAGAAAAGTACGTCAACACAGACAAGCTTACGTTGGGCCATGTGGCTTGGAGACAGTTATAATACAGCGTTACAATCCCCCAATCTCAGCTTGAATGCTAGCTAACAACACCTATATTCACACACTTTATTAATGTTTTAACCAGTAACCTTGAAATGAAATTGATGCAAGTTTAAATTCGCACGAAATTACACTTTAGACAGCAGGAATAAAACGCTCTGCATCAAAAAAGCAACTTTTATACCTTAAAATCAGTTTTTTGTTGAAAACTTTTGTCATCACTTTAGCTTGTTTCTAACTGGAGGAACTGAGCGTGTTACATTTGACCTCTGTTAAAATTGCCTCACTCTCCATCTAAACTTACTTAACTCATTGTTTCAAAGACTTAAAAGTTTGAAGAACTCATGTTTATACATTCTGAGGTGTTCTTAAATTAAATGCTACAATTTTTAAGCTTAATTAACTTGAATAAATACAACTTGAAAACATCTTGAAAAATGAGAAAAGATTAGTTGACTTCACCAAATTCCTGTATGATTTGTTTACAGTGTTATGTACTGCTTCTGAATGTGTGTGTGAAGGTTTCCTCTTTTCTTTCTGTAGCGATGTGAACACCACTCAACTGACTCAGCTCAACTATTTGATTTTGTGTTGGCAGTTGTTCTACATTTGTAGCTCTTTGATCAGACTGAAATCAACCACCTCTGTCTCCTCTTCTCTTTATACATCATTATACAGTAGTGACCCAGTGAACTTGTTCCAGCCTTCCTTCCATATGCCACCCATGACCTGTAGGTGTGATGATGCTCCAGTCCAGCTGGTGGTTGGTGGTGAACCTCTAACCCCAGCAGCCAATCAGACGGCGTCTGGGCTAGAAGGTGAGGGGGAGGGGGTTGCTGCGTGGGGGTGACAGTGACAGAGGAAGCCGGGGTCGGCAAAGGGATCGCCCGTCCTGACACGATGCCATCTTAACCGCGCAGTAGGATATGACCTTAACCCTCCTGCTGTCCATTCACACCCTCCTTTTCCTCACCCCGCCTCCAACCCCGGCACCCCATTTGTCATCCATCTATCCTCCACGTCCTCCCCCGCCACCCAACCCACACAACAGTCTGTTTTGGATTGACAGCTCCCAGGGAACGGGGGGAAAGGATCTGGGGCGATACGAAGGAGGTGGCGGATCCAGACAGTCAGAGGGGGGGAGGAGGACTCACCCTGCAGGCCGGAGGTCTGCCTGCCAGACACAGCATGAACGGATCTGCCTGTGCATGTTTGTGCATGTGTGTGTGTCTGTGCATGTGTGTGTTGGAGGGGGTGAGGCAAAGAGGAAAGAAGGAGAGGAGGGTTGGATGGGTAAATGGCAAGAAAGGGGGAAGAAATAAGAGAAGACTGAAATAAATAAAAAGAAAAAGACATGAAATTAGTGTTATATTATACACAACCAGCCATTGTACAAATGTATAACGTGAAATATACTGTATATATAGATGTTAAACTACATCACATATGCAGGGTTTGCAAAATCACAGCTGAAGAAACAAATGTAAAAATCTCTTCATAATGAAAACCACTGAGTGAGACACAGATTTGGATGGAGGGATGGGATGGAGGGAGGCGAGAAGGAAGGATAGACGGAGGTGTGGAGGACTAAAGCCTCCTCCTGCAGAGTGGAGACTGGGACAGGAGGAAGCAGGAGGAGCGTCTGCCGTCTCCAACTGTTCCATCCCAACAACATCGCACACAATCTCTCGCTCTTTCCTAATACATGCAGATTCGCTCGAGCTCGACTTGCACAAAGCAGGAAGAGCCAAAAGTGAAATATGAAACATTTAATCTGATGATTTAATAGGTTGCTTCTACTAAAGATACAGCATCACAGTACGCTAACTCTGTCGCATATAAATCATCTCTCATAAATTCACGTTCACGCATAAATTCACACATTTACATTTTCCACCATTAAGTGTAGCCATTTGAAAAAAGATGCCTTTTATAGGTTAAGAAATATAGTCCAGAAAAAATACCATTTATCTCTGATTTAAGCTTGTATATGTTTTCTCTATACAGCACTGGCTCATAGTGCTGTGACCTCTGCTTTAAAGCACAACTGTGTAACTTTTGCTAAACAGCAAGTTTCTGTGGCCGCAAGTTGTAATTTCATGGCACATTGAATTTGCCTTTCTTTCTTTCGCAAGATTCTCTTGTGTCACTAACTTCAAAGGAATAGTTCACCCAAAAAAGAAAATTCAGTCATTATCTACTCACCCTCATGCCAGTTGAAGGCATTTTATGGCTTTTTGGCAGGTTGTTGTTTTCCATTTGAAAACTGGTCACCATTCACTTTCATTGTTTGGGAGATTCTTCAGCGCTGTTTTCCTGTAGTGTTTTGTGAAACCAGACCTAGAGTATGACAGAATTTTCATTTTTGGGTGAATTATCCCTTTAAAATATTTGGCTCTAGTGACTGCATATGACAAGGATGTATGTTTATTGTATTATTATTGTATGATTATTGTTATTTATTGGATGTTTATCTGTAACATATTAAAAGAAGGAGAAACGGCATAAAGTCAGTGAATTCTGCTAACAGTGTGTGGGGACACAAAGACCTCCAGTCTCTCTGTTCACAGTTCTGTAGAAAGTAGTTTCAAAGAAAATATAAATTCTTAAATGACCAGTGTATAGGATTTAGTGTAATGCAGCGGTGAGCTTGCAGATTGCAAACACTCTGCCTCACCCTCCCCTTCCAAGCAAGTAGGAGAACCTACCATGGCCACACGAGAGGCCGAATCATGAGCCAGTGTTTGGCCTACTGTAGAAACATGGCTGTGCAACATGGCGGCCTCCATGGACGAGTGCCTGCACCCTCTGCAAATATAAATGGCTCATTTTAAGGTAACAGAGACAAACTTATTATTTCTATGTGATTATACACTAATGAAAGCATACTTCTGAATAATTTGTTCAATATTCAGCCAGTATATCTTCCTCAGCGGATCTTTAATTGCTAGAACATTTTTATCCAGTGTCAAGTGGACATCACCATCCAACAGTACAAATACTGCATATTTTAGACCCTTTTTACATTATTAACACAATCTTTAAGTGTGTGCAGGGATGTGATTTATAGTAAAGTAGATAAGGCCTCAGTGTCTCACTCAAATATTCATCAAATATTGCAGAGGCCAGTTTTGATGATGAAACCTGTGACTCGCCTCTCAACCATTTTTGCCACATTTCCCCCGTCAAAATGACACCACAGCTTTTACATCCAGGAAAATGTGCTCCGCTTTGACCGTCTGCTTGTGATTGGAAATGAAGACGTTTATCCAGCCAGCGGAGAGGCAGAAATCACATCTCTGCCACAGGTCAGACCTCAGTGAGAGCAACGGGTCACCGCAAAATACAGCTCCTCCTCCTTCCACCTCCTGCTCCTCCAGTCTGCCACCCTGGCTGTTAGAAAGCCCTCAGCAACACAGCAGGTACTGCATTTGTTGCATTTTCTCTAAACACTGCCACAGCTCTCACAGTTGCTCTCGTGGTAGAAATACTGTGTTCTGAGGCTGTAAAACTGGCTACTGGGGTACACATAGTGGGTTCTGGTGGTTTTGTACTCAGTGTTTGGGTAGTGGTGCACCAAAAAAACAGCAGTTCAAGGGAGTTGGAATATCTCCCTAGTGAAGCTTCTTACCATCAAAGTAATCAGAACTTCTTTCAAGGTTCTCTGAGCCTTATCTGCAGCGCTGGTTTAAGATATTAAAGGACCTAAAAATCCCGATCTGATTCTTACTGCGAGCCGTGGGATCCTGCATGAACACAACATTTTACATGAAACTGCATTTCCTACCAAAATTAGAACAGTTTGGGTTATTTTTTTATTCGAAATATCCATATTTGTGTTTCTGTCGATGCTTTTCTCTCTAGTGGGAAATTATGATATCTCATACTTCTGTGCACCAATCAGGGTTTAGTATTTAACATTTGACTCAAAATGTGGCAATGGTTTACTGGTCGTCAGCTGTTTTTTTTGTTGTTTTTTTTTTGCCAGGACACCATCAATCAATTCTGAACAAATCACTCCAACACAGTCCTAATGATAGCTGAATTTATGAGTGTTAATTTCTTAATCCAGTCCATGCTCATTCAAAACTCAACAAATGCTGACTTATGCTGCTGCCTTTCATCGACTCATACAGACACACCAATCTTTCAAGTGACTTGACTGAAAACCCATCTGCTTCTGTAATGAGACCGCAAGACTTTCAACATAGTATATGGATGGACACAGTCCACTCATGGAGCAGATAGGGTGGATGGATGGATTAAACAAACACAGGACTTTTACCCAGGAGACTACGGTTTGAACTGAATGTGAAAACCAAACGTCATTACAAGTTGTAAGATACAGAATGTTTGTGTGTCACATGACTTTTATTCTGAGAATCGCTTCAATAGCTTTCATCCTGTGACTTTCGCAACATAACACACTTATGTAACCCTTGTTTATCTCAAAATCTACCCAAATAGTGTTTGTGCCCAAACTGTGACTGTTTTACAGTGTTAACTACATGATATTAAAAGCTTTCTTGCAGCATCTGATACATCCGCTGTATCCGTGACAAATCGTTGGTATGTGACTGTTGGGATAAGAATAGTTTGGTTGTTGTTTTATTTCTAAACTTTTAACTTTAATTGATTTTTCAATCTTATGTAAGATTTGAGTACATTTTCAGGGCCTTTAACATTATCAGAAAATATCTACTTTCAAGTATTTTCTCCATTTCCCTTTCTTTTACAAATGACTGAGAAAACAGTATTAATAGCTCCCTGCAGAATGGTATTTTCCCTGCTTTTCTCAGTCATGCTGTAATCTCACCTCTGTGGAAGAAAAACAATAATTACTGGCCAAATTTTCAATGTTCCTTTTTCTCAGCAAAGCACTTGAAAAAGTTATATATACACGACTGTGTGAATATCTTTCAATTCACTATATATATGATACATATCAGTATAATTTCATAGTACAGAAACAGCTGTCATAAGAGTAATTAATGACCTTATTTGTGTTGATGGTTTGGAGATTTTAATGCTGTCTCGTCTGTTTAATTGTACATTAGATGAACGCCTCATTGATTAGGCAGATGCTATTTGCACCCAGTGTATATAACCTAGGATTGCAGAGACAAACAAACGCCCAGGTTTCTGTAACCAACAGTTTGTCCAACTTTTTCTTAACAAGTAGTTGTGTTGCCTAAATTTAATCTCTCAGGGAAGAGTTCTGTGTTTAACCCATTAATCCACTGCATGTTCCTCTCTACAGTGACTTTGCTGCTCTTTATAGCTAAATTAGGGGGTCAGGTGCAAATAGCTGAATAGCTGCAATGTAACTATTCTCACTATTCTTAGGCATGTTGTTTATGTTGCCTACTTTTCATGTTTATGCTCATATGTCATGTCGTGTCATTCAGTATAAGCACAATGAGTTAATGTGTGATGAAATGGCCTTTCCATTTTGATTACTAGCATAAGCTGGCTAATATCTGGTAAGATGCTAAACTGCATTTCATTGTGCTGGTACTTAGCATGCGCAATGACAATAAAATATAATTTCCTTGGAACTAGATAATCGCAACACCGGTGAGTGAATGCACTTGAACGGTGGTTAACAAAAAGACTAAACTCCCTCGACAGACTTGCGTTTCAGTGTGTGTGCAGCTGTGTAAAGGCGAAGCAGGATGGGGCTGAAAGTGTGCGTGGCTGACTGTCACTGAATGATTAAGGGTAAGAAATATAGTGCAGTGCCGGTAGCACAGCATGGTGGGAGAGGGGAACTGAGGAGGGTGGTGGTTAAGGCGCTTAATGTGGTCCAGCTCAGTCGGGATCCAGAAGCCTTCCTCAGAGCCGCACTCCTTTACCTGCAAGTCTCCGTGCTTTATTGTGTGTTACATAAAGGGTCTTAATAAGCTTCTTTATCAAATGTTTTGGTAAGCTGTGGTGAACGGCTGGCCTGCTTACATCCCTCTCAGTCATAAGACATTTGCATAAAATAAAAAAAGAAAGCTGCCCTGCATAAACACAGTAGAGGGGGATGTTCTGCTGTTTTTTGTGTGAGCAGAGATGTGGAGCTGTCCTTTAATCTCACTAAGTCAGGTTGATTCCAGACAGCACTGGCCTGTTTTCTACAGATGGTTGCTGTCCTGTGGAGCCAGGCTTTGTTTATAACTACAGATGACACTGACAGGTCAGAGTGGAGAAGTTTGACTGTGTGCTCTCTTTGTCTCTACCCATTTTCACTGCCCTGCCACACTGTCGCCAAAGTGTGGAGATTTTATCTGTACCAGTGTTGGAAAGATACAGTAAATCTATACTCAACTACTGTGACATTACGAAAATATTACTCAATTCCAAGTGAAAGTACTGGTGTTGGAAAAATATTTAAGTAAAAGTACAAAGATTTCTTCTCTCAGCAACTCAGCCTGGTGCTGACTTCTGTCACCATGTTGTCGCATCACATCACATACGAAATGTAATCAAGTTTTTATTATTTTATTATTATTCTGAACCTACCTGAGTAGTGTTTGTGCTGAAACTTACCCAACTTGTGACCATTTCACAGCATTAAGTATGCATTAAAGAGGCTTTCACGCACACAAATCACCTCTGATTTATTAAAAAAGTGCTTAGCGGCTAAGGGGAACCTTGTGCTTTGGTATCAGACGGGGACGAAATGTTGGTATGTGGCGAGCTGGGATGACAACGTGTTGCCAAACCTGTTCCTGCTGCAGCATTTTGTTGTGGGTTTTTTTTGTCTGTATGTCATGGCTTTCATTGGTCTGTTTGTGATCAGGTCAGATAGCCTTATTGCTACAAAAACACTAATATAAGGTATGGATATAAAATCAAATTGTACCCAGCACTCAATAATGATCTTAAAAGTAACTAAGTAGATCATATAGTGTAATGTATAATTAAGTAGGAGTAAAAGTAGGAAAGTACAAGTAGAAGTAGTCCGTTTCATGTACATTTAAAGGAGAATTATTATGCAATACAAGAAAATAATAAGGGCAGCTGATATAAGTTGGCCAATTATTGACCTGCAATAGACCTATCACAAATATATAAGTATTGGTGTATATGTTTACCGATAAACACCGATATTAAAACTTTTTCTATGGAACATATAATGCAGAAAACAATGCTTAGGATGATTTATATTTAGCACAATGGGGGTCATTCATCAGGACAAGAGGAGCTTCCCGGCAGGTGTACATGCTGAGAAGTTATGCTTCTTGTTTTACAACCTGCTAAACTGACAGACAGTGTTAAAATATTCATCAGCTGACTGATACTGAATAGCACTGATGTTTATTTAGCTATATTTTCTCAGTGTTCTGCTCTACAATTGGGTTATAAATATCTTAAAATATTATTACATTACATTAAAGATATAATAAAAAGCTATTTGTTTAAGAAAATAGCCTTCTGACCACCTTCATAGTCATATGTGCAAAATTCACACTCCACATAGAAAAGGTCATCAGATGAGTTTTCCCTTCTAAAAATAGGTGAGGCTGTAAACATAATGTTGCTTCTACCAGCAGCCTCACTAAAGAGGAGGTACAGTTTACCATTCGGCAGAGGCTTTCACCCCTGATAGTGCCCGACAGTGCCATAAGTGAGAGCACTATTATTAGCACAGGTCACCCTAATGGAGCTGAGCCCCTCAGCCTGCCAGTGCCTTGCTCTGTGCAATGAACTTCAAAGGATCACGAGAATAAGGTTAAAAAATTCAGCGGCTGCTTTAAAATCAGTTTGAAATCCCGAGTGAGAATGAGGCCAGTGTGAATGTGACGGCGTAGCAGGGTACTAACATCCCCCTGCTCTATGTGCAGCCGCTTCCAAAGCTGCAGCAGGGCTCGAGAAGCGGCCATCAGCCGCCTCCAAGGCGCCTCTTCCACGGCATTTACCGTCTCTCTTTTACCCTTTTCAGTGGCGAAAAACTGCAAGACCTTTCTGTTGACATTTGTTATCCTGGTGCTATCATGTGCTATCTAATTGGATGAAGAGCTAGACTGTGGGGCAGCCTCTGGCAGGAGGAGGAGGTGAGACACTTTACTGAAGTGAAGCCGTGATCTCTGCCTGTCTCTACCTGTTAAGGTGTTTTGGCATCGACAGGTCTGCACCTTTGTATGATACATGATCAGCGACATGCAAGGTGTGAGAGAGGCAGGAGCCCAAATTCATAAAAGTTAAACACAACTGTTGAAGGAATATTAAAACGTATGTGTTAAAAAGTGACTTAGGTTGGTCCAAATGTTGCTACACCACAGTTAATTAATGACACGTAGGGCTGTCACAATAACCGCAATTATGAAATACTGCACTATTGACAAGCCAACCACAGGGGATGGCAAGCAACCCCAACAACTACTTTGTTCACGTTTTTTCCTTTTTTTCCTTCGTGTTTTACACTTAAAGGCATTTCAAATAAATGATGTTCAATATTTTCAACAGGCTCCAGCTATTATTAAGCGATTGTACACACCTACGTTTTGCTGAAGTCTTTGTTATTGCTGTGTTCACAAAAGAAGAACAAAAACACTCAACAAACATATTTAAGAAAAAAAAACGTGACAAGCAATATGAGGGCCAGTAAAGGCAGGGATGGATCAATACCGGTTGTCCGTGACACGACTTCAAATATTGTATGCGGAAAGTTTTGCCATGTTTCATGTTGTTTTAGTGTTTATTTCGTAGATTGACTTGATGAACATGGCGTTAGCATGTTAAGCTGCTAATGTAGCTACTTCCACAGACTTCGGCAATGTTGGACTGATGTTGTAATATTGAGGGACAGTCAAGAGAAATTGTGTGCATGTTAAGACACATTTGAAGTCAACTAGATACCGAGAGCAGTGTGATAGCTGTGATGTTTTTTTCATGTTGCTTTTTTGCAAAAGTTTATACTGCAGTGAGCTGCTTTAGATATGTTGTTGTATGGAAGCAGGCCAGTTCTGTTCTGTGATCATCATCACAGGTTTTTTTGGAGTGTTTGTGTTGCTTATTTATGTAAATCTACTAGATAGACAGGTCCTGAAGGTGATAATATAGGTTCATATAAAAAAGAAAAGGCCAAACTGCAGGAATTCATTTGAAATGTTATGTAACTATGACTAGCACCCATGCAGCTAGCTAGCTCAGACCATAAACTTTGGCAAGATCCACAGATAACATGGCAATTAGTGGTTTTGCACCAAATTACTTCATTTATTATAAATAAAGTAATATGCAAAAACAAACAAAAGTATGGCAATAATCCATGCTGCTGAGCCAATCTAAAGGGGAAATTTCATTTCACCATGACAGACACATGATACATGCAAATAAATTGTGTTTCCAACCTCTATAAAAGGTATAATTGCTTCAGTAATAATAGGCAATAAGAAGATGTTGATATTGTATGGCTATGCTACTATGTAATAACAAATTAGTTTGATATAATTAACGTTTCATATCTTAATATTGAGGCTTGGAAGACATGGTGCATTTTAGCCACAAGTAAGCTTTCAATAAGGTTGCTATAGCACAATAATATTTTTAAAAAAATGAAAATGAACATTTCTACTTTGTTTTGCCATATAGCTGATGTCTGCCTCAAAGTAAGCCATCAGACTGACTGACTCACGCTGACTGTTGATTGTCTATGAACACATATCCTTGCGATTTCACATGCATGCATTCCTCCACAGTTGAAAGGCTCAGTGCCAACCCGAGCCCGGCAGAAAACCAGGAGGGAGGGAAGGTTAGGGGGCATCGGCCAGGAGCACCGATCTCCCGACCTGATATTTTAATTCAATCAATATATCTGCTCTGCAGGGCAGGCTGTGCACAAACAGGAATTTATTTATTGACTAAAAAAACAAGAAACACCCCAGAAAAAGGGCAGTTTCTCTGCAGGAGGCTAAACAGCAGGTGCAAAACCATGACAGATGATAAATATCTGTTGGTCTTGGAGAAACCCCCTTCATAACAAATCAACCAATAGAATTGATAGTACACATTTACAAATCTGCCTGTGTACTTTAAGCTTGAAGAAATTAATCAGTTGTTCTAGAAAATGAGAGAAACGTAATTTCTTAAACAATTCCACACAAAGTTCAGTTTGCTCATCATGACGGATACAACTTAGCCTGTGAAAACACTTGTCTTATGTCTCCAGTAATGTCATAGTGATCATCATCAGGGTTATATCAGCTGAGAGACTAAAGCTTCACATTGCATAACCTACTTTTTTTTATATATATATTAAGTACAGGTGCAGGTCAAATTATGTACTGTTGCATGCGGTATGCATACAGTTTTCATACTTTCATACTTCTTCATCATAACTTTTACAACTTGCAACATCTGCCACAGTGCAAAATTTAAAGTGAAAAGAAAAAGTATGCAATTTAGAATGCAGCTTTATACTTGCTTGTCATATGTGTTTGCGGCTTCTGTCAGCTGTCAATGAGCTGTCGTCTGTCTGTACTCTCTCAGAGGCTCAGTAGATGTGACCTATCTTCCGCTGTGCAGATTGTGGGTCAGAATAGCCAGAAAAGCATGTTGGCTTGCATACTGCAAAATGCGACCAGATGCAGCTGGACATCTTGGTATTTCTGGCATTCTGAAGTCGACATACGATGTATTGGGACATATGAATTCTTCTTCTGGTAGTATAGGTATTGAAATGCACTCTAAACGTTTATATGGAAAAGCCTTAAAGATGCCATTGAGTTGCAGTTGGTGAAAAGAGTACCGTGACATTAGTGCAATATTACTCAACCACTGATGTTAAAAATACTTAAGTAAAAGAACAAAGTAGTCTCCTAAAAATGACTCAGTATTAGTAACTTTTTAACCACTGATGCATTATCAATAGCAGTAATTGAATCAAAAGGAATTTCTATTTCTCCAAATCTTCAATCTAAATTACTCTCAACTCCCACACAGGTCACCTATCCAAACCCGTGCCTGCTGCTGTTTTTTTTCTTCCATATGTCATAGTTTTCATTGGCCTGTTTGCAGTCGGAAAGCCTTACTAACTACAAAAATGCAAATGAAAGTTAAAGTAACTGAATAGATTATATAGTCACATGAAGACTTAGGTATGAGTAAAATTAATTGTACTTGTAAAAGTACAAGTAACAAAAAAATGACTCAATTACAGTGATTTGAGTGGTTGTGATTAGTTACTTCCACTTTTGCTGAGTTGCATTATGGGAAATGTAGGATCCACTGCTCTGCTGAGAAATCATAATAAAGGGTTTGCACAAACAACTCATCCTCAAACTTTTTAAAGAGTTCTCAACTGAGTTACAGGAGACAGGATTTCTAAAAGAATGGTTAAAATCAGAATTTTTGTAACTGTTTTCACAGTCAAAGTAGTACCCCCTATGACTGTTAGATTAACTTTGACACGCAGAATTGGTGGAGTGCCTCTTTAACATTTATCTTTCCTGTGTTTACGGTTATTTCACACCATGAGCTGCCCAAAAAACTGTCTTCATCTGTTTTCCTCTGATCAGTTCAGCAAATATGAGTTAAGTGTCTTGCTCGAGGGCAACTTGACACTGGATTTTCAGGAAGGGAAGGGAAATATTTGGCCACATAAAGCTCCCTGATGGTCTCAGGATTTCAGACTGGCCATTTTCTCTAAGCAAAGCTCTTTCATTACAAGCTGGGTAAAGATGCTTTCATCAGACTCCCCCTGGACATGAAAGCAGCGACTGCTCTTTTTGTACCTGTGATTACACCTTGATTTGACGTCAGGTACCAGACCTGAGCTGAGGGCAGCAGGAGGGCAGTAGGAGGGCAGTGGGAGGGCATCGGGAGGCCATTGTCAGCCACCAGAACAGTAAGTGGTTCTGTGCGCTAGCCAGACAGTTAGAGGTGGTCTTTATTAGCCTGCCCTGACCTTCACATGTCACATCTCAAACTGACAGAGCAGGGCTGGGAACCCTGAAAATAAATATGAAAAAAATCTAATGCCAATGTCTACAACATTAATGATGCTTTGTCCCAGTAGACACAAGTAGAAAGAACAGGCTGATCGCTGAGAATGGGCCGGGAACATCAGAATGCTCTTACCTAAGACAAATTATCGTAGCTATTCCACAGGAACATTAGCCTGCTATGATGGATATTTTCAGTATGAGTAAGAGGAAGCCAAGTTGATCAGAAAAGCTCTCTCTGCAGTACCCCTCTGAGGTCACCACACAGGCGTAATTGCACAGCTCCTCACAGTGCTGCCCTGTGCGGCCGGTGTGCAAACACTGCCATCTATCGTCAGACGGCGAGAACGTCCCTGCTGCCGGAGCTCAGCAGTTCACCTCAGAGCAGGACTGCCAGGCCCACACAGTTCAACATTAAGTGTGTGCTCCAAACAGCAACAGCAACAACATTTGGTGTTCAGTTTTCAGCGCTCGGTGTGTGTGTACTCATTAACTGCTGCAGCTCTTTTTAAAGTTGTGAGGTAGGTATGAAACTTTTATGGGGTGGCCTTAAATGATCCTAAAATTTCACTTCAGAGCGAAAAGAACTGTTACAAAGATGATCTGTGAAAATAAGAACTACAAACATGTCTACCTCAAATGCCCCCACTCAAGCACTGAATCAGCCAACAGCTGGCCTCCAGTGTCACGCTGTATCACGTCAGTTATCACAGCTCTGTACGCATCTTAGTAGTGTTCTGTTCCACAGCGCACATTAACAGTACGTCCTGCTCCCTGTTCAGGGAACGGCAGTTAAGGGAACTTCCCTCGACAAAATTCCTCCATTCCTCCATACACCCTATGACATTACCAACGCACACATCAGTCCTCCAGCTGTTAGCCTGTTAATGTAAAACACCTGGATGCCTTTGACTGCAACTGTGGAAATGTTACCTGACTGAAACAGAATACTGAATGAAACAAAACAAAAACTGATACAAAACTTATTCTATTAAAATGTATGTAACTTGTGAATAAACATGATTTGATTCATTGCCAATTATTGTGTATTATGTATTATTATTGTATAATTTATATTTTGTCATCCTTGATAGTAACATCAAACATATGCAAACAAAAATATAGACACTTAAAAATCTTTAATTACTATTAAATTAAACATTATTATATATTATTAACTATTAAATTATTTTTATTCATTTCAATTAATATTTAAACATTCCAAATATAAATATAAATGATAAATAAAATTCACTAAGAAAAAAAAAATCCTCTGTGAGCTCACTTATTTGATTTGGGTGTAATGACTGATGTGTAATCTTCTCAACTTTCCGCTGTTCAGTTCACACTTCCCTTTGAACGGAGCATGTTTTGCTCCCTGCAGTTTAGAATTTTTACTTGACTTTGCAGGGAACTATTAGGTTAGTGGAACACACCTAAGGACTACCCATCATGCACTGCATCCAACATTATACTGTATGCTTCAATAAATTGAGACATTCAAAGGAAAGCTTATATAACATATTTATCAATGAAGTTATGTTGACAAAGTCACATTTTGTTTGGGAAATTATTCATAAAAATCTAAAAGCTGCTAAGACAGGATACATTTATCACATCCCACAATAATGCAAATTGCACTTATTCTTGTGATATGTATATGAATACACTATTTGTTTTTAAATAATTGATACAGATGTGTTTAATGTGAATGTTAGGGAGGACTATTGTGTATGAGAATTTATTTGTATTCATCTTTTTATTTAACCCATATTTAACCAGGTAAACACAGCTGAGATCAATCTCTTTTTCAAGGGAGGTCTCATATCATTGTTTGGATCATTTCAACTTTTTTACATGCCTTACAAGAAACTAAAATTTGTGCCAGAATTAGAACAGTCTTCATTCTTTCTTTCTTTCTTTATATATATTTATGTTTGAACTTTTATCACTGGTTGGACAATAAATTGCACACTTCCCTGCACCAGTCAGGGTTTATCAATATTTGGCTCAAAATGTAGTGACATTTGGGGAAGTGTCTGCTTTTTCGCCAGGCCATGGTCACTCAAATCTGAACAAATCACACCTACACAGTCCTAACAAAACAGATTAGAGCAGTGTTAAACTCTTTTTTTCCCTGAACTTTGGTTGTGCTCATTTAGTCATGATTTGTTATGTTCTGCAGGATCTGAGTACGTTCACAGGGACTTTAACTTGAAATAGACCTTCTTTACAGAATCCACTTTGACATGAAATAGTAAACACCGGTGTCACCAACTATACTAATTAAAGCTCTGTTCCATTCAGTGTAGCAGAGCCAGGATGTTGATATAGCGCATGCTGACTCACTGTAAAGGCTCTGCTACACCTTCATTAGCATCACTGGTAGCACCTGTGTTTAACCTACTATTACAAATCAATATGGCTGTGGTGAAAAAGGTCTATTGCTTTTTCTCTTTAGTCTTACAACCAAGAAAAAGCCTCATTCTTGAATATTCTCAAAAGACCTTTTTTCACAGCAGATATTTTAACATGTCGCAGCAGTAAAGGCACATGTGAAATTAATAACATTAATGATGGCTGCCTCCATTTAAGTGAGCCAGTTCCTGGGTTCTGTATTGTGCACGCTGGCTCACTGGAATCACCTTCTGAGACAATTAATGGAACTAAGCCATTGTTAATGTTATTAATTACACCTGTGTCTTTTTCCGCTATGCCAGTTTCCCCTAGCAATGTTGTCAGGCTCAGTGGCAAGTACCTTTTGACAGGGCCAGCGAACAAGTGTCTTTTTTTTTTAAAGCTCCAGCATGCTCGTCCCCATTTCAGACGGTGTGCATGCGCACATGAACATGGCTCCCAGTTAAGGCTCTATGGTGAAAATTCAGGGTAAAAACTTGATGCAAAAAACATATTTCAGGTCAACTTGGCATGTTGGAGCTTTAGGAGACTTGGATTATTGGAGGCATTTTATGTTTTTTTTTTTTTTACATTTGAAAACTGGTCTCAACTCACTTCAGTTGTTTGGGAGGTTCTGCAACACTGTGAGCATGCAGGTGAGTAAATAATGACTGAATTTTCATATATGGGTGAACTATCCCTTTAAGTTAGGGCCCTATATGCAGCAGTTTTTGTAATAACATAATTATAACCAGAATTCTCATAGAATTTAAAAGAAAGAAGAAATATTTGATAAGGCTTTACATTAAATCAGGGCTAAACGCTGAATGGAGAACTGAAAATATTACTCATCATATTTGTAAGTCATGGCACAAATCAAACAGGGATCACAGAATTGTCTGTCTCTGTTGACTATCATTTCCAGTGTCCCATGGAGGACACCGGATGGGGAGGGGTTTGGCCTCTCTATGGTGCCACATTTTCAACCATGTGACCCATGAAAATAAAATTCCACGATGCTTAGGCTCACCAGGCTTGCAGTACACTGGGGATGTGTTGTTTGTTGGGAGTTCATACACCATTCATACACAAGGCAATTCAAGGTGCTTTACAGAACTTGAAAATGAATTAAAATAGAAACAATAAAAGAGCATTAAAATTGCATTTGAGATAATTAAAAACAAAAGCTAAAAGCAGGACAATAAATAGTTTAAAATATTACAGAAATGCATTTAAAGAAAGAAGCAAACATAAAACAAAAGCGACAGCAGACAAATATAAAAACAATAGCTACAGATTATCCTAAAAATATGTAACGTATCCACTTCACTGGTAGGCTGCAGTAAACAGTAATGTTTTAAGACCTGATTTAAATGAGCCGACAGTTTCAGCTGACCTCAGGTGTTCTGGAAGTTTGTTCCACAGGTGGGGAGCACAGAAACTAAAGGCTGCTTCACCTTGTTTGGTTCTGATCCTGGGAACACTGAGTAAACCTGTTCCAGATGATCTGAGGGGTCTTGGTGCTTCATAACGTATAAGCAAATCAGAGATATATTTAGGCCCGAGACCATTTAGTGCTTTGTAGACAAGTAACAAGATTTCAAAGTCTATCCTTTGACACACGGGAAGCCAGTGGAGTGATTTAAGCACTAGTGTAATGTGCTCCACTCTCTTGGTGTGACTATTAGTGTGAATATATTATACACATACTAAAAACCTGCTTAGAATCAGTTGGTTGTATGGAAAGGGTCTGATTTTGAAGTTGCCCCCTCTGTTTTGTAATCAGTTGAATTTCAAACAACGATGAGACTTCATATCAGGAGGAACTCAGCAATTTTGCATAATGGTGCACAGAGAACAACCTACTGCTCAACATCAGCAAAACTTAAGAGCTGATTTTAGAAAAAAAGGACACAAAGACACAGTCCTGTTTACATCAGTGGAGTTGAGGTGCTTCCTGGAAAAATCAGCATCACAGAGAACTTGTCGTGGACATCTTACAAATCCACCCTGTTTAAGCCAGCTAAAAAAAAAATAGCTGTATTTCTTCAAGTAGTTAAAAAAATGTATATTTTTCTGTCTTGCCTGTAGTGTGTGAGTTGCAGAGTTTTGGAGAAATCAGTTGAGATATGTGCCTTCTCTTGAATATAATAGAACCAGATGGCACTCATCTTGTGGTACTCAAAGCGCCAAAAGAAATTGCTTTTGAACAACTCAACAGCAGTGTCTCTTTGCAGAAATCATGGCCCAGTTACTCAAGATAACCCACAGACTTTGTTGTGAGCAGTCTCATGTAGGAATTGCTTTCTTTCTGTGGCAGGGTGGGAAACGTAGTCCCAACATGAAACTGCTGCTGCCGCACCACCTGACTACAAAACAGCTTCTTTCCTCAGGCTGTGAGGCTTTAAAATGATTCCCCCTCACCTCATCAAAATTAATAATCCTTTGTCATGTTTTGGTCTGTGTTGTTTGCATGTGTGTGTGTAGCATGAAGGGACTACAAATGTACATTTTGTTATACAACCTTGTAAAATTATCATTAAGTGAATCCTCGTACAGTCCAACATTATCAACATAACTGGAGGGGAAATATCTTATGTAAGCTCTCCTCTTGCATGTTTCAATATATTGAATTATGCACATAATGCATGATGGGTAGTCTTACTCATGACAATGTGTGCACGACTTTGCATACACTTGGCAATAGCTTCTTTTTACATAATGATATAATATAATGGATATTATAATATATTAATATGAATTTTTTGACTCATGAGTCAAAGTTTAGGGACCAATTTTTATGTATTAGAGAGATGATTTCATGGACATCTTATACATACTGATGTGGATATTACTTGGTCATTTAACATACAAGGACTACTGGCTGTGGCCCCTGAGGACTCTAAGAATTAACAACTGTTAAAAGTTTTTTGTTTTTGTTTTTTTCAGGAAAGTTACAGTTAATTTGCATATCATGTAAAAAGAAAATGAGACAGAGCACATGAGGAAATCTGTGCCTGCTGCATCTGTGTCTGCCTCCTTCAAAATGACTGTGAGAGTCCCTACCCCCCTGATAGCCAGTGACACTTTAAATTAGGACCCATAAATATAAATATCAGGGTTCCTACTCATTTTCAATGTCACATTTTCAATTTAAATTCCATACTGTTCCAAACTCAAATTTCCAGACTTCTTGGCGTATTTTTCAGATGATATTCGACATCGGCATGCAAACGGTTAACTGCATGTTATGTTCTGACAATGTATGCTATTATGTCGGCAAATTATTGCCAGCAGATTGTTGCTAAACCCAGAGAAGTTCAGCATGCAGCATTTTATTCAAGCTGCAATTCTAAAACAGAGCAATGTTATTCAGTTTTTATCATGCAGAGTTAAATAACTGTTTTCATTCAATCCCTACAATAACAGAAGGGATGTTTATGTATAATTCACCAGGAAACTAGAAAAGAGTGCTGGACCATTTGCTTCATTGGCTGTTAGATGGAGAAAACTGTTCTTGTTTGTCAAATAACTACAAACAAAATCAAATAATAATTTATCATAAACATTCCTGCCCAAAGAGGCCATAAACTAACCTATATTAATATAATTTTTCTTTAATATATTAAATAAATATTATATGACTATTGTCCCCCTTATATTTGTCTATTTAAGAAGTGAAACTGGTCAGGTGAATAGGTTTCAAGACGTCTGGCAGCCTTATTTATTCACGGTATCCATGGAAACAGCAATGAACACAGCCATAAAAATTTGGTTTCCTCACACAGAGAACATACTCTGTTTAATTATGTAACATGTCCATCACTGCACAACTCATAAATGTTCAGACAAGCTTTATATTTAGCTATCTGTGTATGAATGCAATCTAAAGATACTGATGCATTTGCTTTGAAAATAAACTGACATGGAAACAGAATGAAAAACACTCTGCTTGTATTATCGATTTACCCTTAGAAATAAAATCTTTTATAGTCTAGAAAACAGAATAGGGGTACACAAATATTTTCCCCTACTCTCCTTTCCTTTTTCCATACTTACCCAGACCTGGAAATTAATACAAAGTCAAATTCCATACTTTCCCCTACTGTGTAGGAACCTTGAAACATGAAGCAGATCAGTAAATAGTTGTATATTAACACTATATAAGTGGACTTGAGTACCTTTGACTTGGGTCCCCCATGTCTGCAATACATTGGTATTTTTTAAAAGCACTAATTAAAATAGATAACGATAATATGAAGTCATTAGGAACAAACTGATTGACAAAGATATGAAAAATAGGAATGATAGATTAAAGCACGTGAGGTATGATAGAAAGTACACCTCTACACCTCTTAGTAGGATTAAGGTTAAAGTGCAGATGAGAGTTCTGCTGATTTTAAGGCATAATATGCAACATTTTCCTGACAAAAAACAATATGGACTCATATAAACTTATTCCTTTCAATCATCACATGAAATGTGTGGTGACACCTCTGCCTGTATTTCCTTATTTTCTCATTATTTTGACACTTTACTGACCCGAAATGCCAGTGGGAATGAAACTCAATTATCAACCATCTTTCAGGTGCGTTTACAAACTGTTTGGACAAATCCTACTGATTCCATATTTAAAACCCACAATGCAAACAGTTTGTGTGGAAAACACAATTTATTTATACAATGAAGCAGATATATTGAATGGAAGAGCATTTTATGGTACAAGATGACAAATAAGCGACCAGGGTAATTTTCTGAGCCTCATAAATATAATACCGTGAGTCAGAGTCCGTGTGTCTAGGTTTCACAGTCCGAGGATGAAGCGCTCGACCTTCATCATGTACGCTGGTTTAAGGTAGCGCTGCAGTTCGCTTTTCTTCAACCACATAAAAGGGGCATTTGTGGCTGTGGGGGGGCCGCTGTCTGACAGAATGGCTTTGAAGAAGAACACCTTTGTTCCAACCAAGCTGTCCGTCCGGGCAGCTCTGGGCAGTTTGTACTTGTACACTCCGCAGGGGGCGTTGCCGAGGAAAGTTGCCTTGAAACCAGGTGCCGCTGCTGCGGGAAGAGAACAGCTTGTTAGTTAATGCAGCTGGAGACAAAAAGGTGAGCTAAAGTGCGGATGTTCCTAAATTTAATGGAGTCGTACGATCGCATAATTAAGTGCGGCATTAGCTTAATGCTCTGTTTCTCATTCACTGCTGTGACAACAACACACTTTTCTCAATTAAGTTTTAATCCAATCTCATGTCATCTAAATCACATGCTCCCAGTTGGCTCAACATGCAGAGTGAAGCAGCGACACGGCCATGTTAGAGATTCAATTCCCACTGAGTCCAGCTATATTAAAAATGGATCGACTCCTGCTACTGTAAGACACTTTAAATAAAACCCTCCACCGACTGACACACGTTAATGTCAAGTGGAAAGCTGTAATGGGGAGTGATTGATGGAGTTGGCACATTAATAGTTCATGAGCAGTGTTGTGAAACAGTTTAACATAGTCAGTCACTGGAGTTTTATTTAAAGAGTTTAAAGGCTGGATTTCCATCGGATGCAGAGAGAAAAAAAATGAGGGGAAAAGTCAGTTCTACAGCTGATGTTAAATATCTCATGTGAGGGATCATTACAGAGTCAACGGAACATTGGTTCCAAGTTTTGCCAGCTGTGACCCCAAACTTCCTTCCCTTCCTGTCATTAGCTCACTGGTGCTGATCCACGAGCTGAAACCTAATCTGACATCAGTGGATATGAGAGGTACTGCTGGAATACGGCTGCTAAAACGCTGTGTACATATACATGAATCGTTTCTTGGAGGTTTAAGGATGGTTTGACCCTCTTGTTGTAGTTAATATGGATGATTATACTGGAAGCTATTTTAGATAAAAATCACATTAAACTTAAATGATCCTGAGGATAAAACTGGGTCACTGCAGCAGAAGAGATTAAGATGTAGATACAGTAATGATACAGCGACTGGAGCGTGTTGACAATAATACAACCTAGAACAGCACCTTATATCCTGCCATAAGCTGTGGCTTTTAGATGAATTAAAACACATTATAACCACGTTTCTTTCTAACCATTCCCTGAAGATAAGGCAGTAAAGAACAGTTGTTCTTGTAGTAAAGACAGAAATAAAACGTTATCCGTCAAAAAGCTGATATAACTAAATGCGATTTTAATCAGCACTGATAGATAACAGAGATATGTAGCTCTTTTTGCAGCAAGTTAACCAATTTTATCATAATGTACTCACATAAATACAGGAATACAGAAAACGGCAATATCTGTTGTTTGTTTGTTTGTTTGAAGAAGGCTTGACTTTAACGTGTCCTCCCTTCTTGTGAAACCAAACCTACAGCCTTTGACTTATGAGATGTCTTTTTTTTTTTTTTTTACTGTATTTTACAGTTTACATGGAAATCTGTGGACTTCAGAGTGAATTTTGTATGGAGGTACTTCACCAGACTTTGACAGACATTTACAAGCACTTGAATTTCTAGCACTGAATTCTTTTGCAATTAAATTATGTATTTGAATTTTTTGCCTCTAAATTGACCACTGTACTTCATGGTGATAGTCATGGTAGATCTGCTTGCTGATATATACATGCAAAATTGAGCTTTTATTAAAGCCCCTGTGTGTAGAAAACTTCTACATCGGTGACCCCTAGTGGTGGTGTAAAAAATGACACTGTCACAGGAAGCAGCAGAACGCTTAGAGAGATGATGGTATAATCACATTCTGTAAAAACTCTGCAGATGAGAACTTTATATTCCTGATATCAGCCAGTGTTGTCTGCTTGTCTAACATTTTATACAGTAAATTAATGTAAAATCTCACATTTCATCGTTAGTTAATGGTAGGTTTCCATGATTCTACATAATTCAGGGGAAACACTAATTTTGATGACTTTGAAGATTGAATATCAGCAGCTTCATTTAAACAGCCTTGAGAGACTCATGTTCCTGTTACCTGGCAGGGAAGCGAGGGCTCTCTCAGCCGTCTGCCGCAGCGTCTCTCCTTCCTGCCACTGAGCCTGAGGCAGCAGCCACAGCTTCTCGCCGGCGACCTGCTGCTCGGCCAGGAGAATCAGCGGGTCAGCCAGGCAGCGGTCCGCTGAGGTCAGGTCCTTATCTACATCAGCTAAACAAGAGACAGGATCGTCAGCCGCTTCACAACAGCCATTTCTCTCTGCGGCTGTCGAGCAAAATCTACACTAACTTCTGAAAATGTCACGGGGAATAAAATGCAAATTGGGAGAGCTGGAGTGAATAGATTTTCTGAATGTCAGAAAAACATTAGAATTCTGCACTGAAAGTAATTCAAGTCTCTTTCCTCGCTGGTAATTTACTTTAAACCCAGTACTAGACACCCTTAGATTATCTCATTTTCTTTTCCATTCTGTTTTACTTGATTGATGATTAAAGCGACACAAAGGGCGGAATTCTATAATGGATTTCATCAGGAACATTTCTAAAATGAACATATATTTTCACACAATTTTCTGCTTTACTTGTTTTACTTGTTTACCCCAATGGTCAAACATTTTGTCCTTTTTCTATACTGACCTGTGACCCTCTGCCCTGGCTGGAAGGTCTTCAGCTTCTGCTCCCAAGAGTCCTCCAGGTCCTGAGCCAACACAATATCCTGATCCCTGTGGTCGTATTCTTCGTCCGAGTCATAGTCGTGCGCCCGCTTACGGTCCATCCTCTCGGCGTCCTCCAGCAGCCGCAGCTCATGGTCCGACAGCACGCTCTTCTCCAGCTCCATCTGAAACGAAGTGAGAGCAGGTGTCTTTGCAGACTTCTATCTACCGACTTGATCTGGAAATTGCTGTAGGATGCTGTTTGATGATTGTGGTGGAACAATGTACCTGTCATCTACCTCATACCCTTTTGTATCTCAACAAAGCAATATGGACAAAATGTGTATCATGAAAATCCTACATTACTTACATAAGATGAGATAAGATAAGATCAGAGAAAATCACTTGTAGAGCAGCTCAAGGATCAAAAGTTCAGGTAGAAAAAGAGCAATTGATAAACTTAAATACAAATAAAATAAGAATAAATTATCAAAAAATACTAAATAAAAATAAAACATGCATATCATATCTTATACGGATATAAGAATATTAATTAAGATTGTACATCAAACAATTTACATGGCCTGGAAATGGCAGCATTTCTCAGCCACTTATGAAGAATGATTTTCATACTGATTGTTGCACAAATTATCACAAAATATGAATTCATCTTATAAACTGAACACACTGCTTGGTCGTCTTAGGTGATTACTTACAGTATGCTGACTTATAGAGCCTCTCCAAAAAAATACAAAGGGACAATAATGACTATAAAATAACATGGCATAAAAGTTGTTTTAACAGCTACATGACAGTAAAGTAGACACATTTACACACAATTATACCCACATTACTGTTTATGTATCAAAAAATATCTAGAGCTGCAACAATTAAATGATTATTAAATTCATCAGCAACTGGGCAATTTTTAAAGGTTAAAAATTCTCTTACTTAGCTCCTTAACTACGATTATTTTTGGTTTCTTTACTATTCTATGACAGCTTCTTTGATGTAAACCCACCTGGTGCATCATCTCCTTGAACTGCTGCTCTATCGGGGTGCAGTCTGCTGAAATGACCGGGAGCCTTTGGAGACACACCGCTGCCATCAGAGTCCAGGGAGAACTCGCTCTTTCTGTCACAATTTTGGTCTGCAAAGCCGCCCGACAAAGAGAGCCACTGCAAAACGGACGAACCCCCGTGTTCCCGACCGCTGTCCTACTAAAGTAAGACACAAACTGTAAGAGAGACCGACTCGCCATCCTTCTACAGGGGGCAGCCATCTTCTTCTGCTACATTTGATGTATATGCAGAAAAATCGAGGCACTGGGAACTACTCATAAAAACATCATATAACTGCGATTTTAAACCACGTTATTCCCTGTTTGATACCATAATGGACGACAAAAACCTTAACATTAGTACCAAGTTTGAAGTATTTTGTTTTTGTTCCTCTAGACAATAATGAAGATTGATTGATATTTGAGGGCTTTAAGCGAGTGCTCAGCACGAAACTCTGATATTTACGACAATCTGTGCAGTCCACGAAGGCAGCAAGTTTCGACCTCTACCCACAATTCTGTGCAGAAAAAGGAACGGTCTATTCAGACAACAACTGGGGAGGATGATATTAGTATACTTAAAAATAATTAGATATATCCCTTTTACACACTACAAAAATATATTTTATGTCAATTTAAGTTATATTCTTACAATGCATTTAAGTTTAGAAGTCACAATTGCATTTGCGATCGTAATAATTATATTGTTAAGGCCCTGCCACCCCTGAAAAACACAGACAAGATATTACTGGTCCGGTCTGGAGTTGGAGCATCTTCAATGTCACGTTTGTTGTGTGTGAAATAGCGAAGTGTGTGACAGCGAATGTGTTTTTAAATATATTAAACATGTATAAGTTAAATTGTATATTAGTCAGTTCTTTGAGCAACGTATGTCGACAGCTGACTGCCTCACTAAATGCAAATGGAAGCTCTCTGTAAGTGATTTATGGGCCTGGTTTACTAGCGTTAGCATGTTGTTAGCCAACGACTTGTTCTGATACAGTCAGTCAGCGTTACGTATGTCCAAATGACACTGTTGTTGAACGTAACAGAATATATATTGGTTTAAGATGACTGTGCTAATTAAATTTTGTGTGCATAGATGTGGAAGCAGTGTGTTGCAGCGAACATTATGTACCAGTGCTGTCAGACTTCAAGAGACCGCAGCATCGACCACAGAATCTGGGGAAAACTCCAAAGACTTCAGGTCAGTCAACGTCACACATACACCTGCACCTGTCTGGCTACTAACAGAGGAATTATGCAGTATTTAGGGGGCCAAGCCCGCGGGGGCTGGGAAACGCGTGTATGCAAGCATACGCGTTTCCCAGTACCAGCGGTGCTGGGAACCCTATTGTTTTTGTTCAGATTTTTATTATTTTCTATTTTTATTCTTCCGTTGATAAAACTCATGCTGCAGCCTAAACCGTGCAAGTTTGGACGATGAAAATTTGAGGGCTGGCCCAGACCCCCGCAGGGACCTCAGACGCAAAAAACTGCACACATCCACCTGCAGGGGGCGCTATAAGCAAGGACAACGCGTTTTGGCCTATAACTCCCACACCGTATGTCGTACATTCAAAAACCTTATATCCCCACATTCCTTGAATAGAGCTGAGTCACTTTGCAATTGGCCACGCCCACTTCCGCCTGGACGTCTTTTCCCGAAAAATCGCGAAAACTGGAAAACCTGCTTTTTCGAACTCCTCCTAGGGATTTTGTTCAATCTGCACGAAAATTGGCCCAGACACTCTTCTGGTCCTCATGACCTAAAGTTATCAAAAGATTTTTTTTGGGTTGAAAATTCCGCGAATTATTAACGAACAAATTTCCGTAGCTAGCCATAAAAATGGAAAATGTTGCATATCTCGGTCAAAGTAAATGCTATCGACACCAAATCAGAGATCCTTGGTTGGCATGAGACTGGGAGCCTATGAGCTGAATTTGGCGAATGTTGGCCCATAGGGGGCGCTAGAGATATGGGAAGTTTATATCTCTAGAACGACTGCACCGATTTCTACGAAATTTGGTCCGTACGATGTAGGCCCAGTCCTGAGGCCATATCTTCAAGGGGGTCATGACAGGTCAATGTGGGCGGGGCTTATTACAAGATAAACAAAAAAACTTAATTTCTGCCAAAGTATAATACTTAGGGTTTTGAAATTTTATGGCTACATGTAGAATAGGACTCAGATCCCGCCTACCGAAAATCGCGTTCGTGCTCCACTAGGGGGCGCTATAACGCATTTTTGCCTATAACTTCCACATTTTAAATGACACGTTGAAAATTTTTATATTGCCGTATTCCCTGAATAGCGCTGGATTTTCTGACGTAGGCCCCGCCCACTTTCGCCGAAAATTCCCGTCGCTAAGTCGCCACATGTCCGAAACCTACTTTTTCGAACTCCTCCTACAGTTTAAGCGCCATCTGCGCCAAACTTTGCACATACGATGTCTAGATGAGTCTGATCTAAAGTTATCAAAGGAATCGTTGAACGACAAAAAAATCGCTAATTATAACCGAACGATTTTTTGGCTAGCTCAAAAAACACATGTTGTGTCATATTTCGGTCAAACTACAGTCTTTTGACTTCAAACTTAACACGCTCATTCCAGAGGTCATCCACAGACTCGGTGCCAAATTTGGTGCGGATCGGCCAATAGGGGGCGCTACAAACCCAACTAGGTGGCGCTATAACGCATCTTTGCCTATAACTTCCACATTTTAAATGAGACATTGAAAAATCTCATATTGCCATGTTCCCTGAAAAGCGCTGGATTTTCTGACGTAGGCCACGCCCACTTTTGCCGTAAATTGCCGTCGCTAAGTCGCCGCATGTCCGAAACCTACTTTTTCGAACTCCTCCTACAGTTTAAGAGCCATCTGCGCCAAACTTTGCACAGACGATGTCTAGACGTGTCTGACGAAAAGTTATCAAAAGAATTCTTGCACACCAAAAAATGTGCTAATTATAACCGAACGATTTTTTGGCTAGCTCAAAAAACGCATGTTGTGTCATATTTAGGTCAAACTAAAGTCTTTTGACTTCAAACTTTACACGCTCGTTCCAGAGGTCATCCACAGCTGCTGTGCCAAATTTGGTGCAGATCGGTCAATAGGGGGCGCTACAAACCCAAAAACATCAGGTTTCCCAAAAGTTGCTCAGAGTCGTCCTAAATTCGCTGTGCATGATGTGGGTTCCCTCCTGGGGCCGACCGCAAAGTTACCTAATGATTGGTCATGAATACCGCAGCTCGGACGACGGCGCGCGTCCCCGCGATCGCCCCGAGCCCCGCGTCCCTCGGGGCCCGCGGCGGCGGGTTCCGAGGGCCGCGGGGACCGGCTCGCGCGGGTAGGCTTGGCCCCCGTTCATAACTGCTTGCAGTTCTAGTTTTGTTTGTTTTTTCCTCATTAATTTATATTTATTTAAAAAAAACAATACTCACTGCAGTATAATAATGTTGATGGTCTATTAACCGTAGTTTTAATCCCTCAGTCATTTTCCTCCACTGCCTGGTCAGGACAGCTCACTGAGATGGGCTGGAAAGAAGTTTGAGGAGTTACCAATCGTTCACATTAAAGCCACATACAACAAGTAAGTAGTAACTGCTAGTCAGTGTTGCCAGTTTGGTTTTATGTTTTCCATCCCAATAACTGCTCAAAATCCACCCAAATATTATTTCTATCTTTGCCCTCTTCCTTAAAAAGATAAATAAACAAACAGATAGCTCAGTCTACAAAAATAATTAAGTAAAATAAAATAAATAAAATTAATTAAGTTTTATCTGTCTTTGTCAACTGCAACAATCCTTGTCAGCATGCCAAATTAAAGTGTACACCCCCAAACACATGCATAAAGAGGAAGCGAGAGTAGCACATACAATCCCAAAATGTTGCAAGAGGTTTCTGTTAAAATTAAAATACAGACTTGACGGCTGCAGATCCCCTCTCAGCAGAATGAATGTAAACTTTGTCATATCACAGTTGTGCTAAGTGACTGGATGACAAAAGTAGGAAATGCTGCTTGTAAAGCTACATAGTAATACTTATAATAAGTAAGTGCAATTTGTTCCTCACTCAGAATGATCCCTCAATCCTCACTCTATTATAATATTGATAATATTGAAACCCGTTTCCATGAGGTTTACGTTTGTGGGACTGGTGGGAAAATGTGGAGACTATTTTTACAACAGACAGATTGGCCTGTCAGACACAATTGCAACTAATAACATAACTGACTGCTGTATTTAAATAATTTGCTGTAACAACAATCATTGATGTTATTAGACCCATTGATATTTTTGTTCATTCATTTGTTCTGTAAAGAAAACATGCCAAAATTTTTGCAGCTTGCAACATGCAATGCAACAGACTTTTTTTTTTTTTTTGCCACCTTCAAATTTCCGCAAACCAGAAGTTCAGCTTTTCTGAGTGCTTCCTGTACTTTAACACCTTAGTAGAAGTCTTTAGTCCTCATCAGACAATGCATGGAAAAGTGTTTTACATGTTAATTAAGATCTAGGGATTTGTCTGAGAAAGATGTTCCATATGTAGAATTATTCTGACACTTCTAACTCAGTGCTTTTAAAAGAAACACATGAATCCTGCTTGTGGAGAGCTGAAACTTCCATCTGTCACATCAAGTAGAGACAGATGCTAGAGAGCTGCAACAAGTAGTCACATAGTGGATAGAAAGAAAATTACTCTGTAAAAAAAACTCTTTTGATTATCGATCAATCATGTCAGTCATTTTCCAAGCAAAAATGTCCAACAGTTGTTGCTTCCAGCTTCTTAAATATAAGGATTTGCTGCTTTTCTTTGTATTTTTTGACAGCAAATAAAGAGTCTTTTGCTTCTGGACCTTTGGTTGGACAAAAGAAGCAATTACAAGACTAAGACTAAATGATTTATCATGAAAATAATTGGCAGATTAATCGACAAGGAAAATAATCATCAGTCCTAAAAATGGCTGATAATCCAGTGGAGTCTAGTCTGTCTTGAGTAGAAAGTGACTTGTAGGCCAGAAGAAGCAGACAGCTACACAACATTTTCCAGAGGTTTCTGTGCTACATTTGAACTATTATACGATGCAGTCAACCAGTTGTAGGGAACATATAACTTGTCATCAGCGAAATAATGTGTGAAATGCATGTTTCTGACCATTTAAAAATTGAACGTGCCCATCAGTTGTTAGTCAGTGACCCAGTAAACTGTCCCATCCTGTCTCAGCACACACATCCAGCTGACCGACGGCGAAGGGCAGTCGATAGTCAGAACGTCCTGCGGAACAGAAGGCTTCAAGAACATCAAGAAGTCGACGCCCGTCGCCGCTCAGACTGCAGGCATCTCTGCTGCTGCCGTAAGTTCCCACATGTTACTCAGGCACACGTGGCTCACTTTGAGAGATTCAGTGTGTTGCTCAAGGCCACCTTGTTATCCAAGCAAAACAGGCATTTGTTTAAAGTAAATGAATATTAGCGAAGGCCACAGCCTGCTTTTTCACTGTGTGTAACAACATGCAATTTGTGAATGTTAAGTCTTTGCTGTAAATAAACTGCCCCCTCTAAGGACTGTGACACTTGGTGTTAAGTGCTCATTTAGACTTCATATTAGCTTGATTTATGAAGACTGCTGGCTAACAGGGTTAAGGTCATACTGATTTGCAGTAAACACACTGGAGAAATTAAGTGGTTTATTATAGTGTTACCATGGTCCTTTAAAGCATGGGAAGAAATGTGAGATTATTCAGACCTCTGCTGTTTCTAAACCCCCCTAAAGCTGAAAATGAAAACATGCTAACTATGTTTAATAGCTTTATCTCTTGTTTTGTTTGTGAGTGAAAGCCCAGATAGAAACCAATTAATAGCTTCGCCTTGAAAATGTCAGAAAGTGTTGCTAAATGCCAATCACAAATCCCAAGGTGATTTATGTGACTGGGAGTTCAAGATTTTTTTTTTTCACAGCAGCCATTTTGACATGAAATAGTCGAGTGAACACAGATGTGACCAGTGAGACGAGTTAAAGTGCCGTTCCATTCAGGTGAAACAGAATGAGGGTGCTGCTATTGTGCATGTTGGCTCTGCTACAACAAATGGAATGAAACTCTTCATTGGTATCATTGGTAACACCTGTATTTACCCTATTTCATAAGGTTTATTACAAAGCTGTAAGTAGGGCATGTTTGGAATTAATAGACTCATTGTTTTAGCTCTCGAATCAACAGTGGCTGGAGTCCCACTCTATTCTAAACATGTGGGTGGCTGGTAAATTATGGAAATTTCAGAATATGTCAGCTTGTGTAGCCAACAGACACAGACACTTGCCTTGTGTATGAGTTTTGTAACAATATCTTATATAACTTTGATGGCCATGTTGCCATTTTTGGCATTTGTTTGCTGTTTTTGGCTCGTGTAACAGGGCGACAACATGTATCAGCAAGTTGAATGCAGCCTATGGCATTTTAATGCCACTATTTAATTAAATTTATGGCCAATTTTGCAGTAAAACTGTGAATAAAGGAGTCAGTTGCTCTTGTAGACATCAACCTTCTGTGTGTCCTTTCTTCTGCACAGAAAGCCACAGCAAAGGGAGTGACGTTTGTCCGTGTGGTGGTCAGAGGTCTTGGTCCTGGACGTCTGGTGAGTAGAGAAAGATAATGTGACTCCTCCTTCTGAGGACCCCCTAAAAAACGTTTTCACCTGGGGGCAGTGCCTTACGTCCTGTATGACACACAGCGCTGTCTTAGGGTTTTCTTTTCACTTTTTGAATAAACTGGCAAAACCTTAAACATAAAAAGTTGCTTATGAGCTTCATCTTTGCTTTAATTCCAACATTAAACTCACAGGAGACCTCACACCTGATGGTAACTTCAGACAGAGATGATTTTTTTTTTTAGTTTTCATGATCGTCAGTTTTCTAAGATACACTTAGATTTTGGCTCCTTGTACTGCTGGCAGGGCCACAACCGCCACTAACATTAGACTTCCCTGCAGATTTTCAAATGACTTTTACCTGACTGTAGATGAATTCTCAAACTGACCATAGTGTTATACTGTAAAATATACATAAATCTGGGGTGTGGTGGGAAACTGTAGTGCACCCACCTTGTTTCCACAAAGATAAGTGATAAATGAGTTTACCTGAACCAAACAGTGTTGATAAGATGGGCTAAATGATGTCCAACAACTAAAATATAATAAGGTGTGGGGGTCTATACTCTGGTATCAATGTATTATTTTGTCCAAATGGGCTGCCAAGGTTTATAAAGATCAAAAATACTGACCTCATATAGTATGCATACAGTATTCTGTCTAATTTTCCAAGCTTTAGAAATAAAATTAGCCTATACTTTGCCTCTAAGTACTATATTTTTTCCTGTGTGCTCAGAGTACACAGGCTGAGACGGTTACAGAGCCTGCCGAAAAGTCCACTCATACGTTCTGCAAAACCACACCCATCTGAGTGAAATCCCAAGTTTTTGGGGAGTCTCACTCTTACTGTAAATTGTATTCGATTTTTTTTTTTTTTTTTCAATCTTATTAGTCAACCACTGTAAAGCCTGTGTGTTGTTGGTAGACTATTTTCATATCTGATCTGAAGTTTTTTGTTTAATTGATTAAAACAATATCTAAAGCTAGAATAGCTTGTTTTGTCTGACTGATTTTGAGTTAATAATGACATAAAACAGATAAAAGAAGCAAATCCTTACAACCAACCATTTTTGCCAGATGGAAAATCACTATAATGATTATGCAGTTGTCAATATTCAACCAATTTATTAATCAGTTTAGTTAAGTGACTAATTGTTTCAGCTCTACTTTATAGATGTCCATGTATTGTTTACTGTTGGTATCTACTTTTTTAATGGTTATGTTATTAGCAAATCAAAAAACAAGCGAGCATGTGATTGCTCAGAAAGTATAAAGGTGTCCAATAGGATCACAGAATGAAAGTGAGACATGTTTGGCATCTTGTACCACTGACCCTGTTCTGTATTGATGGAACAGTGGGACTAAATAAACCTGTCACTGCATGAAAAAAAAATAAGACCTCTAATTTTTTTTCAGTCTTTTTCTAATGAGGATAAATTTCAGGGCGTTTAAGGAGCCTCACTCATCTTGATCTGTTCCATTAGCTTTGTTAATGAATGAATGCATTTTTCTCTGTTGTGCAGTCTGCCATACAAGGTCTGACCATGGGAGGCCTAGAGGTCGTATCGATCACTGACAACACCCCTGTGCCACACAATGGATGCCGCCCACGCAAAGCCAGAAGGGTGTGACCCGCGCGTATCAGAATGCACTGCAACAGGAGGAAGCTGCTGGGATGTAAAATGCTAATAAAGTGTTATGTTGTAGAACTTTGCTGGCTCTGAGCTGACCTTTCATAATTCATGTGCGGAAATAATTGCAAACGGCGTTATTAACGAGCAGAGAACAGGTGTCTCAGTCCTCTGCTGCGACTGTTGACACATGAATAAATCTTCAGACTCACTGCAGGCTGATGTTCATTAGGAGACTGATGTTTGCAGAAACAGGCTGATGGCTCTGTGTGGGAAGAGGAACAGCACAAGGTTTCATAAATTTAATTATCTACACATCTCTTATTTGGATACACCTGGTAGACACGAGGACCGAACCCTTAAACCTGTCTGTGTTCAAGCCTCACCACACAGACCTGAAGTAAACACATGAAACAAATCAAACACTCCTGTATGAACAAAGTTCTCTTTATATTTTACTTTAAGTACATTAGACAGCCAAATATCTGTTTAACATGATATAAATACATTGTTGTAAAGCTCTGGAGAAAAAGCTGGCATTTCCTCATCAGTCAAGTGCATGTGGTGTTAGAATGGAAATGAGACAAACATGCACCTCAACTGTTAGCCAGTATTGTGGAGTGTCACGGTGTATGAAATAGACATTAACACTTCACTGATAAGTCATCACTACAATAAATATACAGAAGAGTATTAGGCCAGGCATAAGAGAGGGAAAAATTCAAGAATAATTATTATTTCTGAGAATAAAGTTTAACTATTCAGTATTAGTGCCAGAAAGAGTTTTTATTTTGAGAATTAAGTCAAATTGCTGAGAATAAAATTAAAATACCATTTCAGTTTGACATTATTCTCAAAATGCCAAAAACAAAAATTTCTCCTATTATTTTTTTTCCTTATGCCTGGCCTTAATACTCTTCTGTATTTCCAGAACTCCACTGACATTCAATTTTTAGCGCTCTGCACCATGTGTAATAGTGTTTTCAGAGGCCATTTCAAAATTATACACCACCTCAGATTGAAGATTTTTTTTTTTAACTTGTACAAGAAAACAGTTGAATTCCAAATATGTGGAGGGCAAGGTGACCACGTACAGTAAGAAAAAAAAAAAACAGCAGGCTTCTCTTATGTAGTGCAAATGCTCGGGGCAGTTTCCCTTCAACCCTTCACTCACACACTCAACAATGTAGCCGGACAGTTGAAAAGAGGTGTCTTCACAACTGCCAGACTCTTGGATATGAAGTGCATTCGCTTATTCAAGAGACACCATTCATTTAATTACACAGTGCTGATGAGAGAAAGCTGAACAGAATATTTTAGAAATGACAAATCTGAAAAGTTTGTGTTAGATTCTTGCATAAATGAGGTCCCAGAAATTGACAAAAAGCAAAAGCAGAGTGCTTCCGGTCAGGCCACAGCACTGAAGCTGAATGATACACAGACTGATAATGATTCACTGCACTCTCACATGCAAATGCTTCATTTAACATTTAAGCATTTTTACAAACACAAAACACCTAAAGAGAACTTAGCCCTTTATAACCCCGACTGACTCTCTGTTGCAGCTGGTTTCTTTTTTCTTTAAGTTTTATTGTCCTACTTTCGTCCTACTGTTCAAAGTATAGCGTACATCATTTTTGGTAGAAAAAGATGTTGATGTTAGCAAACTAATCAAAAGCAAGTCAAATTAATACAAGTATGAAGACTATAATGCGGCTTGCCCTATTCCTGTTTTTTTGTGCAATTGTAAAAGTGCTTCAGATGGCCCCCACACAAACAAACCTGGTGCTGCTCTCAAGATCAGGATTTTAAGAAAATAGGATGTTAAAATATCGTATTTTTAACCTGAGCAAACACTCAAAGGACTAATCGCACTTCCATACAGGTTTAGACAAAGAGTTGGAGATGCATCATAAATAAGCATTTTGTTACTCAACAGATCATTTTTAAAAAATTGCCGTAGTCAAGATGTTAATCTGTCTATTCAAATCCTGCTAATAACTGGGAGTTTTTGCAGTGGTTCCCTGCTGTGTCCTTTTGTTTCCTCTCCTCAAGCACACTTAATCACACTTTCTAAATGCTGGAAATAAGATTGAGAAAACAATGTGCATTCATGTACTGCAACACTGACTGCAATCAATAATATTATATATAACAAACTCATTTGAATATGACAATATGAGGAAACCCTACTAGATGATGCACCTTCACTCAGTAGTAATATATAGCGATCTTAACGGATGGAGGTAACGTCACATAGACATCTATCTATATTCTTCATCTATTATCTTCATATACATTTTTGTGCACCTCAAAATCTGTAAGGCATTTGTTTAATGTGTGTGACTGCTGCGGCTGCTCCATCATGAAGCCAGTCAAGGTAACTTTAACGTTACGAGCAGGTGAATATGCCTTTTGAAACAAGAAACACACAGTAATACTAAATGACTAACACACTCAAGTGTCAACTGCTTGATCAGTACAATGTGACTGGATCCCATTCTTATCTGAACATCGCTGTTCACAACATCCCAACAGCTGCATGTCTGCTGCTCTGCAGCTTTCCCTGCCTTTTGACCTCTGGCCGGGGCGAGGGACTAAAGAACCAATTACTTGGAAGATGTATACAAAAAAAAAACCAAATCCAAAAAAGCTGGGAAGCTGTAGGCCAACATAAATAAAACAGAATATGATTATCTGCGAATCCTTTTTGACATATACTTAATTGAAAACAGCAGAAAGACAATATATGTAATGTTTTACTTCATCCCTTTCATTGATTTTATAAACATGCTCATTCTGTTTAGTTTGCAAATGACTGCATGCTGTTTTTATGTTTATGTATTTTCCAGTGTCCCAGCTTTTTTAGAATCAAGGTTGTTATGTGTAAGACAACATAAAGCTGCTGCTGACAAATGCCATTTACATGTACCGAAAGTATATGAAATAATGGACAACTGCAAGAATGAAAAAAATGACCAAAGTATGGATAATTCATACAACGGACCGAACTTCAAACTGACTTGAAAAAATGTGCAGTACTGAAAATAGATTTTATACACACTAGCTATACAAATATACACGGCTTTATCAAATCACAGAGAAGTCCTTTCTTTACACAAACACCAGAACTCAAAAATGTAATCACCAATGTAAGATATTGTGGACTGTGGGATTATAGTTTTCCCATCCTACCTTCCCTCATGTATGAGACATTCACTACACATTCAGCAACACATTAACAAAATGTCAGCATCAAAAGACGTGACGCTGCTTCAAAACGACCACAAAACATAAATAACAGGTCGGATTATTTTACCATAAACACATTATAAGCTCAACACACAGCAGGATAACATCAGGACAGCTGTAAATTGATGATGAAGACATTATCAGGGGACAAAAAGGGAATTCTGCTTCACCTTGAGGCTTTTAGAAGAGCCTGGGAAGCCTTTTCAACACGACTGGAAGAGGAATATTGGGCGGCACACAAAACAATAGTTCACTAACGCTTTTTTCCCCTGACTGAGAAAGATATTTAATGAAGGGACATCCCTTCTTTGTTTAAGATAATGTAGTGACCAGCATAAAGTATCTGAATTCGGCCACATCACTCAGATTCTTTACAGCAGCAAATTTATAATTTGTAAAATCACTATAAAGTAACTACAATGACAGTGTAGGCATTTGCACATTAGCACTGAATGATATTTCAGACTCTTCCAGACTGTGTAGTGCCAATATGTTAGAGTGAGTGGAGCACTACAGAGAGAAGATTGTCAGTCAGAATCCCTTCTGGATGGGTTAAAGTGAACAAAGTGAAAGAGTCCTCAACACATGTTGTTGATGTTGCCTTGACAAAGGCACTTGACCGCAGGCTGTCCCAGTAAACCAGCCGTAGAGAGCGTGTGGATGTGTTTGGAGTGTGAGGGCTGAAGGAGACGACGTAGGAGCTCTGTATTTGATACAGCTCAAGCATTTGGTGCTTCTTAAATATTGCACTTTGAAAGAGGGAGGTGCATCTTGGGAGTTAAATATTACAGGGACAAGGAGTGATTGTGCATACACCCCTCGGGTTAGGAGCTAGAAAAGGGACAATGGGTTGGCACTTGCGAGGTAAGTGCAGGAGTGGATTTGGTGAACTGAAGGAGTGTCACAGAAGCCACATCACTTCCCCTGGAGGTTGCTGAGCTCCATGTCCTCCTTGCGGCGTTTCTGTTGAGTGAACAGGGAACTGAAGGGGTAGAGTTTAGCTTTGGCTGGGTAGCGCTGGCCGGCGATGTCCACCTCGTAGTCCCCACGGTTGATGAAGTCTGGGGTGATGGGTGTGGGGAGCCCATCTGGGCCAGGCGGCGGAGATACGAAGCCGAGGCAGACGTGGCGCTCCAGAGTGTAGCTGTAGGCGCTGCTGGTGGTCGTCCCGGCCAGCTGACCGTTACAGTAGATGGGCTCACCCCACCATGGCCACAGGTCCAGCTCAGTGTCATGGTCCTCAAGAACGAGCATGACGAACCGCCGGGATACACCATCCTGACGCTGCTGTAGCAAGGCCTCACGACCAAGGAAATCTGTGTCCTGGTGGAGGAAGACGAGGGATGGGGAGATGGGTGAGGAAAAGCAGAATGTGAGGAAATGAAAAAGATTAAAAAGACGGAAAAGAGAAAAAAAGAGCAGAGGACAAGTAAAAGATGAGAAAAGGAGAAATTAAGCATGAAGGATCATTAGAAGTTATGAGGCTTTGTTGGGAGCAACAGGAAAGAAATCTTCATTTCAAACATTTAATCCATTATTATCGATTACCTTGTCCTATCCACTGTTTTTAAAATGAGGCTGATGGTAAACTTTACTACTGCTGGTGTAAAGTGCCACCTGTTGTGCCTGCAGGTGCTGCTTGGTGATCACTTTTCCCAGAAAAGACTATAACACAGATGTTTAAGGCTTTAGCAAAGAAGATGACACAGTGCCTTTTTATGTTCTGCAATTATTCTCTCATCTTCAAACCATTTCAAAGTAAAAAAAAAAAAAAAAAAAGTACAGTGCAAGATGTAGGCGAGTGCTTCAAAAAGCTTTATGTAAATCTCTTCTTCACTAAAATTAGCTTAGTGACAGCAAGAATTTGCTGTTTTGTAACCCGAAACAATAAAGTGGCAGCTTTAAAGAATCTGCAATGTATCAGACAGTTTGATGCGATTTTACAGCTGAACAGACCTTGTCAAACTTCACCCTGAACTCTCGTCCACACTCCAGCGGCGTGGTGAAGGTGTCGAGGTCTTGACCCCAGAAGGCAAAGAATTTCTCGATGCGTAGGCTGCGCAGCGCGTAGTACCCTGCATTACGAATGCCGTACTTCTGACCCACTGACATCACCTCATTGTACACATGCAGAGCGTACTGTGGAGAGCAGAGGAGCATTCAGATTTGATGTACTGGACAGTATGTAGCACTTTATAAAAGCTGACTTTACCAATTGTCCTGTGGAATGGTGACTTGAATCATATTTGCTGGTGTGTGCAGATGTGAACCCACCTCTATGGGTATGTAGAGCATGAAACCTGGTTCCCCAGTGTGAGTCATACTCATCACCCTGATCCCATTGGCGTAGCCGACACTCATCTCCTGTAGACACGCACATAAACACACAATCAGTGTGGGGATAATGACTGCATAGAAACAGTTACTTGTGCAACTGTGCACCACTCCCACTACTACATCCACAGGTGCAGTTGCTACTGCTTCAACAAAAAATATTACCATATCACCTATGTTACAACTAGTTTTTTAGTTTAGCTCTTAGGTACTTTGGTTAGTTTTAAGTTATTTGTAGGATGATGATATTACAGTTTAAAGGTTTAAAAGTCAAGTTTAAAAATCTAGTTTAGTTACATTTAGTTATGTAGATTATCTATCCTCTCTCTGCTGCAATCACACTACTGAGACAGTTCAATAAACGGCGCTCTTTTAGCAAGTTCATGCACAACACTGCATGTCTTCAATATGTCTAAAGATTGTACTTGTATTTTAAACTGATTTGTGGGTAAACTTAAACTAAACTGAACTAAAGGAAAACATGAGAAGGTTGTAATAAGTTTCTGGGAGAACACAAGATTTTGCAGGAGATTTAACATTACTGCTAATTTTTAATGCATTTTTTTATGACTGGAAAATTGGTTAACTATTTTACAAAATTTCTGGGACGTGTGGGAATCCTGATATTAATGTTACTGCAATTCGCCTTTGTTTATTACCTTACAGAACATGGAGGGGAAGTGGTCAGGAGTCATGGAAACATATGACAGCTCAGCCAGAACGTCCATTGCTCGAGGTCCAATCAGGTTCAAAGCTGTGGGTAAAGGACCAGTTTTTAGAAACACTGACAGGTCAGGTACTTTCATCCTAGAGGTTTTCCAACTTAATAATAGAATACCTCATAACAACAATATTGGTTTTGTTGAGTTGTTCAAAATGGCAAAGCAGTTGTTAAGGAGTCAAGTCTGAAAACACAGAGCTAATTATACTTATAAATTTGTTGGAATTTCATATTAATTGAAATAGGAAAAGAATATTTGGATCATCGGGGTAGGGACATATTTGGACGGGAAGTTTTGGGATGGAGATCCTCAGTTGGTGTTATATCTTGTATACAAGAAACAGAATGAAGGCCAAGTGTTGCTCACATTTCAGACAGTTAAGGTAATTACATTACAAGTATAAATTATATTTTGGGTTGTAATTAACCATCCTCTTAGTCCCCGTAGAGTTTCTGAACACCAAACCCTGAATGAGGTCACTTAAATAACTGGGTTAAGAGGGAAAGTAGCTGTGGATACTGATGCTTTGCTTCCAGCCTTTAATTTATGTGTGACCACTAGAGGGTGACGTCACCACAGGAGCTCATCAGTGGTTCTGTGTGCTCACCAGTGTACTTCCAGCTGACGTCCTCTAGGTGGAGGTGTGGGTCATTGGGCATGTGTTTCTTCATCCAGGACCAACAGTGGACCTGCTGGTCTGTCGGAGACACAATGAAGAAGCTGGAGAGGGGACAAACATGTCAGACCCTTGACTGTCAAAATTTGTCTTTGGTATAAACACCAAGGTGGCACAAACCTGTTCTTGCTAAGTCGGACCACGCTGCAGTCGTTCTCGTAGCCTCCCCTCTCATTCAACATGCCGGTGTGGACAATGTGTCCAACGGGGACATCCAGGTCGTTGGCACACAGGTTTTGCAACAGGTCCAGGGCCTGATCCTTCGTTGACTGGGACATCAAGACAGACCAGAGGGGTTGAATTAACTGCTGCTTCAGTGGATTGCATAATGTGCCATTTTAAAAATATTTTGCTGTGTTCTGGCACAGATAAACGTGACACTGACAAAAACCACATGCTGACTCATGGGGTGTGACCAGGAGAACAATATCTTTTTAGAAGTCCAGACAAAGAGCTGCTGTTTTCTGTCCTAGTCTTATAAATTGTCCACAGTGCATTAATACTTACAGTCAGTTCAAATTTGGTGAAGGAGGACATGTCGATGACACATACAGCCTCTTTGCAACATTTCACTTCTGCTCCAACAATGTCAAACCAGTCCGGCTTGTAGAAAGTCTTACTCGAATCCAGAGACAGCAGATCTACATGTACACACAATCAGGTAGAGGAAATAAAGTGTATTGCCATTTAGAATATACAACCAAACTGCGGCAGGTGATTTCACTCATTCAGCTGCGTTAGATTATAGGTTGATAGTCACAATATCCCACTTTTTGCTAAAAAATAAAAAACTGCCCTATCAATCCCTTTAGGCTTGTGCAGTGTGTTGCTATTATCTGCATACTCTTAGTTAATCACAGGCAACAGCATTATTAAAGCATAAGGAATCGGTGAGTGATTCTCAGTCAGGTGACATCAGCACTGTCAAGTCTACAGTGTTGCCCTGACACTTACTTAAAAATCATTCTTAATGAAGGTCTCATGATAAATAGATTATAGTGTGTTACTGGTGTGTAATCTGTACCTTTCCCTGGAGGAACAAAGTATTTGGGCCTTTCAAAGCCATGTTTCTCCATCCAGCGAGCTCCCTGCGTGTCCAGACGATCATACAGAGGGCTAGTCCGCAGCTGACGTCCAGTCTGAAAGTCCCAGCGAGGAACCTTTAGTTCGTACAGCAGAGCTGGACACAAACAAAGACAGACACATTGGAGACACAGACCTAATCATATCAAAGCAAAACTGATTAAAAAAACTCATCATGATACTTAACTATATTTAAGGAGTTAGAAACTCTACATTATAAATGTGTAACTTATAACGTGTTAAATTTGCTGGTGGTGCTGCTCGTGCTGCAAGAACAACTCAATCATACGGTGTGTAACCTTTTTATTGCCTTCATCATTGTATGCTGGTGTTAACCAAACTGTCACAATAGGAGTGCAGGCTACAGTTTTGTCCATGTCAATCGTTAAAGGATAGGTTATTTTTTTCTAGTCCCATATGTAAGAAAGAAGCATTAGTTGCTGTAATCAGTCCTCCTTTCAATATTGGCTGTAAAGAGATGAAAATTACATGTCTGTAATGACAGAGATGCTGAAACATATAACATATAAGCTGTAAAAGAGTTCAGTACTCACGCATGACTTCCATTACTCTGTGTCGCAGGAAGGTTCGGCTACTCTGCAGGTTGCCAAAGCGTTTGATGTCCAGTGGCCAGACACTGGCAGTGGGGTAACCATAGGTCATCCACTCAGCCAAGTACCTACATACCAAACACCACAACATGCCATTTGCACTTCATTGTTGTACTATCAAAACATATTCTGTTCACACTTCTGAGGGTGAATTACTTTCTGAGTAAATTATATTTCAGTTGCTGCTCTAAACTGTTTATTCAGATGTAGAAAGCAGAGCACTTTAGTCTATGAAATCACAGAGTTATGTTTATCCTCACAAATACAGCAGACTATCCTCAAGCAAATACACTTATACCCATGCTTACTTGCCAGCTCCTCCAGCAAAGGCCAGGCCAGAGGAGTTCATCCCTGCCAGCACGTAGTAGCCAGACACACCCGGTGTCTCCCCCATCAGGCAGCGCATATCAGGGGTGAAGGACTCCGGACAGTTGACCAGCTGATGGATCTCAGCTGACTCAAGGCTCGGCATTCTCCTAAGCAAGGAACTGAGCATCGGCTCTGTAGGCAGAAGATGATGAGGTTCATATACACATACTCATATACACTTGATTAACAATCCTTTAAAAGAGGCGCCATATCTACATTTTCAAATCAGTAATGCTTTCATATTTTTAACATAAACAAACTACAACATGATTGAAACTAATGTTGGTCTAAAGCAATTCCAGCTGTGTGGTCACTGTCAGCACTTATCAACATTTAAAGCCTTGTCTCCAATAAACCACGCTGCGTGCTCCCACAGAAATGAGTCTACAATTTATCCTCATCCCCCTCCTATTTATTGTCTTTCACATTGCTGGAAAACAAATATGAACATAACACTCAAGCTGGCTTTAATTGCCCAACCACTACCCGACCCTGCTAAGACTGTAGAAGCTAAACCTCTTGCCACACAGCAGAAACTGTATTCATTTCCCATGTTGTGCCATAAACAGCCTGACAGGTTTTCCAACATGAAAGCTGACCTAGTGGCAACAACTGTGGCAGTGCAATGTAAAAATCCACTGCCAGTAGAAAGTGTAAGATTTAATTGACTCTTTTTTTGGTAGCCAGTTATTTATACCAAAATGCAACATATAAACATGACAAATTCTGGAGACATCATTGATGTCTACTCATGAGGCACATTCTTTTTCAAGAATTACTTTTAAATTATTATATGCAGATGTTACATCATGTGAAAACTAACTATACAGTTGTTAGCTTCTATAAGTACAACCATAAAATGACCAGTGGAATATCAGCTTGACTTTGTGCGTTGCTGCAGTTCAGGGTTGGCTGGTGATATACTGCTGTCTTAACGACAACCTGTCACGCTGCATGAGGAATCTCAGATTACTAACATAGGGCCAAGGCCAAGAGACAGCTGTTTGTGTGTGTATCTATGTGCATGTGTGTGTTCACATGCGTGTAGAGAGGTGTACTTTGAACTGAAGTCTAATTAACAACATGAAATAAACATTTGAAAAGCCTTCCTGCACTACAATAACCTGAACTGACACAGCTACTTTATTTTCCTTCATTCATCAAAGGACACTTTGAATAAAAATAAACAATAATGAACTGAAGAGCATTACTTCAACCTCACCAAAAACTCTGACACACAATGGAAAGAAATCTGGGCTCATGAGTGCAGAATTATATTGAGCTGAGTAAACGAGCAGGCTGGACTGGAGGCCTAAACTTAAGTAAAAAAATCTCAAAATATTATCATACATCATCAACTGTGGTGCAACTCTGCCCCTAACAGGGTCAAAAACGTGTTATTTTGTGATTTAGTTACATCAAATCGAGCAACTGACCTACTGCATAATTTGAGGCTACAAAAGTAAAAAGGGAAAAACTTTAAGGCAAATTGACATGTTTTTTTTTTTTTAGCCCACAGGAATATTTTTGCACCCTGCATAGTGTAAGTGCAGGTATTACTATATGTACTGTGACTCCTTTTGACCATGTCTTTTGTGCTTGTATTATGTCTCTTTTAAAAAAAAAACAACAGAAAAATAAAATATTTAAACAAAGCAGAAAATATACATCAATATCCCTAAAACAGAGATGCTAAGTCATATTAGAAAACCGGTACCTGAAAGTACTCTGCAATTGCTTTTGTCCAGGCCCATTTAATGTTACACCTCTATTACATTCAATTCATCCAATGTGCTGCAACAGTACAATCATCTCAAACAACAAAAACACTTCTAACTAATAATTACAATGCTCTTTGGATTCCTTGGGATGAAATTGCAAATGTTTCAGTAAATTACTTGAATTACATTCCAAAGGACAATTCAGACACCCTACCATTATGCAAAACAAAACACACCTTGTGTCTGTGCTACATTATTGACAACTGAGTGGATCAACTGATGGATCCGCCTTTTCTACAAGTAATATATTTCTGTGCATTTCCCATTATTTAATCACAAATACTCATCTGCGTCCCTTACCAAAATGGTCCCAGTCCTCCTGCATGTTCTGGATCTCCAGCTGATTGCGTCCCTCAGTGAAGATGGGTTTGGGGTTCTTCTCAAAACCTCCTGACAGAAGGCCTCCCTGCCATGGCCGTGCATATATCCTGCCATCCATATCAATTACCACTGGAGACAAGACACAGGCTCAGTTAGATCACATCACATCCACTGGGGTTTTTTTGTAGCCAACCTGTAACCTCATGTACCAGGCATTAACATACAGAAACAATGGTTAACTGTGATTTTCATTTTCATGTCCATGGGCCAGAGACTCAATGGTTTCACAGTAAGACATTCATTTCAATAAATCATGCACGCCTTCCATCCTCCTTGTCTCTCTCTCATACCCACTAATTTGCCCTGAAGAGTCACAAGAATCAAGGGAAGTTATGTTTTCCTTCTCCAGTCTCTAAATGCATTCAGTATTATTAGTACTGACAGATGCGCCACTGAAATGATGGTGAAACTACTCATTAGGAGACGTTCGCTAAAAATATTAGTTTCAATGTGCAAATGTAACTATACCAGCATACAATCGCAGAGCAAACTTGACTTTATATCACCATGTCAACTTCATCACCAATTTGCCAAAAATCTGGAGGCTCCTCTCTATTACAGAAACAGCAACAGTAAAGTGACTGGAATTTAAAATCCATTAGCAACCATGCCTGCAGCAAGAAAAAGTTAATTTTGATGTGTCATACCTGGAGTGCTGGATGGAAGTGGCTCCTGGAGCGGTTTGGTGAGGAGGTAGAAGTGTTCACAGCCATGAAGAGGAACAGACACCTTCATCTCACTGGCCTGGCCGAGCTCATAAGCCCACTAGAGTAGAGACAGACAGAACAAATATGCAATCTGCTGCTCTGAACACTGGTATACTGACTGTGCCAAGATACCAAATAAGATTAGTTATTTACAGTAGGAACCCAAACTCAAAATTAGGGACTAATAGTCACCTCAGCCACCCACATTAAACTGGCAATCCGCTCCACTAATGTAATACACAACTAATCCCCTGTTCTAAACACTGCAATATGTCCTGTAAGCCCTCCAAATTTGCTTAGTCATACTGCATTTATCTGTTAATATAATGTAGGTGAGAATTAAACCAAGATTTATGTTGAACTTACACAGAATTAAAGAATAAATTCAATTAATTCCCCAGTTGAAGCTGGCACTAGGACTTGTTGCTGCCCCATTTGCATCCCACAATCCCACTCTGAGGTTTACCTGTCCAGCACAGTTCACAAAATACTCGCACTCAATGGAGCCACGGTCAGTCTCCACCCCTACTACTTGACCCTTCTCCACCAGAACCTGCTGAACACTGGTCCGCTCAAGGATCTGAACCCCTGGATAGGTCAGAGATACAAAGAGATGTAGGAGGCAAAACAAAGATGTCGGAGAAGGATGAAATGAAGCGATGCCAATTAGATGGAGAAACAAGACTATCTTTAGAATGAAAGCACTGCTTATAAAACATTTTGTTCCATTAATGCTCTATCAAAAGCAAGTTGTGAGTTTGAGTCTCTTACCTTGTCCTGCAGCAGCCACAGCCAGAGCGTGGTTAACATCCGGCGGGGACACAACAGCATCTGCAGGCAGGTGGAGTGCCCCCACCAGGTCGTGAATGTTAACAAGAGGGTGGAGCTTGGCCACCTCTTTAGGCTTAATAACGTTGCAGCTGATCCCCATTACCCTAAGAATTGAGTGAAAAAGAAAAATAATGCCTAATAATAATAATAATGATTTTATTCTTAAAAGGCAATGCATTTATAACCTGGTTCCAGACCAATCATTTAAATATCTGAATAAATCAGGGATGTGTAAAATCATCATGTAGCGTACAACATCATGAAAAAATACTGACAGCTGTCACTATTTCATTCTCCACTGAGAGGACAGGAACATTCAGCTCCAGTAGTTATGGGAGCTTAGTGCAGATGTGATTTTCTTCCAGTAATACTGTCCAGTCATATAATAAAAGTAATCTGTTTTGTTGATATATTTGTGCAAGGAACTGTGTCCTGGTGGGAAAGTCCAAGTCAAGACCTCAATTATATCAAGAATTTGTAGCTGGACTTCAAAATTGGAGTTTACTCAGAGCCCTTGTGTAACTTGGCAAAAAAATGAGCAGTTTTGCAAAGAAGTGCAAGAAAAGTTTCTGTGTCCCTATGTGCAAAGCTGCCTCATCCACATAAACCAGGTGTAATGACATGGAGTCTTACTTTAGTCTGGATGCCAGGCGCTTCAGAGAGATAAAGCGATCCTGATTTTGGGCCAGACACAGAGACCCTGTCTTCACATACCCTGAAACACATAAACAAGCACACCGAATCACATGTTATGTGACTCAGCAGTTCTCAAACTACTCATGACTCTTAAGTCAAAATAACAAAAGTGAAAACTTGCAGAGGAATTATAATTCTGGATCTGGAAAAGACCTAAACATACATTAAGTGTTATAGCAAGAACTATCAAGTGATATCTTGACAAATCGTGGATGCTACATGCAAATGTTTCAGCTGCATTACTGTAAAATTCACTGCACTGAAATACAACGAGTATGAGTATGCAGTAATTGTTAGCTTCATTGCCTGAGTGCACTGCATGCCTCTATATTTCCTAGGAAGATAAAAAAAAGTACAAATGGTAGTACATCTGGGAACTGTCATGGTAATTTATTAGGAATAGGATGATAATATTTTTTATATACTGTAGTAAACCATTGCCTTATCTTATAGTTAACATTTACATTGGGATAAGATTAAATATGAGATAAGTAAAATGTGTCAAAATGGCTGACCTGTTTTGACACCAGTCTCCTCCTCCAGCTGCTGATAAAGACTATTGGAGTAATTTGCCATTTGACACTCGATGGAAATAGGCTTGGCCACGCTGACAATGCCAGCACACAGTCTGGTTGTTCCAGCACCAAGTCTGTCAAAAGGATAAAAGACCAGACAATACAGCATTAGCAGAGCAATATCCAATCTAAATCTCTTTTTACTGATATTCTGCTGGCTCCTAATGTAGAAACACTTGAATGTGAGAGAGCAGGGTTGGTGACTGAGCAGAAACTGCTGAGCTAGATGAGATTCAGTGTCTCTATCAAGGCCAGTTTAGCCAGTCAACAACACAGTCACACCCCCAACCACCTCTAAATCTTCAAACAGACCAGCAAATGATGTACTTATCTCACCTGCCCTGCTCAAGCAGGACTATGTCAGTCCATCCCAGTTTGGCCAGGTGGTAGGCTACTGATGTACCCACAATGCCTCCTCCACAGATGACAACACGGGCCTGACTGGGCAGTGGGAGCAGCTGGGAGTCTCCACTGACAGCCATGCAGCGGGGGGAGGTCCAGAGGCCCCTGCCGGCCACTCTGTACCCCGTCTGGGGAAGCAGCAGCCTGGGGAGCAGGACAGGGGACAGAGCCCTGGAGCTCCGCACACAGCTACACATAGCTGTGCTTTCTGCAACCACAAGCACACAAACAAACAGCCTTACTGGTCATGTATTCAAGGTAATTGAAAGGTAGGTTAAAATGTCAACACTGCATATGACACCATCTTATTTCTATAAGATTACATGAAGATGCAGTGCTGTTCTTGATTCAGGCTACAATCGCAATTTATCGGGGGTGGAAGTAACTAATTACAAAAAAAACTTGCAGGCACAGGTGTGAAGAGGTGACCATGACCACTAACCAGAGCAGTGCAGGAGTTGGGAGTAGGACTTTTAATGATTAATCATTGTTGTATTAATCAGCATTAAGAAATTCAACCCATTACAAATGTAATAATTGTAATAATCAGTAGTCTAGAAATGGCAGTAATTATGCCTAATTTGACACTGTTTTGTCTAGCCAAGCCACTTGTTGAATAAGAAAAGTTAAAAGTTAAAGTAAGAATAATGAGGAAAGATATGAGATAAAAAAAAACAAGAGTTCTGTATCTTGTAAGTAAGTAATTATTCATGATAAAGAGATTAACTTTTCATTTTCCTAAAAAAAAAAAAAAAAAGGAATGTAGCAACTCATATAACATAATTCCTTTCAATCATCAGTTATGACCGGCTAAAAGTGTGTGGTAGTGGCTGTATCTGCAGAGACCCTGACCTCTACCTGCATTTCCATATTTATCTTCAATGCTTTCCTGTGCTGTGCTCCAGACGTTTCACCAACTCAAAGCGTTAGTGTTTGATGTCCTGTTGCATTTACGACCAGCTAGGACAAATATTACTGACACAACCTTTAAGAAAAACGCACAAAATGTGCAACTATAGTCGGGAGTCATTTAGACTGACGATTTGAAGAAACAGTAACCACTTAGACTGAATGTCTGCCATCGATAATGCATTAGACATACACGGTTAATAAGTAACTAATACCTTGAGTGGTTTATAAAAAACTCGCTTGTACTTTTACATAAGAATTTCTAACAACAGCACTTTCACTTGTACGTGAGTAATATTTTAGTGATGTAACAGTACTTGTACTTAAGTACTTATTTTCAGGACTCTGGTCACCACAGTTATTTATCAAGTTGTTGTATTTAGCTCTGCAAACACAGGTAAACATTAAATACAGCATTCAACACTCTGGAACGAAGACGGGGCCCAGGAAGCCAGCAAGGTTAACTTACAGTAACGTCAGTCCTTCAGCTGTCAGTTATATTAACTGTATCTGGTGTTAGCTCTGAAGCATCGCTGCAGTTACCCCTTTAGCAGCATAGCTAGCTTCTGCTTACAATTCCTAGTACCTTTGTAAACTATCCTGGAACTTCCATCTTTGAGATAAACAGCCGAAAGTGACTCCTGCATTGGTAAAGTTTCGTCAAAGTTTCTTGACACTTTGTATTTTTGACCTCCGCGGGTGAAAGTTAGCGTCGGTGGTACTGGTAGCTAGCGCGAGCAGCTACCGTAAAGCTAGCTAATGTTGATTATTTACCTCCCTCAGCTAAACGCGAACCGTGTTGAGAAACTTTTTTGTCTTCATTGTATATAAAGACATGGAACTCACCGAGTCAGCCGAGTCCAGACGTTGTGATGTTTCCAGGACAGAGGTGAATACCAGTGACTGAGATATATGACAGAAAGTCTTGTTTGGGTACGGCCAGTACAAATGTCAAGTTAGCTTTAATCACAGCTGATACTTCCGGTCTAAACCTTCACAATAAAAATCCCTCTGCCCGCGTTAGCGTTTGGTTGTAATGTAGTGATTAGTCAACCAATAGCCATTTAAGGTGTAATTAATTTACTGACATACTTCAAGTTAGAGCGTCCTTGAAGCTGACTAGCCTAATGTAAGTTTAAAGTTGTCTTGAAATTGTAATAAAATAACGGACTTGTTTCACAGCACCAGACACAGTGCTGCAAATTCAGGTGTTTCCAATAATTAACGTCCTGTTGCATTTAGTATAACAGAGCCTCTCCAATGGACAGGACGTTAATAATCTTTAATAATCGTCTTTTGTAAACACCTGTGTTTACCCCAGTATTTTATATCAAATTAACTGCCCTGAAAAAGATCTATTGTATTCGTTTTTTAAAATATAGTTTTCTTTATCTGCTTGCACTTTTATCAAATTTACCTTTATACCATTCTAGACGTCTTATTCATGGTGCATAGCCAGTTCCAAAAGTCGACATATCTTTGGGAAATTAATTTTTAATTAGAATGAAAAATTATGACTGAGCTATCTGAGGGCCAGTATAGAATTGCAGAGGTTCTTGGAGTTAGAATTGTTTTCTAAATGCTGATGTTCTCTTTGCTAAATTATAGCTGATATTTTCCAGTTATGGCATTTTATTGGAAGAAATTTATACAGATTAATGGTTTTGCAGCAAAATTCTAGAAAACTTCCTCTGAGCCCCAGTTAATCTGGGTAGTGTCCAGATGATGACATTATGTCTCCTACTTTCAAACACATGTGGACAACTACCTAAACTAAACGACCTAAACTACAAGTCAAGGTAAGAGATATGAAAAGACCGAAAAAAGGAATCCCACACACGTTTGGATTTGCAGAAGCACACAACATAGATACAACTAACACATTTCTTTTCATTGGCTTCTATGTTTTATGTGTTGAGGTAATAACACTCCTAATTCCCTTGCCAAAGTGAATGAGTGGTATGCATGGATTTCTGTACAGGTTTTGCTCTAGTCTTGATCCTTATCAAGAGACAACACAACAGTGAAGTGTTTAAGGTTTCACACACCTTAAACTGAATTTTAAACAGGTCTTCAGTGCTTCTCCTGCAGTTAGCCTGAGAGGTATTTCCATCAGGTTAACTAGTCAAACTGAGCTTCATCAATACATCATGAAATAATGCTACCAAAGGAGAATTTACATTCTTCAAAACAACAGTGTCAGTAGGTTGGACTGAACATGCATATTTGTAGAATGTGCAGCCTTGTGTAATAGCACTGACCACTAAGGGGCGCCAGATGCTCGCTGGCTGCTGTTTGTGGTCTGCACGGTTGTCGCAGTGTTTCAATGAAACTTGTAGTTAGGGGTCTCATTCATCATCAGTGACATGCTGTAGGTGTGTAAATACATCAACAAATTGGTTTCTCGCTTCTGTCCTGAACTGATGGATTTGACCTGACACTGTTAATATTTTACAATGATTTTCTTATTCTAAAATGAGGGTTTTCACTAGGGCTGCAAAATATGGCACAAAAAAGCCATATTGGGATTATTTTTTGGCAAAAATTGCAATGCAATATTTGATGCGATTAGTGAGAATGATCATTTCTACCTTACAATTTTCATTTTTACTGAAAAAAACAAAATACATCGAGATGATGTGATATTTGTTAGGGTCTGTTCCAAACAAACATGTTTTCTTACATCAAAGAACAAGATTTTCAGGCTAGGCCATCTCTGCAGCACTACAGTACTTCATTATAATTCTGTTTTCTATAACACATTTTTCCTTTTTCAAATAAATGCAATTTGGTTCTCTGATTTGGACATTGCACTTCATATTGTGATAATTGTGCAGCACTAATCTCCACTTATCGAGAGGCAGAGCATTCTCTGCCAATTTCTAATTTAACATTAGGTTTAACTTGCAACAAATATTGACACAGATTTGAATTTAGTACATCATGGCATATTTCTCTGGACATTATATTTGTATTCTGAATGGTTATTAATATAAGTGTTTTTAAAAAAGGTTCAATTTTCTTTATAAATGGTCTTTATAAATGGTTTAAAAGTTGTAACGAATTTCTATAATTAATAATTTACTTGGTCTTTTGTGCAGTTATACATTGTTAATAAGATAAAACTTTTGGTGTCATCAGGTGGACTCCAATGGGCTGTTAGACCTCTGAGCTACTGGTGCAGACTGAATGGATTGATAAGAACCTATTATCAAATATTTATTATCATCCACCACTTCTGATTTATGACTTACTTGCTCATTAGAAAGTGAAAAATCCCTAAGGATTTATTAATGGATTACCAACATCTACTAGCAACTTATTTAATATAAAACACCTGCCAAAGTATTAGCTGCAAAAATCTAAAAGTAGCTTTGCCCCATCACCACATACTGTGAAAACAAAACACCTCGAGACACAGAATCAGTTGCTGACAAGCCACAGAGGAAATAGTAAACTATTTTTATTGACATGTTTAAATTCAGCTATTTACAAGTTTCATAGTGGGCAACAAAAACATTTCACACCAATACAGTCTGAAGAAAAGAAAAACAAATATTGTTTTTACATACAGGAATCTGGCATCTGAACACAAGAGCCATGTCAGAGATGATGCTCACTTGTACGTCACATCAGTTTGGCAGACAGATCAGTAGCAGATATGTTTGAATATTGAGTGCTGTGTAGTCTTTCACACCAGATTGCAGAGATCTTTTCATTAAACCTGCCGTAGGTGTGTTTTGGCACAGTGATAAACCAATGACTTATGTGTTTTTGCATGTTTTCATTTATTTACCACAACTCACATATACTTTACGTTACTGCTGACATTATTCTAACCAGTGCCAAAATGTGAAAAAACACTGGTTTTGTCCTTTAAAAGAGACTAAAAGAGAGTTATGCATTTTGCCACAAGATGGTAGTGTAATAAAGAGAGGGGTCCTGTTGGACTTGATAACAGAGGTTCCTAGATTTTCAACAGTAAGGACGCCCAAAGACAGAGGCCTCCGTGTGAGTAGATTCAGCACTTTAATACAGATGACCAGCACAGAAATCAATAGGTAAAACATACCTAAATAATACAGGGGATCTGAAAAGCAACAGTTATGCCATCGTTAAAGGGTAACTTTGGTATTCAAAATCTAGATGCCATTTCTCACCATTTCTCTGATGTCCGACCTTCCGATATTTCCACGTCTAACGCCATGATTTGAGAGTTTATTTTGACCAAACCAGACCTGGGGATTGCTGGAACGGTGGAAAGATGAGTCAAGACATTTTTTTGTGAGTTTTATTTTGTTATTTACGTATGCTGAGTTTGAATGAAGTGTGTTTTATGGTGAGAAAATGAGTCTGGTGGCTTTGGCAAAAGCAATAGATTGTTTCTAGTTAAACGAAAACCATCTCGCTCTCTAACAAATGCTCTGTCTTTGCAGGGATTCTCTCCATAATTTTGTCAGACACTTGCTGTAGAATAACAATCTGAGCCTGTCAGTGGCAAAAAAAAAAAAATTAACTTTTAGTGGACATACTTTGTCAGGGCGAAATTGCCCAAAGGATTACATTGCAGCCCTTTTTGTGGCTGATGTGGTCTCACACAACACTGGACCAGTTTCAAAAAATTCTTGTGCACTTGGAAACAAAAGCATGAGGAGATAGCGTTCTGGTTGAAAAATACTTAAATTACTCTTTAATCTAGCAGATTACATTTAACAGTAAATTGTAAAGAAAATGTTTTTTTTAACAAGAATCCCCAAAGTGAGAGCTTGTGAGAATAAGAGCTTGGTCTGACTGAACTCAAGGTGCCCTGAACTGGACATGGGGCCTGGAAGATGCCAGGGATTATATAGTCTCAAAGCTCAAAGTGAGCTGGTTTTAAGGGGCCGAACTTTCTTCTAACTCCACTAGAGGGTTAAGCTGGTCTGATAATTAAAGGCAAATTGTTTGCATCATAATTAAAAGAGACAGAAACTGAAATTCACGTCTTGAGACTAAGAGGACTCCAATGGGAGACTTAGATTGTGGGATTAGCTTTTATTTTTGAATCTATGTTGACCTGTTGAATCTTTACTTTGACTCAACAGGTCAACTGTGGTGATGCAAGTTAAAGTCGGACATGTTGGTGATTGAAATACAAAACAAGATCAGTGAAAATACATCAGGAAATTGTTTTATGTCAGTAGCTTAAAGGTGCATTCTGCTAAACTTCGTTCTGTTGGGTGAGGTCCTCTGACACGCTGTTGAACTCAGTGGCCCGAGTGCTCATCCCCAGATACTGCTTCAGGAACTCGCTGAAACGTTTTTGGTTGTTCCACTTGCGGGCTGACTTCCGGATGCCGATGAAACCGCCGTACCTCTTCTGGTAAGACCTCCCCGGAGACATCAGCTTCTTGTAGCCGTGCCTCCCTTTGATGAAGCCGCCAAACCTCTTGGAGACGCTCAGCCCAGCATCGCCCTGTCCTCTTGCTGCTACGTCGGAAGCGCCATCTTCTTGCCCTGCCTCCTCCTCGTAATCATCCTCGAGAGACAGGCCATTCTTGGAATTGTAGGCAGTGTTCAGCTGGCCGCCCTTGCCACCCAGATTGCTCTCGTCCACCCCGAGTGCCCGGGTCACATGATCGAACCTCTGCAAAGCAATGGGCAGCAGCAGACCTTCCTCCACCGGCTCCTCCTCCTCCTCAGGAAACAGGGCCTCCACCTCCTCCTGAGATCTTTTCCGAATGGTACCGCTAAGGGAGGAAATTGGAAACGACAGCACCTTACGACAGAAGTCCCGGTAGAAGGCTGGGGAGACGTTGCCTTCACACTCAGTGAGACACACCTGACAGAGACAAAGACAACTTCATTCTCATCATACGAAAGACAGACCTCGTCAAAAGTATTAACCTAGCTCTAGGGATGGCAGTGGAGGTCTGTTTGGCATTTAGTTTCTCATTCCTCTGCTGTGATCAGAATGTATGCAAGCAGCTGTTAACATTCAGTTTTGTACAGTCATTCATAGTCCCCTCAGGTTGATTTGTAATAATTTGTCCCCCACTTTAGATAATGACCAAATGCCTGCAAAACTGACATTTCCATCAGCCACAGCTGTATTCTATGCTTAATACAAATTAGCAATTGTTAGCATGCTAACCCTAAAGTAAGATGGTGAACATTGCTTGCTAGCGTGGCTGTTGACTTTTAGATATAGAAGGGTATTAGTGTCAGGCGTAAGGGGAAAAAAATTGTGGATTTTTAAATATTTATTTCTCTTTATTTTTTTTGGTCAAATAGTTGAGAATAAAGTTGAAGTGTAGAGTATAAAGTTGACCTTCAAGTATTAGTGCCAGGCATAAGAAAAAAATAAATCGGAGGAAGTTTTTTGTTTCTTTTGAGAAGTAAGTCCAAATGTGGAGAATAATGAATCTTTATTCTTGAAGTGGTATGTCAACTTTACTTCTGACATTTTGACTTTATTCTCAAAATGAAAAAATTTTTTTGAATTTGTACTCAACATTTTGACTTTATTTTTAAAATGTAAAACAATCTTCTCATTTCTTCCTCTTATGCCTGGCTCTAATACTCTTCCACATGCTTAGACTTAGATTTACCTTCAAAGACAAGTTGGTGTGTGAACACTTGGCATAACCCGGACATTGTTTTTTGACTGACAAATTAAATTATAGTGGTATAAAGTCTGATGCAGATATTTCAGAACCTCAGCCAATAAAATTGAAGCCACCTGCATACTGCAAGAGGATATGCATGAACTGACCCTTTAAAAACGAACACCTTAAGCTCATCATTCAGCCAATATAAATAACAATACATCACTCTTAACCAAGTACATAGTGGCTTTTCCACATCAAATTTTCTAGAGTTTTGCACACACATTTGAATTGCTTAATGTACAGTAGCCAGGTCCTGGTCCTGGAACATCCTAATACTAGAATGTTGAGATTTATTGCGGCCATTGTGTATAAAACAGTGTGTCTCTTAAAAACATAGCATGCTACAGAATTATTGAACATATCTGATTTGCTGAGGTTGTTTGAATGAAAAGAAAATACAAAAAATCAATGACCAAAGGAGAGTGATTGGATTACTGTCCCGTTTATCACCTATTAACTCCCACTGTATTGATTCAGTGTGAGAATGTGTGTGTGTGTGCGTCTGATATTATGTGGAAGAATGTATCTGTCAGAATAAGACGGCAGATTGGAAATATGCATGAAATACGACATTGCTATGTGTGTAAAATCTCCTGTTCTTGTCTATGTGACAGACTGATCATGGACTCTCTGATCTCTTATTGATTTACAAGTAAAATGGGAGGAAGGGGAGATAGTGTTAAAGGAACAAAAGTAGGCACAGATTCTGAAAAACAGACAATAATTCAGTAGATAGCATGCATCAACATGTCTTTAAACAGTCCTGTCTAACAAGGCCACAAATGCCCAAGTCAATCGGCCCTTTTAAAAAACAGCTGTGACCTAAATGCCTAATGCTAACAACATTAACAATTTAACACTTTTAGTTTATTTTCTTAATTTAATTTAACGTTCAAGCCACGTTTAAATGTCTTTTACTGTGTCCCCGTGCCAAAAGGTCTAGAAGCAGACATGTCATTAAGAGAAACAACCACCAGGCGTAACCACTGAGGGGAGAAACACACATCTATCCCCAGGAATCAATTAGCCACAACAAATTAAACCTCAAATGCCAAAAGGGTAATTTGTTGAGTCAGAGACAGTGAAGGAGAGGCAGTAAGGTGGGGTGAGGGGTTTAAGAGAGCCCCGTGGAGAAAGCCTTGTTTTGTCTGAATGAGGATTTGCTAACTAATATATCAGAGGATGATTTGGTTTTCACTTATTTCTTTTGCAAGTATCAATTAGTTAAATTTCCCAGTTGTGAGATAAACACACCTGAGACACTTGGAAAACGGCTTGTTTGACATTTCGACTTAGTCATAACAGGAAAAGCACAGGTGTTAATAACGTTAATAATGGTTTTGGTCTTTTCAAGTGAGCCAGCATACTTTATTACTTACACCTGTGATTTTTCTACCTTGAAATGCCAAAAAGATTTCTGTAGAAAAGCATTTAATAAGGTACAGCATCTAAATTTCAATTTGATGTCCTCTTTGAAGTCCATGTGACTCAGATAGATGGGACAAATTTTGTTTTACCACCAGCAGACAAACTAAAGCCTTTCCCTGCTGTTTCGCTTGGGAGCTCCAGCTTTGCAATCTGCAGTGTGTGCGTGTGTGTGTGTGTGTGTGTGTGTGTGCATGTGGACTCCTCACCACAGTGTTGAAACTGAGCTGCTTGGGCAGGATGTTGCTGCAGGACAGGCAGTCCGCCTGGCAGTCACTCTGTCCAGGATCACACAGACAGAGCAGTAGCAGAGCCACCACAGTCTTCATGGTCCCACCGTCTGCTGCACAACACACGAACACAGGAATGAATGCACATGTTCAGTCCAACGATTTGATGCATCATTGTACAATGTCTCTTTCCTCTCTGTAGTGCAGTGGTGTCTGACTGAGCTTATAGGACACATTTGGAAAGGAAATGAAAAGGAAACAAGATTTAATGTACAGAACAGAAGGGCTTTTTTTTTTTTTATTCTCCGACGGTTGTATTTGTTCTGAAAAATAGTAAAAGCTGTCAAAATTAGTTAAAGGGATAGTTCACCCAGAAAATGAAAATTCAGTCATTATCTACTCCAACATGGCTGGAGTTTCAGAGGAAAACTGTGGTCCAAAATCTCCCAAACAATGTAAGTGAATGGTGACCAGTTTTCAAATGGAAAAAACAACCAAGGAAAAACTCATAAAATGCCTACATAGTGTTTGTCTGAGATGCCATTCACTTGCGCATGGACTCCCATCACACACACCTAGATAAGATGGTGTGTGCACACATGTGAACGTTGCTCCAAGCTAAGGATCTACAGTGAATATTTAGGCTAAAAACATGGAGCAAATGACATCTTTCAAGTCAACTTGGCATTTCAGTGACTTGTATTACACCAGATCAGCAGTATGGAGGCATTTTATGTTTGTTTTTTGTTTTTTTCCTTTTGAAAACCAGTCACCATTCACTTAAGGATGGCTAGTTTAGCGCCAAGACTGGAAGCAAGACAAAGCAGGCAGCTTTCACTAAAAGAAGAATAATACACCTTCGAACAGCTCGAAAACAGTTTTATTTACATGTTGTATGCTCTTAGCTAACAAACTAGCCACCAATACACCCAACAATCACCTTAGTTTCATACTAAGATGCTGCATGCATACCTGTTTTTGATCCAAGGTCATTTCCTATTTCTATATGATCTTAAAGTATACATACAAAATCTGTAAATTAGACAGTTCTGAAGATGAATAAGCAAGGTTAGCTGTTTTGTAAGTCTGAGATGTTTCTGAGGTCCTGGCGTTGTGCACACTAGGCTACTGTTATGACTTACTGGGACACTTAATTGAGCTGAGCCATCATTAAAGAATTCTGTTTCATCAAATAAAAATGTCTGCTCTCTTTTCATGTTACTCTAGGTAAGAAGGAAGCAATCATATTTCCCAAAATGACCAAGCAATGATTAAGTCTGTTGCATGTTTCAGTGGTAACATTGACTCACACACAAACACTTGTCAACTAAAGAGGTATTTGCCATTTAATAAGCAGAAGCATAATGCGCAGCTCATCATGCTTTATATTATTGGTAATAACAGGCATCACCTACTGGGAGACATAGGATTTTGTGTCCACCCCCAAAGTTAAAGATGGGTGTGCAACCCTGATGCAAAGCAGGGAAAAAACACTAATAAACTAATAAATTCCATTAGTGTTTGAAAGGACCACAAATAAAGTCGTAGTTTTTGCTATGTTATTCTTAATATTGAATTTACATTATGAGGCATAGTAGGTGTTTTGCTGCTCTTATGTGTTACTGGCTGAGCCCCCACTTTTAAGGAAAGTGTGGGTATCCTGTATATGTGATGCTGTCTAGCAGGTTTGTTGTGGGAAGTGTCAGTGAGAGAAGTATCACCACCCAGCCACAGAAAAGTGCTTTATGCTATTAGACGTAATTAAATTACTTAAGTCAACTGTACAGTGTGTAGATAAGCTCAGGTTGCAGCATAATAGTAACTGAAAGACTCTGTGTTGTGTTTGCTTCCACGGAAAAGAAAAAAAAAGTTACTACAGCATCTTCAAACATTCTTCACAGCAGAGTTGGTCTGGACTGTGAAAAGCAGCAAGGCTAAATTAATTCAAATCAATTAAAATCATAGTAATAATAATAATAACTTGTTTTGCTTTACATACATTAAAATCCCCACCCTGACAAAATACAGCAATAATAAGAAAAAATAATAATACAAGATAAACAGTAATATATAAAGTAAAAGATGCAAACTAAAAACACACCAACAAACAGGCGTCAATTTTTTACAAACAAGTGTGAGCCAAAAACTTAAAAAATAAGAGTGAAGGGTGAAACAAATAAGATGCAATAAAAGCAAAGACCTTTCCATGATTCCAGACTCTTGAGTGGCAAATCACTGGTAGATTTATATTGAAGCCTGCCTATAAAAGTGTGTTTTTAAAAGGGATTTTCAAGATGAGACAAATTTTGCTAACCTAGTTTCCTCAGGCAGGCCATTCCAGGGTACAGGTGTCCTAACAGTGAACGTGCAGTCGCCTTCAGTTCTGAGCCGATTCATCACTGACTCAGGCTTCATTCATGCAGATGAATTTCCCAATAAAAACAACAACAGCCATGTAGCCTATTTAAGTAACTGATAGACACTGGAAGCCATGTCTGCACCAGCAGGCAGTTATAGTAATAACTACCCAAAGGTCTCCTCACCACATTACGTCATTTAACATTACATACATTTTTGCCCCTCCCATGTTTAATAAAATGTGCAAAAGAAAGTCTTGAAGAAGTATACTTTGACCTTATTCTGGTGGGAGCAGCCCAGTCTGGTGTGTCTGACGTCAGAGACACAACCAGAGTTTTCATCTCATTAAACAAACTCGTTAACTCCTTTAATTGATGCCTCAGTTAATGCCTCTGGCAACGAACTGAGTCAATGTTTGTTGCTGACGAACGCACACACTCAAACTCACATGCACAAAGCATGCAGACACACCAATGCACGCCAACACACATACATATAATTCTCACATGTGCCAAACTGTGCATGCCCATTATACAGTAGACTGGTAGACACAGTCAAATACAAATTTACACACACACACACACACACACACACACACACACACACACACACACACACACACACACCACTCTTTTAGCAGTACATTGTCATTATCTATTAAACTGACAAGACAGGGAGTAAAATTAATTTGCCTTCAATCAAACACTACCTCATAATGTCTCCGAAATTTTGAATTTATTCAGAGTAATTAAAAACTGATAAAAGTGTAATTCCACTACAGTTCGTTCCGTCTTTAACTATCCATGAAACAGCAGCTCTGAAAAATTAATCAAGATTAATCAGTTTTCTTGTGTGCAAACAATCAAAGTCGGTTTTTAGTCAAGGAAAAGAGGGTTTGTCAGTGAAGGACAAAAGAGCAGCACAGCCAGTGAAGGCAGGGGTGTTGTAGGACGGCTAAGGGCGGGACCAGGTTGGCAGATGGCGGTGGATTGAGACAAACAGCTTGGGTATGTTCATTTGGCCAAAATGCATCTCATTCTCCGTCCTCCTGTCACTGACTTCATGTTGACTTTGCTTCCAAAAATCCATCATTAAGGAGAATGCATACAGGAGACTTCACATCTTCTCATCTTTGCTTATGTATGAAAATGTGGCCAGAGGATCCATTCACACACACACACGTTGTATCCTTTGTTTAGAAATGAGTGAAGACAACAAAAGTGAAACACATGCTTACCTTCATACCATCATACCGTAGACCTTTTTCAAAGCAGCCATATTAATATGAAATAGTGGGGTAAACACAAGTGTGATAGTCTGCTAATTAAGGTCTCATTCCATTTAGTTCAGCAGAGCCTTCCCAGTGAGCCAACATACACAATAGCAGCACCCAGACTTTGTTTGACCTGAATGGAACCATTTAATGTCCAAATGTCTGCTATGAAAAAGGTCTATTATGACATAAAATATCTGACCAAAAGTCAACAGCCATGCTAGTGGCTCTGTGAGGCACTTATAGAAAGTTTATCAGGTTCACCTCTCATAGTTTAGCATGTTAGCATGCTAATACATGCTGAAACACAACGGCTATGTCCAAAATCACCCACTCATTCATTACTCCCTTCTTACTATTTAGGGATTTCCATGTAGAGGAGTAATATGAGCTCACTATATAGTGAAGAAAAAAAGTTGCAGCATGGTAAATAGTGCTTGGTTAGTGACCATCAGTTGTACACTACTTCACAAAATGGTAAACTCACTATAAAGCGGACTGCATAGTGAGTAGTGAGTGATTTTAGACACAGCCACAGTACAGCTGAGGCTGATGGGAATGATATTAGTTTGGTAAATATGAAGGATAAAAGAAAAATTCAGGAATCACCAACGTTATTACAGTTCATCCTGAGGGGGGCATGGATGTGTGTACCAAATTTCATGGCAATCCATCCAGTAGTTGTTCAGACATTTCACTCAAAACCACAAATGTAAGCCTCACAGTGGCGCTGAAGTAGGAATTTTAGGGGATCACCAAAGTCATTAATCTGGGGGTGAATGAATCAATTCAATAGCTGTTGAGATATTTCAGCCTGGACCATGGACTGATCAACCAACAGAGCAACATTGCGTTCCCAGAACCAGAACAACACCACTCGTGTTGCTAAAAAGCAACAGAACTCAAAGCTAAAAATGAGTTTTGCTGGGTGTCACATTAGATATTTTACTGTATTATTACTGGAAGGGTTCAGGCAGACGACTGCCCCTGTGAGAATGATTTTTTTTTCATAATAATTTTAACTTTGCGAAACATGAATAAACATGAATCACAGAATATGTTTTGACAGCTGTCGTCGGAGGTTTAAGGAGCAGTCTGGGTCCTGTACTTGAGGGGGAACGCAGGGAACAGTCAGCTAATGTGACCAAGTTGAGTACTTGCAGTTCCTGACTCAGTCTTTCTTATTCAGTTTTGATTTCTTATCAAGCACGTACTAACACAGCCTGGTTGCAGTCAGTCAAGCCTCACTCAGGATATTTCAGATATGTGTGCACATGCAGACATTTCAAGTGCAGCCTTTATCTGTTTTTCTCTTGTCTATAAAGTACGCCGTGTTGTTAAAAGCTGTGTGAAAATGATTTTCTCAATGAGGTCTTTTACTGACGTCTTCCAGGTTCTCCCGAGAGCCCTCAAAACCCAATTACTCTGCCTTTAATTAACTGATTAACCACTAAATAAACCAGTTAATTAAGTCATTACTGTCTGGAGCTGTGCTAAGGCGCTGCTCATCAAGGTCTTACAGTCCAGTAGATGATGAATAAAGACCATCTTCCAGATGAAAGGAACCCCTCTGAGTATCTATCAATAGTATCTGGCTCAGCCTGTTACCACATGATGATGATGTGCCGTTTGACCTGCTTGCTACAGGAAAAAACATCAAGTCTAAGTCACAATTCAAGATTTCAAATGAATCATAAGTAAACTGGCACTTCACTAAGGGGGAAACATCAGCTCAGTGTCTTTCTCTATGGAATGTCTACCTGAAAGTTCAGCAAACTCTGCCAGGTTTAATGGAAAAAGTACTAAACATAATGACAAACTTGTCTTTAAGTTTTTGATTCTCAAGTGTGCTTAGTCAACTATGAATAAGTACTGTTGACAAAGACCAGTATAAGTACTGGCATGATTCAAAGTCACACAACTCACGACTCACTCTAAGTACGTAATTCTCAACATGTGTCACACTCTGATATCAACTGTTTCCCCCATTATTTTCCACCGTTATTGCTATTTTCTCATCAAGAGCAGGAAGTACAAAATAAATTACTCCCTGCCCGAAGAGCGACTTAAAGCCGGATTATTCACGCGTGGTTGAACGGAGGAGCAGTGGGCATCTGTCTCGCAGTTCTTTTTTTTATTTTTTAATACCGAACTGCAGATTATTACGTAATAACCTCAATATTGTCAAATTCACATCAGTACAGCATGTACATGGGCTGTAACGTTTCTCACTGGTTGGTTCCTATATAACACCAGTCTGGCTGTTTGGACACATTTTGGTTCTGCCTGAACAGAAAAAGAAAATAGAAGCTGCCTTTTATAGAAATTAAAATGGCTGCTTCATTTGAAAGACAAGTGCCTAATTTGTATTCTCTGTTATTGTGTTTATCAATCAATTAAAAATAAAGTAGGGGAGAACAGGGACGGCTGTAACACTTTTTTGTCTCAGCACCTATAATTGACTGAATTTTTGTGTTTGAGCCTTTAAATTTTAAAATGAAGTAGCCTTACTTATTTTAAATAGAAATGATTCCAGCTTTTTGGTTTTATTTTAATACTAATTTCCAACGTTTTCCCATTGGCTGTGATTATTTTTGCGATGGTTTTAGGTGGAACTTTGTTATTATTAATGTTAAAATGTTTATAATCCTATAAAATACATTTAATTATTTAAATGAAGAGAAATTCAATAATTAAATTTTGGATTACTCTAAAATATGAATCGGATCACTGATGATTATTATCCTACAGACAAATTCTGCTGTGAATATGTTATAATATATGTCATTGCAGTTTACTACATGCAATGGCAAAGGTATTGTTAAATACATAATTAAATTTTACAAAACTTAGAGCAACAATAGAGTTTATAAGTCAAAGGTCAGAATGACTTCTTATGGTCATTCTAATAGTTATGGAATTCTGGCACTTCTAGTATTAAATTAAACTGAAGAACAATAACGTCCATCGCTTAAAGGAAAGAGGAGCATTTTAAAGAAAACAAATACTGAATAATTAGAGTGTATTCATGATGTTGGCTTTGTTAGTTGATGAGTCAGTTTGACAGGTAATTAAATGTTACTTAGTCTTCTGCCTGGAGCCACATGGCAGACTACGTCATCTGTCAGAAAAGTCACTTTGATTGACAGCTTGTCCCAGGCCCACTCAAAATACATTGTGCTCTTTGTTTTAATATTGATAGCTAACCAGCAAAATGGCAGTGGTCACTGATGTGACATGTTTCACGACAGTAGATCTATATTAGCAATCAGGTTGATAAAAAAAGTCCAGTCTATATGTTAATCGTCTTTGTCACTACCTTCATACTCCATCTACCTATTGATTTATCTGTCATTACCTCTCTCTAACGTTTGCTTTTTGCTTCTTAAAGTCTCATTCTCACCCACTCATACTCTTTCTTTCTCTCTTCCTGTCATACACTTTCTCACTCTCACACTGTCTTTCACACATATATAAAACGTGACAAAACTATTGGTATAAAATGTCCACAAGAGGCTTAATTGAACTATGAAATAAAAATTTATTTTAATGTTAAAAAGTTTGTGCCCAAGCTGCCTTAAAATTTTAAACTGGCTGAATTTGAAAAGACAAGTTGAGATAATTTGTATGATTCAAAACAAATACATTTTTAGTCAACTAAACTGGACATTACTTCAGTTGTACTTGAGGTGACATGTTCAATAAGCTTAAGATATTAAGTTGAACTAACAACTCTTCAGCCACACTGACAAACATTACATACAAATTTGATTTAGAAATTTAATTGAATAAGTTGATTGAACTCTACACAGTACATTCATTCAATTTATCATTTCAAGTCAAAAGACTTAAAGTTAGAAGAACTCATGTTTATAAGTTCTGAGGCGTTCTGAAAATAAATACTAGAAGATTTAAGAGAAATGGACTGCCTTAATTTTTTAAGTTGACTGAATCTGAAAAGTAAAAAGATAGAATAGATACTCTTAAATTTAACTTTAATTAACCTGAATAAATAAAATGTGTATATTCAGGTTCAGTTAGTGAGAAAAGATTAGTTGCACCACTCAATTCCAGTGATTTTTTTTTTTTGCAGTGAAATCCCCACTATTGATGTCACAAAAAATAAATGCTGTACAAAATCAACTAAATAAATTTTCAAATTTGCCTTATTTTGTGTCAAAATGTTAATAATCACCCCACTGGTTAAACCACTCCTGGTTAAACGCAGCTAGTAACAGTACAACTGCACTACTGCTAGTATTAACAAAAGACATTATTTTTTCTGATCCTGGTCGGAGTTCATGCAGAGTGGGCGTTCTGACCTGTCTCGAGCTAGAAGAAACCTTTAGAAGAAACCTTTAGTGCTTTTACAAGATGTTCCCTGTCAGTCAAACTGTTTGTGACATAGCAGTCAATTACATGCTGAAGCCATTACAGCCAGACACGCTAAGCTAAATCAATTTCCCTTCTCAATGCATCTAATCACCAAAGGTCGATTAATGGTTTTGGAGGTGTGTCATATCAGACTCATTTCATATTGATTTTTGTTGTTGTTGTTGTTGTTGTTCGTCTTTTGAGATGAGGTGATGCCCTGTCATTTCTTGCTTTTCTATCCGGCCTGCACAAATTTTAAATATATTTATTTGTCCTCTGTTTTTACTCTCTGTATTTATTACTATGTAGCTAAATTAAATTAAACATATTGATTTTATAGAAAAAGCATTGAGGTAGGCATTATCAAACTCATAATATCCCTTTGCCGAACGCAGGCGTAACTAATAATAAATATGGCCTCATTCCATTCAGGTACATCTGATTTTTCTGTTTTCACAAGTCAAAACAAGATATAGGTATATTGAATTACTGGATTATTGTAATATTGACAAAGGATTTCAAAAGGTCTTGTTATCATGATTTTTTTAATGAGCTTTTCTCCAAGTTAGGTAACCTCAGGACTCAACAATGAAGAGTGCCCACTTGCATGGGGGAAGTAAAATGCCACATCAGGCTAGTACATCTAGCAACTCACTTGCCCAATCAGGCAAGTGGTAAAAAATAATTAAACTATTAAATTATTTTGATAATCGATCAATCGTTTGAGTAATTTTTGTACAAAATGGCAGACATTTCTGATTTCAGCTCATCAAATATAGAAGATTTTTCTCTTTTCCCTGTTTATGATCACATAAAAATTAATACTTTGGGGTCTTGAATTTACAAAACAAGACATCTGAAGATATCAACTTGGAGTTTGAAAAACTGAGGTGGGTATTTTTCATAGATGTTGGAGCTCTAGATTAAACATGACAATTAACTTTAGTCTTATTTGTTATACGATGGCCATTAATAAATAACTTTTTTTGCAGGGGCAAGTAAAAATTGACTTCAAGCAAGTTGATTTCTGACCCACTTGCCTGTTTACATTAACTTCAAAGCCCGCAGGTAACATTGTTTCTCAGCATTGCTGGGCATAAGAGAAGATATAAATCATGTCTTTTAACTTAAGGGATAAAGACAGCTTAGTCCACAGAGAGTAACATCTGCTAAAGCCTTGGTAATGGAGGACATCGTTTTTATAATCATTAGTTTTTGTGAAAAGAAAATAATAAATTACACACATTTGGACTCAAGTAAATTTTAGCATCTCATTATTTATAACCAAGATATAACAATGGTTGTTATGGTAGCATTGTTTTTCCAGCATTCCTATGAACCTTAATCATCCAAGTATTTTCAAAACCTCATTAGACCAGTAGACGATTTCAGGGTGGATGGCATCCACCTTGTTAGCAAAATGTATCCACTTTGTTAACCCACCACCCCTCTTCTCCACTCTCAGAGTGCAGGGGCAGAGGGGTTGTTTGGTTGAATGTGTTAATCTAGTCTGCCTGACTCACTGATCCTTTATCTGACTGAGGTTTGTGTAAGTTAGAATCTATGGCCCCGACCATGGCTCTGAAATATTACTGTGCTGTGTATTGATAAATCCATGGTGCTGTCCGTCGTGCTGAAGTAGCAGATGGATTTGTAACTGGGACTTTTTCTGAGTCCCACCCTTCTATCAGTTTTACTTTGGCTCTATGACAGTCGTTCATGGGTCGGTTTGCTGTTGAACTGTCTGTTGCATGATGCTGCTGAATGTTAACACAGATGTTGCATGTAGAAATCCCCAGTATCGGCCCACTGGTACTGCGTGACAACCGTATTACTGTTAATAATGGACTTTATTCAGATGTAACTGTCAGTGATGCTGTCTTTGCTACAATTTTGCAATAAGTTGATGGTTAGTCAACACTTCCTGTAGTATTTTCACCAGGCGGAAAATCAGAAATTCCCAGTATCTCTGACTTGGAATTACAACTAGCAGGCTAATTTTGAACTTGGTAGTGCATATTAGTTAATTAGGTTGATAGCAGTGTCTATTTTCATGAGCCCATTTGCTGGTCCCATATTGTTATGGGTAACTTTTACAAATATTTAATCTCTGAGATTTTAAAATTCATAATAAAATAGAAATAATTAATTGAGTCTCTTTTGTCTTGGCTACCTATGAGGACAATACTGTTACATTACAGTGGCAGGACAAATCAAACATATTTAATAAGTAATTTTGTGTAATTGCCACATTGATCAACTTCCAGTTTGGCCTCCAAAAATATATGCTTTGATTCCAAGATACAAGGGAACAAATCACAGAGCCACAGGAAATGTCTGGACCTCTCTGCTCTGATATGGTTCCTGTGCCACAGAACAATCATAATCAGCAACAGCAAACAAAAATTAATATTTCTGCCCCTAGAATAAAAATGAGTCCAACTGCATATGACAGGAGTCACTTCTCCTTTGATATGGAAGCAGGGAGGGGAAAAGAGGAGCACACTGGGGGCAGGAAGGAGACATGAAGAAGATTCTCAGAAATCCTCTCAGCACAAAAGGATGGACAGGGACCCTGCTGTGTTAGGAACATTATATCCTTTGGATTAATTCACAAACAATTCAGTGCAGCCACACCAGCATTATGCCATATGACCTGTGATCCAGCACTCCTTACTCCTTACTCCCCATCCAGCCTTTGAATGAGAATGGTTTCCATGGTGGTTCAGGAAGTTTATCCATAAGCTAACCAGGTGTGCTGTGTTGGCAAAGAAACCAGTAAACTCATTAATACTGAGGAGATGGATTCAAAGGGAGTTTTAGGCCATAACATACAGAACACGACTGTGCAAATGTGACTGCAACTCATTTAAGTGCTCTGAATGTTTTGTGCCTTGAGTCTTGTATATGATGTCTTTGTCTGTTAATGCTTGAATTGTTTAAAAGAGCAATTGCAATTTTTTTTTCCCACCCTCTCCTCCCCATGCTCAGGGAACCTCAAGCTAACTACAGGAGCTCTGCAGGAGCGCAGGGTGCATGCAGCATCATAAACTGACGATAAGAAACAATGACAAGTCCTGCGCTGTCCGTTGATCAGCTGTTTTTAATTGTCAATTGTCTGTTAATACATTATCCTGAAAACAAAAGCCCACTGCTCTGAAAATACACACTGGAGTTGGAGTTAAGTGTCTCACTGCCTGCCAGACTCCATTAACATGTTGCTCAATTTAACTGTTATAAACATATACTCCCTCTACAAAATTATTAATTACTTCTCATAAACAGATGCTTACTCATTCAGCGAACATTCAGCATTCATTGCAACTCTAATTAACATGAAATGGGTAAAAAAAAATCAGCTATTCTGACCTGGAATAGAAATTTCAAAGGGGGACACCATGACTGCAGCAGTGATGTCAAAAAAAGCAAATGTTTCAACTTAAAATGTTTCCTTGATCTCTTATGGCATCATGCTCATTTTCTTATTTATTGCAGTGATTACAGAGTTCTCCTTTAAATGGATTTTTTTTCTCTCTGCTCATATGTCTCACTAACTAATTGACTCCAAATTAGGTGTCATCACTGTTGAATGACATTTAAAAAGTACATTTTCTGTGCTTGAACTTTATGCACTCAGCTGTTTCGTGTGTAGGTGGACTGAATTGGTGGAAGTCGGAGGATTTGAAGTCCAGAGATAACAAGAAATGTCACTCTTTCCGCAAAACACAACCTTTTGTTGCTTTTAGAGAGGCTTCTGATAGTCTTCTTTAAGTCTGATGGTGAAATAAAAAGAAGATCTTACACTTAATCTCTGAGGGACCTGCACCAAAGGGTTCACAAGAGTCGTGTTTGATATTTCAAACATTTTCTGTTTCGGATTCTGTTATAGTAGGTGTTGAAATGTTATCCCTCTCTCGGTCCCATATGTCATCGTCACCTCATCTATGTTTGGCCGTCTATCCACAGGAACACAATGAAATTGTCCACGAAACAACAGCACAATGTTGGTCACCAACAGCTGATGTGTAGGATGGTTATATAGTTTGCCTTGCTTCAGCCAGCTAATGTAGAAACGCTTGAACATAATACAAAGCTGATCAGAGGTAATTTTCACAGCTAATCTGTTGTAGCCACAGGAATGCTTTGGGTATTTGCCCAAAGGTATGAAAAATCAGCATCTATCTTTCTCTGAAGCAGTTCAAAATTACACTGAGCGCTATCAGTGTATACATCGGCCTCTTTCTGGAGAGATGCAAGAAGCTTTTGTTTTGTAGATCATTACCACATACACGTACTTTCAAATCAGTTATCATCAGTTGTTGAAAGAGCCTTTTTGTAATAGCTTATTTCGTATAATCCATTTTGAGCAGTGCCTTTGTTTATGGAGTTTCTTTGAAGGTCAAACAGAAAGGGAGCCCCAAGCTAAACTAAAACACTATGTTAATTATTCAGTGTTAGATAAAAGGTCACACCTAATTCTTAAGTTTATTAACTACATAAATGTTTCCTGACAGCTTAAAAACACATAATAATGAGTTTAACACCTAAAAGCCTGAAGGCATAAGGGAAATCATATTAGTAGGTTCAACTACTACAGAGGGACAAATGATGCAACTGTTGCTAAATTAGAAGGCAATCTGAGGGGGATGAAGGATGCTAGGATGCCGAACCATGTTCAGAAAATAAGCAAAATGCATCTCCCTTGTTAAGCTGTATCCCCACTCTCCATCCTCAAGTAGCAGAGAGAGTGCAGGGGGCGGAGGGGTTATTTAGTTGAGTATGTCAGTCATTGATCCTTTATCTGACTGAGGTTTGAACCAGTTAGAATCTATGGCCCCGACCAGGGCTCTGAAATATCAGCAGCCTAAGTGTGCCGCTGTGTATTGATAAATCCATGGTTCTGTCCATGGTGCTGATGTAGCAGACAGATTTATAATTGCGCCTTTTTCTCTCAGTTCTGCCCTTCTGGCAGTTTCATCTTGGATCTATGATATTCTCTACAGGATATACTAAAATACTAAAGTGTTTATTATATTGTAGCCTACTGTATATACTCTATAGAGTAGCCACACTGTTGCCTATAGTATTCCAATGACATTCCTTAATATTTCTATGATCATGCTCCCCTTGGACCATCCCACCCTGTTAAAAATGAATAAATCTCTGACTGTTACTTCTTCTACTAAAAATAAAAAATCACTGAACAGAAGTAGGTTATAAAAATTTGATTTAAATGACCAGTGTGTAAGATTTAGTGGCATCTAGTGGTGAACTTGCAGACAGACGTCTGTTGCTTCTATTCCAAGCGTGTAAGAGAACCTATGGTGCTCTCAAAAGTTGTGCAAAATGTTAATAGCCATATCTAGAGACAGTGTTTGGTTTGTCCATTCTGGGTTACTGTAGAAACATAGCAGCGCAACGTGGCATCCTCCATGGAAGAGAACCAGCGCCCTCTGTAGATATAAAGGCTTCACTCTAAGGTAATGAAAACAACAATCTTTAAGGTGATTATACGCTAATGAAAACATATTGAATTTTTTATTCCATTCCTGCTAATAAACTCCAGTAAATCTTACACACTGGAACTTTAATATACTATATTTCATGTGCAATGATGATCTGAATCAGTCACATTTAGCCTGATATTAGGCCATTAATCCAACTTTGGAAGAATAAGAGGGCTTCAGCTCAAAGAGGAAGGGGGTTTGCAATATCACTATGAGCCAAATGTGGCCAGATGCCTTATATGTGATCAATAAAATCCACTTTCATTACTGCCTTTAACCATTTTCTCTGGGAATCCTTACATTTCAGCACCACTACACCACCAAAAGTAGCTTTGATTTCACATTCCACCATCAGTAATTAAAATCAAACTGAAACCAGTCTACAGGTACTGATTGCTCTCTGTATGAAAACTCACATCACCTGTTTTTTATGCACTCTTTCATATTTTTTTCTCATAGAGTGAACCTTTAGAAATCAGCTATCTTTCACACTGGTTAAACAAAATATTTAAGGCTTTTTAAACCTAAAAACGTGATCTAATTAAGTGAGGAAAGAAAATCTCATTGATCATGGTGCACTCACCCAAATTACCTTTGATCAGTGTCTTAAGCTACAGTGTAAACTCAAACGTGCTGCAGCTTTCTGCAAAGACTCCCTCTCCTTTCATTCATGGAACCCACTGGAGCGCAGCGGTAAGTCAGGCCTTAACGATTAATGACTAATCAGGACGAACGATTTATGACCTTTCCCTCAGTGCACTGAAAAACCAAACTGCATGTGAAGCAGTCAGATGGACCTTGTGCTCTTTGTAGTGTTTCGGTCCCTGCTGCTTTATGCCTTTAACCCACTGAAACACTCAGTACTTAACCTTCGATGTAATAGTCTGTAATTGCTCCTTTAGAGGTGATGCATTAACCCTGAAACAGAATCAGTGGTTTGAGATATTATCTTAATACACTCAACAAATCTTACATTCTTTGATTGGCATCATTGCAAGCATTCAGCCGTGAGGAACTCAGAGGTCAGAGGGTCAGAGCACGGTGATAATAGCTGCAACACTTAACCTGGCACCCTACAGCAGGCATACAGTAAATGATAGACAAGTGATGGAGACAAATACCTCTTAGCAAGCTTTCAAACATGTCAGTAGTTTCCTTTTTCCTCCCTTAAGTCCATTTCTGTTAAATTTTGATTTAATTACAGTTAAAGGGAATTCCCATTTGAACCTGACTGACACTACTACATGACCAATATTGGAAGCAACTATTGATGAGATAAAGTCATGTAAAATCATCTTCTCACTTTCTAAAAAGGGCTTTTTGTACAATATATGATGGTCTTCTTTCCTCCCTGTCAATAAAATGTAACAAAATGTCAGTAATTACACGACAAATATGCTAAATGTTAAAGATTCTGTATCAAAGGTCAGAGGTCAAGCCACTTCTTTTCCTCCTCCATCTCCCTCCCTCTTCCCTCAGAGTCTTCTTACCTGTGTTGGGGTGAGATTGTGGGTGCCTATGGGGGTCCCTCAGGTGCAGGTTTGAGGTTCTTCAGCGTACGTTTCCTTCCCTCAGTCTCAGCGTGGTTTTTCTGGCTACGTGGAGGCTGCAGGCTGCCGCTCTTATAGAGACCCACCCCTCCCCTTCAACCTCCCCCTCTCATTCTCTGTCTCTCTCCCTCTCTCTCTCTCTCTTTCAAAACTCTGTCTTTCATCAGGGTGGGGGGGGGTGGGGGGGGCAGTGGAGGACGGAGGAGAAAAAAGATGGGCGAAGAAGGGGCAGGGTGTGAGTTACGATAGGTAGCAAAGAAAAGGAGAGAAAGAAAGAAGTGAGGATAGAAAGGAAGAAAGATGGAAAAGGATGACTGAAAGAGAGGGGGAGATGGGATGATGGAGAAAATAAGATGGGTGAGAGATGGAAAAGACGAAAAATGAAAGATGAAGAGGGAAGAGAAGAAAGAGGAGTGGCATCTGTCAATTTACCTATTTATCTCTTTTTAATATTTAAATTTTTCACTTTTTCTGATTGAGTGACATCATGAAAACAACATTAATAAACTAAATACAGAAGAAAACATAAAATACAAATCGACTAGGTAACTTGCAGATATTTTAGAGACTTAAGTAATTGCAAAACTTAATTTGGTGTATAATTTTTGTGTAGGTCCCCTTACACATCACATTTTACATTGCATTTTAGCATTAACCAGATGTGAGACCCAGTCATTCGTTTGCAAGTGACAAGTCCAGTAGGTCTCAAGTCAAAGCCAAGTCCCAAGCACTAAACTCTGAGTTTCAAGTCATGAACAAGTCATAACGTAACAGTGAGTTTCAGCCCCATTGATTTACAAAGTTACTTAGCTCTTAAGTTAACATTAGCTGGCTAAGTATGTTAATATTGGTTTCGACTTACCATTCTTTTTGCAACTTCAAATGTCAAAAAAGTAATCTTTTTACCTTCATGTTTTGCATACTGCAATTAACTTTTTCTTGACTAAGTTGTAGGTTTTGTACATAAACAAAATTATCTTTGGTATATTTTTTTCCAATGGGAGCTCAGGAAGGTACCGTTATTTCTCACTTTAAATTATTTTTCAGTTTTGGGCGTAGGGGAAAGTATCAAATATTTTTAAGATCCAAGTTGAGTTGCAAGTCTTTTTTTTTTTTTTTTGGTTTTGTCAAGACGAATCTAAACTCATCAAAATTTGTGACTCAAGTCCGACTCAAGTCCAAAGTGTTGTGACTCAAGCCCTCTAGTATGTACTCCGCCCACTGTGATAATCTTTCATTTTCACTCCATCAATATGTTTAAACCTTCATATTTTCCACAGTCAAGTTCTTACTTTTTTACATTCTGAGGCCAGAAACTTAAAGCTTAACTCAGATTGCCTAAAAGACCACTAAGTCTCATTTTTCATTTAGCTGTGCCTTTAAACTGATTATTTCTGCTAATTATTCATACTGCATATCTCTCTCTCTCTATACATACATATATATATATATATATATATATATATATATATATATATATATATATATATATATATATACACATATAATGTTACCTCAATTTAAAAAAAAGAGAAGAAAAAGACAGAAAATGTCATATTTATGTGCAGCGTTCTTTTGAGTAGGGGTTGGAGGACATCTGGCTGTCACTCCTCCCCCATGTTGTGGGAGTGACAGTCAGATGTCCTCCAACCTCTCTTCAGGCAGTGGCAGGACTGTATTACTGTCATTCTTCTCACAAACAAAAATCAGCGCTGAAACAAAAGAATCACGATGAGCGTGAGTTCCAGAGTTTTTTTTTATTGTGCTTCTGTCCGGTCTCCATTGTCAGGAGGATGTGTTGTGTTTCTCTCTGATTAGGGTTACTTTACTTTAGCCATGCATTTGATGAAGGATGATGCTCAAAATGAAACATACAAATTACTGTAACAACACAAAAATTCTGAGGAACTAGGACACACAACATGTCCTGAAAGCAGGGACATTTGTACATGTGTTGTTGTAATATGATGAATCAATTCGTTGTCTGTAGATTTCAATTTCATTTCATTCTTATCTTATATGCGCTGCATACGTTATACTGATCATGAAAATAAAGCTTACGTATCTATAGATGTTCAAAAACACTGACATTAAAGATAAATGATACAGCCAATAAACACAGACAAATGTTCACTTACCAGCAAACTACACATTTTGAACAGAGCAGGACTCCAAACAGCCACACACACTTTCACTGATCAGCATTTGGAGGATAAATTCAAACCTGCTATTAAAAGAATGTACCACACAACGAATAACAGCCAGATAATCAAGAAATTCCTTTAACTTTTTCAATAAAGCATTTAAATCCAATGAGACATGCAGAAATATTGGTTGTGAATTTGGTATTGTGATGACAATTTAACAGTCAAGTGTAAATAGAAATCTTAATTGAAATCTTAATCTCATTGAACTCATGATTAATTCTTATTACCTGGTGAATGTGCAAGTTGCATGTGTGTACTCAGCAAATATGTTCCTTTTTTTGTGAATTTTTCTTATAATTGTGCACGATTTGCTTTCACTGCTGTTTTTTTTTTTTTTACTAATGTGAAAATCACTTAAGTACTTAAAGTTACTATGTGGAATTTTTGTGGAAAGATCTTGTTTTTAAGGACACCAGTGACCATTAAGTGAATCACAGTCAACATCTTGTTGCTTGCACTTGCATGAGTGCTCTCTCTCCATCGGCACAAGAGAGCATACGAGGCATCCGCTAAGACAGTGACGTGAAATAAACAAGACTGAATTGACCGACATTGTGGTGACAGATGAGGCACGTAGAGTCGGGCTTCTGCTGTGGTGGGTGGGTGACATTAGCAAACTCCATTTCTAAAGCTTCCTCCACACTACCAGAGTTTTAAAATCTGGTTACACCACACACATGAGGAGAAACTTTACAGATTCTTTTTTCTCTGATGTCAAACACCAGCACACTACAAGATTTTGGATGGATACTGGAACAACTTGCTGCAGTAATGTTAATGCTTTCCAGTGTGAAATAACCGAAGCAGATGTTAAACGAGTGTGGATGAGAAAATATTTGGGTTGATGGTTGGTTTTGTTGGATGGATGATTTAGTTGTCTGGTCTTGTGGAGGAAACTGGAAGTGAATTTTTAATTGACAGTTTTAGCAACAATTGTATGCAAGCTAACGTAAGCCACAACAGAAATGTTTACCATTGCTTGGCAACACCTCTCTTTCATGTCGTAATCACTCAGATTTTAAGTCATAAATATTTCATGATTCAAAATCAGGGAGGATCCAATTCAGCCGGTGACATGAAGATTAAATAAAGTTCACCCAAAATTGAAATTTCACTCAATATCTACTCACCCCTGTGTTGATGTGAGGATGGGTGAAGATCTCCAGTTCACAAAACACTCCCAGAGCTTTAGTGGAAAACAGCGCTGCAGCCAAATCCAGTACAATTGAAGTGAATGGTCACCAGTTTTAAAATGTAAAAAAAGAACACAAAAAAACACAAAATGTCTCCATACCACTTCTGTGGTGTAATCCAAGTGTCCCAAGTTGACCCAAAAAGACGCCATTTACATTTATTACATACATTTTGCCTGTCTTTACATGCTACCTGGAAGCGACTCAGACAACAGAGAGAGATCTGCTCAGAAATAATGACTTGTTATGCGTACAGTTGACTTTGCAAACTTTCAACAAAGAAGAAAATCTCAGAGGACTTCGATATAGAAGAGGAACATAATTTCTTTGCTGCAGTGTCGAGACATTATACTGTAGTACTATAGTACTATAGGAATCTATGAGCTGATCATAGGAAAGTGTGACTGCCATCTGCCACAGTTTTATAATCAGCAGTATACAGTACATCAGGCTGTTCAACTTGACATGTATGTTTCTGTTCTGTCCTGGGCAACAAGGTCAAGTTTTTTTTTTAGGAAAAATAATAAAAAAAGTGACTTTGTAGGTGTTGGGTCAACATGAGTCTCCAGGACTGTCTCTCCAAAGGCTTTAGAACTACTGGAGGTATAAAAACCATTCCTCCACAAATGATTTCCTCATTTACCATTCTTTTGATGTTGGAGTACAACATCTAACATGTTGCTCACAATTTGACCACCAATCTTTTCCTATGTCTTCTGATTCTATAGCATATATATTGTATTTTTGAACAATGTCTGTGACAAGGGCAGAATGAATTATTCAGGGTTGGGGACAGTCAATTTTAGAGAGGTTGAGGCACCCTCAAATAGGTTTTGTCAAGTGGTCATTCCGCATGAGGATTCATGTCAACCTGGTGGGTTAGTTTACTATTTCTGGAGTATTTCCTGTCTCAGGTTGTGTGCATCATGTTTGGTTTCCTCAAGTCAATAGAGGTTTTACGAGATGGGATCTGAAAACTGCAGGAGGATCTGCCTCTTCCATCTATGTACACACACACACACACACTCTCTCTCTCTCACCAACAAACAGGGTCTCCTTTTCTGATGGACAGGCTAAGAGACATTTCTTGTTGTGACCTTTTGACTAATATGCATATTCAATTAGATGAGAAGATTATTACCACTCTGATGCCTGTCCATTTAATATGACCCTGGAGCCAGAAGATAGGGCCAGAAGTTAGCTTAGCTTAGCACAAAGACCGGAAACAAGGGAAAACAGTTAGCCTGGCTCTGTCTAGACATACCAAATCCCCATAAGCGCCTCTCAATCTTACTAATTAAAATGATATTTTCTTTGTTAATCCTTACAAAAAACAAAGTCTAAAAAACATAAAATGAAATCTTTGTCACGCAACCAGCAATTCGTAAAGTGGAATAAAAAATGCCTTTTAAATGAACAATATATCAGCTCTGCCACTGGGAGTCTCTCTCACATTAAAATAATAATAATTAAAAAAAAGACGTATTTTAATGATGTCATGAGGAGACGAGGGAGTTCATCTCCACTGTTAAACAACCACCATAGCTGATGAAAACCTCTGCATATAAATCAAAAATCTAACATGACTTGGGCAGAAATAATGTCCATGGAAAGGGTACCATTCAAGTTTGATACTCGCAGTGGTAGAAAAAGTACTGAAAATCTGTACGAGTACAAGTACTGTTACATTGCTAAAATATTACTCAATTACAAGTAAAAATACTGGTGCTAGAAATGTACTTAAGTAAAAGCACAAAGCATTAATTGTAAAAACTACTCATTTTGTTTGAATATTTGCATGAATTGCATGGCAGATGGGCCCTGGCTTTAAAATGTTTATATTCCTGCAAAAGAAAAGATGATAGCTGTTTACTTATATTTGTGCCATTAGCGACCCAGGCGTTTTTTGCCATTTTCAGCATGTAGGTTGCTAGTTCAGAGGTTGTTAGATAACAGATCCAGGAAACCAATGGCAGGCTCAGGTGAGTTAGACTGGGTTAAAGTTAGCTGTTGCCCCTGCCACCAGTCTATGTATATGTCTATCTATATTTAGCAAACAGATATGAGAGTAGTATCAATATTGTCACCTCCCTCTTGGCAAGAAAGCGAACATATGTTTCCAAAATGTTGAATGGTTACTTCGTATTATTTGCTTTTATTATAGAGGGTCACTACTGAAGTCACAGATCTGTGAATTGTTGTCAAAATGTTCCCTTGCTGCCTCCAGACCAACAAACTGTTCAGATGGACCGCTTGTTGCTGCAGCAGCAAAGACAGCCGGCTGGAGGTCAATAGACCATTACTGTGTTTGTCTCTTCTAGTCAGTGGTTCATTAGTAGATACCCATCAGAGATGAGACAGCAGTGCGGTCAAGTAATCCAAAAGACTGTCCCGTAATCAAGACGTCACAGGTTCAGTGCCCACATATCTAACATTGCGTGTCATATCACGATACACCTCAGAGCACTAAACAAACATTAGTAGGATGTCAGAAGCATTAAAACTTAAAATTTTCTTACCATTCACAGGTGACAGGAAATGAAGTTGTCCATGCAGGGCAGCTATATGAAGTGTGATCACCTAAAGTTCATTGTGGTTTAAGGGCATGACAGTTTTTGGAGTAATCACAGTGACGTGAATGATAATCATAATGTGGTACTGTTATTTTACAATCCAACAATATATTACTGTAAATTGGATTAGAGTTGATGATCGGACAACTGTGGGTTTTATGGTATTTTACGCTACATGCCAACATGTTACTGTTTATTTACAAAAGGTGTAAAGTCTTCTACTTTTGCATTTATTTCTGAAAATCCACACAAATAAAAAAAAGTGGAAAAAAGTAGAGATTTTGAATTTCAACAAAATACAGTTATAATGTATCAAAAGTCCTCAATCATTTGTACAGCTGTCTTTGTAAGACTAATATTTGGAACATTTGACACTCACACTGTAGCACTGGCAATTTGCTGGCTTAAGAGTCTAAGAATAAAGTACCTTCTTCATAGAAATGTTTAAAGACTGGACAGTTGATCATGTTAAATCAAATTTATAATGCTCTATAATAACACCTTAATTTTGCTGTTAGCTAGCTAATATTACTAGAGCTAATTGAGTTCAAGTTACAGAGATTGTTTCACCAAAGTATGAGAAGTGTGATCAATAAAACCTGGCATAACAGAAACATTACCCTACAATCATCAGTACAATGCTGATGGATAGTGACTTGTAAAGGCATGATAGCATGTTCAGACTGCATGACAGAAAATACTGCATTATGCTGATAAATTACAGTTATCTACCAATATGGTTAACCAACTGTGTTCACTGTTAATTCACATATAAAGGATGAATGTTTTACAGTTATTATGAAATACTGTAAGATACTGTTGGAAATCCAGCGTAGATTTACAGCAATTTGTTACAGTGCACATTTTCTCTAGCTGTTGGGCTGTGGTGGTGGTTTGGTTGACAAAAAAGGACCAAAAAGAGAGAAAGAAATAATTCAATAAATCAACTTGACTCAAGTCAGCTCAGATTAAATAATATGGAAACAACTCACATGTAAATCATATTAACAGGGAGCAGATAGGGCATAATAATGAGAGCAGAGACAGAGTCATCAGATGCATATCTCCCTCACTTCAAAGTTAAACTCTCCTCCATCTTCAGAGACCAAACTAAATGGAGGAAACAACAGTAATGACGGTCTGCAGCACTGATTTATTTGTCTCGCCTCATCGAGTGCCCACCCCTGATTACACATTCTGGTGTTTTGGCAATCTGAAAAGAGACGCAAAATGCTAAATGAGCAATTAGGTTATATTGTGGAGTTGAGTGAATCTAGCAAATCGCTAATTGAGTCAAACAACAAAACACGGAAATGCTGAGCTTCTACAAATAGGACCATCTGAAAGCAGCGCGACACGATGAAGAGATTTAAAGAGATGGAGAGTGTGTGTGCGTAACATACCATGAGTAACTGAGACAAGGACAGGGAGACAATGAGAGACATCGCTTTGTCTGATCGCAGTGTCTGGTCCATGAAGCAGATTTTCCTCCACCAAATGAATCAATGTCATTAATTAAATACTCATTAAGACTTTTCCGCTGGGAAATGGCTGATAGCTAAACAGTAAATTAGACAGAACCACAACAGGTGCTAAATTTAGCCTGCTTCAGAACAACCACAAGAAAGATAATATTATTTAAAACACCAATTTGATTTACATTTGAGCTCAGATATTATGTCCTGTTGTTCTTTGTTGCTGCCTAAATTAGCTACAAAATTACGTTCTTTGTTCTTTGTTCTCCTTTACGATAACTGACATCTATGTAAACTTACCAAAATCTATCAGAATGTTCACTTTCCCAGCTTAGTACGTCTCATGTATGACCGAGCAGTTAGCACATCCACCAGCTGCTGTTTTTGGATTTATTTTTATTGCCATGAAATCATCATGATCCATCAAGCCAGTGGGGGGTCTTCAGGGCCTTGCTCTGAAGACCACCCCCCCCCCCCCAACTGGCCCAGTAGTGGCAGCCCAGTAGCAGTAACTAACCACTGGGCAGCCCAGTAGTGGTAACTAACCTTTTGGTCACCACGGCCTCCCTGGCCACATTCATGTTCAGTTATGCTGTTTGCTTTTTACTTCAGTCAACAGAATATTTCTGTAGACTTTTAGTCAGGATTATAATTTATTATACGTGTTTACTGCACATACATTACTTTTGTAAACGTATTTAGTTACTTTTGAAGTTGTAATTACAATTACAAGTAGAGTAGATGAGTAGTGGAGTAGACTGAGCTATGGGTGCAAATCCAGCAACTGCTGACTACACAGTACAGCCAAACCCTACACTAAAACACTCAGCAACCTTCTTTGTGGGCTACTATTTTCTTAAAATTCACTGACGGGTGAATTTTGTGTGTGCAAATATATGAGACTGAGAGAAAAAGAGAACTAGAGAGACAGAGTGCATGTCTTTCATAAAGGGTTACTTGTTTTGCTGCTATTCGAGCTGAATCTGGTTTACTGACAAGTTTTACTCTTTGTATGACTTTGGATTTTAATTCTGGCAGTATCCCATCACTTATCAGGCACATATGAACATGCGCATCCTGGTATCCTGCTTATTAATATTCGTACAAACAAAATCTCTTGTACGCATGACATTTCCTCCAGATGTGTATTTTTTGGGGTTTTTTTTTTTGTGAATCCACAACCGTAAAGTTCAAAATGTGCCTATGGCTATGGCTCCAAAAAGATTTCCCGTAGCACCACCAAGAAATTATCAGATGTTTGACATAAAAAATCCTGTCCTATTTCCATTATTTGGCTGCTGTTTCTCCCTTTCCCATTGTTCCCCTCAGACAAGACATATTCCCTTAAAGCTACTATAATATATATTGTCATATCATTTGTGGATTACATGACAACCGTTACCTGACCAACGCTCCCGTTTTTCCCAGGTTTCCCCCAGCCATCTCCCAGTGCCCTCCCATCTTGTTGTTTCTCCTGGGAATCTCTTGCATGGCCCTCAAACATTTTTTGTGAGTCTTTTGTCGGATGTCACCCAAGGTGCCAGATTGTCTATGAGAGACACACAATCCACACACTGCCTACAATTTCAACCCATGTGTCACACAACCTGGCTGCCCACAAGGGTGCATGTATACCTGCTCTCTGTGCAGACAGACAGGTCATCTGACCTCTAGTGCTAGTTATCCATCACATCTCAGGGGTCAGCAGCCTGTGGTTCTGGAGCTGCATGGGGCTCTTTTTCTCTCTCCAGTGGCTCCCTGTGGCTTCAACAAAAAACATATATTATAAATATATAGAAAGGAACAGCAGATATATTTTTAACATTTTAATTTTCATTTATCATTGTTGTAGGACTTAAGTTATTCTTACATTCTTGAACTGTTAAAATGTGTAGACTAATTAAAGCTGGGAGGCATTGGTCATGGAGATTTCTCCCTTCTCTCCAATATAATGGAACTAAAGGACCAAAAGATAAATGTCAACTACTTTAGAAACTTTTTTCACTGGATAGTAGTAAATAAGTTCCCAACAAAGCTGCACTCTGCAAAAGGACAACATAAATCATATGCTGAAGAAATAGTACAAATATATACTTAGCAGTGGTGGGCCGTCACGGCCTGCAAGGCCTTCTCTGCTGGCCTAAAAAATATCTATAATATAATATATATCTAAATCACAGACTGATGTTAATCATATTTTGTCCATGAATACTTATTAAATAATTCCAAACGGTCTGTCCCCTTCCTTTCATAACTTTTACCCTGGTTACGCTGCTTCCAGATGTGTATTATCATATTAAAGCATTTAACCGATCACATTACAGTCATCATTTGTTGCCAGGGTCAGAGAAATCTGCCTGGAGGCCTTCACAATCAGTTCTGCGGGCCCTGTAGTATAAAATAAGTGTCGATCAAACTGTTGCTTCAACCAATCAGATTTTGAGTTGGCAACACCAAGGCCCTCTAGCAGGCGTACAGTAACGTCAGCGTATTCACACCGTTTGATTGGATAGTCAGAGAGTGTACTAGCCAGAGCTAGGAAACTGCATCTGTGGCGAACTGCACAAGCAAAAATATAGTTCTGTTGATTTAATAGCTATTTTGTCAACCCACGATGGCTGAAGGAGGAGAAGAAATGGATTTGGTTGCAGAATTATTGTCAAAGTCATTTTCAAGATGGACTTTTCAAGAAAAGCTGGACATCGTTAAGAAAGGTCGGGCAATTCTGAAGCTAGCAAGCCTGTTACAACCAGGAAAAGGATTGCTGGGAGTGCTTGTTATTTGCCACTGATCGACATGGTGTTTGGAGCCACACTGGGTTTGTAAATTTGACTTGCTTAACCAAGGCAGCAACGAGACACCAAAGCACTGCCGGACACTTGCAAGCAACCGTGCTTTCCAAAACTTTTGGGGAAACCAGTGTGGATTTACAGCTGAGCGAGCAAGTGCGCAGGGAAACGGCGCTCCACAACGAAAAAGGTGAAGAAAAATAGGGAAATCTTAAAAAGAATGTGTAATTTTTTGGGCAAGCAGGAACTTTAATTTCAGGGACACGATGAAAGCGCTGGATCCAAAAACAGAGGAAACTATGTGGAGCTTCTTTCTCTCATTGCTGAGAGCAACACGGATATACATTACCACCTGACATTTGTGTGTTTGGCGATGACCATCCCCGTGTCCACTGCCTCTGTCGAGCGGACATTTTCAGCCCTAAAGTGAATTAAAACTTATGCCAGAAACACGACAGGGCATTAGCATTAGCATTAGCTTTGATGGCGATAGAAAAGGACTTCTTGATGGAACTGAAACGCACGGATAATCTGTATGAACTCTTCTTGAGGAAAGAAAGGAGGATGGATTTTGTGTACAAATAATCAGGATTTTTGGTGAGTAAAATGATGCTATTTTCCTAAATAATATTGCAATTTTATGAGGTTATTATTGATGCTTTTTTATGTGTGTCGCAGCTGTAGCTGCAGTAGAAGGAGACTTGTGCACCCCGGGTTTGTTTCTTCAATAAAGGCATTTATTCTGGCTACACGAGTTATCTATCTGCGATGCAACGGCTCTTTATACTGCATTTCTGCATAATAAGATGGTTCTTATAGCCATTAAATAGTTATTGAGGGGTGGATTGATTCAGACGGACCACTACTGAAGGCCAAGGTGTGAAATTCACAGCCCGCCACTGATACTTAGATACTTATTTTGTTTAATTACACAATTTGGAACATTTTCCTTTCTGCATTTTACAAATTTACCTTTAATTTCTAGATCATATTTCACCACCTTTGTTAATTAAAGCTGTGTTTTATTGTCTTTCCTCTCTTTCATCCTCCTTTTCTCTTCCTCTGGTCCAGTCATGGGGAGGACGGCGGGAGGTTGCAGGTTTGTCGGAAAGAGATAACAGGTCTTATCATCTCCCTGCCAGACGCTGAGAGGCCTGATCCAATCGAGACCTGGTTAAAGGAATTCATCGACTTTTACACCCAAGCCTCAATATGAAGTAGGTTCGGGGGAAAACAAAGATGTTGATGGAGGGGTGGGGGGTCCTCCTTGTTAAATCGCATGTCATCTTGAAGGAGCATTGCAGTGATTTAAGGAGGAGATGTTTTTGGAAGAGGTAGGGCATTAAAAGAGTGAGCAAAGTTTTGAGACCATCCAAACACTAACATGAGTCATATGTTTTTGGATGCACGCATTAGATGAAAGACATTGCAGCAGTCATCCATATTAGACATGACTCAACTTCCTAAACCAAATAACGCATCAAACAAAGTACAATATGTGGCTGTTGTTTCTAAGTGCTCCAGGAAGTGTGTATTTCTTTCATTCTCAACAATCTTGAACTTTTCTTCTACGAGCCATGTGGTTGCTGACGCGGGGGTGTTGCTAGCCACCAGACCATGTGCGAAAACCTCTCTATGGACCAAATGTCACAGATGTGATTCATTCAGAAGGCGTCAGACCTTGTCATTTTCTTACCGACCAAGGTGCCAAAAAGGTTACTGTGACTGCCCCCTTCCTCTCCACTGCTGACTGCTGCCGTTCTTTTCCGTCTAATTGAACCGCTGTCTATGAAGGTTAATGGTCATCCTCTCGCTACGACCAGCGTCGCATCTGAGGATGATGCGAGAGTGTTTGTTGGCTGCAGACACTACAGTTTCTTTCAGTATCATTTATAGCTAACGACCATTATTATAAGGCAATATTCCCAGCAAAACTAAATACACTTGTCTTTGAGTTAATGTATCCAAATTTAGAGCTGCATTTTAGTTTCTCTATTTTAATCACAATCTCCATAAAAGTACAAGCATGAAAGCCGTTGTTGTTTACAGCATTTAAAATTTAACAATTACTACACAAAGCCTATCCAACAAAGCGAAACACCGTCCTCCAAACTCTTTAATAGGCCTGCTGTGCCTGTTTTTTTCTTCAGATTTTCTTTTCTTCACTCTTATTTCCATATACATTTGAAAAAATACATTCTTTTTGTAATTCTGCTGACCTGATGTATTTGATCAGTCAGTGACATCAGAAAGGCATCACTTGAAAGGAAGCTTTGCACCTCTCGGCCATGGCTTTGACCGTCGAGCGATGCTTACCATGACAACAGCTAGTTTTTGTTGCTCTTTTTGCCATCACCTTCTTCATTTAGCAGTAGATGCTGAGGCTAAAGCCAATTAGGTTTTAATCTCACCTCCACCACGAGGGCTGATTTATCAGCCTCTAAAAGCCACACCGCAATGGCCACATCAGCTAGAACTCATGAGCAAATGATTGAATAAATATATTTCTCCATCACTGTCTTGTGATGGCCTTACGCATCCAAGGGGTTTAATGATGACAGAAAGCTGGTATGGCGCCGTAAATTCAATGCAATCCCCATTATTCATAGCAGGGAGTCATCAGCTGGTCAATAGCGAGAGCGTCAATAATCTAGCCATCAGCAGATTGGTGTTGGAGAGAGGAGGAAAACATGATGAATAAAAGAAGAAGAGAGATCAGACAGAGAGAGGAAAGGAATTTAACACGCACCTCAATTTTGAGATAAACGGGACGCAATGACACATCTGGGATTTCTGCGTCATATGGATTGATGCGTTCCCTCCCCGGCCCACAGAGCTCCTTATCTGGATGGAGACTGATCAGCGATAGAGCTGAAGGTCTCTATTAATAGGCTGAGGTGGAGGTTTGGGGCGGCAGGTTAACCAGCAGCAAGGGCTCTCAGCCTAGAGGAGGCAACCACAACAGGAGTCAGGAGCTCGGGAACAGTAAGATAAGTTATCTCCTGAAGAAATATAAAATTGTTCATCGAAAATGATTTAGTCATGCAACATCAAAGGATAGCGATATAAAATGTGAAAAAGGGCAAACAACAAAAAAAATGTGAATTTAAATGTAACACAAATGATCAAACACTGACGGTAACCCGTGCACACAGAAGTTGTGTACATAACACTGTGAACTCAGAGCAAAAAGAAAAATCACAGTTCACAATGTCATGAATACGACATGAGGGCAGCGTTCATCTGGACTCGTCTCGCAAACACAGTAAACACGACCACATTTGAGCACACCATCACAAATTCATTCCTATAGGCTGTTCCACAGTGGCATAATGTTGTTCTAGGGAAACTTCCAGACAAACAAGCCTATGAAAAGAGTTCATTTCTAATTTTTTCAATTTCAAATGGCCTAAATTTTAAACTGGTTAAGCAACTGAGCATTTTCCATGAGTATTGTAATACATTTTGATCAAAATTTTAAACTAACTCTTTTCATTCCTTACCATTATCAACATTATTATATGTTGCTTTGAGGAAACACATCCTTGAGTGTACCCTAAAAATAATTTCTTGAAAATGTCTTTGAATTATGCTTATTTGGTCCATGTTATAGCAAAAACATTTATTTTATTTATTAATTTATTTCTCTTGGACAGTGCATTTTAATTAATATGACTGTAAATATGCCAGAATTAGCCAAAAGGCTAGTTTTAGTCTCTGGCAATCTAAAATCAATTACAAAGTTTGATTTTTTATTTTTTTTTTTACCAACTGGCATCATAATGCATACCATAGAGGGATAAACATCATAAATTAAAATTATTTTAATTAAAAACATGAACATACGTAAAAACCTATGTATGAGGTTAATGTTCATGAACATAATCCTGTGTAAGTAAATGTATATATACATTTTATATATAAATGTACTCTATATATGGATATTTTTTCTTCTTGGTACCATTCAGGGAAGACAGTTATAAGAAATTATTATACCAACAATAGTGTTTACCAAAAAAAATCAAGGAAATAAGCTTCAAATGTTAAAAGTTCATGATGATTATTAAGTGTTAAAACTTGTTTATTAACAAGAATTAGACAATATGTGGGTGGAAGAAGAATGAAAGATGAGACAATGTCATGAAGGATTCTTGAGGATATAAGTAAGGAAAAGATATGCCTCCAAATTTCTGATGGTTCCTGGAGATAATACATGGATGGTCAGTGTAGGGTAAGACGTGAAGTCATTATGTCAAAACAGAGGCTTTAAAAAGAAATCATCTTTTACCTCATTATTATGGAAACATTTCACTTGGGGCAAAAGAGGGTAAAAAGGAGGCCCCAGTTCATGTCTGGCCTCTGCCCCTCATTTCCTGTTGTCTCTTCAAAGAAAATTGTAAAGTTAAGAAATAAAATGAATGTGATAGAGTTTTAGATTACATACATGTGTGTAGCTGTCAGTCATGCTCTGATTAAACCAACTGACAAAAAAAAAGAAGTCTAAAATATGGAGGTATGAGGACATACACTCTGTTGATATAGAGCAGTGTTTCTCGAACTTCTTGGCTTCTGAACCCTTTAAGGAATAGTTTAACATTTCAGGAAATAGGGCTGGGTGATATTGACAAAATCAAAGATCATGGTATACCTCAATATTGATATTTTATAGATATTGCAATCATTTTCCAGAGATCACCATTGGTATAAAATATTAACACAATGAGATTTTTTATAAAATAACCATCATATACACCATGACAGATCTGTTTCCTGAAGCAGGTTTCTATACATCTTAACAGACACACCCTTCAGTGCAACATGTACATGTGTATTAGATCTAAATGTATGTATGCACATGTTAATATACCTACATAAATAGTGTATGTATGCATGAATATGCGTATACATTAATATGTGTATGTATGTATGTGTGTATATATATATATACATGTGTGTGTATGTGTATATATATATATATATATATATATACGTGTGCCACTACTATATAAGTGTTGGTAAATTGAGATTAACTTTTATTCCACGGCAGGAATATATGCAACCAACTTTCTTAACAACAATTTTTAATTCAAAAAATTTTTGTTCTTTTTATTGAACCACTATAGATAAAATAATATTTCCCATTCAATTAAATCAATTCAAACAGAACAGTCTGGTAAGTTAAAAAAAAAAAAATTTATTTACTATAATGCGGCCTTTAAAACCAGGCAAAGATAATACTTTTAAAGGGACACTTCACCCCAAAATCATAAATATATATTTCCCCCCTGGTCTGTAGTGCTATTTATCCATCTATATTTTTTTGGGGAGTGAGCTGCAGAGTTTTGGGGATATTTGCCGTAGACTTGTCTGCCATTCTGTTCGGTGTTGCCAGATTGGTTTGATGTTTTCCAGCCCAATAATTGCCCAAAAATATTTTTTTTAAAAAGGGCCAATAAAATCTTGAATTAAAAATGAAAAATAAATACTATATTAACAATAGCGATAGCATTGTGGTTCATTAAAAAAATGTCAATATGTCAACATAATAATAAAAATATAATATCTAAGAATAATTTAAGTGTCCACAAGTGGGCTAGAATGAAGATGAGATGTTACACTGCAAATAAAATAAAGAAAAATAAAGGGACAGCTCAAATAACAAATGGTTACAGGTTTTATCTAACTGCACTTCTTTTGTGGACATTCATGATTGTATGTTGTTGCAACCTCTTGTATGCATGCCTTCATGATTTTATGCTAGAGGTATTATGTCTTCAGGACATCCCATTCACATGACATGCATACATGAATGCAATATCTCAAGAACACCTTCAGTGAATTTCTTCAAACTTGACACAAATGTTCACATGGACTAAAAGATAAACTAATTACATTTTGGCCGTCAAAGGCTAAAGGTCAGGTTCACTGTGACCTCATGTCCATTCCATTCCTGTGAAGGCGATATGTCAAAGAATGTAGTGAGGGAATTTCGTCAAACTTGGTTCAAGTGTCCACTTGTACTTTTGTAAAATCTTGTCTCGGCTCACGACAATGTCTGTGCAGGTCATGTTAATGCTGGTGGAATTTTGCAAATCTCTGCTGGTTGCATCTGGCAGTTGTGGTGGCATTGCAGTAGGTGCTTCACCATCTGTCGCCTGGCAGGGATCTGCACTCTAATGAGTGCACTCTTCTATTTTTTCATGTAATGTTGACCAAATTTCATTTTCTTTGTGTCTCATTAACATTTTAACCCCTTGTCATATCATAATGTCTTGATCCAGTCCTGATGTTGTCAATGTGAGGGTCAGTGGCATCCTCTGTGGGTTTGCAGTAGGTGAGGATAGTTGAAAAGAAAGAGTACATTTAAGAAACAGGGGGAGTCGGGAGCAGAACAGGTGAGTCTGTGATACAAAGGGGCACTAATAGAGGTCAAAACCATTTGCTAAAAAATCTGGATGTGGACAGCGGACTGAAGCATCAGGGACTGAGATATGCCCGACCTAATGGTTTGTGGGGTTTTTTTCCGCCTGAGAGTCAGTCCAAACCAAGATGAGAAAAGAGACTCAAGGACAGCTGGATCAGCAAAACTGCAAGAATATTTAATACACTACTTCTAAAACAGTAAATGGTTCATTGTCACACACCCCTGCATAGACTTAAACACACACATACACACACACACACACACACACTCACTAGTCTATTTTCATTCCTCTGGGCTTTATCTGAAAGAGGAAGTGATTGGTGTTCAGCAGAGCAGAGAACAGAAACACTCTGTTATCTACCAGTGTTCCCTGGACGCCTCACTTCTGCCGCCATGCCTCTGTCTGACACATACACGCACGCACGCACACAAAACACTCACTGACTTACAATCATGCACAGCTCGTACATGTACACGGATACAAGCACACACACACACACACACACACACACACACACACACACACACACAGTAGCAGCCAGAATTTGGTGAGTAGCACTGAGTACTTAATTTAAGGTTAAATCCTCTTGAAAGTCTGAAAACAGAACAGAGTTGGATTTGAGGACTGGAACAAAAATCGCTGTTGCACCAAGAGCTGACTGACTGGTATTGACACGACAGTCAAAATGGAGGACAAAGGAAAGGGGAAAAGTGTGAAAAGAAGAGTAAAGCAGTGAACTATTGAAGTTTTTGGGAATATTTTAATATTAAATTAATATTAGCCCTGCTAACTTAGCTCTCACAAAGGTTTAAAGACTAAGTAAAAAATACTGAATGTCTACCAGTGGCATTGAGGCCTGGATTGAAAATACGACTGAAAACGGTTACATTTTGTGGCAAAATCAACTCATTCCAATGGAACTGTTGCGATCTCAGTATCTTAAATTAGTCTGTTCAACTTAGATGATACAAGCAAATTTGCAGTAACCAATGGTAAGTCATCTGAATACATGAATGAATAAACTACATGGAGTTGTTGTCCCACTAGTGACCGAATTAGGCTAACAAGCTAACTGACCGAGCAAGCTTGTCACTCAAGGAGCTTTATTTTCCCTCTTAAATATTTTTTATTGGATGACATGGTGTGCAACCGTGAGCAAAATGCCAGGGGAAAGTCAGCAGAACAGTGCAGAGAAAGTAGTGATCTCTGGGAACTATGGTGGCATGTCCTAGTTGCAGATTTCCAAATTCCTACTGTAACGGCATTACCTGCCCTTCTGTGCCCCAGATTGGCTTGATATTCTTACCCTAAGCCTAGCAATCATCAGTGAACCTAACCAACAAAAAAGCAACAGGTATCTATGTGTATATAACTATATATATGCTTTCGTGATAGCAGGATTTGCAATTTGGCATCCTGGTCCAGCTGGGTAAGCTAGCAAATTAATAGTTAGCTCTTCAGCTATGACTGTTAACCAAAAAGTCCTGCAAGTAGTCACTATTTAATCAGATTTACTGTCATCAACACTTTGTGATGTGACTGCCTGTAACCTGCCAGTTTTAACATCATGTTCATCATTTTTCAGTCAGATGTAAGAAAAATATCAATGGGTTTGGAAGGTTGCCAAAGAGACCATTAGTGCTGAGGGTCAATAATCACACAAATAGAAATAACACAGGACAATGCATACTGTTAAGAAGAAAAGAATCTACTTTTAGAAAATTAACAGAACAAACTGACCAGACTGCATTGCAACAACACAGCCCATTATTCCAATGGAATTGCATTCATATTGATTGATATTGGCCAATTTTGCAATGCAAGACAATTCCAACTATGAGAGCCATTGCATGAAGCAGTGTGTTATGTGGCAATGTGGAAAGTCTCAGTCAGAAGTCAGAGTGGTGCATTGGAGTGTAGTGCATCTGACCTTCATGCCAGTGAGACATTTCACAGTCTGGCATATACAACCATTAACAATAGCTTTTATTTGCCATAACTAGTAATTTTTCTCAACCCTTAATTGCTATAGATGAAACAGTTTTTTAGTGAGGGTTTCCATTAAAACATGATTTCCCCAACTGTGTATTGGTCATACACAGGTATTTCAAAAATTATTAGGTAAACAATAACTTAAAAGCAGGCTGAAAAGTTAGGTTTCAGTCTAGTTGAAAGTTTCAAATCTGTTGCATCTCTAACCACACCCATCAGTGATGTCATAATGTGCTGACCAAACCCTAGAGCACACATCCACAAAACTGCAAGTAAAACCATTGAAGGTTGGCAAAAGCTGCAACCACTGTTAACTTGCTCTTTGATATTGATTAAATTCATTTAAGAAATTCTGAAGAAATGTAACAAGTTGGCTCCCTCTCTGGGACAGGATTTTGGTTTTGTCAACTATAAAAATGTTTTTGTGGTAGTCATCGTATTGACCACCCAGTACAGATAAGTGAACACAACACAATGAATTACAGGTTCAACATACATACTAAAGGAAACCGAATTAGCAATGTTGGCAAGTGGCACAGGAGAAACACAACATGAAGCGTGCTGAGCATGAAACAAATGTGAAATTACATTTTATCCTGGCCATGACAAGCCATATCTCTAGCTTCTAAGATCACTGTGTACCATCAAACTCTGGGTTTAAAATAACCCTGTCAGTTGTTGATGTGTGAGATGAGCCAAACAAACCCCTGCAGCTCCCTATTGAACACTGCAGACCCAGGAAGCAACAGGCTGATGAGTCGATGCAGGAATTGTCGATGCTGCTGCTGCTGCTGTTCTTCATCACTGTCTGCCTGTCTGTTGGAGGCTTAAAGATTTTGTATCTTACAAAAAAAACACTAATAAACTTACAAGTGTGCGTAATGTATGTGCACACAAAAATCCAAAAAAACACATTTTAACAGACATTTTAACAACTATTCTAATTTTGTCAGGGTATGTACGTCAGAGCCTGGGTCTTACGCAACTGTGACGTCAATTGGAGATAAACTCTACCACTGCAACAATTAAAACTTAAAGAAAGCCTCTTATTCAAGTAAACAGTGTGGTCACAAGAAAATGTATAAAATGTAAATGTGTGCTGCCCCTGGTAAGTAGTGTCTGTCCACAGTACACAAGACAGAAACCATGAGTGTCTCCCTGGCTGCACAGGGAAAACCCTTGGGCCCGCTTTTACCCACAAACCAGTTTGCTTTGTTGGTGGTCACCATTGCAGCTGCTGATTAGATTGGCCTGTCTAAGTAATGAGCTCATGGCCATAAAGCTGCTAAAGTCATTAACCTTATAGAGCCCGCTGTAATGGGCGGCCATATTCCGGCATGAACCTCAGCCGCCGAGGCCATAAAGAGCAATCTCCAGTGTCTCCTGACTGGGGCTCTGCTTTTAGCCCCATACCTCCACCCCTCCACCACCTCCCCCCTGCACACACCCAACACTAACTGCAGCCCTAACCCCTACTATGGCCAGTGCAGAGGCAATAGGCAATAAAAGACAATTATATTAAGCAACCATTTGAGATCCCATTAGGGTTTGGTCGGCTGGAGCTTAAGTTTTTGGGAGACGTGGGAGGTTTGATGCATTACTTCGCCTCTCATTATGGACAGGATGACATCACATTGTTCAAGTCGAGACCGTGTCCTCAGGTGGACTTGTCTGAGGTCATTTGAGTTCATATGTTTAAGGTCACTGAATGATGTTGCCCTCAGCTTGTGCTCATTTATGCACCCTTTTAGTATGAAAATAGATACATCCATGTCAAAACATCACCGCTGCCCACATACTTTGATGCATCCTTTAGGCTGGCAAATGTTATACTAAAGAAGAAGAGGAGTCAAAAGTTTCTGACAGCATAAACATGGTGGACCAATTTGGCAAGACAGATATTTTTTTTTCATTTGAATTGTGCATCGAATTATACATATAGTGAGCTGCCAACTCCGTCACAAACACGCCTAACTTCACTTCCCCACACCACAGACTGTATGTAGCGCTTGGCTGCTAGCTGTAACCACAGTAGTCATCCAATCACATATTGCATACAAATATTTTATTTTCCTAGATCTGGGTACAAAAAGGATTGAATGCAGGTATTGTTTGACTGTAGATGTTTGATACTTGGCACTGTGAATATTGAGTACCACTACCCAGCCATAGTCATTCTTTCACTTCTCGGCTGATAAAAGGACCAGAAGTTGTTAGATAAAACACTTCAGGTAAAATAACATCACAAAGAATAGCAATATTGTTGTTGATGACATATTGTGCGAGACAAGAGATGTAGTGAGACATCTGATGTACTGAGCAGTTTCACACAAAACTAAACAACGACAAACTGCATCTTCCCTGTCTGGTAAAATCTTTGAAATTGACAAACATCATATATGTGATTCATTGCATAACTCAAATGGGAACAAAAACTTATTTGCCTCTCACTATAGACTACCTTACATATTTTTTTCTGATGTAAGGGGCATACTGGAAAGGGAGGGACTTTGCTTTCCTTTTGAGAAAGAGGCACTGTAGTTGGCGGTGGTCTGTGCGGCCATTGAATACACTGAGACATGAACTTCATTGTGTCCTGTGGTCGTATCTCACTTGAACTACTGACTACAACTATGGACCGGCTGCATTTCATATCTGTAAGGCTTCAGAAAAAGTGCAGCAATATGTAAAGAGGGCTCTGTTCCATACTGTATCCAACGTTAGGATAAATTAACCATAAAACAGCCAAAACTGGTCTATGTCTGGCATAAGTTCTGAGATGAACAAGTCTGTCTGATTGACAATATTAGTTTCCCAAAAGTACTTTAAGTCTCACACAAGCTTGTTTTTCACCTTGATTGAGTAGGGAGAGACAGGGAGAGCGTCTAACCGGGGGGATAAAAAGTACAAACAGTTTTCAGAGGCAGACATCATCAAAAAAGCACCAAAATACTGTTTGTGTGTGTGTGTACAGTACACTACTGGAGGGTAGCATCAGTCAATTATGTCTCCATCCCATCTGGATTTCCCCCGGCCTTTTGGGAATTCAACCAAGCCGCACTCCAATCACCAGCTGGCTCCTGTAACCTGTTGTGACTGCTGGCTGCCTGCTGCAGACAGACCAGGAAACAAGAAAAACTAGTTAATGTCCACAGTATGTGGAACATTTAATATATCACATTATCACTACCTGCACATGGAGGGACACTGTGTAGTGCCCTCCTGATCCTCAGTAACAACTGTCAGAATGGTCTGGAGCAAGGCACCCAAGCCCCAATCGATGGAGAATAATGGGAAACAACAAAACTATCTGTGGAACATCAAACGCACAGTGTGTGAGCTCTGCCACTAGCGATCTCTCTCACCTTAAAACAATAACAAAAGACATAGATTGAGGATATCATGAAGTAGCGTGGAACAATGGAAGATGTTGTCTTCATGGTTAAACAACCACCATTGCCAGTGAAAATCTGTTTGACACAACATTCATCAACTTCCTTCCTCACTCACTGAGATATCTGACTTATCTTACATTTTCCTGAAAGTTATAGCAACTAGCAGCTCATAGGAATCTTATCGTTATCTTGAATAAACTATGAATTTCTCTGAGTTTGACTACTATTTGAAACATTTGGGTTAATGTAAGTACACAACTCAACAAAATACTAGGGCTGATACCTTGTGCTTGGTTGGTCGATTGGGTGGTTGATATATTTGTATTCGACCAAATTATTTTCAGTAGGACAGTCACCAGTGTTATTATCATAAGACAAAAAGCACTTCATACTCCATTACTGTCAGCAGGGAGGCCATATGTAGACCTGATGTGTTTTATTTTGAGTGAAAGGCAGTTTACTTAACATTTAATGGCACCAAACTAATTGCCAGCAAGTCAGAGAAGTGGCCCAAATCCCTACATCGGCTCCCAGCCTCAAAGAACAAAGGAGCTGAGTAGATAAAAAGTTTAGTTTAGTTTAACTCCCTGCTTCCTTAACAAGGAACCTGCCTGCAACATTTTCAAGTTCAATGATGGATAAATATCAGCTGTTCAGGGTAACCTGTTAAATTTGGAGCTAGCATTTTGTTAACGTGGCTACATGGGCTGGGACAATGTTGGACTAATGTTGTAATATTGAGGGACAGTCAAAAGAAACTGTGTTAACATTAAACCTCATTTGAAGCAACTACATAATAAGAGTAGTCGGCCAAATGCCTGTAACTGTTTTCTCATGTTGCGTTTTGTGGACGTTTATTCTGCAGAGCAAACTGCATCAGCTCTGAGCTTTGAATGTACAAAAGCTGGTGTGACTCTAGATGTTGGAATGTGTGTATTCCATATGTTTGTGTCTTATATAAATTTAATTGATAGATATGTCCGAAAGGTAATGTGTGAAAAAGACATTTTCAGGTAATGCTGTGTTAAAGTGATTAACGCCCATTTAGGGTGCAGCTAACACACACTCAGTATACCGTAGCTGAATTAATTAGTTAATTAATATAACAAAAGACATAGATTGAGGATAATTAATTAATTAGGTTTTCCCCTTCAACTGGTTGAAGTACAAATGTCTTGCTTTTTTAGACATTTTAATAGGGAAATGTTGCTGTCTAAAAAGTAATATACAATCAGCTTTTAATTAAATCAAAACTATGCATTTGCAAGAAGGATTATCAATAGCTCTACAACTGTGATATTACAAACACTTGACAACATATGTTGTGCATACAACTGTCAATCTATAAAATTACAGCAGTGACCAATCAGGTTGCTCAAAAGAAACTACCAGTTGCCGGGCCAGATACTGGGCTGTAGACCAGTCTAGATAATGCCGAGAATCCCCAATACCCATCTTTCAGCTAATCATCACCGACAAAGCAGATATACAAATACACACAAACACACACACACACATACACACATACCATGTCCTCCTTTGTTCCGATTAGTGGCCGGAACAATTACTGTAATCATGTCATCTCAACAAAGGAGCAGATAAGGAGTCAGACCTCCCCCTCCACCCCTCCACCCTTATCACTCACATCACCACTCCCACACAGACACAACAGGGAAAAGGGAATACAGAAGAGAGCTCAATTTCCAACAAATTTCTCCCATTACTTTGACATAGAGTTATTTTTTGATACACACTTTTAATGCAAAATAAAAGATGTCGGGTAAAAGCAGGCAGATAACTATTAATTATTTTTCAGAAATAATAGTAATACAGATTGACAAAGCTGATGTACCCCATAGGTATCCAGTATTTGCAAAGGTACTTTCAGTGTAATTTATAACTCCTTTCCTCTAAAAATTTCCAGTTCTTTTTACTCTTTTGTTTACCATAGTCTTGTTTTCTTCCACTGTACTATGCAGATATACTATGTAATCAAATGGTAAATTGCAGCCTTTATTTTAAAGTGTTAAAAATAACTACATCTGTTACGTCACAGTGTGGTGGAAAGTTGGCCAAAGTGGGCCAATTACAATCAGAGCAGAACGACAAAAGTGTTTTCTCCTTTACCCTATGGGAGATGAATGGGCACTGTAGAGACATGCTGAGTAAGTGTAAGATTGATGGTAAGAGGTGAGCTTGCATCCGTCCAAGGCTGGGTCCATCGTGTCTGACTAAACAACATTTAGCAGAAGCTCTCTGTGTGCAAGATGCTGTGGCCAAACAGAAACTCAAGGCAGAATGCAGCATCATTTTCTTTCTATTCAACATATTTGATGACTTTTATGAAGCGTTTTGTGTATGTTTCGTCAGTAATACAGATCATATTTCGGGTAGCTGAAAAAAGTCCCACTTTTTAAATCAAAGGCACTCATATATTACCTGAAATGATAATTAGGTTTTTTTAATCCACGCTAGCAGCATGGTAGCCTGGGAATCAGATGAATCTGCAGGCTCATGTTACATTTGCTTGGGCAGATACGTGCATACATTTGTGAATTAGTCTGGCGACGCAAGGCTAGCAGCACGGCTCTAGGGATGTGCATCAGTCTGTTAATTGATCAGTTCACCGCTTTGGTCTGGATTCAAATATCTATTTAAGTTCAAATAACTATTGGATGGATTGCCATGAAATTTTGCACAGACATACTGTGACTTTCTTTGTCACCATAATGGGGACATTTATGTTTCTTAGTGAAATATTTTGGCAGCTATTAAACCGACTGGCATGAAATTTAATTCAGATCAGATTCAGATTTGATTCAATCATGTCCCCTCAGAATGACGTCTAACAACTTCTCTGTCCATATAACAATTTTTTACCAACAGCCTTAGCAGTAGGTCATTTCGTGTTTAGTAATATAAACTATTAGTACTATTAACTATTATTATTTTTTGTAGTTTTATGGTTATTTCTGTCACTTACAATAAAATAGTATACGACATGTGTTCTACATTTTAGGACTGCAGCAACCACTAAAAAGACATGAAAGGTTAAGGTAAAACTGACACGGTAGCCCTTGGTGGGCTGTTGGATGTATTACACACTTTGATACTGGGCTGGAAACTGCCAGACAGCTTCCAAACAAACTCCCAGGTTAGTCAAACTCATTTTGAAGAGAAAACAAAGGTTTATGACAAAATAATAGATTTTCTTTGATGGTTCCTTTTTTGCCGACTTTTCCATTGTGCTCGAGTTCACGTTTTACCTCTAAAGTGCTAAATCTGTCTGTTTGGCTTGTTTATAACCAAAATGCGGTCATGTTGCTCCATCAGAATTGATTCAGTGATGTTGCTGAGTTTCCAAATCTCAGCATTTACTTTAGTGACTGAAATGTTTATCATAACCAATAATTCTAGGTAAGGAGGAAGCTCTTTTTTGTCCATATTTGCTTTTTCTGAGGGGAAATTTCAGTCTCACAGCAGCAAAAATATGTAAGAAATATGAACATGAATAATAAAATAAGGAATAGATAAAGAAATACAGTAGATTAATAGTAAGATTAATAGCCAACAATGAAAAACTAAAACAGTAACACTGAAGTTGTAATAAACTGCTAAACCAACTTGTCCTTTACAGAGTAATTCCAGACTTTTTTGGATACCCTTAATCACATAGATTCTTGTTATGTTTACCTTCAGCCTATATAGTCCATTTTTTTCCTACAAAAGACATATTATAAGTACAAACAAAAGTTGAATGAAATTTGAAACTATGCAAATTTGGATCAGCTGAATTTTCTAGCCCCTCTATAACTGTGATGAAATAGGTAAGACCCTGAGGTCTTTTACATACATTATGACATCACTCCCACGCTCCTCTGCTGTATTTTTAAAAGAGGTTTTGCAGAGTTTGAGGGTGTATAGTTTCCTTTTAACTGTACCTTGTTTGCCCCTCCTTGGTGCTTCTCCCCAATGACCTCTGACCTCTCATTTGACATGTTTATGCTGTATGTATCTGTGTGAAGGAGATAACAAGAGGCTAATTCCTCATCACCCTGAGTAGAAGATGCTGATTGAAACTGAATAATGTAAACAGCAGGAGTGTTCTTAATATTCTTCAAAGCCTCTGCCCTTTTGCATGGGAAAACCCCTCGGGAGTCTTAATCACTCTCAGCCCTCCAGGTTTCCTTCGGGTACGGGGTGCAAACATTTACTTTGAATTAACCAGCTTGAAAGAAAGTAAACAGGCCTGTGGGGCATAACTTGATTTTTTTTTTTTTCATCCAGTCACATTGTGTCATGGTGACAGCTGTGACATCCTTCTTCTTTGCCCCCTCACTCCTTCTATTTCCAGTTCTCCTACGTACAAGAGGAGTGGTGTGTTTCAGTAATTGTTTGACATCCACTTATTCACTTATCATCAGTGGTTACGTAGCAGTATACGTCACGCGAGTTGGCCACGTGCAGGTTGAAAATGAAATAAGTTTGCCCTTGGGCGTGTATCATTGTTCACTCACTCCCTCAGCCAGTCTCACTGATGTCCATTTGACTTTTCAGATCCTGAAACATCTGATGGCAACAGGGACTGCCATCAATTGTCCGCTAATCGCCCTCAGCAAGTTTCTCACTCTGCCAGCCACCTGATCCCACCTCCTGCCTGTTCACCTGTTCCACATCAGCCATTCTTTGCCCCATTTCGGGGGACATTTGCTAGTCTAGAACGGATAAATCATAATGAAGAGACAAACCTTGGGCTGCTCCAAATGCCGTTGCAAAAGCAGCCTTCTTTGGCCAGAATTTAGAGGATGCAACATTTTACCGCTTGCGGGCCAGAGCTTCCCAGACAGGAGTGTTTCCAGACTTTATTTGACAGGGGTGGCATGGACTTATGTTGGGGTGACATGCAGCGCACGCACACACACACACATGTGCACATTAATGTAGGACACCATTTCTCATCTACTGTAACTACTAACATTACAGTATCTCAGAGACGCTATTCCTGTGTTTAAAATGTGTATTTCAAGTGGCACTATAAAAATATAACATAAAGCTTCTATACTTTATTCTTTAAGTCCTCAAAAAGAAATTGTGCCCCTATTGTGAGACTATGAGACTCCTAAATTCGTCCTCCACACCATTTTTAAGCTACATTATTGTTTTCATCTGTTATTTTTTGGCTTTATTGCTGAAAAAGACTTCACCTATGATAGAAATACTCATAGGCAGTAGAATAAGGGTTTAGATTAAAGAGCAGCAGACCTTGAGACGATCACTGCCCACAGCGTTCTGACCACCCGGCCAGACCAGCCGGACCCAGAGCCACAGGAAGGGAGGGAAGAGAGCCAGGATATGAGCCATGCTAGCCCATCTTGAGCTTAAGGCTGCTCTCGACTAATGTCCGGTCAAGAAAATGAAACAGGGACTCAGGCTGGCCAAGCAACAGGAAATCAAGGACCGTTGTGCCCACATCTCACAGAGACCTGCTACACTACAACGTCCCAGATCGAGCTATTGCATTTGGCCGGTGGTGTTCCGAGCCAATCAGAGGGCAAGACTCCGGCAGGACAATTGGGAGGCGGACTCTGTGGTTTCATCAATGACATTTGATGCTCAAAGTCAAAGCTGATGAACACTGTTTCGCAGATGCCAAGTTATTAATGTTAAGATATTGATTATATTATCATCACTGTCTTGTTGCTGCTGTTTACTTCCCCAGATACAAAATGCACTACAGAATTATTTACTGAGTGTATATGTTTATATGTATGTACTGAAAATAAATAACTTGATTTTATTTTATTTCATTTCATTGTGCAACTGTCTGTTGTTTCATGATAAATAAATGACCTTGATAACTTGATGTTAGTCAGGGCTTTATAGAGAAATAGAAGTAACTTAGATGGATACAGCAGTAGAAGCACTACATATCAGACATCCATTATAAATCCTTTATAGCTTTAGAGGTAATTATCGGTGGAGTTTGTTACCTTACATATCCAGGTAAGCTGTTCCCCCTGTTTCCAGCCCCAGCTACATATTTAGCACACACAAGGGATATCAATCTGCTCACCTCACTCTCAGGAGGAAAGCGAATAGGCATGTTTGGTCTCTATATAATTCTGTGGCTTCCCAGCGGTGTTCCTTACGTTCCTTAAGCAATCAAATTTTGGTTGAACTACCAATGTTTTAGGCCAGTCTTTCAAATGATCCAGCCACTAAATGGAACATTCTGTATTTTATACATGTGAGCATAAAAACTCTCAGTTCACCGCTACCAGTTTGTCTGTGTTCATTGGTTATTTTGTTGTTCTATTAATTTTCCTGCCTGAAACTTCATTTTAGAGTAATGCTCTACTTACCTTGTCCCTTTGTGGGTTTGGCTGCCTAAGTTTTCTTCCCACTAGCTTCTGACTGCAATAGTTATGGAAGCAGAGAGGTGACTCCATGTAACTTTTTACACTGTTATTTGAAATATTTAACACAGTATTATTTATTAAATCCCAAATTTAGTTAGATTTTTTACTTGTCTGATCATTTTTATTACATTATGGCAGTTTATGAATTCCAGAAATGTCTTCAAATTACTTATTGTGTTCGACCAGCAATCTAAAACCCTAAACTATTCAATTTAAGATGACATGACATGAATGATGGAAAGCAGCATATTTGTGAAGTAGGAAATAGACGTGGGAAGTAAAATATGACAGTTAGAGTAGCCCCGTGGGGAAAGAGTGAATATTTTTTACATCGTTATATAACTGTTGATATTTTTTTAGCTATGATATTAATATTTATACCTAAATAATAATTACTATTGTAATTAAGCATAATTACTTTTGTATTCTTTAAACTTTTGTGTCCTGTGTTGGACAAACAGTTGGAGGAATAAGAGTGTTCTTGACCACCAGAAATTTCTTTTGAGAATCCCAGGAATTAATGGATAACAGAGATAAAAGTAAATCATGGATATGGACAAAAATAAGAGAAATTGTGTCCCTACATGGCCTCTTGCCTGGGGCCTAATATTCTGTATTAGTATTCTGACGTCTTGAATTCTATCTTGTGCGTCTCATGACTGCATTTCAGTCCAACACTCTGTTTATAATCATAACACACAGTTAGCACTACAGATCCTTCCTATCCATCTCAATTTACAATAATAACTTTCATTCGTAAGACTGGCTTTAAGACATATTTTCTAAATTGTGCCTGAGTGTTTCCACCATGCTGGATCACAATACTGTGTATTCTTGAAACCCTACTGGCCATTTCACTGTTTTACTTTTTTAGTCTAACTGCTTAAGAGCACAGTCTAAATGAGATTACATTTACATCTTAATGTGCTTTATCTCTTTATACTTGCTTATGCAAACCCTCTGACACAGAATACAGTGATGTTTTACAGTAAATAGTCTTAATGCTGTATATTATGTTTTCTAAACTTAGATCTTTTGATGGAATGCTATAGCTGTTCAGCTAGCAGCAGGCTTTAAATAGCACCAAACTACGGTCACACTGGGAGCCACTGAGTACAAAAAGTTGACAGATGAAAGTCCTTCAGACGTAAGCAATGACAGCAGACACTGGTGTGTGCGTAGATCCTCGTCAACAAAAAAAAAAGTGTGTATGTGTGTGTGTGTGGGGGGGGGGGGGGGGGGGGGTATCATCTCTGTCTACATTTTTCTCCCCCTGCCTACGATCACGACACTGTGACAAGAGTTATATGTTATATAGTTATATGATTATATGCTCCGTCCTTCATCATCATTACGGACAAACGGGAAAGAGATTGGTTTACAAGTTGAAGTGATGCCAGGGTAAATGTAAAATGTGTAAGTTACTACCTCAACTCTCTTATCAGGCAAACCACAACTAATATTAACAGTATGTAAAGGTTTTATGCAAACATATGTGGTTAACTACTCTGTGAGGAGTGTTTTGTCTATGTGGTATCCAGCACTTTACACTTCAGTGCTGCCACATCTTGCAGCAGAGTGCCCTCTAGTGGTCTCAAGTGCTCTTCAGATCCCAGCAACAGACAGTAAAATATATAGTTGTAATAGTTTTCACACGTTTTTTTTCAAAGGAGATGATCGGTTTAAACTGATGTTCCCCTGGATTTTACTCTGCGCCTAGAGGGCTCTCTAACTGCAATGAACAGTAGATGCAAGTCCCTCAATGTACACAATTAACTGTTAAACTCACTGTAAAAATCAATCTGTGGATACAGACACCTCCACGCACTGCTTTTATTTTGTTTTTCAGGAAAATGTAGCATATTATGGCTTTAATAATCAGGCAGACAAACAATGACCCACTTTCACTGAGACAAGAACATTTTCAGGGTTGTTTTCTTTGAAAAGGTGGTGAGTTAAGAGACCAATTCCTCTTTGTGGTTGGTGGAAGCTGGTTGAAAATTTTCCTCACTTGGGTAAAGTTCTATTTGGCATTCATGGATTGTCCGTTGTTTCTGACAGAAAAGTTGAAGATTCATACCTGTGATTTAAATTTGAGACATATGAAGAAACCAGTGTTATATGGTGTGGCTTTCATTCTGTGGAGGCATCATTTCTACCTGTAAAGTCATTATAATGAAAAACTTTCTCAAAATAATGACTCAGTATCTAACAAAATAACAAGTTATTGTCTCAAAATAATGAGAAACTAATTATTTATATATTAACTCATTTAATTTGAGAAAGAGTTACATTATTTTAAGATACTATGTCTTTATTTTAAGAATGCATCTCATTTTAATCATCTTTTCTCATCACATTGGTGGAACCTTTGATTGCATATGTGTATGTGTGTTTGTAACCATTCTAATAAAGTGCTTATTTAATTATTTTGCTTTCTTTTTTCTTTTCCAATTCTTTTTTCTTGGTTTTTCACTTCGCCTCCATACTGCTCATATCATTGAATTAGTTTTCGCTGAGTATTGCTGTCTTCCTCTTTTTTAAATCATTATTGTCATTATCATTTTATCACTATAATTTATGTTTTTTGGTAATGTGCATTGTTGTTGTTGTTATTGGGTTGAATGGGTGGAATGTTGAGTGGGAAAAAGAAAATATATAAAAAAATAGAGCCCTGTAAATTTGGTATCATGTTTATTGTTTGCCTATGCTTTTCACAAATAAAAACTATTGGAGGGAAAAATTCCGTGTGTATTAACAATCCATTTAAAATCCTAATCTGCATTTTCCCCATTTTGTAAACCTCATACAACGACCCATAGCTCCATTCTGCACCTCCAGAGACATTCCCAGTTGGAGATCACGTGGAGCCGGTGAGCTCTCTCTCAACCTTTGACCCCCCACCCCATGTTTACACTCATGCCTTCAGCCTCTGTCACAAAACGAAACTGGGAGCACTTTCTCAAAGGATAATAAAATATCAGGCAAGACCTCGTATAATGTGATATGATTTATGACAATATTATTACACAAATAGTAGTAAGAATGTAAGAACTGCGTGTATAATAATATTGTCATGCAGTTCCGCCAGTGTTCAGCAGGTGTCAGAAAACCTCCACAATCCAAAGAAAATTTACATCAATCCTTTGTTTCATTGAAGGATGTGTCTCCGATTCGTGTTTTTCAAAATAATTGCTGCTCCCAAATGAAAACAATCACAGCTGTCCCTGTATTTTTGTTTCCTTTTTTTGTGGCGACAGAATTTTTATTAAACGTTTATTCATTAAATGTTTTATGAATGTTATTTGCTGCAGTTTCGGGATAGGTGCTGTAAGGTTACAGAAATTTGATAAACAGGCTACATAAGGGAGCTTATCAGTCATAAATTAACGAAAACCAAAAATGTTTTTATCTGTTTATCTGTAATAAACAAAGCAGGTGATGAATTGCTCAACATAATCAATCCTTGAGGGTCTTCATGTGTTATGTTGTGCAAATTATAATATTTAACCAATTTTAATACAAATGTGTATGAATTTATCCATCACCAAAGCACAGGATATAATGACAGATAGTAATAAAGTAATAATTGTTGCCATTAAATCATTGTGTTCTGATACTAACCATTAAACAATATTAAAACCTAAGTAGCTACTGTTTGTTTAACATCAAATGTTTGTAAGGTTCTAAACGTTTCTCAAGCATTCTAACAAAGGTGAACAAACTTTGGTATCTCCGGGACCAGCTGATTAATGAACATTATATAGTTTGCATACTGTAGTGTTTGACAACCAAATATGAATATTTTAAACAAGGCATTGCAATTGAGTCTTTTATTAACTGACTTGACAGCAGGGGGGAAAAGGGGGCAGATATTATATTTATTTTGAAAACCACCGTAGGAAGTGTAACCTCGTAACTTCACGGTGGACAGCGGAAGTGTCGCGTGACTGTCTGGGGTCTTGAACACATCTGGTAACAAAATACTTTTTTCTCGTATTTTATCCAAAAAGAAGGGTAGCATAAGTTGTTATTTGTTAAATATCTTCTCGGTAGCGTTTACATTTATAATAGACGTCATACTAACTTGCCTGAGCGGCACTTTCACTTGCTAGTTTGGCGTTAACGGTCCCCGGCTGGGCTGGTGTAATGAGGTCCCCCTGTAAAAACAGCAACCGCAGAGTGATGATTCAAGTTTTAGCTAACCACAAATGTGATGTTAACATGTCAAACTGATAATTCCACTAGGTTTAAACAAAAAAAATCGATGTAAACAGGTTATCTTGTAGAAAATTAATCTATAGTCAACGTTTGGGCCGCCAATTATTAAGTTAACGTAACATGGTTGAAGGGGTTAGGTGAGGCAATTGTGTGTGGTCAGAATTTTAGCTAACACTAACTAGCTGACTTAGCAGTAATTAAAATTATTGTAGCGTTTTTGACCCACATTCTCGGTTGTCGTTGATTTTAAAAAGAGACTTTGTCATGTAACTATGTTTCATGTATGAAGTTTTACAGCACAACGTTTTATTTAAACTTCAGAGTTTGACAGACGTGCGCTTTTAATTTGAAGGGTGATACTTGGGCGGAAGGGCGGATGCTGCTAGCTGCTTGTAGCTCGACACAGGGAGGACATAGTGGATTCCGTTGGGAAGCTGTAGATCATCGCCAGGCGGTTCTTTGGGGGATCTCTCTCGTTTGTACGCGTAGGTTAGCGGTGTCACCTCTGGGATGAATCCACCGAGGTATGTAGCTCGAAGATTGGGTGATGTCTCGGGATGTTATGCAGTCAGATGGCAGGAACCGGCCAAAAACTTGCTTCTTTCCTGCCGCTGCTGCCCTCCAGTTTGCCTGACAAATTAGCTGGCTAGCCCTTTTTTTGCCTTGCACATAGCATATGTTTGCTCAGTCACATCCACCAGCTGCTGTAATATTTTACTAAATTTACATGTTTCCTTTCTCTCACAGCCTCCACGCCCATGTGGATTTAAATTAGTCTGGAATATGAGCAGAAGAAGAAGATAAGCAGCAGCGGCGGCGGCTGGCTTCCTGCAGGATTTTGCCCAGGCTTTTTGTTTTTCCGTGGACATGCCTGGTCTATGGAGCAAAGCTGATCGAAGCTAGCTGGCCGACAGTCCGGCTAGCGCAACATTTCCAGGCTTTTGGATGCTAGTTTAGCTGAAGAGCTGATTTATTTTGGATCAGCGCTACCTCCCCTCCCTGAGTAAGGAGTCAGGATGGGGGAGCCCAGCCTGGACGACGCCAATGTCAAGGTGGCTGTTCGTGTACGGCCCATGAACAGGAGAGGTAAGGGGTCTTCAGTCTGTTCAGAATTGGACTGTTGGTGAAACATTAACTTTTAAATAAATGTCGCACAGGGGCATCGCATCTGTCTACATTTCGGGTTAACGTGGATGATTGAGGCTATATTATGCATAACCACAATCCAGATGAATTCACTAAAATCAAATAACATCTTTGGTCAGTCTCATTCTTGTATGATGTAGAGACTGCATCACGTTGACTTAACAAACTGCTTTTCACAGTAACACTATCCACTGGAGACTGACTTGACTGGAGCACTCCCTGTTTAATATCCTGGGAATGGGATGCCAGTCAGAAATCACCACCCATTAGTGAAATGAGCTCCTGCAGATTAAAGAAAGCTGTAGTCTGGCTAGTCTGGATGGCACATGTCTGTACAGAGCTGCCATAGGGCTTCCCTCATGGCTGCCTGCCATCCAGTTAAATTTAAAGCCGAGCCGCTGTGAGAGATCTACTGTTAGGAAGTCTAGACTCTTTGTCTCCTTTGCTGGCTGATACATATGCCAATAGCTTCTTGACTTCATCTGTCACTTGCTGCAACAGCGGAGTGAGTTGTTGCTCTTGTTGTTGAACAGTATAACTAGGGGTTTGTCTGACTTAATGAGGACAACAGCTGGGCTTAGAAGTCAGAAAAACCCTTCTCAGGGGCATCACTGCACTGTGTTACTTAGTAGCACTCGAAATGGAGTTGCACAGTAATGACGTGTTTTCTGGACATTGGCTTTTCTCTTACTTCTGTCATTATGCATTAATCTTCAGTTTAACAATCTTTACTGGGCTGCACTATGTCTACATATTGTTACATCCTCAACTCTAATTTTAGAAAAGGCCTGGCTAACAATGGCTCAGTGTTATACAAATTTGCGTGCAAATGCTTCGGCAATTATATTGCAAATTTTCAGTGCAGCATGCAGGGAGGCGCAGATGACATTTCCTGGTCAATTGCCAAGTTGTGTTTTTGCCGTGGGAGACCATGTGTCCCATGAAAGGGGGAGGAGGAGGAGGAGAGCTGCTGAAGCAGAGTGCTTGACCGACAAGTGGCAGAATGAATCACGTGTATGTATCCCCCCCCCCCACCCCCCTACTGGAGAAGTCGGTCATAAGACTAAGGCGGTGCATAGCCATGCTGTTCCCATAGGCAGGGATTTACCACCAACTAATGTACAGAAACCCAGCAGTCAGTGATGGTGAAGGTTAGACTTTTGTTTTGGACACATGAGAATCTCATGTGTTTCTGTTTTGGCAAACAACTATGAGTCAGTTGATGTTGGGTAATTTAACTATCAAGTTGTGGTTATGCACTGTAGATGAGACAGAGATGGAGAGGCTACAGATTAGCTCTTGACAGAATTTTGCTTCAGATCAGGAACATTTGGATTTATATAGGCAGAGATTTAGTCTAAATTGAGTTCTCTGGCCACATCCTATTAATTTCTAATTGAAGACTTCTGTGTTCTTCATGCTGTCATTGGGAGTTCTGCATGACTCACGAGGAAACATTTAGTCATTTGAGTTTCTCTCCAATTAACCTGACAGGTACAGTTGATGGCAAACTGTCTGCAAGATTGACTTGTCTCAAACACCACCTTCTTTTTGTGGTTTCCTGATATTTCAGTGTGAATTAAAAAGACAGGTGGGAAAGATTTGGTGGCGTCTATTGGCAAGTGGGGCTGCCCCAGACTGAAGTTTTTCCCATTTGGCTAGCAGTCATTGGTTCAAGGCATTAGTGGACTAGTTATTGCATGTTTATGATATTGATGTAATTATTAAAGCATCTATTTTTGCCACCAGTTTAAAGCTAAAGGAGAAAGCGATAATGATTCTGAATGTGTTGGAAAAACCAGCAAGAAAACTGAGCACACAGTATAACCACAAACAAGTCTTGTTGTTCAAAACACAGGGATAAAAAACTTCTAACCTCACAAAAACAAATACTTATGGACTTATCCACACAATGGATGATGTAATTAACTTGCTGCGAACACACTTCTCAACCACTTCATTGCTTCTGTCCCCGTCTGAACCCGGCGTGTCTTCATCGTCCTCTGAATAAGTGTCCTGGTTGGAGACGTTGTAAATCATCTCTGCACTGTATTCCCCGTCGTCAAACTGGCCTCCGTTGGTCTTGGAGGCTGCAGCAACAGCACAGTTAGAAGTAGTGCACCCGTGACTTAAGTGTTGCAAGAGAAAAGGTCCATGTTGCAACAATCTCAGGTCTAACAGCAAGGTACAGCTCCCGAATTGAGTTGGAGGAGGGTTTTTTTCTGTCACTAAGGGATAAATGGAAAAATGGTCACTAACACTTTTATCACCAGCTGCTTAGTTTTAATCAGCCATTATGGGGCATCCCTAGTGGTGAGCTCACAGATTGGAAACACTTCAACTTACCCTCCACTTCAGGGATATAGGAGAACCTGTGGTGGCAGTGAAACCTGAAAGGCAGTATCTAGAGTTGGTGTTTGGTTTGCATGTTCTGGGCTACTGCAGAAACATGGTGGTGCAACAAGGGGGCCTCCACCGAAGAAGACCCAAGCCCTCGGTAGATATAAATGTCTTGTGCAACGAGGCACAATATATCTGTGGCAACAAAAGCATAAGTATTCTTATTTTCTGGTAATTATACATTAATGAAAACAGAAGTATGAATATTAGATTCCACATCTACCATATTCTACCAATAAATCCAATCTGGCATTCTGGCCCTTTAACACAAAATTTACTATTAACACTATTGTTTCTTGTAAATTAAATATATTTGAAGTACCAAAAAGCCACTTTCAAAAGTCCACCAAGGATTCCCTTTATTTTTTGAGGTTTTCTCAGCCAATTTCTTAAGAGAGGTAGCCTGTAGTAGCTGTATATATAGTTTCACTGTTGCACAATTTCAAACATGCAACACATATTCTGTCAACATTGTAAACAAATGTCTGCATCTGTCTTCCATTGCTCAGCGAGAAAAGGCAATCACAATTTTGTTTGAAGGGAACTAGCAGGCAAATTGATGGCTTACTTCAGGCAGTTGGAATGGGTTTGGAACCAGCAGTGCCACGTTTCCAGTAATGCCTTTCTGATCCCTGTCTGAATGGAGCTTCTGTCCATATCTACCAGAGTTAATGTAACACTTTTACAATTTCAAATATCCTCGAAAAAACCAGACACAGAATCGCATCACTTCAGTAGTGGTGACAATCAAAAATCGAATCTTCAACCAGCCCTTAGAAGAATTGCTGCTCTGTGCTCTTTTCCAACTCCATATTATTTTTATTCAGGCATCCACACATTCACACCTTTGAGCTGCTCACTTCAGACACAGCTCTTGCTCTGTCTCTTGGTGTCAGACAGTTGCTTCAGGACATAGTAGCAGCAGCAGTTAAGGGAGGGCAAAGGATTTCACATTCACTTTCCTCACTCACCGGTCCCCAGTCTGTGCAGTGATTCAGACCTGAGACACTGAAATATCAAGTGGACTTCTTTAACCTCGAGGCCACTGTCCCTGCGTATCCCAGGTTGAGGAGGAGAGGTGGTGTAGCTGCCTAGCCGGACAAAGGCAGGAAGGGAGTGAGTCTGAATGAATATTTGCTAACATTGCGTAATGCTCCATGTTCCCATGGCTGTGGCCTTCGAAGAACAGAGCAACGGCAGGCGTAGCAACAGGGATGTTGTGCCAAACCTCAGCACCGGTAGCCCAGGGAAGGACCGGAGAGAAGGCCAGTGGAAAGTGGGAACTGGTTATGGAGCAAGGAGAGGCAGATAACAATGGGTACATTTATCCTCCCGAACCACACCGCATCACACTTTCCCCTTTGCTAATCAGGAAGTCCAGCTGCAGCACTAGTGCCACATGGGTAATGTAGGCAGCAACAGCAGAAGAGAAGGCAGAACAAAAAGTTTTCCCAGTCAACCTTTCTATGTCTGTCACTTCCCCTGTTTAACTTTATCTTTTTTGCTTTCACTGTCTTTTTGTCACTCAGTCTGTGTTGCTTCACCCTGCTTTTTTTGCTTTGTGGTGTCCGTGACAGCAGAAGAATTGGAGGGTGATTCAGGTCCTCTGACCTTTGACACCAAGTTTCCATGGCTCTACCCCTGTGTTCCTGCCAGGAGCAGCAGTGTTGAGACTCTCAGAACAGACAATTTAGTCTCAAATCCCTTATGTGCATGGTTTACACAGACACAGCTAGGTTCTTCTCAGATGTAGAGGTGCTCCGGTTGAGATTCCCTTTTGTATCTCAGTGAGATTTTGACTGTGGCTAAGCAGTGTACCCGAGCATTTGCTTTTGAAAAAAGGTACTCATGAAATGACCTTTATTCAACCTGCCATTACAGACAAATAGAATTGTTATTTGCATGTGTTTGTTAGTAAAACAAGACCATGTTAATAATTGGATGTGTAATGCACTCTGTTGCTCTGACCGCCTACACCAGTTGAAAACACTCTTGGCAGGTACACGGTGGGCAGGTATGGCCAGGTACTGTTTGGCAGGGATGCTAAGCTTTTTTGCAACAGCATTCATACTTATTACTGAAGTAATACGTTGTTGCCTGGTGAAGTCATTGCACATTGAAGAAAGGTTTAACCGTGGGTAGTGCACTGGTTGTTGAGAATCAACAACCAGTGTTGATATGTAAAGATTAACAAATAATTGTTTTATGCCCTGACAACTGTCTTTTACATTTTCAAATTCTTCTTTATATCTTTATGTCCTCTTTAAAAAGATACTATCAAATGTGATAAATGGCCGGTAAGATACACTGTGTTGTGGAAAGAAAAAAAAAACAATATTAGAAGAATCATAATTCTGCATGATTATTGTAATTGAAAACTTATTTAGCTTGATTTTTGCTTTAATACTGAAATTGGACCATCCTTAATAACAATATCTAAAATTTAAGATGATGTCTAGTCTTATATCATGGTATCAATAAATTGCCCAGCCTTAGAATCACGTATGTTTTCTTTATCAAGAAAAAAACAGCACATGCTCCACTCCTGACTGCTGATTAGGTCACTATACTGTACGTGTTCTTCAGAGCAGTGATTCTTTGGTCAGAAAAAGCAACTGAGGCATATATATTTTAAAATGATACTATGTAATACAGCTTTAGACAGTTCTTGTAGAAGAAAGGAATTGAAACTACAGTATGTTTCCTGTCCTGACACATTTGCTGAAGTTAAAAGTCCTTGCATGCTCTTGCATGCTCACTGCATAATGGAGAAAGTTATTATTGACAATCATCTGCGGCATGATTGTGTATTAAAAATCCAGCAATCTGTATAGAAATCCTAATGGTGATGATAAATACTGTGATGAGGTGCCCAGTAAACCCCTGCAGTGGAGGCTCCACTTTGTAAACCTGCTGGCCCCTTCTGAAGGGGAGTTGAGCAGGATGGATGCATGTTTACATGGGAGGCTTGAACCAGGTCTTACAGTTGAAGGACATTATTTATTATCAGTCTGTCTCTTCTCTGCTGTAGTGTCCTTGAGCAGACACTGATTTACATCTAAAGGAGTGCTGTTCTTGCCTTGACCTCTGACCTGCTTGTGGAGGGGGGGATATATCCCCAGCAGGAGCAACAAAGGGGGGGCAAGAGTTCTATCCTAATCTTATCAACCTGGTTAAATGACATTTAACCATTTGTCACTGGCCATTGTTGCCTGCTTTTACAATAATTGCATAGAAAATCATGTGGGTGATGTTACCTGTTCATGTATTATTGATTACCAAGTATTACTCATGTCCTAATTATGTTAATATAATATTTTAACAAGACATTTTTATTTTAGTGTAATGACTTAGTGTAATAAAATGCAGCAATTGGCCATTAAAAAACATGAAGCCTTTAAGTGGCTGTGGCCCAAGCATTCACTAGCAGCCACCAGCACAAGACTGGTACTCTGCTACTGGTAAATTAGTCTGCTCTGCAAGTAACCAATTGTCAAATGCTTCTTTTTTTAAATGCATGGCCAGTTCTGCCAGAAACTAAATGCCCAGGACACACTGGCAGCACCTAGCATGTGTGTAGACAACCATCATTAGGTCTCATTGGCAAGATGGATGAATGGAGAGACCTACCAGCCTCATGGATTTCCAGTGCAGTTCATGTTGTTATTTTCCAGTCCGTTTGCTGCTGACTTTCACAGCAAGCCTTCTATTAGAAAGTTGTATGACTGACTCAGCTATGAAAAGAAACATCGTATGTAGTGCTTTATGTAAGGAATATTGTGAGCTAGAGAGATCAGATCTTTTTTTCAGGTCTTGTTGCAATTTTACTAATGCATTCCTTACACTTGTAGGAAAGTCCTTTTTCATGATGGGACAGTGAAATTGTTCTTGGGGAAAACTGAATTGTGCACATTTTCGATATAAATACCTGAGTGGACAAAGCATTAGGACTGCTCCTTATGCTGAGTTGGAAATAGCCTGTTGGTGTACTGAAGGCCAAGTGTTACATCATGACACACAAACAGGCCAGGGTCAGTATAGGAGGTCCTTAGTTGTGTGTGTTAGAGGGAGAGAGAGAGAAACTGATTGCTTGAACAAGTCCTGTTTTATTGATTAGGTTAATGCTTACTCCAAGGTAAAAGGTCATTGATATATGAGTTGATATTTCCCGGCCTGCTCACACAATATTCTGAACTTGATGTTCCACAGGAAATTATTGTGCTATGCTGCTATTTAACTCTATCCTTCATGCAGAATAGACCAAGAAGTAACCACCTGACAAATGCTTTTAAAGATTTCTGTGTCAGTAAATCATCCTGTTCCAAAGGACATTAAACATTTTGAGTCATTTTCTAAACATCAAATTAGCTGGTAAAAGGATCAAAGTTTACAAGATGGCTTGTACATCTTTGCAGTGTTATTCCCACCATGGAGGTGATGTAGGAAAAAGATTTATGTGTTTCTGATGATGGTGATGATGATACTATGATATCTGTGGTTGCATGACATTTTCTTCCTTTTTTTGTCATGACGTACAATGCCAATACAGTATAATAATGTAAAAGCACATAATCTGACATAAAAGTAGGGGCTGGGTGGTGAGGTTTAGTACTTTGGTTGTAACACCATGTGTTGTTTGATCCATAGAAAAAGAATTAAACACTAAATGTGTTGTGGAGATGGTGAAGAACCAGACGATCCTCCATCCGGCCGGTGCAGGTAACCTGGGCAAAGGAGACTCCAGGTAGGTTTGTCAGTAGCTTGACTACATTCTCTGTCTACAACATTTTATTCCCTTCATACACATCTTATTCAACTAGTTATTGCCCATAACTGACTAAATGCTCACCCTCTGTTTTTTTTTTCCTGTCTTTTTATGAAGGGTACAGTGTATTACAACATACATCCTGGGCAGTGCTAGATGAAAGGAGTTAGGGAATTCACATTTAAGTATGACTTATTTTGTGTCTCTGTTAAGAAAAAGGATACTTGAATGTCAAAATAAAAAAAAATCTTTTCACATTGATCTAAAGGGGGGGTGTCAAACTTTTAGTTCATGGATCAAATACAGCCCTATTTGATCTCAAATGTGTCCAACCAGTAAAACCATTGCATAATAACCTATAAATAACATCTCCAGATTGTCCCTTTTGTAATGTAAGCAAGTATAAGTACATTCTACAAACGTTCACAATTAATGAGCCATAAATTTGCAGTCTTCAGCACACATGTCTTCTCCCTCAGAGGAGACTATGTCTTTGATGTTGACTCTGTTTCATTAGTAATAAGGTAGGCAGCTTTCTCCTGCAACTAAAAACAAATTGTTGTTTACTTAAACCGGCCAAGAATTCATTTATCTTCTCCGTTCTCAGTTGTCCTTGTAAGTTCTTGTATTTTTCACTATGATTAATCTGATAGTGGTGCTGAATATTACATTTGTTGAGAACTGAAAGGTGCATGGAAAGGTGCTGTGGAGACACCAATCATACTGGCTTCCCAGTTGACTAACCCTAACCCTAACCCTAACCCTAACCCTAACCCCCAGTGAACAAACTAAGAACAACAGTGAATTATATTGAAAAATTGGAATTAATGACCTCTCTGCAGTCTTCACACTATGCAAAGTCATGCAGTAGGCCAGATTGGACCCTTTGGCAGGCTGATTCAGACCCGTGGGCCAAATGTTTGACACCTTTGATCTAAACCAAAGATTTTATAACTGTGAGGCGTTTTCAGACAAATCCGAAAATACTGAGATGATACACATACCGTATGTATAGATTCAGTATGACTTAAACTTATCTCCAGTTTGCATTGTAAGTAATGAATCCACTTTGAAATAAGATAGAAAAAGATAGAGAAGACACACGATGATGATGTGATTGCTACTTCATTAGAGAGAAGATTTGTTTTGAATGTTTCTGTGTCGTCATCATGTAGTTTTTGGCAGGAGGCTTACTATCCAGCTGTTGGGCCTCTCTGAGAAGGAGGCACTAATAGAGGCCTTAGGGCACATTAGATATGGTTGCATTGGGCAGAACATAAATGTGTGACTGCATGTACTCCGTGTGCATGTTGGTGTCTGAGTGAGTGAAAACTGTAGTAGAGAGCAGACGCAACAACCACCAGGAGGACAAACTGAAGTTAATCATCTCATCTGTGAAGAAAAACCTGTAATAATCACAGCTTTTGTTGATTTTAATTACTGTGTAATGTAATGGTTCAAAATCAGCCTGGAGGCCATGCTTGACCTGCCATCTTAGAGGAAGCCAGCTGTGTTGGAAGAAGGATCTCCTTGTGACTGGTGGAGCTGACCGCAGATTGCCAGATCAGAAGTAGTGAATAAGGCTTGCTTCAGTCTGAGTTGCAGGAGCAGACAACAACTCTGTGTGTGTGTGTGTGTGCGCGCGCGTGTGTGTGTGTGCGCGCACGTGTGTGTGTGTGTGTGAGTGTGTGTGTCAGTCAGAGGTGCCTGGAAGAAAGACAGCAGCAGCAAGACAGAGGCAGACAGACAATTATGTATGAAAAGACAGACTCCACTCCACTCCTCTCTTCCCTCACTCCGTCGGGCCGTTACTCCCCACTGCCTGGCTTCCTCCCTTTTTCTCAGCTCTTCCGTTTCTGTGGCAACACAGGGGGAGGTTAACTTCGGGTCGCTGTCGGTGACCGTGAAGCCCCTTCCTTGAGTGAGGCGACGATGGAAGAGGGGGGAAAAACCCTCATTTTCTCGAGCATCTGTCGACCATAAACTTTCCCCGGTGACTTTTATGGAGGACTAAACAAGAGCAGAGCTGTAGTTTCTCTCAGTGTCTCAGTGACAAAGGAGCGAGGAAGCAGCAGGAGGATGGGCTGACTGACTGCTGCCCTCAACGTGCAGATGCTATTTCTGTTTTGTTTGTTTGTTTTCCCATTTTCCATGTACATACTGTTTACATGGTAGGAGTATCATTTACTCAGCATTTCACTTGGTTGTTAATTGTTGAGAAAGGCCGGAGTGGGTGCATGAAGGAAGTTTGCAGTAAAGTTAGGATGTTGCAGGTGCATGGTGTTTACTTAGCAAGCTGTGTTGCCAGGATGTCCTTTGCTTAAACCTGAGAAGACATATCTGCAGAAGATGACACATAAAAAAGAGTGCAGCTTCCTGGCTCAATAGCTAAATAGCTTTTCTGCAAAAACTAACAGCAGATTTTTAATAGAAGATGCCTATGTCAAACTGATAGGCACAGTTCGGTTCAAGGATACTCCAGTTATATAACCATAAAAACTAATTAGGCTTCTGATGTAGGGCTGCAGCTAGTGATTCTTTTAGTAATCGAGTAATCTATTGATTATTCTGGCGATTAATAGAGTAATCGGATAAGAAATATTGCGCATTCTGCAATGTTTTTCTGTTACATTACTTTTGCTTAAGAGAAAATAAGACACATCTCTTAAATGAACAATTATAAATTGCTAAAGTAAAAGTACTCAGTAAAGTAACTTTACTTTTACTTTTACTTAGCAGTACCCTGCTTGGTACGTTTTCCTTAAATTCTCAGGTAAAGGTAATAATGTCTGCAGAAACCACAAACAGAAGATGCAGGTCACCTTTTAACTTAAACAGAGTGCACAAGAATGCTTTGTTTACATATTAAAATCACAACATTTTTCTTTTGGAGGAAGACAAACGCCTCTAGACCCCCTGCAGGGGACTGGTTTAAAAACATGTCACCTTTATGTCCTCTAATGAGTTTGCAGGTCTGTATTTAATAATCAAAAAGTACCAATTAGAGAACCATTAAAGTACAACAAAAGCAATAAAAATGTTGATTTCTCAAAAAAGGAAACAATTACATGCAGGATTTTTACATTGTGTGCTTTTACTGAAGTAAGGGATCTGAGCACTTTTTCCAGCATAACAGGTCAGTGATCAGTGTTTCAGTGACTCTGTCGCTTAGTGAATACAGTGTTTTATTTATGGCGGCCTGCCACATTAAAAACATCGGTACCATGACATGAGTTTCTATTGTTGGTTGTGTCTAGAAGGGAACTCTTTATCTGCAAAACTCTCTCGAGATTTGTATCCATTGTTTCTGGTAAAATTATCAAACTCGCTTGATCTTTCATGGGTCTAGGGTTCCCTTCTAGACATGACCCTCTCTCTGTCTCTTTGTCAGACTAATGACAGCAGACTGTCTGTGAACAGCATGATGTTACACTTTGCAGTGTTACACACACAGAGACTTTAATTGTGTGGACACCCAGGTATAGTTTGTGACCAATTTGGGAATTTTTATCTTTTTTAATCAGTTCAAAAGGACAATGACATCCACAATTGATTAGCGATCAATCTTCACTCCTCCCCCTCCCTCACCAGTTTGCTCTGCTCTGAGAAGCTCTGACAAACACTGTCCTGTTTGACATATATGCCTCCTTATACAATTGTTTAATCTTGTAAGTGCACCTGGTTGGTGTTGATGTCATTTACCAACGCATTAGTTTCGATTGTTTTAATGAACTGAGTTGGGTTTTGGGGTGACTATTTAAAACATCCTGCTGATAAAGAAAGTCAACAGATCAGACACAGACAGGGCAAGAGAAACACACTGACCTCGCTCTGTGCCTTTGTGTACTGTATGTGTGTCTATAGAGGACCTGCATTGACTTAGAGATGAGAGGTACTGCAGCTGTGTGATAATAAATTACACCAAAACTTTAACGTCAGAGCTTGTCAATACTGTGGTCTTTAATAATTCAGCTGTTTAATACCGAATTTCCCACATGCCCACGTGCAAAACACTGTGTGGGGTACAGTTGACCGCATATAAACGAGGCAAAAAATTTGCCTCAAGGCATTTTAGTAATCAAATTACTCAAGTTACTTGAGGAATCGTTTCAGCCCTATTCTGATGTAATAATTGGATGTGAAAGAGAAAGCGCCAAGACAGTAGTCTGCTTTTCAAACAGTCTCCTGACAGAAAATGAGCTAGCCTGTTCAATATATAACACTTAAAAAGAACAGCAGAGATTGGAAGAAAGATTTCCAGTCCTAGATAGGTACTCAATAATAGGAGAACATTTTACTATCTGTTGCCATCAGCCACTTGACAGTATTCAGTGTTTCCTCTAGGATTTTTTTCAGCAGCGGGGGCAGGCGTTCCGTTTCTCTTCTTAGAGAAATATTTCAATAAACTCATCTGAAAAATGCAGTCAGTTGTTACATAATGGTGTGTAGATATTAACGTTAGCCTAATACTATCAATTAGTTTACTCACGTTAGCGACACTGAGTTGGGCGCCACTCCTAAATGAATGTAGAGGAAACACTGGTATTCTCTATTATTTTAAATACACCTACATTTTTGGTATTTATTGGACTCAACTGCATCTTCAGCAGTCTTGGGGAATATTACTTTTAAAAGTAACTTGTTACATTACAAGATTACTGCCATTAAAAACAGGTTATGTCACAGTGTTATCGATTGAGAAAAGTAACTTGTTAGCATACTTATGCATTACCAAAAATGAAAATCCTTTCCTTTTGCATGTTAGTTTTATTGCCCTGATGTCCATTTTTGATTGTGTTGACTGCAGCTTTAATACATAGCCCAGTTTACAGACCATAATCTGCAAGCAAATAGCAGGACTGACTGACACAACATCTCCTTTCCAGCTCTTTATTATTGAATGTTTCATGATAATAAACATAAAACCAAGAGACAGTGGCTGTAGATGTTGCAGTGGTTCCCCAGCAGGGAGAGCTTGACATTCTTGAAAATGTAACTGAATACTGAGTTCTTAAAATGTAAAACTAACATGTTAAGTGACTCGTTAAAACAACACAGTAGCCTAAGTATTCTAATGCATTCCTTTGTAACATGTTACCCCCAACACTCATCTTCAAATGGCGATCACCAACAAAAGAGAGTTGCATACTGCCCCAATTCCAGGATCTGATCTGCTAGCCTCAATTCCGTAATGTCTTTGTACTTTAATTTTCTTAAAGTTTCTTTCATTATAACAATTAGTTATTTTGGTAACATGGAACTGCTACAGCTCTACACTACAGCTTTTGATTTTGACAGTGTGAAAACACTGTGGTTCTAGAATAATCTGCAGGACATTGGCTGTCTATACAAATAAACTTTAGGAAGGACTTTAGGAAGTCCTCAGGCAGAGGTCAAGTGACGAACCGGAGAGAATATCCCTGGACATTATGGCTTATGGGATGTCAGATTTTTAAACTTTACAGGGTAGTACACGAAAAGATAGGTGAAGCGATGGTGTGGAAGTCTGGTGTGTATTCTTGTTTTAAAGCAGGCGTGATTTTAGTCTGAAGGCCTGATAAGTCTGTTGTGATGCACTGAAACTTTTCTGTTCATCATCTGTATTAACCAGCAGTTGACTCCTAATCTCTGCAGTCTGACAAGTTTTTAAAAATGTCTGCACTGGTGTTTCCATGGGGGTTGTTGCCGCATCTTAGGATTAGTTCTGTTTAAATATAAATGAAGGATTTTCTTTCTCTTGTTCTGTCAGAAACCGCTCTCCGTCCAAGTAATTGCTTAAGCCACTGGGGTTGATCTGATATCTTTATGCTAAATATTTCACTGGGAAGCAGAACCTCCACTTGTATGTGTTAAGTATCTTTTCTGTAGAGCTTTCTCCTGGGTTGTGAGTGCATTTAGACAAACTCTGGCCACATGCCCTACAGCTCGTACATTGGCACCAATATGTCTTTGGAGTTTTTGACATATAGTTCATCTATAGTACATCCCTTTTCTCCTTCCTTTTTGTATTCCTGCTTACAACACAGCAAGGAAATTACCCTCAGAGTGCAAAAGGATGGTTAATTACCAGTTGAAGACTTTGTGTGGTGGATTTTAGTCATTTCCTAATTGGTTTATGTAACTCAATATAGGGGTCAGCAGACAAACAATGTAGGTGAAGACGGGTATTATTAAGGTATAACTCAATATCCTAATGTTCAGTATATAGAGTTTACATATGTATAAGGTCTGTCCTGCCTCTTGTGCCTACTTAACTTAACATTCTCTTATTATACTTAGAAGTTAGCATCTCGTCCACTCATGCATGAGCGAGAAGGGCCATGCCATCACTGAAGGAAGACAAGGTCATGTACAGGATTGGTTAAACACTGAGCCTTGAACAACCCTGACACACAATAGACCTTGTCCACCCAGTGTGCAGACCTACTCAGTGCCTCTCCACCACATGCTGCTACACTAAAAGAAGGCCTGAGCTGCAAGACAAGAATTAATCAGTGAATTTTAATTACAAACTCCCTTCCACAAGCTGAAAAGAAAGCGTTCCTAACAATTTTCACTTTCCTACAAAGTGTTAGTGTCTTAAGTTTCAACCTGCAACTGAAGTTACAGTCTGTGCTTTACCTGATCAAAAGACCCACAGACTATTTTTGAATTCTTCCCATGAATAATTTGAAAGGACCTCACTTTAAGGAGTTCACTCCTCAGTTGTCCGCCGTGTGTGTTCTGCTTGTGTGTCCGATTCAGTTTTTCCACCAGTGCGGCATACTGGGCAGGCCAGATTTAAGTTCCTCACACTGCCACTCTCAGTGACTCACTGCGGTGGTGACTTGTTTAATGCAGTATTTTGCTTTCTTTAAGCACTGCTTATAGAGGGTCATCAAGGAAATATTAATGGTATGATGTTCTGGCTCTCTGTGCTCTCTGACAGCCAAGGTTTACAAAGGTTTTTTTGCCATCTGGTACTGAGAATATTGCATACATCTTATTTTATCTCCTCTCTGCTTTGCCCTCCTGATGTCCTAACCTCCAGAGTTTGAACTACAGGGCCAGGGCACTCTGTACTAGTGTGTCTGATAAACAGACAGCTAACCTCCCTGCAGCCGTGTGATCAGACACTACAGTTTGCATGATGACCTTAGGCTGTTTGCATTGGACTGGTAAAGCTGGATGTTGACACACTCTGACAATGATCTGTCTCCTGTCAGATGTCAGTGAGGCAAATACAAGCCGCTTGGTTTCCACGACGATACACAAAAGACACTGTGTGGGCCCTGTATCTTGGAATGATGTTGGACAGTGTGTGTGTGTGTGTGTGTGTGTGTGTGTGTGTGTGTGTGAGAGAGAGAGAGAGAGAGAGAGAATGTCTACAAGTGCAGTTTTTACCATGTGTGTCTGGTGTTATTGTGTTCATCAATGTCTGTTTTTGGAAATGAAGGTAATGCAGCATATTTGTTAATGTAGAAAGATGGTAGTTGGGTGCTGAGTAAGGCCAAGCGCTCAAGTCCAGCCTGAACCAACCATGTAATGGTGGAAGCGTCTAACAGCCCACTAACATAATGATAGGGTTAGGAATTAAGGAAAGACAGTGTCATTTGTCCACGGGCCACACTGGCTCATTTTCTCCATTTTTTTTCCTGCTTTGAGTGTTGACTTAAGCAACATGGAGGTCAGCAACTTGACCCAACCATGTTTAAGCTCAGGTTTATGCCAGTTTTCAGACCACATGGTAAAGCTTTGGACAGTTAATGTTACAGATTTATTTTAGGAAATCTGGATACAACATTTTAGCAGCATGTGGTTCTCACAGTGTGTGGTGTGTTCATGTGTGAGACCTCTCTCAGGTGTCAAACGACATTGCATTCACAAGCTGTTTGCCAGAAAATCAGAGCCATAGGAGATAATATAAGCAAAATGAGTCTTCTGATAAGAATATTTTTTTTTAGGTTGTTGCATTAAAATGATTGCTGGTCAGCAGTCTGTTTGATATTGGACTTTACCATAAATATAGCCATGATCTTAAACTGAGTTTGTCTGGGCTGTAGTGAGCTAAAAAGTAAACATGGTCTCTCACCATAAACCAGTGTAAATGTGAAGAAAGTTTGAGTCAATATGAATCATGCCGAGATAAAGACTGAAAAGAGTGAAGAGGAAACAATCAATACACCATTAATTACCTGCCTAGTAGCTCCAGAGGGAAAGAGGAAAGCAGACACACTGCATTGGTCCAGGCTACTATAGTCACCACTGCCCATCCAGTGTGCCTTTTCAATCATGGATAGTGAGACAGCAATGTTCTGTCCAAATATGCAGATTTTCCTACCAGTGAGCCTGAGCCCTGACTGTGTGAGATTGTATGAGAGTATAAAATTAGCATTGAGTTCAGGTTTGGCAATGGACAGGAAGTTGTGTTGATGGCTTAAGCCTGAACCTCCAGAGTTGGGTCAGGGCTGAATATTAGCCTACTACAGACTAATTTAGTGCCTATCTTAAAAACGCTTTAAAAAGGGGAAGCGAGTTCACACTCCTTCCTTGGGTAGAAGAAATCCCTAACATTTAACTGGAGGTATAGCTAGAAAATATCTTACTTACATATGGTCCGCTGTCTCAAGAAGATAAACATTAACCATGGAAACTATGTATATTTTCAAGGTCAACTTTGTTGTTACATGTCTGTGAACAACATGAAAGTGAGTATGAGAAACCATAACTACCCAGGCGGTCCAGTTAATGTGCATCACATGGCTAGAAAAATGAAACGTGTATGTTACGTCAAGACACATGCATCAATTGAAACGGTTCTTGCATGCTCCACTTGGTCAGCTTGACATGGTCAAAATCAATTGGTGAAGGAGTTATTAATGAATATATGTATGTGTGGCCTTTTCACAAGAATTGTTTTGAGCTTGGCAGTTATCAGGTTTTATTGTGAGGAGAGATTTCGAATCAATATTTTAGCCTTTTAGTTTGCAAAAAAATTATTGTTATGTTATAGGTGTTGCTAGACCAGTTTTAATAGCTAAAAGTAAAAAAAATATATTATATTAAATATGTATGCAAGTAAAAAAAAACGTGCCAGAGCAAATCTCCTCAGGCAGTGTAAATAAAACCAGCCTCAGATGTGGTTGTATATCATGACTTTCTTGACATGGCAATGAATTTTTGAATTCATGTCAACATGAGTATACTGCTAGACCACATGCACTGTATGCATGTATTTGTAAAGTGATACAGCAGCTGAATGGTGATTGGTATAATCCACTTCAGTTCCATGGAACATGCTGTTTGTTTGTGGGAGGATATGCTTAGCCTGACTACCCTATAATCACTATCACAGTATGTGAGGAACAATGCAGTGTTATTCAGCATGTGCTGAGCTCAAGTATTAGCCTGTTACATGTCCTCTTGTCCTGTGCCATCAGTATGTAGTGTGTTAGACTGTTTCTGCTTCAGCTTAACATTCCAGTCTCAGGCCCAGCCTCTTTCCTCCCTAACCCCCCTGGCTACCTTCAGCCTCCTTTCCATCCTCCATTCCTCATTCCTCCCTACGCAGCCATTGATGGTACAGTCCCAGTGAGAAAAAAAAAGAAGGCAAGAACAGTAGAGAAAGAGAGGGGGGGTGAGCAGCCATGCATTAAGTTATTTTTTAAATGACGGTGATCAGAGTGGAGGAGCATGCCGAAGGGAGGAGGGACGAATAGAAGTGTTCGAGGACCGAGGGAGGCGGGCTCATGGCTCTCCTGACTACCTCACTCTCCCTTCTCATTGGTCAGTGGGGCCCCTAGCTTCGTTAATGGGCGTTTGAGCGCAAGACACGGGCGACCCTTCTCGCCTGCAGCCTTTGAAGCAACCATGACAGCTGTCATCACTACGTACGTCAAAACCTGCCACGCCGATTTCACCCCTAAAGTGTTCAGAGATATGACTGTGGGGAGATAGTGGGCATGTAGGATGCTCTAAAAAGGCCCTAAGAGGAGCATTCAGAGAAACAAAAATATTGGGAAATCGGGGATTCACAAACAATTTTAGGGTCAGGATTCCAGTTTGACAAGATTTTACTTCAAGCAGCCCCATCTGTGAGGATTTTTGTTGATAGACTGTTTGCACAGAATCACAGTAGCATCCTTTTATATCCTTTGTTTGATGCTTGTAACATATTTGTTCCTAAAATTTAGACAGTCAACAATATCTTACATACCTCTAGAATAGGGGTGGGCGATATGGCAAAAATGTCATATTTTTTATTAGAAAATCACGATTTCGATTTTATCACAATCTTACATGTATTTATATTATGCATTATGCTATGTGTTTAGATTTACATTTACTGTTTTTATTTTACTTTCTACTTTTTTTTCAAGCACAAAGGTAAAAGTAAAGGTAGTAATGTCTGCAAAAACCACAAACAGAAGATGTTACTAATTCTTTTAACTGAAACAGTCACCAGAATGTTTTGTTAACATGTTAAAATCACAACATTTTTCTTCTGGAGCAGGACAGACGCTCCCAGACCCCCAACAGGGGACTGGTTTACCAACATGCCACCTTTTTCTCCTCTTATGAGTTTGCAGGTCTGTATTTAGTAATCAAAAAATACCAACAAGAATACCATTAAAGTACAACAACAGCAATAAAAATGTTGATTTTTCAAAAAAGGAAACAATAACATGCAAGGTTTTTAAATTATAATTAAGTAAAAACACTAATACCACAATGTAAAAATACCCAAGCAAAGATTCTGAGTATTTTTTTCATCACAGCAGGTCAGTGATCAGTGTTTCAGTGACTCTCTGTGGATTAGTGAATAGTTTTATTTATGGCGGCCCGCCACATTAAAAACATCGGCACCATGACATGATTTTCTATTTTTGGAGCTGCGCACCTTTTTCGCTCGTGCCTAGAAGGTAACTCTTTATTTGCGCAACTCTCGCAAGATTTGTGTCCGTTATTTCTACTAAAATAATCAAAATCGCGCGATCTTTCGCAGGTCTAGGGTTCCCTTGTAGACACAACCCTCTGTCTCTGTCAAACTAATGACAGCAGACTGTCTTTAAACAGCACGGTGTTACACTCTGCATTGTTTCACACAAAGACTTTATTTGTGTGGACATCCAGGTTTGGTTTGTCACCAACTTTGACATTTTTATGTTTTTTAATTAGTCCGAGAGGACGACGGTATCAGTGATTGATTAGTGATCAGTCTGCCCTCCTCTCCTCCCTCACCTGTTCACTCTGCTGTGAGAAGGTCTGAAAGTTTCTCACAGAGAAACACAGACTCTCCTGTTTTATGTATAGACAATTGTTTAATTTTATAAGAGCATCTGGTTGATGTCGATGTCATTAACCATCACGTTAGTTTCGACTGTTGTAATAAACTCCGTCATTAACAACAGTCTCCTCCACACGCAGCTTCTCTGCAGTTGGTCTGTGTGTTTCCTGATCAGCTAAACCAGCAGCGGAAAGACTAGAAAAGTTGCGCCAGTTAAAATAGAAGCGTCCCGTCAAAATTTAAAATCTCTTAGTAGTTTATTGGTTATAGGTCCGGGTCCGTATAGGACGGCGTGTGGGTCCGCCTGTTAGGGACCCCTGAACGATCCATACGATCTCCTCACTTTGGCAGATCGTCTACACGTTCTAATCCTTCACGATCTAATATCGTCATATCGCACACCCCTACTCTAGAATCTTCTCTCTTACAGTTTTAAATTTTGTGAGCTCACAAACAGTGCTGCTCTGGATAAATGTCAACACTGTTAAGAGGAGGTCCTAATTGTATCCTGGTTTGAAGAGCTACTGGAATCAATAAGCCTCCAGATAGAAATTAGTCTGCATGTTTTGCTCCCTGAATGCAGCATGTCAGCAGTGGAACGTCAGTGAAATATGGAGTATTACAGATTGGACTGTATGCTGGCTGCTTTGTGCAAGAGCTGCAGCTTTGGCAGTTTGTAAAGAATGTGCATGGGTAAAAGGAAACAGGTGTGTGAGTGTCTTTGTGTGTGTGAGTTCTGTCTTTATAAGGGCAAGTTTGAGATTATGTTTGTTTAGATTGAGTACATTTTTGTGATGTAGCTTAGGGTCAAGGTCAGATGGAGTGTCAGGTCACATTTAGCATTAATTATCGGTATTACTGAGAAATATAATAAATGTACTTATGGTTCTCATTGGATAGATGTAAGTGTGTGTTTGTGTGTTTGTGTGTGTGCGCGTGTGTGTAAACCACCAGCAGTCTCTTATCTCTGCCCTCATCATCCAACTTGACACAGCTCTCCGACTGACAGATGCCCTCACCCTGTGGGTGGAGCCAGCACTGCGCAGATGGAGGAGGAAGATGAGTAGTTGCCTGTAGTGAGGAAGACCACAACAGAATAAGAGAACAGAGATTTTTTCAGACTGTGGAGGAAATGTTTTTACAGAAACACCTGATTCGAGATGATCTTATAAATGAGAGATATTCATTGGAGAACTGCATGTGTTGTATGAGTCAGTGGGGAAAAACAAGGCTGCCAGTGTTAAGGATTCTGTTCCCTCAGGGACCGCCAATCCTAATGTTGTCATATTGCAGTAAGCCTTTTTGATTAAAGCGCCTACCAAATGGCTGACGTTAATGCCCTAATGACGATTGTCACATCATAATCACGAGAAAGCTATCAGTGAGTTTTATTCAAATTTTACTCTGAATTTATATGACTTGAGCAGAAACAAATTATAGGCTCATAACACACGGTGACTTTAAAATATCAAAATCTAGAAAGTGTGATTATTTTTTCTTACCAACTATATGCTTGTAACAGATCTCTGGAATACAATACAATCTCAAATGTAGATTTAAAGTTCTGGACAGATCAGATTTAATTAATGAACCATGTTGCAATGAAAAATCACAATGGTGCTAACTTGAAATGCCAAAATAGAGACAGCTGACTCACTAGATCTCCCAGGCACAGTTACAAAGTATCAGTGTTTGCATTGTATTACTATCCCTCTATCCCTCTCTATTTATTGTCATTGTCATTATTTATTATTCATTGTTGTGTAGTAAATTCCACCCATCTTCAATGTCCAGTAGGTTAAAAATGCTACATTTAAAAGTAGATTGATGGTGAGCTTGGCAGCAGAATAAGTTGCCGCCACCTGAATAACTCCCTGCCAGGTATTTAAGATGTTGAAATGAATTAATAGATAGATCTGACCAGCATGATAGTTGATATAAATTCTGTGCTGTTGCAGCTTTCAACTACAGGCCAAAATCAAATACTATATCTAATGATGTGAAAATAACTGTTAATACTAGAAAATAGATTCTTTTCACTTAATAAAAACAATTTCTTGCATTCAAAGACACAAGCTACTAGAGCTACCCTCAGTGAAATTTCTTTCTACTGAAAATAAAATCATACATTATGAGTAATATTTATTTAACATATTCAGTAGTTAAGAACACTTAAGTGTTTTTTTTTTTTCTGAAACAGAAATTTCCAAGAGGCTTTGTTTCCACAGACTGCAGTAATGTCTTGCAATATTATAGAATTTTGACATATTTTGCGATATGACTCATTATTAGTGTGACTTTCTGCATCTCAGTTTTCATTTTTGCTGAAAAAAAAAATAAACAGGAACAAACAAGTGATATCATGACTGTGTGATATTTATTGGGGTCTGTACCAAACAAATGTTTTTTTTTTTTTACATCTGGAAAACAGGATTTGTAGGCCAGGGCATCAATGCGGCACAACAGTACTTTATTATAATGCTGTTTTGTTGCACATTTTCTTTATCAACAAAAACACATCTTCAGTGATGTGGATATTGCACTTGACGATAATTCAATTTTGATAATTTTATGATCAATTGTACAGCCCTGATTTTAACATTTTAACATTTTTATGGCTGTTGTTATGTCATCAGGACATTATTCTATGCCTGTGGTCACGGGAGAGACCGCTTCAGGGCTTTGTGGAAACTAAGTTTGTGATTAACCTCCATCAGCCTACTACTCAGGTTCTGGTTAAAACAAAAACTCAGGAACCCTGCTTAGTTCTTGAAAAGCTGTGGCATTTATTTACTAACAAAGTATAGCTCATACTGAACGTTCACCATCAAATTCATGGCTGACTGCTAATCTGACTCCACTCTGACGATCAGTACTCTGACGATCAGTACTCTTCCTCCCTGAGTATGTCCCTTTTAGCAACTTAAGAAAAGTGCTCTTGTTATTTACCTGTAGCATATTTAAATGCGTTTCTCAGCAGGCAAATTGGGCCTGGTCTGGATGCCCTGACATATGCAGAGATAGCCAGATGGAGAGACTGTCCATGTGCTAAGGAGATCAGTTTTAAAGGACATGGCTGTTGGCGAAATGCGTAAAACTCTGACGTGTTTTTTTTGTAGATTCATGTGTGTAGTGTAGCCTGCTTGCAGATGTTTTTCCTTATTTTTTTTCTGCAAAAAGATAATAGATAGTGAGGCTGCTCCCCCTCTCTGTAAATGTTCAATATTTTTTTAAAACTTTCAGAGGCATTTTCTCACTTGTTCATTTCCGAGTGTGACCTCAGCCCAGTAACCCCTTTGACACCACCATCTGATTCCACACGCCACACACTACCTCAACCCTCTGCCAGCTTCAGTACCAACCCCCCCACCCCACTCACATATGCCCACACACACACACAGGCATTCCCACAGCAGTTCATCCAGTTTTTTTATGCCCTCAGAGATGAATGCACAGACACACACCCATACCAGATCCCCTGAGAAGTTGGTTTGACATGTGACAAACAAACAAGATGTAAACAAGCTACACACACAAGGCTGACTGTGAATCAAATGTGTGCTAAAGTGACTTGTGAAAACAAGCAAAGCCTGAGGCCAGTGGCACTAGCTCTGCCTTTGTCTTTCTGTTGCTGTTAAGCCATGTCTTTATTTCTCTTTCTGACTCTCTTTTATACTTCGACGGACACATGATAATTAGTAAAAACAGATAATTAGATACTTGTATTTATAGATTTCATATGTTCCATTTACTACACACTACTCTGAATGGCTTAACATACTGCATCCTCTCTATCATGTGCACTAAATGTCATCTTTTTATCTCTCCACATGTTGCTGTGGACCTTGACCCTCCTAACATCATCAGGAGTCAATCCAAGGTAACAGTGCACCCACACAAACACACACAGACCTTTTAAACGCGAGCTAATTCCATGGCTGTGAATCATCTCTGTGTTTAACAAAGAAGCCGCTGTATGTCTTTGCCTTAGTTTGAGAACTGTGTGCAGCCGTACAGGCTGCGATACACAGTAATGTCTGTAAAGCTGCTTTTGCCACAGAAGTTGCTTAATTTATCAACTTTAAACCCTTTAGGAATACTCGTTGCTGGGAAACTGCTGAATGCATTTCCCCAGAAGGTTTTTTTCTGTCATCTGTAATACTTATCTTGTGCTACATAAACCACAAGATCACTGTATCTACATCTTTTTTCATGTCATTTATGAATTATTTTTTGAGAGACTCCAGTATTTTATATATGGACCACAACAATATTTGAGCAGTAAAATGTGAAAAGTGTTGTCAAATCTTAACATTGCAGTGTAACAATTGGCCATAGATTTCTGTTGTTCATTCATGTCTTTTATACTGCTACTGTTTTCACTTGCCAGGTCTTTGCCTATGATTACTGCTTCTGGTCCATGGACGAGACAGATAAGGAAAAATTTGCAGGTTAGTTTGTTCAGCATTTTCAGTTCACATTTCTTAACTAAAATGTCATTCAGTTTAGTTTGAAACAATTAAATATTCACAGTTATCGAGGGTAAACTTCCTTATGTGTGTGTCTTCAGGTCAGGAGGTGGTCTTCCAGTGCCTTGGGGAAAGTCTTCTCCACAACGCCTTCCTGGGCTACAATGCCTGTATATTTGCCTATGGACAAACTGGTAATTTAATATGGCACCCCTCACTATTTTGTGGTCAATATCATGTGAATGCATTTTATATTATGTGACATAGGTACAGGAGTTGTACACAATATATGAACAATTTCTCTTTGCCCTCATTAGTGTAGTGCCCTAAAGCTTTTTGTGTAATGATTAAGATGGGAGTGTCAGTGAGGATGTGTTGTGGCAGGAAGGTTTGACAGCCTCTCCTTTCGCTAGAATGAACAAAATATCAAAGCTTAAAAGCAGCTGCCAATCAAAAGCAGAACTTAAGACACATGATAGACCTGTTAGAACTGATGACTGAGAAACAGTCTACTTTTATGATGCATATTTTTTTCACTGTCAAAGAGGTGTTAATTAAATTATTTTTCAGCATTGAGGTCATAAATGGTGAGGGTGATGTACTGGCATGCATTGCATTCAGAGGTGTTTCTATAATCCTCGTGTATATAAATACGAAGGACAAAAAAAATTTGATCATTGTAATCAATATTTTGCCATCCAGTACACCTCCACCTTTAACTATGACCTTAGTAAAACTTAACATATAATACAGTTTATACATTTTTGACCACATCAAGAAGAAGATTTTAAATTTTGTAAAGGTAGAATTTATGGCAGAGCTTTTGTATCAATTTGCACTTCAGCGCTTGAAATTAAGGATTTCCCATTGTCCTGGGGTCAATGAAAATTGCACCTGGGATACAATGATATGGTGTCTGGGATAATTCTGGGACAGTAGAGAAACCTATTACAAATGAAATTATTAGGTGTATGTGTCATGAAATATACAGTATGTTATTTTAGTTATAGATGTTAATAGGTCTTCAAATTTGAAAAATGTAAGTTACGAGCTCTATATTACATCCCAGGCTTGCTTACTTCTATTTTAGACACCATGACAGCGTGTTTACTATGAGAAATTTTTGGTCTTTGTATGTAAATTCCCATCACTGTATACCAGAAACTGATTCCTATTTGCACTACAGTGTATGAGGATGCATTTATTGAAAATAAACAAGCAACAAAAATTCCATAATAACCTTTTATTAAGCATAATGTACTTAAAGTGGTCTGAGAGAAAACTTCTGCTCTGATTTATTCAGTTTTACTCCTAAGCCACCAGAATTTGACAACCTGGGAATGAGACTCAATAGTCAATTCTCAGAACTGCCTACCCCAGCTTTATTTGGCTCATGACTAACTTCAATGTGTTTGTGTTTCTTGAAGTTTTACATAATCCATCATAAATTGACACTGTCTTATGTGTGTTGTTACCAGGTTCGGGAAAGTCGTACACAATGATGGGTTCAGTGGACCAGCCAGGTCTGATTCCGCGGCTGTGCAGTGCTTTGTTTGACCGAACCCAGAAAGAACAGCGGGAGGAGGAGAGCTTTACTGTTGAGGTGTCCTACATGGAGATCTACAATGAGAAGGTCCGAGATCTACTTGATCCCAAAGGGTATGACATCAGCTTAATCTTCTGACCTTTATATAAATGGAAGGATAATTTTATTTTCCTCTGTAGGATATAGTAGCTCTGTTCAGTCCTGAACATACCTTCACTGTTGCCTTCTGTTTATTTTCATCTGTGCAAGCCAAATTGAAATAGCAATAAAATTATTTATACAGAATGTACTTCTTGAAGCATCTTCACATTAAAATCCCCCACTTAAGACATTAGATTGTGGCTTTTATTGTGCGGCTGCAGCAGGAATTGTTAAGGTTGCAGTTACTCATGGTAAATTGTGTTTGGCTAGGTTCATAGGACTGTGGCATCAATGTTAAATACAAGCAGATGTTGTCCGTCTCTGATAAGTTGGTGGACGTTTTTAGCTGGACAACCAGAATTAGAAGCTTTCCGTTTTAACATCAAGTTAACAGAGAATGTGGCTGGTGGATTATGGTACCACCAGCTGCTGTGGACATTGGATAAAAAGATCACTCTTGTGCCTCGCAGTCACTGATGGAGTCCAGTTCATGTCCAGCAGGTCAGCAATAAATCAGGAGTGCAGGCCTGTGTCTGCTGCCCCAGACTGCATAACCTTTGACCTTCACTCACTATGTGACCTTTTAACCTCAGTAAAATGGCCCAGAGAGAAGCAGACCATCTGACAGCCATATGTGCTTTGCTGTGGAGCAGAGAATGATGAAGTTCTCAGCCCTGGAGCAAGTTTGAATCAAGTGCCAAGTGCTAACAAAGTCTCTATGAACTGGGGAAAGTTGTAGTTGTGGCCAGAACCAACTAAGACTATATTATCAGTCCTGCTAATACATCAGATGCAGTTTACCAAGAGTGACAATGTTGTATCTGTGTTTTAAATCTGCTTTTATTTTTTCTGTCTAGAGGCAGACAAACTCTGAGGGTGAGGGAACATAAAGTTCTGGGTCCCTACGTGGATGGTCTGTCTCGATTAGCTGTTGCCAGCTACAAGGTAAAAATGTTTATACTGTAAAGTGATTTTTAGTGTTTGCCCTGCATTTATGCCAGGTTTATCTGATGGCAGTCACTTTGATCAGTGTGTTAGTGTCCAGCAGACATGTGATCGGAGCATCTTGACTTGCATTCTCACTTTGATCTTTACTTTGAGGATTTGCAGCAGTGCTGCTCACATGTTTGTAGATATCTGCTTAGTAGTTCCACTAATTACACTGAAAAGGGGCTAGTTATAAAAATGTCAGACTGAATTACATTTTATAGGTGATATTTGGCTTTAAATATTACTAAAAGTGCTGTATAATATTCTTCAGTCTTAAAAGGATATTCTGCATGGAGAATCAAAATGTTTTAGTCTTCATTTTTTTATTGTTGGATTTCTGCTGTTCTGACAGGACATTGAGTCTCTGATGTCAGAGGGGAATAAGTCTCGAACTGTCGCTGCAACCAACATGAATGAGGAGAGCAGTCGATCACACGCCGTCTTCAACATCATCCTCACACACACACTCAAAGACTTGCAGTCTGGGGTAAGATGTAGCACACACACAGGCTGAGGTGGGGGGCTGTTTTAGCACACACAAAATTTGTTTTTATCAGTTTTAAGGAAACTTTGAACCATAGTGGATAAGATTTTTTTCCTCCTGATTCTTTTCATTGCTTGCACATCATCTGACATGAAATGTTTTTCCTGCCTCGCCTCTCCCAGAATCCATCTGCTACATGGAACTGGCACAGGCAAACATTACTAGTGTTTGTCTGGTGGTTATTTCTATTCTGGTACTACTTTACAATAAGAAAATTGTTTATAATTAAATTATTAACTGGGTTGTAAACACTTAATAAAACATTAATAAATAATTAGTAAATAGTAAATAATAAATAATTGTGATCTATAACTGGTAAAAGGGAGCCTTATTGTAAAGTGTATCAACACAATGAGGAGGGCTGCTGATAGCGTGCTGAAAATGTCAAGGTGAACAATATTGTCAAAGCCCTGGTGTATGAATCTGGTCATTTCATATGTTATTTTGATATGCCAAATTAAGCTTTTTTGACTATTAAGAGATAGTGATGGTGGTTAAATGCTATCAGTTTATTAACAAATATTTGATGAAGCTGACCTGTATATATGGTGCTGATGAAGAGGATTTAGTACACTCAGTAAGCAAAGAGATCTGAGGCTTAACAGTAAGGATAAATGTGGGCTCAGTATTTTGGAAGCAACAGGTCACTGTTGCCTTTTTATCTTATGTGTTATAACAGTTTATTAATGTTTACAAAGTGTTCACAACCTAATTGATAACCTAATTCTAAACCATTTATTAATCATATGTAAGGGTGATCTTATAGTTAAGTGTTACCTCAAAGCCTAATGATTTGTGAATTCATTTTGAATGTGATATTGGTTTTCTTTTAAAATACTGCCAGAATTTTACATTATTGACACATGATAGTGTGTCCCCTCTGTCAACAAAGTTCTGGACATTTTTGACTGTAACAGAAGATTACTTTTTGTGTAATTATGCATATTTTACAGAGCAAACAGTGGATGGCAAGTTTTTGATCAGCCACTGCGGACAGTGGGTGAAAATGCAGTTACGAAATGATGTCAGCTCAGCTGTCTGAGCAGGCACTCCAAGAAAAGATCTAAATGACTAAATCTCCATCCTCACTGACCCACTTAGCCTCTCCTGTTCATTGCTCTTACTTCCAGCCGAACTTGCCACCAGCAAACGTTGTTAATAATTCACAGGTATGACTTTGAGTTCGTCAGCTGATACAGCCTGCTCTGTTTTCAAGGCACACCCAGAGCCAGTCACTAAGTTGGTCAGTCAGTCAGTAGGCTCATCAAGCAAACGGCTAATATGTGTTCTGTGTAGTCACTGAGTGAATCACTCGTCCTGTGTCTGGATGATTCAGTTCTTTATTGTTTTTGTTGCTTAATTTTATTGTCTCCTCACCTCATTCTAAATACATTTTAGATTAGTGCACATTCTCTCTTTGACCAATACAAGCCCCACTAGACCAGGCGTCAGCTCATTTCATGCATTTTGAGCTGTTCGTTTGTTACACAGTGGTACTCAGCAGTCATGAGGGACATTGGACCTGTTTGCAAAGTCCGGAAGAGAAATAACAGTGCTATGCTCAGTATGCAAAAATGACTTTAATGCTTTAAAACAATAGTTGGTTCTCAGACTGTGAAAAACAGTAGCTACAGTATCAGCTAACCAGTGTGGAAACCCCATAGTGTTTGCTTAACACATGCAGTGTGTATGTAAACAGATGTATATCTAATTTTGATGTTTTGTTTCTTTGTTCATTCTATTAAAGATGGAAAGTGAGGATTTGGTTTATAATGAATTGAATGAATGAATTTAGAGCAAAGATTAGTCAATCATAAGGAGAATTTGCAACTTTTTTGATTATGGATCAATCAGTTATTTATTAAGCAAAACTGCTACACATTCTTTGGTTCCACTGTCTCACAAAAGAAAGATTTGTTGCTTTATATGATACAGAATTAAATGTTTTAAGGATTTGGATTGTTGGTCATCACTATCTTCTGACTTATTATAGACTAAAAACTGAATCCGTGAATAAAAAACATAATTTCAAGTTTAACTGATGGTATATATGATTATTAGTTGCAGCCTTACTATGATTGTACATTTAATTTACTAACTCAAATATCTGAAAGTTGCTCTTTAATCTTGTTGGTTATCTGTTGTAGTATACATTTTTAATTATATTGCCACTATCCCCTATATACAAAGAGCTATATAATAGCATGAATATACAGTAGTGCACATGCATCTAAATGTGAACTCTTTCAAAAATTGTATTTAAGAAAAAAATTGAATTAAATATTTTTCTGGCCCAGTCCCCCTAAAAGATTGCTGACTGTAGATCATAGAATCGGAGCTCATCTGTGCCCCCTAATGGCTTGGTCAGTGTTGAGTAGTGATGAGGGGATAGGTTAAAAAAATGCCACCTATGACACGTAGCAGAATCACCCAGTGCCGGATGAGTCACTCTGACACTCGACAGGATTTCCTTTCACTAAAGTTCCCTGCTCAGACTTGTTAACCAAACACCCCACTCAAAGTTCAGTCGCATCGGACTTTGGCCTTATTTGCAGACAACTCTTATTTGTTTACTGTTTTGTTCTCTGCTTCACTAAGTCCAGTCAAGCTTTGGTGATTTAGTTTATTATACCGCAGATTTTTTAAATCTTTTTTGCGTGATGATATCTACTAGATTATTTAACATGGGGAGCATGTGTTGATGCCCAGACACTTGTTCTGTGCTGGTACCTTAAAGCTGCTGCCAAGTAGGCTGCTCAGCTGCATGTCCTGCTCACTGATCTGGTTACTGCTCCAGGTATCATCTCTCCTGGTTACTTGGAACCTTGCATTAAGAAAGAAAAATGCCACAGTGGCTGGTATTTCCCTCTTTCGTTTTTGTAATCAGCCTGCTAGCTGTGAAGAGTTGAATAGGACAGAGTCTGCAAGCACACAGTGAGTAAAAATGCTGAGATGTGCACGTTGAGAATGAAAGTAGACTTGGTTTACAGGTGTTTATTTCCAAGTCTGACACCACTTGGTAACAAGACCTTCACTGTATGTTAGAAACCAGTCACTGGCCGTTCCAATAAGTCGCTGTGATTATTGAATTACACTAAGTTGTATCTTCCTACTGTACAAACTGGTGTTCACAGTCACGTGCATTGTCTCCCCTCTATCTGACTCTCCATTATGTATTCACAGTTTCGGGCCCTACTTTAAAAAGTTTTAGTCTATTTTTGGATTGTATTTGCTTAGTGCTCCAGATAAAAATCTCTTGTTTTTTCAGTAATTTGCTTTACTCGAGGGGATTTGAAGCAGCGCTGATCTGAGGCTGATCTGTATCAGTGCAGACAAGGCTGATCTTTATCACTACTCTCCTTTCCACCTCACAGAAGTCCACCAACAAAGCTTAAGATTTTAAAACACAATATGATTTTTTCCCCCTCAGCTTTAATTTCTTCAGCAATACAAACAACTAACTTTAAGTAGGTGACGTTTCAGAGATCACAGGTTCCTGTGGTGATCATTAAAATAGCAGGGTAAAAACATATCTCTTTTTGTGAAGAGGGTAATGGCAGTTATGTGTTAACAGTGTGTTCATTCAGTTGAATTTTTTTCCCTTTCTGAAGTGTGGAATCCAGACTTGGGTATGCCATATCGTATTGTTCATGATATATCGTTGTATTTTTTTGCGTGATAAAACAAAATGTGGTAAAGGCAATGTGACAATATTCTAAATTCATATTGTGATAATAGAAGTGTTACAGAGTTAGTTCCAAAAAAGGGTCGTGACTTAGGCAGTGTCAAAGTGGTTTTGTCATAAAAGATCAGATTGACAACAAACCATGGTAAAATGTAAAAGGTGCACAAAAACTCTAACAGCAAAAGGATACAGCATACAACAAACCAGTTTTACCACCTCACACAGAATCACCTAGCTATTATGAAGTCTAAACCTAAATATAAATCTAAAAATAGTGTGATTGTATTTTATTGCCTTCCCCTATTTCAGACTGATTCATAGAGGTATGAGGGTGTAGGATTAAACCTGTTTTCTTAGCAGGTCCACCATAGACACTGACACATGACTGCAGTTGCTGACGTTGAGCTGCTGATGTGCTGCTTTCGCTGAGCAGCAGGTTAAGATCAGGTGTTACATTCAGCCTTGTCAGCTACTGACCTGTCACGCTTGGCCAGGAGTGGATCTGTCTCAGTACAGATGGTGATGTGATATCCCGTTCTTCAACAGCCCACAGCAGGAAACAGAAGGAACCTGTCAACAAGAGACTGAAAGATGAGAAACCAAAGACTAACAGAGCATTTTGGCATCACTTCATTGATAGATTTATAAGAATCATAGAAAGTATAGAGATGGTCCTGGGGACTAAAGCATCTACAGCAAAAACACAAACTTAACAGCAAATTCAATGGGTGGGGATTCTGATAAAGCCAAACACTTTGTTGTTTATTTCTAACTTATCTGTAGCTGCCATGCTTGCAAATCGGAGCAGTGCTCAGTTGAAAGCTGCTGAAAACCCTGTGAGGATTGCCTTGATGTAGTGCCTCCATGGTGATTAATGAGCCATCAGAGTTTCGCCAAGCCTCATGAGGATGTACGGCACTGCTTTCAGGAATGTCAGCAGATCCAGATCTGTAGAAGTGACCTACACTGTAGGTCCAGGACGCTTGTATGTCCTAAACCAGGCTGGACAGTGCGGTCAGTTAGAAGACTATAAGAAGAAGAACAAAAGTTGGTTGGATTTTGCAGAGGAAATGAAAATCAAACCATGTCAGGCTAGAAGGCTGCTGTTTGAGTTACATGTTCTTCCAGCCCATTGAAATGACATGATGCATCTGGGTACAAGACAAAAAATTCCCTGTTGACAGAGTCATTCTTGAGTTTGTTGTGATCATACAATGTGACCTAATGTGAAATACTGCCAATTTTTGCCAAAATTAAAATTAACATAGCAAGATTGTCAATAGTTGTCGATACTTAGTACTACTAGTACTTTTTGGATACTGGTTTAAAACAATCATTGTATAATTATAGTGTTATAAATATCAGTTTATTATAGTATAGTTATTAAGAAATTGCATTTTTGTGTACATAGGACTTCTTTTTAACCAGGTATTGAAAGAGATATAGGGTATGTTTTTTTACACAATAATTCTGGTATTGTTACAACTCTAGAACATAGTCTGGGGAAAGCTTCCCGTTTTTTCACCAAAGTCAAAGAGAAGTTGTTTAGTTTGGACAAAAATGTTGACAGAAAAATCAAACAAATCATCTGCAAAACCTTTTAGACAGCGTGTTGCTAATGAAACATTGTGGCCCATTAATGTTAAGGAAGAATATGCAAGTTGCCACTAGTTTGACGGCTGAATATAGACATAATAATTAAACTTTCTGTCTGTCTCTCTCTTTCTCTGTAGACAAGTGGAGAGAAGGTGAGTCGGTTGAGCCTGGTAGACTTGGCTGGAAGTGAGCGAGCAGCGAAGACTGGAGCTGCAGGAGAACGACTCAAGGAGGGAAGCAACATCAACAAGTACGTAAAAGCAGTACAATACAGATAAGCACGCAAACACACAGACTTACCACATAAACACAAACCCATCATTGGGTGTTGTCTAAACCATAAACCGTCTTACAGATGTTTTTGCCCCAGCAGTGTCACTTTGTTTCGCAAGTTTTTTTCTCGCCACAGAGTGTTGTCATCATCACTCTTGAGAGTGACTTTTTGTCATTTGCACCTACAGCTGTAATTGTGAAAGAAAGCATACCCTGTGGTTTTGGTTTAGTTTCTGTGACTTTGGTGCCATGTTACCTTTAAATTTGTCCGCCATTTGCTTGCATATACAGTCCCACTCAAGCAACTACTTTCACCTAAAACATAGTATAATACAAAGTGGATGTTTTTGGGAGAAGCCTTGAAACAAGCTTGATATTTTAGTATTCCAACACAGAGAGATGCATATGCTAAAGCAGTGGTTCCCAGACTTTTGTTTATGCCCTCTACATAAATCATATTAATTTAGCTTTGTTTCACTCTTTATTTCTCCCGTGGTCTATATTTTTCCCACTGCATTGACTCTGTGACTCTCTACCCCACCTCCAGGAAAACCACTCTGCTAAAGGAACAAGAACATAGTGATACAAGCCCTTGAACATATTGAACATATATACATGAAATGAAACAGAAAGCTCTTAACCCTAGTGTGTTACTGTGTGTTTTTCAGGTCTCTCACTACGCTGGGCCTGGTGATCTCGGCGCTAGCTGAACAGGGAACAGCCAAAAACAAGAACAAGTTTGTTCCTTACAGAGACTCTGTTTTGACATGGCTGCTGAAGGTACATACATAGAGATAAAAATACATTTCCCTTCTTTGACTATCCAGTGCATGTTCTGTCTTTTCTTAGAAATAAAGAGTACTGCTGTCTTGATCATTTCTCCTCCTTTCTCTGTCTTCCACTCTCGTTCCCTCTATTTTTTGCATGTTTTTTAGGACTGTCTGGGAGGCAACAGTCGCACAGCAATGGTTGCAACTGTGAGTCCAGCAGCAGACAATTATGAGGAGACGCTATCAACATTGCGCTATGCAGACCGAGCAAAGAACATTGTGAACCACGCTGTTGTTAATGAAGATCCCAATGCTCGCATCATCAGGGAGCTCAGAGAGGAAGTAGAGAAACTACGAGAACAACTGACGCAGGCAGAGGTGAGATATCTTAGAAATATTAGAAAGGAACATGTGGAAATCTCTGCTTTCCCATCATCCCATAATCTGCTCGTTTTTTTCTCCAGTCTTTGAAGGCTCCAGAGCTGAAAGACCGTCTTGAAGAGTCAGAAAAATTGATCCAAGAGATGACCATCACCTGGGAGGAGAAGCTCCGCAAAACTGAGGAGATTGCACAGGTAAGACATACAAGTTGTGAAAGTTAAATGATGTGTATAAGTATTAAACCAACCTGAGCTACTATTCAGAATTGCTCCTGAACTGATTTTTCTACATTTGGTGAGACTCATTCCAAGCAAGATTTATATATATATATATATTGGGTTATACATTATATTGTAAATATAATCTCTGTCTGTGTGTCTGCAGGAGCGTCAGAAGCAGTTGGAGAGTTTGGGTATTTCTCTCCAGTCCTCAGGGATAAAAGTTGGAGATGATAAGAGTTTTCTTGTCAACCTCAATGCTGATCCTGCCCTCAATGAACTTCTGGTGTACTACCTGAAGGTACACACACAAACACATGTTGATGCCATGTTATATATTCTTCCTGTTTACACAGAATACCAGACAAAATTATCACCATCATTGAGATCCATCTGCCCTTTAAACATTACATCCCAACTCAGCTGTCATCGAAAATCTTTACACATCCACAACATTTGGGTTATGAAACTGAACTTTCATTTTCATAACTGACTGTCTCAGTAGGAGTCAGTTGTCATCCAGCAGACAGTGGGTGCTTGTGGAAAACTGTGCTTTGTGTGTTTTGAAGCTTCAAGACAGATATTAAATCAGCTATACTGAATCTGAAAGCACAAATCAGCTTTTCAAGCAAAAAATAATTAAAATTATTAAAAGTAGAATTTAATGTGAAGATAAATTAGATGGATAAATAAATTTATATCAAGACAGTCCTGACACGGGAAATAAAGTTCATGTTAATTGTAATTGTCTTTATAGAAAAAAAGATACACTTTACAGACTTGGATAGGCTTTACTCCACTAATTTGTCAGACCCTCAGCTGATAAAGTGTTCAATGTTGTGTCTCAGGAACACACAAAGGTGGGCTCAGCAGACTCTCAGGACATCCAGCTGTGTGGGATGGGTATCCTGGCAGAGCACTGTGTCATTGATATTATGGCAGATGCGGGCGTCATCCTCACCCCCAACCGCAATGCTCGGTAAGAAACGCCAACATCTACAGTGGCAGGGCAAAGAGTTGTTTTACACCTGGAGACAGTATTACATCAGTTTTTAAAGATAAGTCACTGCTGTCTGTCTTGTGTTTTAGGACATGTGTTAATGGTTCTCCAGTAACCAGCGGTCTGCAGCTTCACCACGGTGACCGAATCCTCTGGGGAAACAACCACTTCTTTAGGTAATTTTATACAGACTCCAAATGTTTGTATGTTTGCTTATGTATTTTTTGTTTTTCATCCTTCTCTATATCACATGATATGCTCAATATTTCCATAAATAATTTTGTCATCTTACAAGTTGCACATGCTTGAAATTCATGTATACATTTTAATATACAGTTTCAGAATTTATTTTAGTTGTTATTTAAACACGTCAGTGCTTCTTAAGTATTTCATGTGTGTTCTGTACTATTGTTTGTGTATTAACAAAAAAAGACTACAATTGAATAACTGGACATCCTACCTGCAGGATCAATCTGCCTAAGCGGCGCTCTCGGGGGGCTGAGGATGAGGAGGGTGAGGGTGGTGTGATGAAGAACAGTGGCAGCAGTGAGCAGCTGGATGCAGATGGTGACACAGCCAGCGAAGTGTCCAGTGAAGTCAGCTTCTCCTATGAGTTTGCACAGACAGAGGTCATGATGAAGGCCCTGGGGAACAATGGTAAGGAGGGGTTAGGGAAATTAAATATCTATATTCTGCATAGACAGAACATTAGAAAGTTAGTTTAGTCCCCTGTCTGTACTTTCTGACTCAGCTATGCTTTGTCCTGCAGACCCCATGCAAGCAGTCCTCCAGTCTCTGGAGAGGCAACATGAAGAGGAGAAGCGCTCTGCTCTGGAGCGACAGAGACAAATGTACGAGCAGGAACTGCAGCAGCTCCGCAAAAAGCTGAACCCAGACCGTCTGTCCACAGGCCCGTCTGGAGGGCCTGCGTCAGGCCAGCAAGGGCCGGGACAACAGTCACACTACCGCAGCCTCGAGAGACTCAGTATGGGAGGGATGAGTCACTCAACCAGCGCACAGAGCAGACTGAGACAGTGGAGTGAGGACAGGTGGGAGTGTCTGTGTGTCTGTTTGTGTACCAGGAATAGAAATGCACACTGAATTATAGACTTTTTACTTTCATATATTTTATGTCCATTTGGATATAAATGCAAACTAAATACCTCCTCCTCACATTCCCTCTTCCTCCCCTCTGTCTCCCCTTCTCCTACTTCAGGGAGGCGGTTTTGGTGAGGAGTCTGCGGCGACTGAGGGAGCAGATAGTGAGGGCAAACACCCTGGTGCAAGAAGCCTGTTTCATTGCTGAGGAGCTGGAGCGACACACGGAGTACAGAGTCACTCTGCAGATCCCATCAGACAATCTCAATGCAAATCGCAAGGTCTCACACACATACACACACACACACAAACATGTTGACACTCATGCACTGATTTTCTGTCATCTGTCAATGCACCATCAATTCTCTAAATAATAAAAACATAATCTTTGTGTGTAGAGGGATGCAGTGCTCAGTGAACCAGCAATTCAGGTTCGACGGCGGTGTCGAGGGAAGCAGATCTGGAGTCTGGAGAAGATGGAGAACCGTCTGGTTGACATGAGAGAGCTGTACCAGGAGTGGCAGGAGTACCATGTCCATCACCATGACAACCCTGTGAGTTAGCTTGACAAATTTGCCATGTGAAGTTTCAATAACCCTGCCAAGTTACTAGGACAGTGCTGTCAGTAAACAGGACTACACAAATACAAGCACAAAAACAGTTAACATCTACATTAATTATGTAATAAGAAATTAGGACATTACCTTTTATCAGCTTTTGTAATTGTAAATGGTGAGTGCTGCTCAGATCTACTTGCTAACATGCTAAAAGTTGCATTTCAGTAAAATAAAGTTGTATCCCATGTTCTCTTTTTTTACTTGCTTAGGTGATGCGCACATATTTCCGTCGAGCAGACCCATTCTTTGACGAGCAGGAAAACCACAGTCTGATCGGCGTTGCCAATGTCTTCCTTTCCTGTCTCTTCTACGATGTCAAGCTGCAGTATGCTGTCCCCATCATCAACCAGAAGGGGGAGGTGAGTTGTTACAGCCATGTTGGTTAACAGTTATAGAGGGGCTACAGGTCTGTTAAAAAGTCTTAAAATGTTTTAAATTCACATTTACTAATAAAAGGCCCTACAAAGTATTAAGCTATCTATCTATCTATCTATCTATCTATCTATCTATCTATCTATCTATCTATCTATCTATCTATCTATCTATCTATATGTATGTATATACATATATAGATAGATAGATAGATAGATAGATAGATAGATAGATAGATAGATAGATAGATAGATAGATAGATTTCTAATTCTTAGCAGCTTTTATTGAGATTTTACATTTTTACTGTAACTCCTTTGACTCTCATCCTGAATGACTCTCAGTGAGATCAGTCATTCAAAGTTATTAGTTCCTGGATTGTTAGTCAGTCGTCACATGATGTTCAGATGATAATCATGAATGGTTGCAAAATATACTTAAATACTTTAAATACTTAAAAGATGAAAAAAGGAAATGTCAAGGTAAATTTCAGAACATTTACATTACATTCACATCCACATTCTAGATATGGATAGAGTAATGTTATTTTTTTTATGTTTTCTCTCTTCCCTGTGGACAGGTGGCGGGGCGTCTTCATGTGGAGGTGGTGAGGGTTGGAGGGGGACTCGAGGACAACATGGCTGGAGGAGATGAATCTGACAACAACCAAGACTCTGAAGTCCAGGATCGCAAGCTGGTCTGCATGGTAAGACAGACAGACAGATTGTTAAAGAGAAGTACATCGTCTTTGTTACTCAGACATGGTTTACCCAGTAGTTTAAAAGCACTGTAGGAGCTTTGTTTTGTCGTTCAGGGAGAACAAAGTGTGTTTAGTCTACTTTAATTTTCAGTATACACTCACTTGCCTGTTTATTAGTTACACCCAGTCAAATCAAATGTAGTCTACACGACTCCTGCAATAAATCCTCCCCATGGATGTTTTTTGTGGGGACTTTATTATACTGCATTAGTTTTAGCTTGGGATACCTAATAAACTAGCAAATGAGTGTACATTAATGAAAAAATATATTTAAATGACCTTTGACCCTTGTGTCCTGTACAGATAAAGATTCTGCAGGCCACTGGTCTTCCCCAGTACCTGTCCAACTTTGTCTTCTGTCAGTATGCATTCTGGGACCAGTCTGAGCCCATCATCGTGGCTCCTGAAGTTGACCCATCATCCTCATCGCCAAGCACCAAGGACCCACACTGCATGGTGGTCTTTGACAGCTGCAAGGTGAAGCCTGGGAGGGAGGAGGTGGATGACAAAGTTCAGATTAAGTGCTTATGCCATCTTTGTGTGGGTTTAATTGTCGTTGTGTTAACCTGACACATAGGGAGTAGAAAAGCAAATATTTATATAAAATCTGGTCATTTCTATGTTGATGGTTTAAGACTGATCTTTATTTGGTGCTGTAGGAGCTGGCAGTGTCCGTAACGGAGGATTTCATTGAATACCTGACTGAAGGGGCGGTTGCCATCGAAGTGTATGGACACAGACAGGCTGATTCAGGAAGAAACCCTGCACTCTGGGACCTCAGCATCATCCAGGCCAAGACACGCACACTGCGAGACAGGTAGACACACACATCAGAGTCTTACAAATTTCGGCAAGACTAGTTTCCAATTAACTGAATAAAAACCAGTGCACCTGTGTTGCCTAGATATGCAAATAATGTTGCTTTCTGTAGGTGGAGTGAGGTAACACGTCGCCTGGAGATGTGGATTCAAATCCTGGAGATAAACGAGAATGGAGACTTTGTCCCGGTGGAAGTGGTTCCGGCTAGAGATGTGCGAACGGGAGGAATCTTCCAGCTTCGGCAGGTAGGAATCAGCCCAATCACAAAAGATATTCAATTTACTGTCATAGAGGCCTGAATAAACCTCCACATTTGAGAAGCTGAAATCAGAGAATTTCTTCTTAAAAAATTACTCAAATGACTAATCATTTCTCAAAATGGGTGGTGATTCATGTAATTGCAGACAACTAATCCATAGATCAACTTTCAAGCTAATGCTGTCTATTCAAAATGTCTCCATTATGCACCACCTCCTCCCTGTCCTCATCTTCAGGGTCAGTCAAGGCGAATCCAGGTGGACGTGCGCTCAGTTCAAGACTCAGGCACCATGCCTCTGATAGCAGAAATACTGCTTGCAGTGTCAGTGGGTTGTGTGGAGATCAGAAACACTACGACAAACCAGGAAGGAGATGAGATGGACAGTTATCAGGTAGAGCAGTTCAATACAACTCACTCTGCCGTCTGTTTGCGTCTTTCAGTATGTCTTACATTGACTTTCAGTTGAACTTAAGATGATTAAGTGACTGGTTTGTTGTACAGGAAAGAGACCTGGAACGTTTGCGGGGGCAGTGGTTAGCTGCTCTCACCAAGAGGCAGGAATACCTCGACCAGCACCTACAGAGCTTAGTCAGCAAAGCAGGTAACACACACACACACACACACACACACACACACACTGTAACATTGTAATTCTCAGGATCATAGTTGTAGAATGTGTTTAATGTTTTATTATTGTCATGTTCACAGAAAAGACAGAGGATGACATGGAGAGGGAGGCCCAGCTGCTGGAGTGGCGCTTGACTCTGACAGAGGAGAGAAACTCTGTCATGGTGCCCTCTGCTGGCAGCGGCATTCCTGGAGCACCTGCTGAATGGTATGACACATGGCAGGATGTCTGTTTGTGTGTCTCATTTTAATTTATTTGATTTTGGTTTGTATTGTTTTTATTTTTTAGTTTTACAGGCAGGATCTTAGGCATATTTGATATATTCTCTTGATTCAAGTTCAGTACATCATTTTTGCTTTCTTTTTTCTTTTTTTTTTAAAAAAGTGCTTTTTGTCCTTGATATCATTTTGGACAATTCATTTTAAACTGAAAAATATCCTGCCTCCATTACATATTTCTGTCATGTGTTTGTTAAGTACATATGGATACCAGAGGAGTTTTTTGAAACCCTTATATCGTTAACAGCATCAGCCCCAAAAGTCAGTCAGGCTCTAGTTCCTTGTGACTGCCTCAACTTGCCTTCATAGACAAATATATATGTTGATCACAGTTTGTATTGCATGTTTGTTCACAGGGTTCCTCTGCCAGGCATGGAGACTCATATTCCTGTCATCTTCCTCAACCTCAAACGTATGTTAGTTCTTTGCTGAATATTACGTATGCTTCCTCAGGTTTTTCTACTTCAAGGCTTATTTACAATGTTTTCTGTTGTTTTTCTCAGCTGATGACCTCAGCTCTCCAGACCAGTTTGAGGTTCCTGAGGCTGGAGGTTGGGATGCCACCCTGAGTGGAGAGGATGAGGACGACTTCTTTGACCTGCAGATAGTCAAACACTACGATGGAGAGGTGAGGATGGACACTGCTAGAGGTTATTTTTCTAAGGGATTTCTGGTTTCCATTTGGGGAACTATTTCATCAATCAGCTGCATTTGTCTGACCCTGAAGGTTAAAGCGGAGGCATCATGGGACTCAACCGTCCATGAGTGTCCCCAGCTGAGTCGTGGGGGAGCGTGGCCAGAGCAGCGGGTATACCTGACCGTTCGTGTGGTGGTTCAGCTTAGCCACCCTGCCGACATGCAGCTGGTCTTAAGAAAGAGGATCTGCGTCAACGTTAACCCGGGCCGCCAGGGTTTCGCCCACAACTTTCTCAGGAGGATGTCAACCCGCAGCACCATACCTGGTTGTGGGGTCACCTTTGAGGTGGTCTCCAACATCCCCGGGGTAAGATTGTGGGTAAATACTAAGCTCTTAATGTTGTGCAGCAGGAAAAGAGTTATTAAACGCATATCTTTTATTTTATCCCATCAGGATGCCCCTGGTTCTGAAGACAGGGAGATGCTAGCCCGACTCGCTGCAAACGCACACAACAGCCAGTCAGCTGATGACGAGGCTGCAATTGAGAAATACCTCCGCAGTGTCCTCAGTCTGGAGAACATCCTGACTCTTGACAGACTCAGACAGGTAGGTGGAGAAACTGATAGAGATATAAATAATGTTGGGTTGATAGAAAATAGATCCACGTGAGGTTCTAACTCACATAGTAGCCCAGGACATTATGGTTTGTCAAAATATAAAATTTATCAAAGTTGTCATTTGTTTTTCTGTTTTCACTTTCCACTTCTTTTACTTTCAAAAGTGTTGAAAATGCCCCCTGTGTGTTTTAGGAGGTGGCAGTGAAGGAGCAACTGACAAACAGAGGGAGGAGTAACAGACGGAGTCTAAGTTCTCCTTCTGTCCACAGGGTAAAACACCTATACAACGCCATTATACTGTACAATAAATTATAATATAATATTGATTTCTCTCAATTTACTCTTTCCATCTATCCTCAGCTGTCTGGAAGTAGACAAGACCTGTCCACAACCTGCCTGCTGGACGACAAGGTAACAGACACTTTTTGTCTCTGTCTCGTATATGGTGACTATTTTTAACAATTGTGGATCCAGTGGCAGTCTGATGAAAGTAAATAAAAACACCTACCTACCTATCTGCCACTCAGTGTTTATATTAGAAAATGTGAAACTTGAATTAACTAAATATCATGTACATGACTTATGTTGCACATTTGGGCTGTAGTCCAAAGAAAATATTGGTTGACTGAAATTCTGCCTACCCTTCAACCAGTCGATTGATGGATGGGGTGAAAAACTGCACATTATGTCTAGATTAACTAAATTGTGTGCTCTCTACCAACTAGCCTAAATTGTACTAATCAAACTTACACAGTGTTGCCAAGTGAATGAATTCCTGTGGTTTGACAGTTTCTTTTCCACACGTAGCTATGCCATTACCTTCAGGGCAAGTCTGTCAAGTAAATTTATACACAGCAGCAACACATGCCAGCGATGAGGGTCACAGAGCAGAACTAGCTTCCAAACAACAACAAAGCTAACACAGCTCATGCTTAACATTCACACATTTCTCTTGACTGTTCTTCAATATTACAACATTAGTCCAACATCACCTCAGCTTGTGGGAACATCCACGTTAGCAACAACATGCTAACGCAAACTAAGGATAAGCTATAAAATAAACACTACAAACAACATAAAACATGGCAAAACTAACAGGTTTCGAGTTTGAAGTCAGGTCACAGACAGCCAGTATTGATCCACCACTGAGCTTGAACCAATACTGGCTCTTGTTGAGAAAGTAGTCTGGTGGAGTAAAATCCACTCATGTTTTCAACAGAAATAAAGCTTTTATCCACTCAGCTCTACTGTCTTCTGAGGCTGAGGACTGATGTAACGATTTGTGCCGGTACTTTGACACCGTGTCAGGTAGTTTGGAGCAGAGTAAATGTTTCATAAATAGACACTTGGAAATAAAATGCATCAGGGCTGCTTATGTCCCACCCCCAAAAAATAATGGATTAAGACACTCTTCTCTCCTATGAAAGTAACACGAATGATTGTCTGGCCAATGAGAATTTGGTTGGTCAGAATATTGACGAACTGACCAGAAGATGTCAGCTTATTGCACACATGTTGAATACATATTATGTACATGTTTTTAGTATTATATTAATATTATGTTCAAACCAATGTCCTCTCATCTCTCCGTGTGTCTGTTTCAGGGTCGATGGGAGAGTCAGCAGGACATCTTCATGCCTTCTCAGTTCCACCGCACCCTACCCCGGCCCGCCTCTTCCCCCTCCACGTACTCCACCTCCCCTTCGTCATCCCCAACTCCCTTCGGCATGACGCCACCACAGAACCAGGAACCAGAGCAAGGTAAATATCCCCCTCCTCTCTCCTCTCTGCCTCTCCTCTCTTCTCTGTCATACATTCTTTGTCACATTTCCTCTATACTCCCAAGTCTCACTCTTTTACCAGTTCTTTCATCCTTCTCTCTTATTTTTTCCATATGGGTGTATCCATTTCTCCTACATGCTGCTCTTAATAACACTTAAGCAGACTCCTTGCTTTGCTTCACCTCTCCTTCCATCTTTTATCATCTAACATAGTGTAACCTTCTCTCTTGTCATATTCATTACTAAGCTTTTCAGTGTCTGGTCTGTTGCTGTGCTCTGATCAATCTGAATATTTCTCTCATAGTGATTTGCCCATGTCAGAATTCATGCTACTGTGACGTGCTTTTGATTAATTCCGTTCACAAAATGAACAGAATTAATTCTTTTTTTAATATTCATTTCTGTTTAGTGTGATTAGTGATTTGTTTTTTTAAAATCACATTGTAATAGCTAAATCAACCATCTGTGTGTCTTTTGGCTGGCTGATGTCTTCTCCTGTCAGTCTATCACTGTGTTGCGGTTTTTGCCATTTTCCTGGACTCGCTTTCAACTTCTGGTCTTAATCTTTCACACCTCCTCTGCTTCCCACACCTGCTCCTCTTTCCTTGCCTCCTTCCTCACTTCTGCCTCCTCCTCCTTCTCCTCCTCTCTCACTTCTCCACCCCCCCCCCCAGGGCGTTCAGGACTTGCTGCCTCTTATCTTTCAGTTAAGGCGCTGGTTCCTCAGATGCCCAAACTGCTCAAGTCTCTGTTTCCAGCACGAGATGACAAGAAGGAGCTGAGACCTTCGCCGCACAACCAGCAGGTCAGCAGAGACGGTGTAGTAGAGCTCAGTGCAGCCCCAAATACTTGGGCCTTTATCTAACTTATACTGTATTACATATATATAATAAGTGCTATACAATGGTCTGGGTGAATGCTCGATTCTGATTCTGTTTGTCAACTGTACACAATTTTATCAGATCTTGCTTTGCTTTGCTTTCTGGCTGATAGCTGAGCCAAAGAGTTCAGTGAGCCTAATTGACTAGAAATATCTTCCATTGCCAAGTTGTATCTAAGGTTTGTCCTGTTTACTGGAGTTGTTGACAGTGTTTACACTGCATAAGAACCTTACGGGATGGTAATGATTGTTTCAGGTAGTCAGACTCTCAGGGTCATGGAGTTATGGATGTTTTTTTTTTGGTGTAAGTAGGATAATGCCCTTCATTGTGTCTAGAATCAGGAATTAATGGACCCTGCAGAGGCAGTTAATTCCAGAAAATGGACACCTCGTTGGGCATTTTCTCTTCTCTTGTAAATTATGCTATATTGGTTCAACTAGTACATGTCAAGCTCTGGCAGTGAGACGTGTCCTTGTTTTCTTGTCATGACCTTGTTTATTGTTACTCAGCAGCATGTTCCTCGCATCGTGACATCAGGAGGAGACGACAGCCGAGTCAAGGTGGAGACGGTGAGATTGTGTCTCTGTCTACCTTCCCCTTAGAAGTCGACCTGTTTTTTCATTGTTTCTGCAGTAAAAATAAAATATATGTATATTATATATGGTTTTGAGACCTTTTCATGGATTTACTTATTAGCCCAAAGGGCGACTGCATTAATTGTGCAGTCAAGCAGAATGTGACTGCAAATGTCAAAAGGAAACATTAGCAGATGATGCAAATAGTCCTTCAACTTTCTAGCAAATGATTGGTCCAAAGGATGATTGTAACATTTTTGGGGGAAGTTGTTTATTATTGCTGATTATTGTTTTGTTGTTTTGCCTTGTCTGCATGCTTTCGTCTGTCCCTCCGTTCCTGTGGCAACAATTGGTCTCCTGTAGACTCCTATTCTGCGGCCCCCGGCCAAAGACAGACGGGCAGAGTTCCCAGAAGTCCCTCCTCTTCCTGTGCATGACCCGCATGACACTACCCCCCTCAGCCCCCTCAGCCAGTCATCGAGCGGGTACTTCTCCAGTAGTGTTTCTACGGTTACCCTGTCTGACGTCCTCCAACCCTCCTCCTCGTCTTCCTCCCTCCTGGCCACTGAGATTACGTTACCCACAAACACCCAGCAGCAAGGTGCTGACAAGAACGATGTTGTGACCTCTTCTTCTCAGTGTGGCGCCAAGATGGCCGTCATTGCTCCACCTGCTTCCCATAGCTCAGCCAATCACAACAACATCACTGCGGAAAATTCCGTCTCCGAACACAAGCTGGTCAACTCAGGAGGAGGAGGTGAAGGCTTTGAGAGGCTGGAGATCTTTGTGGACGACGAAGAGCGTAGCCATGAAGACACACTGCCAAATTGGCTGACAGAAGGGGCGTATGTTACAGTAGGAAGCAATAAGGCCGGAACAGTGCGCTACGTGGGAACGACGCAGTTTGCTGAGGGAGTGTGGGTCGGGGTGGAGCTGGACACACCTGTAGGTAGGTACACAACTGAAAAGGGTCAGTTCACACAAATACATGAGTAACTGCTTCCTCAAGTGTCAATTTTAATGCCACACCTCTTTTTGGGTGAAAGCACCCTCTTTAATTTGACTTGCGATAAATGGAATTTTTTAGCATAAAATAAGAATACCATAGAGCTTTTAAGCAGTATGGCCAGTAAGGCAAACATTTTTTGATGTCCACAGAAAAAAAAATAAAGAAATAAGTTACAATGAATGTCTTTTCTGTTTGCCTCCATCAAAGTGGAGGAAACTGACATGTATAACAATATTATGTTATTGAGCCTTCAGGTAATAACATCTTTAACTTTTTTTGTCATTAAGACACTTGCTGACACATAGCTGTTTTGGTAGCCTGTTCAATCTGACGCTACTGTAAATGAATTACATTGTTGTTGAGAAATGGAGCCACCATTTGTGCTTCTTACTACAAGCAGAGAGAAATAGAAAACAGCTCTGTTTTACCCCCACTACCTACAGTACTTTATGCTGTTTACGTGGTTCATTAGCAGAAGGTAGGCCAGCTGAATTTGTGTGAATTATTAACAGTAAAATACCCTCTGCTCCTGGCAGTGTTTCAAGTGGAAAGACTGTTAAACCAAACTCCATTCTAAAAGCAGGTGTTTTATGGTAGGGAAGTATTTTTTCACCAGTAAAAATTTAAGTTGCTCCATCACTAATTTATCTACAGGGTCAATTGCAATACATATCACTTAAGCCAAGGCCACACTACATGATTTAAACCCTGACCTCCCACTCGCTGACAAATTCTAGAGATTGCTGACAAAATGTGATGCAGCAGTTTTAGGGTATGGTGCCACTAGTGTTTTTCAATTTGGCACTGGCACTTTTTTATTTATACTTATTTTCACTTAAAAGGGGGCGTGGTTGTTCTGGCCACAGGAAAGTGTCATATGCTTGCTCTCGTATGGTCATTTAAAACAATAATCACACTATACTATACACAATACTCTATACAGTATAGTACTTTTGTAATAGTGACAAATAATTTCTGAATAATCAGACTACATTATAGTGCTGAATGACTGATTCTGATTGGTGGTGATTACCTTTTTTTTCTTACTACAGGTAAAAATGACGGTTCAGTCGGAGGTCATCGATATTTCCACTGTAAACCGGGTTACGGGGTGCTGGTTCGTCCAGACCGGCTGACCTGCCGCGAACGGACCAGTCGGCGCACGGGAGAGTTCAACGCTCCCGCCCACGTCCCCGTCCTGCGAGGAGAAGCCATTGTCGGCCGCCGGGGGGAGAACCGCAAGTCCTGGAGCAGTTGAGACAGGGAAACCAGGAGCTGGATGGGAGAGATGAACTCCCCACAGCCCTCCTCCTCCTCTTCTTCTTCTCCTCCCAGCTATGCAACAGGCTCTCACATCAGAACTGACATACTGCCGACCCTTTTACAATGTGGAACTACATTCACTACATCCATTCATAGGTAATGGATAAAAAAATAATAAATACAGTGAAGAAGAGGAAGAAAGCAAGTGAGTTGATGAAAGACTATGCAGAGTTTATAAAAGTCCATGGAAGGACTATTTATCATGTGGGAAGATAAATGAATGGCGGTCAATGGGAAGACTGCTGAGAGCAAATGGAAGCCAGTGCAGACTTTATCGTGTTTGGGTTGTCGGAGCTCTGCAGGGTCTGGATCGGACGCTGCAGGTTGGATGATCTGCCTCAGAGATGCTTTCTGAGCTGATATACAGGGATGCAAACTAGTCACACTTTAAGCAAGAGTCACTTTTTTGCTTTTTCTGCAACTTAATTTTAAACTTGAGGCTCATTTTAGAGTGCAGAAAAATGTGTTTTAAATGAAAAGCCCTTGTTTTTTTCCATCAGCTGATGGATTTATTTGCCACCTCTGTTTTTTTCTCTCTTCACCATACATAACGATGGGTATTCCTACTAGTCATAGCTAGAAAAGATCAAAATATACTGTATGGGCATTCTCATATGTAACCACATTCTTGTGAAAAGCTAAAAATTTAAATGGAGAGTATTGAATTGTCTTTAGTGTTTCCTTGGTATTTCTTATTCACTCACTAAATATGTCTTCTTTGTGAATGAGGAAATGGGTCAAATTAGATTTTTGAAAATTGGAGCTCAGAGTGACATAAACCTCAAACTATGCCAGTCATGCAGTGATTTTCACCCACACTCATGTTTGCATCCCTGGATATGACGTCTCTACTCTCTATGTCCCATAATCCCCTGCTCCAGCTGCTGTCTGCAGACAGACACTTTGACTCATTGTTTGAGATGCGCCTCCTCCTCCTGGACTCCTTCTCTTTTCTTTTGAAGATAGATCCTCCCAGAATGTGCCTTCACCATGGCTTGGTTTGCATTTGTTTGTCTGTATATTTAATTTCTGTCTGAATGCCTTGAGCTAAGTGTGAGGTGATCTCAGGGACTGCAGAGGGGAAAAAGACAAGGAGGGGCGTGTGTGTTTTGTGTGTGTGTTTGTAAATGTTGTACAGTGCCTGCACAGTTGAGTTCATATTGTTGTAGTCGTGTTGATGTTGAAAATTTTATTTGTAAAGCAGGAAAAGTCATGTCCTTGTTGGACAAAGCCACTACGGGAGCAAGTTGTTCGTACTGGGAGGCTTTAAAAGTCGATTTTGCACTGGAGACGTTGGATAATAAGCATCTGTATGTGAGCAGTGTCTGTGGTCACGTTGCAGAGTGGTGAGGTAGATGAGTGTAAACAGATTCCTCGAACCAACTAGTAATGTGAAAACTAGAGTATCTTCTCAATCTGATGCCTGTTCTTGGAACAGATTTGCTGGTTGTCCTCTGAGGCTGACATTTGGACACCAGGAGGCGCTGTTTAGAGTCTGGTGTTGAGTTGGTGGGAAATAGGCATGTGTATGTGTTGAGGAACAGAAAGTGAGATGGACACGCTGATTTTCTGCTGGGTGTTTCACGCTTCAGAAGAGAATCGATTTGCTTCTATGCATTTGATCTGTTTTTAAAAAGAGATTTTATCTTTAGTTTCTAAACGACTGACAAAACTGGGAGACAGAACTGTACGTTTTGGGAAAGTAATCAACACAACAGCAGGTTCTGACTGAACATTCCTGGCACGTCTGTTGAAGAGAATACAAGATGATATGTCAGACTTTGGGATTTTTTTGTTTTTTATTGAAGGGTTATGAACTGCTGGGAAAGCATTGGCAGAACACCACAGCACTGTTTCATACTATATGTCATGAAGAATGTTCTCAGCGTTTTTCCATGCATTAGAGGGGCACTCCACCAAATTTACACATTTATTCAGCGAAAACAGTTGTATAATGTCATCTGTCCTTTTGAAGGGAGCTTTATGAAGTCTGAGAAATGAACCAGATGATGTCATCAGGGTAGGGGTGGGCGATATGGTCAAAATCTTATATCGCTGTATATGTAATTTTCTATCCTGCTAATGCTTTATATAAAAAATGTATATATAAATGCACTGTGCGTCATCACATTAAGTTAAAAACTAAGACTTAAAACAGTAAAACTAACATTCTTTCAAAATGGAAGCTTTAAGGTTCCAAATGAGAAAAATCATTTCAAGTGTTAGAGGTTTGAAGTTTAACAGGTACAAGCCTGGTTGGGTGCCTCCTGCTCTGTACCACAGATCTATTATTAAGAACTGGATACGAGATTCAGTCAGTCCAATTAGAATTGCTCACCCGTCGCATTTGCCAAGAAGGTTTCGAGCTTCCTTGTTTACTTCCACAGTATGCGGCCCACTGAATATGTGCAGTAGTGTTTCGCCCGCTGGCCCCACTGACAAATGGACGTTACATGGAAATGATGTTGCAGATTTTTTACGTTGCTTTCCATGGCTCTAGGAAAGTTTTACAAATTTAAAATCTCCATGGGTCAAAAATTCATAATATATACTTCACCTTGTTTACAGTTTGAGGTGTCCTGTCAGTTTTACAGATGTTTCAATTATAATTGTGTCTTATGGGGAAAGTGCTTTTTGGGCCAAAGGGAATTACTTGCTACAATCCCCCCAGTGGCCACTGGGAAAAATTGGAAGCATGGCTGACTGGCAACACTGTATATAGTTCTATTATACACCTATCATCTGTATTTACAGCTTCACTCTCCACTTCTGCAGCGTGTGGCAAACCAGCTTAGAGGTGCATTACTGCCACCAGCTGTCACTCTCACGACATGTGAGAATGTGTTAAGCAGTCCTGCTGCCCAAATCATGTTACCCTGTGAGGCAGCGAGATTTATGAGATACAGCTCCTGCAGTAGAAACGGTATTCTCAAATCTCTACCAGTGGTCACATTTTTACCGTCACACGGTATAAACCATCATATCGCCCAATCCTACATCAGGGTTACCTTCTCCCTCTGGTCACCAAGCCTGTGTTTCAAACTGGGCATATGGAGAATGAGGAAATTGACATATTACAGAGGGAACGTCTAACAAAAAAATGATATAATTGCATTATGATAGATGGACGTTCTACTGTTTAACCCATAGTCATACACCCTGAAAAGTCAGGCTGCTTTGTTTTGATCGTGATTTGTTTTGTTTTTTTTAATCTGTCTCTGGCTTGTGAGACTAAATCATGGGAGTGCCCCTTTAACAAACCAGACTGAGGTCAGTGTAAAGTGTTTGAGTTGTTCTGAGTTCAGAGTGATGCTCTCTCACCAAGTGAGCAACAGGCATGTGCTGATGATGGAAAAGTTCATCATTATTTGGTATCCTTTAGTACCGTGTCTCTTTCACAAACAGCTCTGTTCATATCCTGATGATGACGAACCTGACCACGCCAGTTGATATGTTATTGATGTCCACTGAGGCAGGTTTTGCAGCCTGTAAGCTGCTTCTATGGTAACATTCATTTATCCATGTATACTAAGGAATCTCAACAGATTTCTGATGAGCTGATTTGACGATGCATGCTTATGAATATATTATCTGGACTACTGTGTGCATGTAAACGCACTCAGTACATCCAAACACTATCATCTTTATATTTTTCCTTTCTTTTTATCATGCGTCTTCTTACTCAAGAGGCGTGAATTTACTATTTATATTTAAATGCTTGTACACATGCATTTATCGCATGAAAATTGATAAAGCCTTTTTATTTTTAATAAATATTGCACAAATGATTCCATGCTGCTATTAGCATTGTAAATTTACCTGTAAATGATCAATTGATTTATCTAACACGCTCTATCTTACTGTATACTAGATTGGAATTCAATAGTTTTGTTTTTTAATCCCAGACAAAGAAACTAAAGTGAGCGCTTTGGTTGGAGTGGCCAATATATTTTTAATATGAAGCAGTACAATTCCTTAAAAAAAATGTGGCACTTTGTCATGTTAGCCTTGAAGAAGATGTTTGGAGTAAAGGTTGGAATATTTTTGGGTGAAAAAAGTCACTCCATTGATATTTTTTAAAAGAGGAAACTATAAAGTTGGAGTTGAATAATGAGATGAGGAGAAGATATATCACCATAGTCTAGTTATTATCTTTGTATTTATTGTCTGGCCTTAAAGCCCAGGATCATCCTCTGATTGGTTACTGTAGATGGCTGTCTGGTATGTAATTGGTTGGTAAGTTGTGAAGTGCTTCGTAGGTTGGCCTGTTGTTGGGTTGTTGTTAAAATATTGTGGTTCATAACAGTTATGTGGTAATGAAGGAAGGGAGTAAAGCTTCCTTGTGTGTTTGCGTGTGTGTTAGTGTGTATGAATGTTGGGGTTGACGTAGCTTTGATTCAGTCGTGTTATTGAGTTCTCGCCCAGATGGGAAATGACCACCAGCTGCCACTTTACTTATAATAAAAATCCGCTCTCTGTGGCCGGTGTGCTTTCCCGTCCAGGTCTGTACTCAGGACACTGGTGTTAAAGGGGTTTGAGATCACTTCAGGCTTCTGGATGTCCCTTTATGTTATTGTGCCTCAGACATCATGTGACCATGTATCTTCCACACACTGTTTTCATATCAACGCTTCAATCCATTTGCACAGAATCTCCAGAGGGAATCAGAGAGTTCATTTCTGGAACACTTGTATATGTAGGAAGAAAACACAACAATTTGATTTTTTTGTTGTTGTTGTTTTATGAATCAGTGTTTTCAATATTCCTGTTGTTCTTTAAGTTGTACTGAAATGGTTTGAATTTTCTGCTTTGAATTCAGTATTTCAAGTTTTTTTTTTTTTTTTTTGAGCAATATTCTTCATCTGTGCTCCTTCACTCACTGTTCAGCTACATTTCAAGCAAAAAAGATGAGAACTGGTTAAATTTGGAGCTGTTATTTCACATGACAGCAGAGCTAAGCTCTAACACGGTGGTGATAATGAACGACTTTGTCTTTTCTTCCAGCACACATCCTCCTCTATAATTCTCCACACAGAATGCAGAGCAGCATCATAAAGGCAACAGTTTATGATTAAGTGTGATGCTGAAATTAGATAGAAAAATGATGATGATGATGATGATGATGCACGTGATCCAACAACCATTTCAATAAGGAACTGTAAAAAGAGAAAGAAAACTATCATTAGTAATAACTGTTTTGCTCTGAATGGATTTAATGTTGTAACTTTATTTCAGTGGTCTCCATCTCTGCTAGGAGTGTTATTTATGTGACTGTATCAAGAAACCACAAGAACCACATCCAGCTCTTTTCTTATTGATGTGATTTGTGTCCACTGCAGATTGATCTGTATGAGTCTTCAGCTATGGCTGTGCTTGCCGTTATTTGTTTTTAATGCCATTATCTCGAGATAATGAATCAGCCTATCACAAGAAAACAAAGGCTTGTTTCCTCTTATTACTTACTGTATAATGTTTATTAGAGATCAGCAGTTCTGTGGCAACATGCATAGATGGCGTCTTGACAGCTGTCGCAACTGATTTAGGCTGAAAATCATCAGTCTGTATTTCAGTCAGGGTCTCACACAGGCGGTGTCTTTCTGTCACAGATGACATTCAGATCAGTCTCAGAGTTCTCAAGAATTATCATAAGATCTGGAGAAAACAAAAGTCATTTATTTTGATAAATTCTCATAACTCAAGAAATTGGACGTCACTTTTCTTAAGATAATAAGATAAATTGACACGTTATCATGAGAAAACTTGTTGATTTTCTCTATTTATCATCATCATTAGTTGTTTGGTCTATTAAATTGCAGAAAATGTTGAAAAATGATGAGCCTTTCCCAGAAAGATAATGTCCTCAAATGTTTCTTCATTTTGTCCACAAGCCAAAGATATTCAGATTAGTAAATAAACCAGAAAATATTCACATTTAAGAAGCTGAAATTAGAGAATTTTGACTTTTCTTTCTTAAAAAATTACTTAAACTGATGATCAGAATAGTTAGCAATTAATTAAATTCATGATTGATTAAACATTGCAGCTTTATGATTATGATAATGGCATTAAAGATTAATCACCACAGCTCTCAGCCTCCACACTCACCCTCTCACCCCTTTTTTTTTTTTTTTTTTTTTTTTTTAACGGTTTTATTTTTGTTGGTTCCTTTTCTTGTCTTAACTGCTTTTACGTTAACTTTTGCTCAGAATTGGTCCCATATCTTTGTTGCATTCACCTCCTGTTGCATTTCCTGCAGCTCTGTGCTAACTATGAGATCACTGGTCTGGAGCAACATGTCTCCTGCGCCCTCCGCCTTAACGTGGCCTTCAATCTGGAGCCAGACTGGTTTTAGCGGAAACAATCCCGGCTCTCTAACTTAACATGTGCTGTACTATAAACTCTCAATGTATTGTGCTGTTGAAGAGAATCATTCCAAAACAAAACCACTCTGGTTTACAATTTAAAAAATACATCAAAATATTCCCTTTTTCTAATGGAATAATTTATCTTGTGGCGCTATTTAATAGCAGGCGATTTTCTCACAGATGCTGTCAGGGTTTGAAAGACATCGAAGGGATTCTGGGAGAAGATTTTCACTGATTGAACCTCCTGTCTTTCTGGCGAGGTCATTATGTCGCCCCCTGGTGGCTGCTGTCACACCTCCATGAGAAAAGGGCCTGACTTCCACAGGGAATTTTATATACATACAACCAGAAAATCAACATCCCACCACTGCCCTGCAGCAGCATGCCTGACAGCTTCTGCCTACCTGGGATCATTTTGCTACCAGCCAGAGATCTGAGGCTGCACTCTGTTGTAAAATTTAGGGGAAAAAAAAAAAAAAAAAGTCATGAGCTTGATTTTGGTATTTGCCGAGCACTAAAACATAATTTCTTGCCTCGGCCGTGAGTGTTCACCTTTTTTACTACCTCTTTCTCGCCTGTCCAGAGTGTTCTGCCAACTTCTTCCCTGAGGCCTTTTAGCTGACAGTCGTACCTGCTTCACAACTGAGCTGGGCCGCATCCAGCTCTGAAATATTACAATAAAACACAGAAACAAGCAATACTTGGCTGTCAGGTGATGCACTGCAGCTGCAGCCTCGTTGCAGGTGCAAGGTCCTTTTTTTTTTTTTTTTTTTTTTTTTTGGCAATGACCCATAATTTCTACATTTGGGTCTGCTGCTTTTCCAGGAAAAAAAAAATCAGATACAACTTCTCCTTTTGGTGCATTTTGAAGGCAGTTGGTATTAGTACCATGTTGCATTAACATTTCCCAGGTACCAGCAGCCATATTTAACAGAGCTGTGTAATAATGGAAAGCTAATAGGAGCTTCAGGAGAGGGCTTGGTGCTTGCTGTCAGGGAGTTTTACTAGACCCTTGTTACTCCTGCAAAAAAAAAAGCCCCTCCAGTCCCTGTGAAGCTTTCACCCATTGAGCTGAAGAAACGTTTGAATAACCCAGCGTGGGGTTAACACGGCCTCAGCCTGGTCTACAGTATTACTATATCATCCTAACTCGTCATTATCACTTCTGTTTGTTGCTACTGTTGATTCTGTGGAGCAGGTTTGTCTTGATGTGTCATTTGTATGTGTGAGTGCACCATTGGAGTGGTTGTTCTATGTATGTATGTGTATATATGCGCATATTAAGACTTATAAAAAGAAAAATCTGAGCACAAGTTTGGGTTTTGATTAATTTAATTGTTTTATGTAATTCTATGCTGCAATCCAAAGAATAAACATGTATTATAATACATTTATAATTTTCATTTTTTATCATCTGAACAGTAATCTGGTAAGAAAAAAATAAAAAGAGGAAGATTAACAGAGTATTTGTTCTTTATTTGTACTAAAATAGTCCAGTGTTTAAAGATATGTGCCGAGTTGTGGGAGACTGATGCAGCATGTAGTGGAAAGACAGCAGTCCACCAGGTTCACTACCAAAAATAGGTAATTTACTTTCTTAATTGTACAGAGGTGAAATTTACTAAGTTGATATTAATAAGAGCCACATTTGTTAAAATAATCTTCTATCAGCTTAGATATGAACTATACAGGAACAAAACTGGGGATGCACCAGTTTATCAGCCAATATTCCCCTTGTGGACCGAGATGGACATACCGATGGCGGTGGCTGATGTTTATCTCATGCTGAATCACTGAACTGTTGGTTATTTGCCATCAAACTCAGTCATCGGTGGCGAGAACACAAAGCTGCTGTTTCAGAGAAAAAGTCAGTAGGCTGGACACTACTGGGATGATGTAGGAGGGCAACTGGTGCTGTATTTTTGTTTTATTTTTATTATTTATTCTTTGTGTCAGGGGTCAACCACAAAAAAACACTGGTACCACTATCAGCCAAATTATTTTTAACACTGGTATCGGCCCAGAATTTCACCATCAGTGCTCATCCAGTAAACAATCCCAATTCTAGGTCCACCTCCAAAATGTAGTTTTCTTGTTTTTTCTTTTTCTCATATATTTTTTTTTTTTTTGCTGCTCTTTTAAACAGTATTTGCTTTAAAACCTCCTCACAGTTGGTGGGTTGATCAAACCACAAAGGAAAGAAAAACACTTGACCAGGGACCAAGTCTTAGAGGTGCCGTGTGCAACATAAACAACCAGTGTGCTGATTAGATGTAATACAAGAAATATTTTGACTGTTCTCTTGCCTATTTCTTACCTAAAATGTTTTCAGATGAAATATGTTTTAGTGCAGTTTATCTGTAATATGAGAAAGTTACTCACCAGGCCACCATGTTGAACAGGACACAGGGAGGACATAGAGGGATTAACATGCTGTAATACAATACGCAGCCTTTAACAGTTGATGAACACATACGGGTCACTGCTCTCAAAGCCTTTTATGGTAAAGAATCTACAGTTTGAAGCTCATGTTGTCTTCATTCAGTGAATGAAGCATCAGTGGCTTCATCCATTCATTTAAATACTAAGACATCCCAGAATATAGTTTTGCTTTACAAATCTTATTTGTACGAAGTTTACAATACTGACTTAATACACATTTGCTATATGTGGCACCAGATGGAACAGAAACTCTTCCCAACTGCGGCCGTGTGCCGAACTTCACACATCGTCATACAAACAAAACAAACCAAGACACACAACATGGACTCTGATCAGTTTTTATTCCCTTGTAAATAGAATATCAATAAAAACACACCTTAAAAATAACAAATAAGGTTTATCCAACAGATGAAAAAGTAACAAAAGGCATATGTAGATTTTCTACATAGCGATTACAGAACAGTCTACTGTCCAAAAAAGGCACTAAATCTTGAAATAGAGAAGAACAAGAGGGGATAAAAAAAAAATCAAATCAAACTGATACAACGAACGTCCTGCTGAGGTTTGATATTTTTCATTCTAGAGAGAATTATTGAAGAGTTTATTGCCAAAATGAAATGGAAACCACTCAGAAGTTTAAAACAACATTTTTTTTACATGACTTTTTGAATGTTTGAGCCAGATGTTCATTTTTTTAAGTAGTATTTACAGTCATTGGCTGATTAAAGGAGAACATTAAGAATGGAACATCTACATTTTATGTTGAAAGCATGAATGTTTTCCACCTAAATAAAAACAGCATTTTGGAATACAACTCTTCAAATGTCATACTGCATCTCGTGTTCAACATATTGACAGTCCTGAGGAATGAACTGACTGAAACCACACCGACACCAGATCCCCTGTGCGTCCTATTTGTTCACACAGCAGACCTCAGATTAGATCGAGATCCTCTACAGCCCCTTCAACACCTTCAGCAGCAAGCATCCACAATCCAAACAGAAGGCTACTACTAGGACAAATATTTGCTGCACTGTCTGTTCAGAGACAGTTGGATTTGGCAGGAGACAGCCAAACGTGATCAACATACAGTCGATGCCAAAGGTGCGTGTGCTGCACAGATGTTCCAGGTGTGAAGCAGGATCCGATCTGAAACATCAGCTGCAGTGGAGGAAGCTCATCCTTTCAAACAAAAACAGTACAGCAAGGCAACAGAGGACTGAAGGCAGATGGCAAAACCGCATTTTAGCTGATGTAAAGACACAACCTGCTGCCGTCAGTACTGTCAGAAACATAGAATAGAAGTGGAAGATCAAAAGCTTCTATGACATTTATGGGAAAACTGGTATTACTATGGTTCTGTTTCATGATCATTCTGATTTATTATGCATTTAAAGGTGATTATAATATGAGTGCACACTTTCTGGCACTCTGGTTTTTGTATATAAAAAAAAAAAAAAGGACAGAGCCAACTGAGGGTCAGACTGAACGCAAACTGAAATGTAGTCAAGAAACAAAACGCTAAGACCAATCAGTCAATGAGGACTCTAAATAGAAACAGAGAGGACTGTGAGATTGCCATCATGAAATCAGCTGCTCTGGTTTTATGTTGTGAAATAGTTATTTTGATTTATTTCTTATATTGATGATTTACTGAATTTGAGCCCTATTTTAGCACTGTAGTGTTACAGAAAGTGAAGTTTAAGCATCTTAACAAACTCATCTGTGGAGAAAAGGAGCATTTGTCACCTGGTAAGTTTGTCTGCTCCATGTTTAAAGCCATTTACAAACTAAAATGTCTAAAACCATCAGACTTATCTTCTATATTTTGTTTAGTTGTGTACTTACATTACAATTATAATGATAATAATTATTTGAGGTAATAATGCATTTCCTACTAGCTGCTAGTTTGTTAAACATCCAAAAGAACAGAGTGAGGATGTTGGTGAACATGACTAAACGTTACATGTATGAAACTTTAATATTATCCTGTTTATGAACAGGATTTTCATCAGCTTGTTTAACAATTACTCCCATGATCCCACATTACTTCACAACATCATCAAACTACGTCTTTTGTTAGTTTTGAAGTGAGATTGACCCCTAGTAGCACATCATTTGTCTGTTTCACTATTTCTTTGGGTAGGAAGAGAATCAAAAATAACTATTTTACAAAATAAAACCAAGACAGCAACCTCACATTTACAATTTACTGAGTTGTTTCTGTTCATTGATTTTTGTTACTCATTTGAATTTGATTTACTTTCAGACTTTTTTGGCTCCAAAATGACACAAATAAACTACTTTTCCACTTCACATCACATTTGCTGCTTCAGAACTTCAAAGTACAACTTCATGAGAGGACCGTGAAGGTAGCAACTGAAACAAAACCCTGAAATAATCTCAAAAGCATGTCGTCTTCAATGAATCCACAGATTCACTTCAGAAAGGATTCTGCTTAGCAGATTTAAATGAAAATAAAAAAAAAAATTCTGACCCTTAGTGGGATACTATCTTTTAATATTTTGGTGTATCAAACAAATGACAGACAGCTACATAACTGACTAATGAGTTTTTTAAATGCTTAAAGCAAAGACACCCAGGACAGCTCTGCTGCCATACAATTAAAGAGACATTCCACCACAAAACGTTCAGTCTGAAACCAGCGCTCGTGTTAGTATTCCACCAGGATGAGGGCAGAACAGTATTTAATGGACTCTGGTGGAGGCAGGAGCTTATAAATGAAAAATTATTTTTTTGAAGTGGAATTTCCCTTTACTTTCAAACGTAATATTTATTGGCTCGAGTTCAAGAAGGAATTTCCCTTTAAATCTTTACAGCCGCATCACAGTTTGCACAGTCAGTCTCCTCTGAAGAAATCTGCTCTACAGTTACTTTTATTACTCTCGACTGTCTAAACTTTGATTCACATTGAAGCAGCTGTGGAGGAACCTGTGGGGGTGTAGCTTATAGCTGCAGGGGGTAAAGTGAGGTATCTGTGTTGAGTTTTGAACTCTGAACTAGTAGCTTAGCCTGTAAAGCACCTGGTTATGAACAATGATGAACCGGTTTGAATGAAGCCACTTCGGCGTTGGCTTTCACAGAACATCATGTGTTTAGCTTGTTAGACATTGTTATACAGTGACATGTACGTACAGCCATTGTAGAAATCCACCTTCACGCACTGAGCCTGTTTTAGTAAACTGCAAAAATAAGGCACTGTAACTTAAAACCATAAACTATATTTCATGTGTTGAAGAATTAATGTACAATGACGGACATGATTTTGGGTGGATGAATAATTAATACAACAAACTCTTGTTTTATTTCATTTTTTAAACTTAAATACTAATTAACTAATTTTCATCCAACTCTATGTTTCCCATTGTCATTTTAGCCTCTTTTAGCTCATTGTTTTGGTTTTCTACACAGCCAGAGTCATCAAATAAAACTGCTGTAGTGGGACCTTTGACAGCTGCAGACATTTTCCTCAGGGATTGGCAGAAACCAAAACAGAGTTAAAAGGACTCAATTCAATGCCAGTGTTGCTCTGTGTCTGTTGACTGTGTAAATAAGCAACTACTAACACGTCAGCCACAACACCTTGAAGGCCATAATATGCCAGTTTGTGTTTACACATCTCCAACTTAACCCAAACAACAAATAGCTTTAGTTATCTGACCATTTGCAAACTAGTGAATGAGTGAAAATGAAGTTAGACATCATCGTCTCACTAAGTGTCCGCTGATGCATGAAAAAGCGACAGCTGTTTTTACACATAATTTTTGCACGCAACTATATGACAACATTGTCAGTCCATCTGTCATATGCTCTCTGCAGTTACTCGATGTTGATGTGTTGAAGCATAATGAAGAAAAGAAAAAAATGGCTTGCAACTGCATATTTTTCAAAATGGTGGCTGAATTAAAATGCCGTGAGTATTAAACCAATCTGTAATGTTCAGCAAAAACCTACCCCCCAAAGTTCTGCTACCCAAGCACAGACTTTTTGGGGGATAAAATATTGTCCCAGAGATTTAATTTAGACAGGCTTATGACTTAATATTGTTTAACATTAAATGAAAACGTGTGGCAAAATTAATCTATTTATTACCCAACCAGTGATCAGACTATAGTTTAGTATTCCCTGTCCAAAGGCCTGGAAAAGGGCTGAACCTGACTTGGAACTTGAATCCAGAAAATAGTTGGATTCCTACAATGGCTGTACTGAGGAGTAAGTATTTCTTGACTTGACTAGTTTGATCAAACATTTATTTTTCAGCTATAGAACACTTCTTCCTGCGGTTGTTTCAAGAGAATCCCACTCGCTCACTAAAAGTTCAAACTTAGATTTCTGCGGAAAACACCAGTTTCCTAAATATTTTTTTTCTCTTCCTACTGTGCCTCTGGTCCATCATTCACACTGATCAATGAAATGTTTCAACAGCAGGGACTCTTAAGCACCATGATATTGATCCAATAAAGTGTCACTTAAAATGAGAATACAAATTTGAACATGACAGTATGTGTTTAGAACACATGGCATATCGAGCACACCGATATACCTAAAAAGGAAATGCATTTCGCTTGCAATCATTTGACACATCTGATGCATCGCTGATAAGCATATCTCTAATACATAATTCCACCCATGACTACCATACACTCAGAAAATACACCAAATTTAAACTTAATACTTTGGCTAATGCGTCACTCACCTCTCACCAACAAGAAACACTCATACTGATAGTTTCTCTCATCTGAAGCTAATATGTCTATATACTGTAAATAGAAATGGATCAGGGTACATATACTGTGTATACCCCCAGTTTATATAATATACTGCATATATGCATGTGTGTGTATGCCTACATACATACACATGTGCTATATGTATGTATTCACTTTATACTTTCATCTGTAGTATCTAATAACAGTTTGTTACACTGTTGAATACCTCCCAACTGAGATCATCTCACAGTGATTCTTTCATTCTGCCCGTTGATCACCATCAGGTGAGTGGACACAAATGATTAACACTCGGTCACCTGGACATCCGGGTTTATAGTTTTTATATAAATGTGCCGGTATTCATTTATCTAGTAACTTTAAAAAAAAAAGATTTTTAACTTTTTATTAATATGAAAGTAAAAAGAGGCCACAAGGATCTGAATGTTATGTCTGAGTGAATACCTAAATGTGCAGTATGAGCGCTACTATACACTTATTGTTGATATTTAAAGGACCAGTGTGTAGGATCTGGTGGCAGTTAGCAGTGAAGTTGCAGATTGCAACCTGCCACACCCTCTCCCTCCAGATGTGTAGATTAGAAGAACCTAAGGCGGCCACAGAACTTGCGAAAGACTCCATCTAGAGCCAGTGTTTGGTTTGTCTGTTCTGGGCTCCTCTAGAAAAGTGGAGGTTCAACGTGGTGCCCTTTGTAGATACATATGACACATTCTCAGGTAATCGAAAATGTAAAGATTCTTATTTTCAGGTGATAATACACTACTGAAAACATTCTTATGAATTTGATATATTGAATCTTAGACACTGAACCTTTAAATAAGCTGAATTTATAGCATTGGAAGCCACCTATTTATAGGGTGTGAACAATAATAAATGTAACAATAAATTTAAGTAGTTCAAATTCATTCATTTCAAGTGAAGTCAACAAAATCAAAATGCTCACTCTGAATTGGTGAACTTTAGACATCAAAATTCAGGATAAAAATTCTAATTTAATGTTCTGTCAGCCATGTGATCCAAGACAGTTGAACAACAAAAACTACTTAAGTTGTGTTTTTGAAATTTGAAAAATTAGCTGGCTGAAATGTCAAAGAGAGTCAGTTGTGGTTAAATTTAACTCGGTTTCAATTTTAATTTTTATTCAGTTGTTCACAATATTCAAAATCATTATGGCCTCTCTTTGCTTCCATCATGAGCTTATATTACCAGGGCAGGGGATGAAGGAGTGAGTTTTTCTCTTTCTTTCTCCCTTTCTTACATTTTCAAATCATCTTCGGCTCACAGAAATATTACCAACAAGCTGTGACCTCGATGATACTGAGCTTATTCTGCTGTTCTTCTCACTGGAGGGGATTAACAGCAACCATCTGAAATATGATAATCTGTGATGAAATGTGCTACATAATTTTAAAATAATCAGCTGTAACGAACTTTCAAATTCATGAATTATCTTTTGAGGCTGTTCAGTTGTGTGTGTGATCACAGTGCAAGACCCTGAAACTATTTGAACCCCGTGTCAAATACAGTGTTGTCCTGCTGTGAAAAATGCAGAAATCTGCACAATGCATCAAGTCCTGTTAGACAGTTTCTATGGAAGATTTCAAATGCCTAAATAAAAGCAAATCAACAAAGTGAGAAACAAACCTTGTTATACTGTATGCTTTTCCTTTCATGTACACCTCCACTGCATAATTCAATAATTCATGATTTATGTCACTTTCTCGTTTGATTTGTTTTTATTTAGGCATTTCCATACTGCTGGGGAGCACTTTAACAAATAAAACTTTATCATCATTATTATCAGTGTTATAATATACTAGTAATAACTATAAGAGCGTAGCAGAGCAGGTTGGTGGTTGGAGGTAGGGTTGGGAGGTATCTCAGGATTGGAGTTTACACGACTTTTGGTCATTTTTTTCCACTTATTACATTCCTATAAAATCTGCTTGCATATGAACACACCTCTGATCCCGTTCCATTCATCACCCAGACAATTCCAACATCCGCTGCCCCCTTCAGTCGTCCTCCAGCGTTTCCGTCTTGATGTCATTCCCCAAACTGCACCTGGCCCCATCCACCTGATTGGCTAGGGCTTGGTTGCTGTGATTGACGTCAGCTTTCTCCAAACCGATTGGGTCCTGGGGCTCAGACAGCGCGCTGTGGATGGTGGGTTCGTCCTGGAGGGAAGGTGAAGGGGGAGACCAGGACACGCCTGTCAATCTGGAGCCCTCCGCCTGAGGGCCTGGCCCTGACACTAGGGAACGGCCAATCAGAGAAGCGCCCCTCTGTCCAGACAAGGCTCCTCTGCCCAGGGCAGAGAACCAGCTGGGGAGCAGTGTGGGAACCTGAGCGAGGAAAGGAAGAATGCAGGGAAGAGATGAGTTTTATCTCTTTGAATTGAAAGTTTTTGCTGTAAATCTGCCACAATTTTTTAAGGCAAATGCAGCTGTAGAGGTAATACGTGTGAGTATGTGTGAGTATGTGTGAGTGCGTGTGTGTGTGCGCGCGTGTGTGCATGTGTGTGTGCGTGTGTGCCGGGCTGTACCTGGGTCGGAGAGGACAGATCAGCTCGACTGAATCCAAACTGCCTGGCTGTAGATCTCTTGTCAAATAAGGTCACCTCACAAGCCTGTGACAGAGCAGCACAGAGGTTTGACAATAACCAGGTCTACTGTCATAACGCTGTGACCTCTGCCTTCTTTATTATTCATTATGTTAAATATGTGACTATGTGATGTAAATTTAAACAGGTTACATAAACAGGAATTAAAACAAAGCAGATTTCATAATGTTTAACCAAAATATTCACTGTTCCCTGCTGTTCCACACATTCAAATCTTTGAGCTGGTCAGTGAAATACAGTCATCATCTGCTGTCAATGTGCAGCTTTATAAGAGACTTTGTGTGCTGAGGAGGAGCTGTGGTCACACTTTATAATAACCATCATTAATAAATGGTAAATTTGTACTTAATAACACTGTTAGTAATGCTAGAATTATGTTATATAGTTATGTTATTTTATAATTAACAACATGAAATAGTTGATAAATTATGTTTGTGCAATAGCCCATAAGAGACCATCACAGTTATAGAATGATTAAATTAATAAACTTACATTGTTTATTGTTGCACACCTTGTTGCAACATTTAATATACTTTATTTAATATATCGTTTTATTTGTAAACTTTTAAGAAACCATTACATTAGAGCGATAGACCAGATATCGATAACACTTTGTTAAACGTTAATAATTAGTGAGTGAACATTATTTGGATGACTATTATAAAGTTGCAACTAATGATTATATTATCTTACACACTTATCTACAAAACATACGCAGTTGAACTCGCATAAGTTACATATTTACTTTCACCCAAAGCATATTTTCTACCTAAACCTACTAGAGTAGTTTTATGCCTTTATTTTGAAAGTCTACCTGCATGTTGCATATTCATTACTGATAAACTGACAGCAGAGCATGCATGTACAAAACTGACACTAGAGGGGTACCTACAGTGTCATAGTTTGAAGCGTAGGGCCCTGACCAACCTCTCAAACATTCCTCTTATTTGTTGTAAATAACGATTATCTGGATGGTTATAGTAAAGTTGCAACTGATGTTTATTATAATTTGTAGATGGTTAATAAATACAGTGTAGTGCATCTATAAACACCATTTGAAAGGCTATTATAAAGTTGTAATTGCTTAATAAATGGCTTATAAAGAACAGGCAAACATTATTTGAATGTTTGTTAGCAATAAAATAGCTAATATACCATTTATTAATGATGGTTATTATAAAATGTTATTGGGGCTACAACTCAGTATGACTCTGTATTAGTTTACCTGGTCAGGGAAGTCATTGCCGTCCACCTCGTCGCTGTTGGACTGACCTCCTGGACTTTGAACCTCGATGCCGTGACTCTCCAAGATGGCTGCTTCTTCAAAAACACAAACCTCATCATAGCATATCGACCTCAAACAACAACACACTCATAGTTCAGAGGCCAACAGAACAACATCTTGCTGCTGTTGGTAAAAATCATACGAGTGCAAACAGAAGATGTGTTCCTCACTGATGCCCAGGTGTGTGTGAAATTCTACAGCTGTGTTTGTGATGAGCAGGATGGCATCTAAGTGTCAGTGGGGTGATACAGAGAGCAAAGAACATCCAGCTGGTCAACCAGGATGTTTGCTGAGCAGTGAAAGCCTTATGTGTGTTTATTGATTTATTTAGAGACTGTTTAAGAAACCAGCTCAGCACAAGTGGATATAAGGTTCTTATGGGAGGACAAACACTGAGTTGATATCGAATACCTACTTCCTGTTGACTTCTTTAGCCACACTAGGACATATTGTACATATAACTCCAACATCATCCACTACAGGTAACACAAACACTCAGAGACAGAGGTAGACATTACCAATATTAGCGCGCCTCTTGATGTCTTTGCGGCGGTTGGCAAACCAGTTGTAGACTTTCAGAGATGTAACCCTCTCCAGATCAGACAGCTTCTTTCCTGTAACACACACACACACACACAGATCAGAGGGCTGAAGGTTATACAGTTATCCAGCTGACATTACAGATAAATGCTTTAATGCTGCTGCTTAATTATCCGACATATTTAAATTAAGTCGAGGGTTTGTGCTGATGGGACCCTTCTAGTTGCCTTGTTTTGATTGTTGCAACATGACCAATAGGTCAGTAAATCAGTACATCAAATACATAAATATACCATTATCTAATAAATAAAAACATCAAACATCAACATCAAATAAAACCAAATCAATTCTGGATAGAGCCAGAAATCACTTATCACAATAAACAAAAGAAGTTGAAAGAAAACTGATAACAATTTGCAATCTTGACAAGTGGACATTGTGAAAGCATCGAACATCATAACACTATCTGTTGAATGTCAGTATGCAAAGCAATGGACACAGCAGAGGGAGCAAATTCATTTGCCCTCAGTAATTACTAAATGGGATAGTTCATGGATGATTTAATTTCTAGAAATATCCACATCGTTACATTTGAACTCTTTTATCAAAAGACACCATTGATTGGCTATGTGCCCTTGAGCAAGACAATAAACCCTCATCCTCCCACTCAGGACAAGTTGCTACTGTTAAAAGAGCTGAATGTCTACCTTGGTTTTGTGAGGCAAGTCACTAAAAGTGAAGAGTAAAACAGTTTAATTAATCAAATAAAAGTTTGCTGATGATCAAAAATTATATTTATATTCTGTGTTTACCCGGTTTCTGAATGACAGCATTGCAGGCGGTGGCGATCTCCTCTCTCTTGGCCTCATCGGGGTACTGGTTATCACTAAAGTAGCTGTGCAGACACAAACACACATTATTGTTAGATTTTCAGCCATTCCATACCTCCTCTTCAGGTTCCCTCCTCCCCAAACTTCCCGACAGCTCATCAGCTTCTCCTCACCTCTCCATAACAGCCAGACACTCTTTCCTCCAGGTGAACCTGCTCCCTCGCCGCAGACGGAAGCCCGTAGGGGCGGAGCCAAATGGAGGCGGGGCTTGGTGCCAGTCCATCATGTCGTCCAAGGCCAATGGGGCAGCTCGCATGGCAAGAGTGGCACCTGAGGTCACAAACAACGAACAGCATTAGCAGTAAAGTTGATTTTCATTTCAGTGCATCACACACTGTGATCCTTTAGGCCTATTCAATTGGTGGCCTGTGGGCTGAATCCAGACCTTCAATCACCTAAATCCAGCCTTTTGATAATTTATAAATATGATTAAAGTATATCTTTGTGATTATATTTAGCTAACCTGCTAACATTTTAAGTTTATGTGTGCCTGTATTGTTAATTAGAAGATTGTCATTTTATTAATCTGCAAATTAGCCTATTCATTGGTTATGTCTGTTGTTTAGCACAGACACTCTCATTTTAAAAAGTTTGAATTCGGGCTGTTTACAGAGGGAATTTAAGAGAGTCAAACTGAATGAAAAAAAAAGATATGAAGTACAACATTATGTTTATTAAAACAACAAGCTACCTCTAATCACAATGTATGAATACTTTCTAAATGTGACAATGAACAAAGTGGACAAAGAAGCAAAAGTGTAAATTGTTTTACACACATTTAAATTCCAAACTCTACAGGTATCAGGTCCTTGGCACTTCACTTTTTTCAAATCTGGCCCTTCTAAAAAGTAACTGAATAGACCTGTTTTAGACAGTGTCTTAGCTGAATGCTGACTCAAAAGTAGAGCTGCAACCATTAATCGATTATTAAATTAATTGACAACTATTTTGATAATTGCTTAATTAGTATGAGCGATTAAAAAAAAAAAAAGGTAAAAATTCTCTGATTTCAGCTCCTTAAATGTGAATATTTTTTGGTGTCTTTACTCCTCTTGCAGCACTACACTAAAGTAAACTGAATATATTTGGGTTGTGAGTAAAACAAGACATTTGAGGAGGTCATCCTGGGCTTTGGAAAACACTGATTTATACCATTTTCACCATTTTAAAATAAACAACTATTAATCAGTTAATCAAGAAGATAATCAACCTATTAATTGACTATGAAAATAACAGTTGCAGCACTACACAAAAGCACTTTTCTAGTGTTTCTCCATCATCAAATGTCAGTTTGCCTCAGTTTATTCAGAAAATAGTTAGAAGTACAAAAGTATAATCATATTTGACATAATGCAAATATGTGAAATGGGATATCCTGATAAGCTATGTGAAGATTGAGAATAGAGGCCCAAACACTAAGCAAATAGTAGATGAAATATGTTTCCTAACATGTTGTCTAGATTTGAAAAATAGACACTAGTCTTATACAATAACATTTATAATCTACAGAAAACCCAAAAATGTCTGTCTCAAATATAATAATGAAACGAAATCATTATATCTTGTAAATTTACTACAATTCTTTGATGTGTGCACAGTGAATAATCAGTTTGTGAGGACAAAGTGACCCACTACACTAATTTATTTTGGAGCATTGAATCAATGAAAGAAGTCACTCAAGTTAAAGCACCACTCCAGTCTCCACCCCCGCCCCCCCGCCCCCCGAGGGAGGACACAGGCAAACTTAAACTCCACTGTACACACTGTACAGTCAATTATGCTGGTCTCAACTTAACACAACTTAGTCATTGTTCAATCACAGAACAAACAGTTTACAGTCTTTATTTCTGTAACCAGGGATGTTTCAAGATGGTCATAAAAAATACACACCATGGCTTTCTTTTCTGTCAAAGACATCTTTAACTCTCACAAACACTGGAACCCTTCCCTCTGCTGAAAAATTATAGCTCTAGAAGGATTCAGCTCCTTTGAATTCATTTTGCAATCACTGCTCTGAATACTTATGAGCTGAAATTATTCTTAGGTATCTGCGTTGTCGATCTTTGCTGTCCAGAGACCTACTCAAAGAGATTCTGGTGTTATGCAATGGACATACAAATTATTCATTGTAAACCATGGTTTTAATAGGTAACTAGCTGTTCTCATTATGTTATGTGCTCAGCCATGGTTAAGTAACTGCAGGTGTTACTGAAGTCTGCACTGCCAGTTATGCATTCAGAGCAGCTGGCTGGTTATTGAAAAACAGGTTATCCGTTTAATTTCACAAGTGGAGGACTGGCAGGAGATGTAGGTCTGATGGTGGACTGGATGGTGGTCTTACCAGGGTTGGTCTTCTCCAGCTGGTACCAGCGGAAGAAGGCTCGTTTCTTCTGCTCACTGAGGTCTGATCCCTGCTGCAGGAGCCAGTGGGAGATGCGACTCTGGCTGATCCCTGGAAGAAGAGGAACGGGGTGAGATCTGTGTCGCCAGTGGGGCCGATGCTTGCTGACATGCCAACTCTTTCTGGTGCCGATTCAGCAGACCTGGTTGAAGTGACAGATGAAGTTGATACTCACCAGTTACCTGAGCGACCACAGCCTGGGAGATCCGCCTGTTGGCCAGGAAGGACTTAATCTCCTCTTTGATCATAGCACTGTCCCTCCTTCAAGCAGAGAGGAGAATATACAGTTTACTTCAAAGAGACAATAAATGTTCACATCTCCAACAACACTTATTGTATCGCACAAGATAACCATCACTGTAATTAAACCAGTTGGAACTCTACAGTCTTCATAAATATGAATGGCAGTGGGTGCTGAAGATGAACATGTGCAGGAATCAGAGGCCACATCCTGCTATAATATTCGCTTCTCTCCTTCTGGTTTGATTTTCACACACCCTCAAATCAATACCGCTCTGATTGCTGCTGTCTGACTGCAGACTATAGATGAGAGGCACAAGTGTGAGTGTGTGTGTGTGTGTGTGTGTGTGTGTGTGTGTGTGTACAGTATATGTGTCAATGTGTGTATCATATTCAGATTCAGTGTGAGCTATAGGCAGGCTTGTTGGCCATCAGGGTCTCTGCATTAACACCTGTTCTGCAGTGCAGCGATCTACTGTAAGCCTATTATGTGGCCAGTGGGTTCAAAAATACAAAATAGACAATACAAAATACACACATATATTCTGATAGCAAAAAGGATCATAATTATGACCTTAAATTATAGATTAAGCTAGAATGACTGCCATGCGGTTGTATGCCTCTACTGACCAGTCAAGCTGCAGTTTACACCCGTCTGTCCATGTATGTATGTGGTGAAAACTTTAAAAGGAACTTAAGTCTAGGTATTAGTGTTTTTTTGTTTTTGTTTTTTTGGCAAAAATGGAAGGCAGGGCTTCGTGCCAGTCCAATGGATTACAATGTATAATTTCAAGACAAAAAAATGCTGTACAGAGGACTGTACTGATAGAGATCTGAACACTGTGATGTCACAGTGAAGCTGACCTTTGGGATATAAAATGTCGTCATTACATCATTTTAACTCATTAGAGATTTGTGTGTAATTTTGTCATAATTAGTGTATTATTTCTTGAATTATGGCCAAAAAAATATTTTGTGAGGTCATATCGACCTTGAACTTTGACCATCACATTCTAAATCAGTTCAAGTCTGAGTAGACATTTTAAAGAAGTTCCCTCAAGGAGTTCCTGAAATATTGCTTTCACAAGAAGGGGAAAAACGGACAGACAGGAAACCCGAAAACATAATGTACCAGTGTGGAGAAATAAAAATGTGATAATGATATGTGTATATTGGCCAACATTAATCTTATTTACACAGCCCAAAACTGGTTCCCTTAAATTGGCATTAAAAAGGTATAATATACAATGTTTTTCCAAAAACAATGCATAGACTCGTATAAACATAATCAATTTCAATCACCACTAATCACTAACTAGAAGTGTGGGATGAAAGCTGTATCTGCAGAGACACTGCCTCCTCATTTTCTTATTATTTTGCTGTGCTCGGGACATTTTACCATCCCAGAACATCAGTATTTGACGTCCTGGGAGTGAGGCTCAACAATCAACTATTATATTGGTGTGGTGTTTATGAGCAGCTTGCACAAATTACATTGATTCTACCTTTAACAGCTGCAACCAAGTCATGTACTGTGCAGGACATTTTAAATATCCTTGGCTCTATTGTCTGGTGGACAAACTATAGAATAGTGAGCTATAAAACATACCTCTGGCATTTCTGTACTTCAGTTTCATTTATCATTTATATCAGGTGACATATATACTGATACAGATATATTTGCAATGAGCTAATATCAACTGTAACGTCAGCCTGGCCCATTTATTGGACAAGCTCTACGACTATCAGTTGCTATTTTACAGACTTAGGGGATTTTTGTGAGAATGGGCATCAGTCCACCATGTCCATGCTTAATAAAGCATTTTATCAAACAGGTGGAATGCTGGTCTATCTTTGGTCAAGGCCCGCCTGGGGTTGACTCATGTAGCATGTGAAAGACAATGTCATATTTAAAAGCTTATATAACAGTTGTGCTCTTTATCAGAGGTGGAAAGTTAACCAGACAAACATTTGCCAAATCAACCAGTTATTTCAATATTTCGAATAACCTTCAAAATACTACAACTTGGTACCTAGTGAGATAAGTCCTGTGTGGTCTTACCTCATTAAGTCCTCCACCTTGTCATCAACATCTATGTCCTCTTCACTGGTCTCAAACCCGTAGCCTGGCGCTGTCACGCTGCCACTAACCACAGCAAGAGGAAACCGGGGCGGAGACAGCTTCCCATTGACAGTGACTAGACCGTTCTGAGCTACTGCTGCCATGGCAACAGGTGAGGCTACTGGGATTGGTAGAGGTGGGGAGGTGGTGTCGAAGTTGTTATTAGGTGACAGTGAGAGGCGGTTGTCTGGGAAAGTTGTCTGAGTTGCGGTGGAAGTCATGGAGGAAGAGGCGGCGACGGCGTTGGAAGAAGACAAGGAAGACGAGGGAGGCATGTAGGAAGGTTTATGGGACAACTTGTGTCCATGTCTCCGGTCCAGGTGGTCCAGGGTGTCCAGGGCGTGGAGGACCTCCGCCTGTGTGATCCCTGTCCTCCTCAGCCTCTGGAGGAGGTCGATCTGCTCGATGGTGAAACGAGGCTCCTCACACTGCTGGAACATCCTGGAGGAGATCAGAATGGCAACATTAATACAAAGAACATCTGCAAAAAATCCAGCACTTTAATTCAAGTGTTGTGCTCTGTTGTAGAGATTTGAAACAGTGGTACACAAATATTCCCAGCTTGTAAGATAGAGCTATTGGTCTGCAACATTCTGTAGGGAAATACATACCTTGCATACATTACTTATAATACATTATTAAAGTTCTGCCTACTGGAGAATAAATCTAGTTAGATCAAATACCCCTCTAAAATACTTCTTGTAGGTTATGCCCATGATCAAATTAGACTTGATTTTCTCTTGCAAGGAGGAGCCACTGTATTTTAGACAGCTCAGCAGCTATAAGGACTCTGTGCACTAAACACACACACATTCTAGTCGATACAATTTAGTACAGTTTACAGTGTATGGGCTATTAATGGAGTATTGTTGTTCCAATGTTGCACTGAAAATACAGTGCTTAGTTAGATATAGTTATATGTAGTTATAAGCCAAATATCGTGTTCTCCAAAGCAGCCACACTCTTTAAGGAAAAGAGTAATTTACCTTGCAGAAGTCACACAATAACACAAAGAAACTAACAGGTCAAGGCAGTGGTAGATAAGCATCTGTATTCTGCAAGGTAAAATCCCAACTATTCCTTTAAGGTACCCTGTGCTATTTTTGGCCATTAGCCTATTATCACTGAAGTGCAATTTTTTTTTTACAGTTTAATCTATTTATAAGGCAGGATGTGAATGACACATTCACATGCTGCCATGCTGCTGCTGGTTTTACACTGTTCTGCTGAATGACAGTTGGTGGCAGTAACACACCAGAGAAGTGTAGCAATCCACCAACCAAGATAATGAAGAAAAGAGCAGTAAACATGGACGTAAACAATGCAGAGTTTAAAATATTTTTAACAAACAAGGAGCTATGGAAAAACAGTTGGAAATGCAAAACACGTTTCTTACACCTCAAGGATTCACGCAATGTATTTTGGTGACAAGTACTGAATGTAAGCATAATTCAGTCCTGACTGATTATCTTGCACATCATGTCCAGTACATGTATGCATTGTTTTCTGTGATCCCTCATGCTTGGAAGCACAATTTGAATCCCACTCAAGACAAGTGGACTCCACTAGTGAATACAATAAAGAATACATTGAGTGCCTACTGCACAAAAATTCTAACCACACAAACTGTCCTAATCTGATATAATCTAAATCTACATGTTCCATTTCTGATTAACTGATCAATTTTTGCTTATTAGTGACCCCTCTCTCCACACTAAGCTTCACATCCATGACCAATAACACCGATGAGACCATCACAGAACAAAATGGAAGTGCAGTCACATCTGTTAGCTTCCTGCCTGCAGATTTACTGCACACATACACACACATACTGTATACACACACACACGCACAGTAAGACATCAGAGCTCAGCAGCTGCTGTCCAGATATGAAGCACATTCCTCCAGTCTAAACAAGGCTTTTATTATAGTGCATTCCTTTTCAACCCCAATAATCATAAAATGTTGCCTAAAATAATGCAATGTATGGTTTCCTTTAAAAACTAAACCATGTTCCGGTCAATGTGGCTTTAACATAAAAATGAATTGTTGTTTGCCATCTATTTTTTAGCATATTCCTTGTACTTTTAAATGTGCACTGGTTTTGTGTCATTTTTGAACTGCCATAACAATAGTCGCTGAACCGAAGAAACAGAAAGAGGGAGAGCAAGAGGGGAAGATAAACGAAGAAATGAGATAACACATCTGTCTGAATGCTTTTTTTTCTGCTGCCAAGAAGAAAAACAGGCCGCAGCATAGAATCAAAGTCAGCAGACATGTCAACACTTATATAGAGGGAGGGAGGGTGAGGGCGAGTGTGTATCTGTGCTTGCGTGTGTGTGTGTATGTCTTGGGAAAAATGCCAAGAAAAATTTACATCTCAGGCAGCCAAGCTCCATACTTTCTCTCACTGCTGCAGAGGATGAGTCACGCTGTATAAAGTTAGACTGATACATAGGATCGATACAGGACTGCAAAAGTATGGCAGAATCATCATCTACTATTGTTCTCATTTTGTAATAACTGATGAATAACATTTTGCTGCAAATGAACAATTAAATGACTTTAATGTAGCATTTATTAGGTCTTGTTTACAGTGTTCCTGCATTACTATTATTGTAGTTTAGTTCTTCCAAATCTGATGTAATCAACACTCAAATCACTTCATGATTATTATTACTGTTAGCACAACTACAGCACAGAGGCTCAAAAAAACAATCTGTGGTTTATGCAAAATTTCTCTGCCCAAAGTGGAGCATACAAGGAAATTTAAAGTATAAGCAACACCTAATCAAAAAGTGACTAAATTACAGTTACAATTTTTCCCTTGTGCAAGCTTTGGTCAATTTCAGTTTTTATGCCTTTATTCAATAGCCCACCGCAGAGAGAGGACAGGAAATGAAGAAAGAAAGAGATGGGGAATGACATGCCGCAAAATATTTCTGGCCAAATGACAATTGTTGCCGTTCATGGTTGACAAAATACATCAACAATACATATATTTTTCCTCTGGCCTGTAATGCTATTTTTCCATCTGGTTTGTTTTCATGTGATTAGTCGCCTCAGCTGTAGAGATTTCTGCCTTAATTCAAATATAATGGAACTAGATGGGTGTTCAAAGCACCAAAAAATACATTTGAAAACAAACAGCAATGTCTTTTTCAAGAAATCATGACCTAGTTAGTCTACAGACCTTGTGGGGAGCAGTTTCATGTAGAAACTACTTTCTTTCTATGGTATAAAGTACTTTAAGGACTGTACCGTGTGTGTCTGTGTGTGTATTTTCCACATGCAATCTAGAGACAGAATGATCAAAGGAAACAAAATGTATGTGTAAGTAAGTGTAATTTGATTGGTTCACATAAGGATCAGTGTCGGCCTTGCAAAAAAATGTATTGAAGCTGCACCTACTTAAAGAGCAAGAGGTGCTGACTAGAATGGGCATCTGTCATCTCCTGTAACATCTTAACATCCCCAGCAACATTTGAAAAAGGGAGAGGTAAAACACACTAACACTACTTTTGGCAGGAAATCAACGTTCCTTTAAAAGGTGCTCCTATTGTATAAAGACACAGTGGATTCTAGATGCACAATGACATCATGTGACCAAGAGGCAAACTGAACTTTTCCTTCCTGCCCTAAGAAAAGAATCAGGCTCATTATTTATCAAAGCATAGCAGATAAAAGTGTAGTGTAACCAATCCAAAATGCATCTTTCCTCCAAAGCAAACAATAACAGGGCAGGAAAATCCACCATTATTTATTGCAATTGCAGTGACTGCCAGATCAGTTTGAGTTGAGCTTTCCGTTTTTTACACTGTCTGGAATGAGGACCAAGCCAACTTGGTGGTCAAATTTTCTCATCATGGCTACATGGTACATTAACGTTAACATCAGCAGGGCCTTTGGACCTGCCGCACTCGCTTTGGTAATAAGATAACATCAGTACAGAAAGAACAAGGTACCTTATCATCAAAGTACTCTGAATTTTATCTTGTACTTTTTGTTATTACAAAGGAGAGATAACATCATAAAAATATATCAGAATATTTTGGAAACCATAAAAAAATAATATAGCATGTACCAGTTATAAACTGATGTTGGCAGCTTTGGAAGTTCTGGTGGTAAATGACATTAGCTCAGTGGTTAAAAATATGGGGGAAAATATGGAATGAAACAAAGCTGAATTAATGTGATTTCTGTAGGGGAACTGAACAAACAAGAGTTGGCTGATGCTATCATGCCAACCTTTATTACACTAGAATTCAACCTGAATCCCTTCTTCATCAGTTAGTTCCCCAATTATTGTTAATTATTGATTTTAAAAACTTGAGGAGACATCGGGCATGAACTTTTTTGACCTCTGAAACGAGGCACGCCAGAAAATGTGAGAACTTTAAGAAATGCATTAACTAAAGAGTTCAGGATTTAGTGACCTGACAGTAAACCAGCAGAACGCTAAAGCAGTGACTGTGTGTTACAGTACGCGTGATTATGTGAGGCTGAGAAAGGGTATGTGTGCAGGTAGGGACAGAGGGACTAGTAATCAAATAGTGCTGACTGGCACTGCTCAACTCCTTAAGAGATTTCTGCTAAGCAGCAACAGCAGGAAGTCAACGTTGGCTATGAATGCATGGGCACACAAACACTTGGGATGATACTGTCTGACTCCAAAAGTAATGTGCCCTTCCATCACACTCAATCCTGAATGCCTTCCAGCTCCAGGTGCTGCTCTGTAACTAAACTTGACCTGACCTCTCCATGTAGCAGAGATCTTTTCAACAGTATCCCCAGAGAATAATGGAGTCATATATCAACAAACTCTCCCAACTGTCTGGTTGAGGCTTCACCATCCGGTTCACTCCTCAAACAAACTAAATAACACAATGCAAGGCCGGGCTCTCAGTTTATCTGTGTTTGGCCAAATTAAGTTCATTTTTGCTGTACTTGAAGGCGTTAATCTAATATATAGTTAAACATGTTCAAGATAAACTGTATTCCTAAACCCAGTGACCTGCCCTAGGTTCTAACCAGACGTGGCACAAAGTGCAGCCTGTTTGTAGACATGTGCCAGCTGAGCACACAGACAAGTCATTTAATTACAGTAGAGAACTTTTTAACTGGCCTAGGAACCCAAAATTTAACAAGAAAAAAACAGCTGGCTCATGTGGCTGCTGGAAACTACACTGTAGTAGTCCCAAATGCCAAGGGAGCCGCGATGCAGGGTGTTCTCTTGAAATGATCGACCGAATCCCTTTGAAAATATGTGGATTTTAATGTTGCCTTGCTTCTCGGAAAATTGGCATGCCCGATAGAGGGTGTCTTAAGACGTTTTATGGATAACGAGGAGCTACTCCTTAATTCGGCATACATCTTAACAACTAAACCATTCTCAGCGCATTAAACCAGTACATTTTACTACTGGTGCGCCTGTTGTTCACCGTAATTATTGCACTCCACGAAAATACAATATATATCGCGGTAGCGAGCATTGTGGACCAACTGGAAAAGTTGACATTGTGTTTGATTAAGTGTTTCTTGGTGAACTACGTCCACGCCGAATTACAGACTGGCTCTTTATTATTGAGATAACACCGTTAATATCAGTTTACATACAGTGAACATTAACCGCCAAGTGAAACGCCGCAGCACAGCCGAAAATTTTAAGGAGTTTTCAGTTATCACCACACAGACAGAAGGAAATGTATCGGGCTAGCAGGACCGTTTTAAGACAGCAGTAGTTGGAGCAGCGGGACTAAACTTACCTTAATATTCCAGTCTTAGAGCCTCCACAGACGTTTCTTTTACCATATATCTATCGCCTTGGGACGCCAGTACACACGGACACGGACAGTTTTCCCAAAATGTCTCCTCTGTTTCTAATTGGGTTTCAATCCACCGTCAGACAGATTCGCCTTTTGTCCGGCAGACAGGCGCCATGTTGACACAATGACGCAAGGAACGACGGGAGTCGCAGTTTACTGAACTTACTGTACTCACAGAGATGCCAGTTTGTGAGGTACAACTCGATACAACACATATTAAATACAACAGATCCTTTTAACAGCAGCCATGTTGTTATTAAAATAGTAGTATAAACACAGGTGTTACTATGACACGAATTATGAATTAAGATTCTGTAACATTTGGTCTAGCAGAGACTTTCCAGTGAGCCAACATGCACAATATAAGCAGCACCTCGATTCTTTTTGACCTGAATGGAACAGAACTCTAATTTGTATCCAAGGTAAAACCTGTGATTACAATATCATTTCATGTCAAAATGGCCTCTGTGACAGAGATCTACAGCAGTGTTTCCCAAACTTTTTTTTTTCTGGGGACCCGCTTTTTTTAAAAAATGACAAACCACTGTGACCCAATTTGCCATAGACCTTATCAATAAATTCTAGAAAGTGTTCCTTTGTGCATAAATGAATGTTCCTGACCCTATTTTAACTGCCATTTCTGCATCACCTTATATTATCTTGACACATTATTGAAAACATACACATTAAAATTTTAGAAATTACAAATAAATTCATTTAGGCTGAGTTTACAGACCATCTCACTGTTTTTATTTCCTCTCACCAGGAAAACAACATAAGGCATTTTTGCCAACTTCATAAATGAGAAAAAATAAGTGTATTTAGGCAGAATTAACAGGGTCTCATGTCTTCCTCTAATCAGTAAAACAATATACACATTTTAAAAAATAATAATTTTGCTCATGGTCTTTTTTATTAGGTGATCCAAATAAAATCTCCCATGACCCATCCTGTGGCTCCTGACCCAGTATTTGGGAATGAGTGCTCTGCCGTTGAATTTTATGGTATTCAGCCTTTGTTGACTGTACCAGAGAAGTGTTGATTCACTGTATGGACAATGAAGCTGCACTGTAGGATGTTTGTAATATTTTGTCCACCCAGAATTTTTATGTCACTTAGTTTGCTTATATCTCAGAATGGTTATAATATGCAGCTTCAGAGCCAACTTTCCATTACTTTATATTTATTTATTCACACTGTAAACATGTAGGCAACTCTCTTAACACACACATTACAACTAGTTGACCGTAGCATAAAAGCTCCCCAAGTGCCTTTTCTGTCCCCAGAGCTGTAAAACATGGGACCAGACAGAGGTGGACACAATGTTGCTCCTGTGACCTTTAAAAAATTGGAACCAGGTCATAGTTTCTTTATGAACCTTCGTGACATGAGCATTTTCAACAGTGGGACAGTATTTCACCATGGTTGTTTAGGATTAGTTTTTTTTAAACTATTGTCACAGTAACACTAACTCAAGCAGCACTTGGACAAACCATTAGGTGATTGTAGGGTATTCTGGTTGACCACTGGGTCATTTGGGCTGCTATAGAGCTGCTCTGGTGTGACTTTAGGGCAAAAATGTCCCATTCGGTCAAAGACAAATTGTATTCTGGTTAAAAACAAGTTTGACAGACAGAATTTCAGCACACTGAACAAAAAGCACAGGGGCTGCAAACTCTTCTGGAGCTGACTACAAGTTCCCATAATTTTCTTTTGATAATTTATTATTTTTCTTTGTATGAGTATATCTGTTTTTCTCGCAGCCAATGTTTTAAGGCTGAACAATAAATCAAAATTTTATGGAGATCTGCTATTTTCAAATCGCAGAAGGAGCAATATTTGTTAAAGGCAAAAATGTGTGTTAAAATACCATTTTAAATTAAACAGAAGAAGAAGCAGACCCCTGCAAAAACACACCATAACCATTTTAATGTCTTTTTTAATGAGAAAAATCAGGTAAAAATGATCATTCCCTCTAATATGAATTAGATATTTTCTCAAAAATCGTTCAGCCCTACTGTGTTTAAAACTTATATGTGGGTATTTATCCTCCATTAATGAGTCATGAAAAAATATTTTCTCTTTTTTTCTGTGTTATCTGGTGTTTGTGTTTCTTTAGTTTCCCCTGTCATGTTTATCTGGGTCATGTGACTGCTTCCCATTGGCTAGTGCTACTATATAGGTGTGACTACAACTCTGTTTTATTTATTCAAATCCCTGAGGAAGACCTAGAGGTCAAAACATGTTGGTATTATAAATTATTTAACCACAATAATAAAGGCTGTTTCATTCATGTTTCATTCTTTGTCTTCACCATTTATTTTTAGAGTGCCTCGATTGCCCTCCTATGGTCTTATCACGCTTTACCCAGAATGCCGTGAAGGTGTCAGAGGGACCAGAGGGAACCTAGCTATAGATCAGTGGTGCTTGTGCTCATTACTCAGAGTCCTACTGGTTTGCATTCTAGCTGCCTAATCAGTGACTAATAAACACCTGGGAGACAATAGGAATACAATTATCACCCTGGTGTAGTTAGACAACCTGCAGTGTGCTGACTGAGAAATATTGTGGTATACAAGGACGTATGTGGTAAACTATTAACAGACTATATATACTGACTCCAGGATGATATTCAGGAGCAAACACTTACTGCTGAGTCAGCATATGTAGAGCAGTTATGAAACTTGCTGTGAAGCAATTTTGATTTGACAGACAGTGGTCTGTTCTTGCAGGAACTGAGGTAAACTCAGTAACAGTCAATCTGACCTCTGGACACATTTACTGATGAATTTGTTCTCTCACTGCTGATAATTTGGTAATCTATGTGTGTCTAAAAGATATTATATATTGCTGCCTTAAGGCTGACAGATCAGATTGCCAAATTGTAGAGTAGACTGGTACAAAAAAACATTCTTTCTATTCTCCATCCAAATATGAAAAAGCAAAAAGTAACAGTACATGACTTTGACTGAGGGACTAGAATATTGAAACCTGACTATTTATTATTTGGCTTGTTTTGGTTTGATTGTTCGAAACAAGTTCACTTTAGTTGGTTTTATTGTTTGAACCTTTTGTCTTCTTAAATATTTCAAGGAAACCTGTGAACACCATGTGAATTGAAGCATGTCTATGCAAGTTTATTATATGGCTTTGTTAATTACTCAATACTACTCAGATACCTTGAGTGCCATTTTTGGCATTGCCAACGACTTGGATTTGCCTAGGGCAAAACTGAACGTGTTTGCCTTTACCTCCCTATTAGCCCGACGAGCTATCTTACTTAAATGGAAGGATCCAGCCCCGCCCTCTCATTTACACTGGCTTAGTGACATCATGTCTTGTATGAATGTAGAGAAAATCTGTTTTACTACCGGGGGAAAGCGAGGAAAGTCTATAAAATGTGGCGCCCCTTCTTGAAATTTTCTGAAAAACCCACTACAGTAAGAAACCTTTTATTATTTTTCTTTTTCTCTTTTGCTCTTAACAAAAAATATATTTAGTTCGTTATTTATTTAATTTATCTTTTTTTGACTTAGTCATTTTCCTCTCCCAGTACTAGTTGTATGCAGATATCTCTCCTGTATTGATATTTTTTAATTCCATGCCTGAGAATAGACAATGTCAGTTATGATCGGCTGTGGCTGTCTGCATGTTTGATGTTGCATGCGAAGCTGGATGAGTCGGGATTTTGTTGAATGTTGTTCAGAAAAACAAAGAAAAAAAATTATTTCCCTGTGTAGTTACTGTTTTGTCTATTATTGATAAGCAATAAAAAGAACTTTGAAAGAGAAAGAAATACTCAATTATGTGCAATTACAGCATTCTAAGGTCTGATATTTCTGTATAACAGACTGTTGCTATGGACACAGTTTTAATCATAGACTCTGGAAAAGCCAAAAAAATCACTGTTAAATCACTGAAATTATCTTAAAATGAATATTTGGTGTCAAATTATTAAATTTCTTTGGTACATAACCATCTAACAAACAGAATAATGTACAGTGAGCAGTTCACTATTATGAACTGCCTTATAAAATCATTTCAAAATTAATATTGTATGTCACATAAATGTATGCCAGTGTTTTTTGTTTGTTTGTTTGTTTGGTAAGTAACCATGTAATAACTGGGATAATCTACAGCAATTAGGTCTCACTCTACATTATCCCCTACATGATCTATGTTTCTGTTTGTAGTGTGTTGTGTGACACAAAAATCCCACTTCCCACACATAGTAAAGTATACCTTACCTTATGTTGCCTTACCTTAAAATAGTATGAAATTAAAAAAGCACACAGAGTGATAATATAGCTAATGAAACCATACACTTCCTGTAGTATGTTGTTGATTCATTATTGTATGTTTTTTGTCTACATTATGATGCCTTGTAGGTCAGGACAGGCCTTATAAATAAAACTGAAAACCTTAATGTCCCGTATGTAAGATTAAGGGGGATTTATTGGCGGAATATGGCAGAAATGGAATAATAATCTTATGTATGTTTTCATTACTGCATAATTACTTGAAAATAATTACCTTTAAAAATCAGCCCTACATATCTACAGAGGGTGTGGGCCTTCTTCCACAGAGGCTGCCATGTTTCTACAGTAGAAGTCTGTAGAACAGACAAACCAAAGACTGGCTCTAGATAGGGCCTTTCACGTTTTTTGCAGCCACCGTAGATTTTCCTATAGATTTGGAAGGGGAGGGTGAGGCGAGGTGTTTGCAAACTGCAAGTTCAAGGCTAGATGCCACTAAATCCTACACACTTGTCCTTTATGTAATATCATTCAATAAATGTTTAACCCCAACTAATGAGGTATGCAGGTCCTTTCACATTAAAATCCAATTTTGCAGACATAACATCACAGCTGGCTAATGTTAGCATTCTTCTATTTATTGATAGAAAACATGTGAATCTACAGTTTGGTATAAAATATAAAAATAAATGTTACTGACAACTAACACCTAGACATAGTACAGTTACAAACATCAGTTTTAAAGTAATAGGGAGATCTACACGTGTGTGTGTGTGTGTGTGTGTGTGTGTGTGTGTGTGTGTGTGTGTGTGTGTGTGTGTGTGTGTGTGTGTGTGTGTGTTCAGGAGGGAACCCAGATGTTGCCGTGCGTGTCGGGAGCCTGGCTGTACGGAATGTTCCAGATCCAAGGCTGATCTGGAAAACAAAGAAACAAAAGAGATCAGTCAAATTAGATGTGAGTGCTTTGGTTTCATAAATAAAACGGACATTACACTGTACAAAGTGGCAGCATTTATGCCTGCAACAGTGTCTTCATTCACTGTCTTAAGTGGAAGCAGACGCCTCAGATTAATATATAAGCGGTATCTCATAGATCCCATCAACTTTAAATCATACCCCATTCAAAAGAAATTACATTAAAATGGCTTCAGAAATAATGTAAATGATATAAAACATTAATTAATTTTAGAATCATTATTAGATCATATTACTAAAAGCTTTGTTTCTTTATTGGAACCAGAAAATAAAATGAGCCTGGCAGACGACTGGTGACCATGCTGCATCTCAGCCTCTCTGGTAACTAAACTCTAGAAACCTACAGTGAAAAACTGCTGTAAAACTACTAATCAATTCAGCATCTGTGGTGGAATTATTCAAATCTGCGTACTGCTGCGGCGCTCAGCGGGGGCTACAGTGAATTATGATAATTGTAAAACAGCACTCTCTGATGATGACAGTGTGGGGGAAAGATTTTGTTGATGTCTGCCATTAATGAGAAGAATACAAACATTTTACAACCACTTTTCAACCCAGCAGAGTCAGAGTCTGATGAGATCTGATCTAGTCAGGATGACCTTGTCATCATTTTAAACCCATTAAAACTCCTGTGAAACTAGAAATGATAATGATTAATCAATCGATTAATCGTCATTAAGAATTTAACTGAAATTTAACCGACTAAAAATGTATTAACTTATGATGTCATTTCTCCGGAGCTCATAGGTTTTCAGGCAGACAAGAGCAGCCGTTTCAAGCGAGAGCCCTACTGTTTGATTATTCTGTTCATATAAATTGTTGGTGCTTCATGAATGAATGTTTCACGGAACTAATGTGCTGCTGGAACTGTCTGAATAAAACTTAAATTGAGAAAAAGGAGGGAATTCGGGTGGAAAAATGTCATGAAATTTTTCATTACCTCTGCCCAGAAGAGATATCAGAATGAATTAATGCAGGTTATGTGGAGTAAATGAAGGCAACCATCATCATTTATTTTAGGACTGTCCAAAAAATTCATACGTCTATTCAAACTTTTAATTTCTGCTGGAGGGAAATTCATAAAGTCTTGGAAACTGTATTTCAAATCATTACTTTAATTGATGCTCTGACAATGTATATGGATACTATAACACTGAATGTTCAGACTAACACGGATAGATTTCCAATGAGAATATTACTTATTGGAAGAAAACAAGCTGTGTCTAGGAAGTGGTTATAATCAGGGGCTCTAACATTAGAAGATCTGTTATAAATTATTACTACACAATGGAGAGACCTGCTCTACCTTCTCTAATCTTCTCTATAAAATGCAAACAGAAAAATTCAGGATTGGGTACATCATTTCATGGAGACCAGACCTGCTTTAATGGAAATTGCCATCTCAAATGGACTACTGCAGAGACTATCAGGAGCAGATTTTCAGGGATAAATGAGTGTGTGTGTGTGTGTGTGTGTGTGTGTGTGTGTGTGTGTGTGTGTGTGTGTGTGTGTGTGTGTGTGTGTTTGTGTGTGTGTGTGTGTGTGTGTGTGAGTGTTTGCTCATATCTGCTTACAGTAAAATCAAAGACATACAGGAGACAAGTTTTATTCAGATAAGTCATGTCTCTGTTTTTATATATTTTTTGTACGTGCCATTTATGCACTCAAGTCTTGCAAACTTGGACTGTGAAAGACCTGAAATGACATTTAATAAAAGACAAAGGATATGCCTTTTGTATTGTATTAATTATTAACAATTAAGCAATTATTGATCATGAATGAACAGTTCACCCCCAAATCAAAAATACACATTCATTCTCTGGCCGGTAGTGCTATTTATCCATCTAGTTTGTTTTGGTGTGAGTTGTTGTATCGGCCAGGAAGATGTCTGCCATCTCTCAAATATTATGGGCCTAGATGGCACTCAGCTTGTGGTGCTCAAAGCGCCAAAAAAATACATTTGGAAAACCCAAGGGCAATGTCTCTTTCCAAAAATGGTGACCAGTTACTACAAACAATCCATGCACCTTGGTGTGAGCAGTTTCATGTAGGAACTACTTTCTAGAAGAAAGAATGTAGGAGAAAAATCATTTTTTTCTAATAGAAAGAAAGATTCTACTGCAGAAAGAAAATAGTTCCTACATGAAACTGCTCGCAATGAGGTCTGTGGATTATCTTGAGTAACTGGGTCATGATTTCTGGAAACAGACACTATTAAAAAAAAAAAATTCAAATGTATTTTTGGCGGTTTCAGCCCTATCAGCCAAGTGCCATTTAGTTCCATTACAGTGGAGAGAGGGCAGACATTTCTATGGCTGATATCTCCAAAACTCTGCAACTCACACACAAAAAATCTAGATGGATAAATAGTACTACAGGCCCGAGTAGTATTTTTAATTTTGGGATGAATTGTCCCTTTAATGTGTTCGGTTAATGAAAATGCACAACATTTTCATTCTTACTAGGAACACTCTTTAATATACATAAAAGAAGAAGAAAAACAGATTATAAAAAAAACATATCTAGAATTGTTTTCTTAATTAGAGAATATAAAAACATACTCCAAAAACTAATAATCACAAGAAAAAATTATCTTCAGGTCTATCTAAGTTCAACAATATGCCACAACTCCCTAGAAATTATTTATGTTCTATATCAAGTTTCAAACTAGGCTGTCACTGTCAGTTTAGTTGACAGGTTACTGTTTAACACTAATCTGAAAATGTGTTCTGTGGAATAAATTCTGTTTTCTTAAACCTCTTTACAGCGATGGTTTGAGTATAAACTGCTTGTGTTGGTGTTGTATAATTCACCTAAATGTCACTAACTAATTTTGCTGCACGACTGGTTTAACTAAAGTTTTCACTCCAAAATCAAAAATACATGTTTTTCTTCTGGCCTGCGGTGCTGTTTATCCTCATCTACATTGTTTTGGAAATATCGACCACAGAGATGTCTGCCTTCTCTCCAATATAATGCCAGCGTCAAAAAATACACCTAACAACAGAAATGTTTCTTACTGGAAATTATGACCCATTTACTCAAGATAATCCACAGACCTTGTTTTGAGCAGTTTCATGTAGGAACTATTTTCTTTCTACTGATCTACACCCGCTAACAACTATCTGCTTCCATTATATTTGAAAGAAGGCAGACATCTCTACGGCCGATATTAGGGGCCTTCCCTATGAGGTCTGCAAACTGTTTCAGGGGACAAATGTTACATTAAAAGAAAATTATGTAGAATAACCTAAATGTGTGTGATTTGATAAAGGCGCTAGTTCAGAGATACAGTAGTAGTTTTGGGGAATCTTGCTGTTTTCCCACTTTCCCAGAGTCAGTAACTGATAAATGCCTCTTGACAGACCCTTTTTTTGAGTGTTTAGGGACACATAACATAACCACAGACATTGACAGCCCTGATCTAGATGGATAAATAAAACTACAGGCCAGAGGAAAAATACTATTTTATCATATTCCAAGAGAAACCACCCTGAGTAATCCTGACCTCGTCTACTATGATCAGAGTCTAAACTTTCAGCTTGAGTGAAATACTCACTGACTGACCAAAAAAGTATAAAAATAATTCAGTCTGTTCATAAATACATATAGAAGATTTCATCCACACACACTTCTGTACCTTTAGGAGAGTAGCATGTAGGAGGGAGGTCAAAAGGCACAGGGAAACCAGAGGAAGAGGAGGAGGAGGAGACAGGAAATGGATTTTTGTGAACGGGGAAGGTCTTCATGTTCTGGAAGAAGACAACCATCACATTACATATTATCACACACCAGCTATGTTTCAATTTATATCATTATTCAGCACATGTAATACTTTTTTTTTCTTTTACACTGTCATATGTTTGAAGGATGAAAACATTTCGAGGTGTGTATTATTGGATGAAGAATGACATGTTTGTGCCGAGCTGCTGTTTGTCCGTGTGTGTTGTTCTTACAAAGGCGGACGGCACATAGAGGACCCCCAGCTCGTATGAGCGGACCATCACCTGAGTGTTGTTCTTCTCCAGTGCACCCCACGCTGCTTTGGACAGGTTGGCACTGAAACACACACAGAAACACACACGCTTTAATGTTGTGTGGATAAGAACAGGATGATTTCACCACATAAACAATCAAAAATTATCAACCGTTTAATTTTTAGTAGGGTGCTAAAATAAGAATCACCGACAGTGTTGTCTGTTAAACTGACAAACTGATGAGAAACATAATACAACGCATACACAACCACAATTCACAAAATTTTCATGATTGGTTTTATTTTTGGTTCCATCACCAACATTAAGATATTGAAAATTACATATTAGGTACAAATTAAAATTATTATTTATTATTTTATTATATTAAATGGAGAAAAAAGAAAAATTACATATGCAAATAAATACACATATATCATTTCACATGATAAAAATGAACAAATATGAAGCGAGCACACGTACCTTGTGACAAGAAACCAGGCAAGCTGAGTGAAATCTGATGACGCCCTCATGTATGTCTTGATGTGGGGCATGGCGTGACTCCTCCCTGTCGCATTCGCCTTCCAACGGCTACACGCAGACACACACGCAGACAAGAGAATTTTCATCTGGATTTAACTGTAGGGAACGTATAACAATGAACAGGGCTGTGTGAACTGCAGGTCTTTGCTGATCTAAAATCAGCTTGTGCGCAGCTGTGTCCCATAATTTCCAGCAGAATGTAAAATGCTCATGCAGTTTAGGTGTAGAACCTGTGCAGTGTGAATGAAAATGAAAATCATGGCCTGATTTCACAGAAGTGATATGACAGAGAAGCACCAGTACAACAGATCTTGATTGGTGGAGGTGAACTTACTGGAAGAAGGAGTGGAGCCAGAGTTGTTTCTGAGCTGTCTGGATGCTGTAGGGAAGAGAGCCTCCCGCTGGAGGACAGAAGAGATGTACATCACTACCAAACACACAACAGTCAGTCACTAAAGAATCAAAGGCTAGATCAGTCAAGCAATCAGTGAAACACCGATGTTTAAGGTGGATTATTAAATAAAATGATACATAATCAAAAATGTACCTGTATTTAATAAAGGTTGTTTTTATTTGAATGTAATCTCTATAACACATAAGATATTAATAAATTAATTTTCAAATATACAAAAAACATTACTCACCTGGATAACCCTCTAAACTAGTCCTCACGTCCTCAACTGATGGATACAGCTGCAAAATATCAACTCATTATCAACTTCTTTAAGAAATCCTTTTTTTAAAAAAATCATATTAAAGAAAACCTGTGCAAGTTTTCCTGAACTGTGGCCAAACATGGCAGTTACAGGACAAAGGTTAACGCCAAGAACCACAGCACAAATACAGAAAAGTCATCAGGTCAGTAAAGTTACTGAGAAATATCTATAAGTTTGTTAACATTAGAACCCACAAACTCATCATACCAGACCAACTAAGGTTATAGCAACAAAACCACTGAACTTAACCGTTTTATGGCTCATGTGTTCTGTATTTTTTATGTTTACATTTTTTTGTTTAGAGCTAAAGCAGTTTGTATACATTTACTGCAGTTATGTTTACATTTACAGCAACTATGTTTACATTTACAGCAGCGTATGTTTACACCTACAGCTCTGTCTTTTATATCGATCTAACTCTCATGCACACAAGGCTCCAACAATAAGCTACACAGGAAAGAAACCTCATCTTTATATGACTTTCCAATATCACTTGAAAAGAGTGTTATTGTCACTGTCATTTGTTATCATTGATTTCTAATATAATTTCATAAGATGGCATTTACAGTGCTTATCTGGTCAAGACCCTTAGTTCATGGTGTCACATACTTGATGTCATTCACCAAATAAATACCAGTACAATAAAACAAAATAAGTTTTACATACAAGCTTATAGTTCACTGACTAAGTTAAGTTTACATATTTTTCATGTACAAAAATTGTGTCCATGTGGAATTCTGGGTTATTGTAGTTACGGACATGCACAGATATTGCGAGGGAAAATAAAGAGACAAGTTAGAAATGTCAAGGCAGCAAGTAAGTGAGAAACGAGCAGCTTCCAAAAATAGTTTTCTTTCTTAAAGTTTCAGAAAGACAAGCAGCACAAGTTGTTTCCATGGATGTATTAAGGAGAGAGAACCAGAACTTATTTATTATTTTATCTGACAAATAATCAACCTATACACTTATGTTTTTTTATTTGCTAATGCCAACATGTAGACATAAAGAATGAAGGTGCACCGTCAGAGTTTACTGTATTCTCAACTGTTTTAAGGTGCGTTGTCACCTGTTACTTTTCATCTGTGTGCAGGCGACCGTCATTTGTCAACCTCTATATTTTTCATCCATGTAAAGATGCGCTGCCACCAGTTAGTTTTTTTATGCGAGAAGGAAAGAACCACTATCTTGGCCTTACTATTATGACTCCTCCTCTATATCCAGCAGTGCATTTCGCTGTTGTTGGACATTTTAATACAGCATGTTTTCACTTCTTTCATTCACTACTGACATTGCATGATATTACGTCTGATTGTGATGGGCAGGACCCGGTTTGATAATCTTGCATTGGGTCCTGGTGCTGACTAATTACAGCCAGTCAGACAGACAGTCTACAGTCTACAAAGCTTTTCATATATAAAAAAGAAGAATGTGTTATTTCTTCTCAAAAATTATATAGTCTCACCTTAATTTATTAAATTGACTTATTGCCTACTGTCTGAAATACATTTCTACATTTGACAGAAACCTGAGAGAGTCAGTAATGCCAGTGGGGCAGGGAGGGGTTAAATTTTCTATCAAGCATTATTATGTCTGTAACTCTTTACACATTGGTTTTAGGTGATCAAATGTCCTACAGCGACTGAGAGGAAGTGTTAACCTATGACCCCAAAATGAATATTGAGGCAAATGCTATTCACTGTTAAAAAACATAATGATAAGAGCAGCTGCAGCGGTCACAGCAAACCTCATTTGTATTGTATTGTTTTGTGTCATCTTTCTCAGAGCATTTGAATGCAGCATCACACAAGCAACAAACCACACTGAGTTTGTGTTGGAGGAACGTACCAAGTGGATGGGGGGGTCTGGGCGAAGAGAGGATTTCCCCAGTGTGGTCATGGTGCGCTGAAATTCCCCTGCCAACCATTTGGTCTTATCCAGTCCCATAGAGCCGATGCTGGAGAACTGGCCAATCACAGGCCACCTTTCCCCGTCGGGAACAGGATTTGTGTGTTCATACAGCAGCTGATGAAAGAAGAAAGAGATGAACTACATTTCATGACATTTGAAAGTCCTGTCACTGTCTTGCAATGTTCTTTATTTTTAGTTGCAATATACTGGCAACATTTAGATATTTTTCTAATTCACCTGTTTCCTGTTGACCATTTTCCAAAGTTAAGCAGCTGTGTAAAGACGTGTTTATGTGTTCAACTGCTGAATTCCCATTATCCTTTCCTCAGCATCCATGTGAGCTTACTGAATATTTTTTTCCTAATTTTTCAATACTGGTCAAGTATGCAAACATTTCAGGTGTCAGTGTTTTGCCACAAGCATCTAAACTTAACAGAGTGGAGATGATTACAGAAAAGTCCATTATTTTCCAATGCATTCCCATACAAGCATAATATATCACTTAAAGATATAAAATGGTATGACCATGTGAGGGACCACCAAATTCAACAGCAAAGCTCAAAAGTCAGTAGTAAGAAGTAAGAAAAATGCTTAAAGGGACAGTTCATCTCAAAATCAAAAATGCATATTTTTCCTCTGGCCTGTAGTGCTTTTTATCCATCTAGACTTTTTTGGTGTGAGTCCCAGAGTTTTGAAGAAATTGGTCATAGAGATGTCTGCCCTCTCTCTGATATAAAATGTCAGCTTGTGGTGCTTAAAGCCCCCAAAAAATACATGTGAAAAAATCATGACCTGCTTTCTAAAGACAATCCACAGACTTTGTTGTGAGCAGTTTCAGATAAGAACTACTTTCTGTCTAGTAGAAAAGAAAGTAGTTCCGGTAGATTCCACTGCTGAAAAAAAGTAGTTCCTACTTAGCTATGAACTACTATGGACTGGGCCAGCAGCAAAACATATTTCTGCCACCTAAAAAGGGCCCATCTAAAAAAGTCAATATCAGTTTAAGTGTATGTTTTATTTAGAATAATTTCACTTCTTTATTTTGCTGTCAGACAGCCCTTTAGCAACTTTATATAAGCCAAATATCCTTCTCTCTTGCTATCGAAGCAGTTATTTCAGGAGCTGCTGGTCTACCGCTGGCTGTCTTGATTGGTTAGTTTTTTTTTGTGTTATTGTGTGACTTTGGTGAATCCATAACTCTTGAGAAAAACTGAAGTCACACAATAAAGCAAACTAACTAACTAAGTGAGTCAGCAGTAGACAACCAACTTGTGTTCTACAAGGTAAAATTACCGTTTTTACCAAAGGAGTCTGGCAGCTTTGGGGAGCAGGCTTACATAACCGTAGTTTTCTGTTGGACAAGGCTATCTCACAGCATTGTAAAGCTAGTGTACACTTAAACTGGTCATGATTTTTTTCAGGTGGACCTTTTTTATGTGGTTAAAAAGCATTTTGCTGCTGACCCAGTGCACAGCAGTACATTGCTTAGCTTCCTACACCATTACTCCTGCTGCCTTTCTAAACTGTGTGTGTGCTGACCACCATCTACTGTAGGTAATACACTGACTATGGATAAGTACCTCATACAACTTTACTTCAAATAATCCAAACTATCCCTTTACTAGTTAGAAGGGAAAGAGGGAGATGAGCAGAGTAGAAGCAAAGAGAAATCTTTACCTTCCTCAGCCTCAGGTGACCCCAGCGCTCCATGTCTGAGCCAACATACCTCCCTGGTGTTGAGCCCACCAAATAAACCCTGATAATAGAAGACAATTTGATATCAAACAAGTCTACTATCATGTCTGTGTCAGATGTGTGTATGTATGTGTAACTGCACATGCCTCATGTTTACCTGGTCTCTGACAGGTCGTGCTCTTTGATTCGTTGGATCCACTCCTCGAGTTCTGGCGCACGGTATGAGGCCAGGTACTCCAGCAGGTCCCTCTTAAAGAAGGTTGGCGACTCACCTGCGCTCGCACCGCTGCCCTCTGGTAACCGTGGAAACAGGGGGCTCATCCACATCCTGGTTTGGAAATGATATGTTCAGGGACATTTTCATAACCAAACATTATATCTGGATGATGTGCAACAAACAAAGACTCACCCCTGTGTTTTCTGGTACCAGTCAGCTCTGATCATGTTGGACGTCAGAATAATGACTCTGAAACCTTCTTCATACCACAGCAACATCATCTTCCTACAAAACAGCACACAATGATTTTCTGCATTATATAACAACAACATATACACTCCAACACCTGTAATATCTGCAATGTAAATGCTAAATGTAAATGTGTCACAGACAGTTAGGGAGCACCCTCACCTTTATGGACTCTTAATGTTAATGAATGCATACAGAAGGATTCACAAATGTATCTACCAATTTATATATAAACAACTCCCTCCCTACAACAAAGTATATATTGTTGTATGAAAATGTAAAACTAATCCACAGATAAAATAATATTTCTTGATTAATTTTGATGCACATGCAAATATTTATTGTTTTCAGTAAATGTGGGAGAAATCCACAGATATATATTTAGATGTTGTTACATTTATATATCTACAAACATCTGCGCAGATGTTATGCTATGTGATCACATTAAATCAATTGTCAAATCTATGCTTACATGACTGGCTGAATCAGAAGAAGCCATCTGACTGGCTACAGATAATTCAACATGCAGTTTTGAACCACAGCAGGAGAGTCTCAAAAACAGGCAAATGTTCATGAAGTTCATGAATGACAAGCAATTTGTAAATGCAGATTCAACAGACTGTCAAACTGGTCAAAACCAGTATGTTTCAGTTTGACAGCGTCAGGAAAATAATAATACCATGCAGGGAAAGAAATGCTTACGTGTGGTGAGTTCCAAAAGCAATATCCAGCTTGGCCTGTCAGGAAAAAAAAATCACACACATTAATCCCATTTAAAGAGAAATCCAGAGCCTCAAACAGGCATTTCCCCAGACGATCCTACTTTACAGATCAGCCAAATTGCACTTCAGAGAAACTGTCGTGATGCAGTGGTGGTGCATCTGTCCGTACCTGGCAGAATCGAACATGTGGAAAAGGCTGTGCCTGCTGCACCAGCCGGGCCTTGGCCTCCCTCTTATCTCCATGGACAATCAGAACTGGACGATCCCTTAAACACAACCCAAAACCAAGGATTAAGGACTGGGAATGTTTCACCGGATTGTCACCAGCAGCATTACTTTTTTCTATTTGCATTTTCCAGTATTTTTCATTTAAATGTTGATTCCCCTATAATTAAATAAATGTAGTGTATCACCTTCATTTAATGATTACACAAATAAACAAATGACATTATCCAGATCTGAATCAGAGGATTCAGTGTCCCATGATGGTTTAATTGCATTTCCATAGGATTTTCCACCCTGAAAAGAATTAAATCTGTGGAACCTTAATAATCACAGGGAATACAAAGATCAAGTTTCACAACTACAATTGGACATAAATACAACAACACCAGTAAGAGCCTTAAGAAAGCCACGTTTGAAAAACCCCAGACCTCACCATGTAAACATCTAAATTCCTACCAGATGGATTTAGACATTTATCTCCTTTTAATCAGGAGTCACTGTCGAGCTGCAGAGTTGCAAACAGCAGTAATTCATGTTGCAACAAGAGAGTTTATTAAAGATCTTTCTGACTTTCTCCAGTTAATTTATTCAACATCATGAGAAAACGTCTCACATACAAGCAATGATACCCTAGAGGGCGCTGTCAACTATATAATGTGGACATTGGCAGAAAAATGGAGACATGTTTATGATAATGTGATGCACGCAAAGAAGAAAAAAAACTTACCTAAACTCTGCTGGATACTGATTAACCATCCAGGCAATATCAAAGCAGTAGTTAAACTGTGAAGAAAGACAGTATACTGGTATTAATGGACAAAGCTGCTTCTATACCTGTTAGAAAGATGTAAACAAGATGCTATTACTGTAGATGAGCCGTTAGCATCACTGTAATTTATAACCATGGTAACAGCTAGCTGTAAGACTGTACTTCATCACAATGGAGCTTCATGCTAAATGCTAATATCAGCACATAATGCTAATATGCTGGTGTTCAGAAGGTATGTGCCTGCTATGTTTTCTCATCTTAGTTTCGTGTGTTAGCATATTAACATTTGCTTAGTACTGAACACAGAGTACAGTTGAATTTAAAACACAAATTTTATTTCTGACCTGATGAAAAGTCAAGAAATCCTGTGGGGGAACGTGAACAGCACGAAATTTAATGGCAATGTGTCTTAATAAAACATCTGACAGAAGACAGAAGAAAACATCTTCCGGGGACCAGGAATTTATGTACAAAATTTCACAGCAGTTACTTAACAGCTGTTTGTCTGGAACAAATAAGCTACCAAAACAGGACAGAGTCGGGACTGATCTGATCCAATATGTGTATTGAGTAGGCCTGGGCGATATAGCGAAAAAACCTATCACGATAGTGACGTTTCATATCGGTCGATATCGATAATTATTGATTGTGTAAGTTGTGACTGATGTGTTGTGTACTCCAAAGGGTGGAAGTGGCTGAGGGGATAAAATAAGTTTTTTGTATTATATTGCAACAATTTTACAAGGATAACTATTGGTGCTTTCACAAAATGTGAGATTATTTTCTAAATAATCATCAGTAATGTGGATATAATGCCTAAGTGAGTAAAGGCAAATAATAGATCAGCTGGAACAGTCTAGTAAATTCTCAAAATGACATCACTTAACTATAATGCAGCCTTTAAAACCAGGAAAAGACAACACTTCAGACATATCACGATATAACGCTATCCAAAATCTAGAGTGCAGATGCTGATGTTATTCACTTATCCAACTGACATCACCAATCCACGTACCGATTCAGATTTCAAACTCTGATCTTATGTTATGAATTACAAATATGTAGTAATGTAATTTTAAACCCAAAGTCTATACCTGAACTGTGAACCCACTGTGATGTAAAGTGAGACAGTCTGCAACTCTGTGAGCTAGTAACAGTTCAACAGCTAACTCAACATGTCCTTAGCATGAGATACAGTATTTTGGTCTTGAAACACAGAAAACAAGACAGCAACTTATAACGTGAGTAAAGCCAACATTCCAGTATTGGCAGATAACTAAATTTAGGTATCTGTTTGAAGTGGATTGGTGCATCTCTAACTGTTTCGAGAGTTTTTACTGTTACTCACCTGAACAGATTCTTTCAGGGTACCAAACAATGGAGAGAGAATGTCTAAATGAAAGAGAAAGGTACATATTAGCAGGCAAATATTATTTCACATAACTAATATTATTAGACAGATATATGAATACTGTGTCCCACAGGATGGGAGTCCATTTCACTACTGATCGTGGGACTAGGATAGGACAAGTCAGTGGGAGCTGGCAGGAGCCAAATCATAATAACAATGCATCAGTTTTTTGCATACATTTGACTGTGGATTGAAGGGAACGGGACGGGAAGAACGGGAGCCATTCTTCCGGGACTGAGGTGGGACAGGATTATTATTTTTACTCTGTCATTGGATTGGGATGACACAAACAGCTGTTTACCGCTGGCCACTGAACTCCACTGGAGCAATTAAGTGCCTGGAGAAAATTTGCAGTGAGCGATGTCAAAGATTCAAATGCTCTGTTCTTTTCTTCTCACCTCTGATGTGCAAAGCTCCACTGTTATACTTTTTGTCGAGGCCTGTCACTTTGTTGAGGTAGAACCTGTAGATGTCATCTAGATGAGGGACGCTGGTCTCAAAGAAGTCAGCCGGCTCATCGATGTAGTACGTCCGACCGTGGGGACTTGGAGGACGCTCATTCTCCACCTTCGCTTTCTTTGTTTTGGGGCTCGGAGGCTTCTTTGGTAAGTTACTGACATTCTTCCCCTTCACATCTCCATCATCATCATCACTGTCTGACAGAGCCCAGCCTGAGCCGTCCGACACCTCCTTCTTCCGCTTTCCAGCCAGTGACGGACTTCTTTCATACTTCACTGGATTTGACTGGTTCATGGCAGCTGACTGTCTGGCCTCAGAGCCAATAAGAAGTGAGGATACAGGGGTGTTAGCTGGTTCAGGTTTCACCTCCACAGTGGATGTTACTGGTTCCAGTTTGGGGCTGGGGGTAGAGACGGACCGATGGGGAGCAGATGCTGTAGATCCAGAGGGAGGAAGAGCCTCGTCATCATCATCATCACTGCTGGAGATGGTCCACTTGCCATGTTGACTGTCTTGAGACATGCCTGAGCAGAGACACAGAGTTCAAATATCAGCTGAACAAGTCTGAAGTAAAACCACTGGTCAACAGACCTGCAGCAATTGAGAGTGTTTGGGTTTTGGACGGTAGGACAAAAGAAGCAAGATGTCTGCAGATGTGCTTGAAAAGCATTTTTGCCATTTTATAGACAAAACAATTAATCAGTTAATCATGAAAATTACCAACAGATTAAATATTAATTAAAGTAATCATTAGTTGCAGTCCTACCAGTCAGTCGTAACAGGTGTTTACAGCCTGAACTGACAGACTGGGTGTGCAACCACACAGAAAAAGCCAAGCACAATATTATACAACTGAAATTTTACCCTGATTTCACCTGTTTTAATTCCTCACCAGTTTGCTAAGAGTCTTATACCAACTGATATCCATGAAACCTGGAGGGTTTGAGCGAACTTATTCTACCAATCTGGTGGTGATTAAATGTTGTTTATAACAGGAAACCCAGAGACAGATTTAACTGTAAGTAGAACCAATCAGACACATATCAACTCGCCAATATTACCGGCCTAACATCAGTCCAGCACAGGGATATTGGTCTACACTGGTATCGACTTATATGTTGTTCAATTTTTTTTTTTTTTACAGGAGGTATTTTATGTGTATTTTATTGGTTTTCTTGATTCAAACTGTTCCATATTTTTTTATTTATAAATATTAAATATTAAAATACCAGTAAAAGTTCAGTGTTTCAGTTCTCTGATGTCATTTTGGATTTTATACAGTTAAAGGATGAATATCAGTTGATAAATCAATACTAGAATTTTTGACTCTTGAATATTGGTATTAATATCTGCCCTAAAAATCCAGTACTGGGTCAGGCTCAGACTGTAAGTTGATGTGGATATTTGCAGGTGAAAAACACAACTGACAGTATGTTAGTACCGAGGTGCATCTAGGTTATTTAGACGAGTGTTATACGGAAACTTACAGAGACTAAAAATAAAATGTGTGAGCATCTGCAAACTGCATGCGTATATGCACAATAATAACAAAACATGGTTAAGAAATGGTCCAAAATATACACATCTGACAGTACGACTTGAAATTTGGAGAAATAAAACGATTTGACGTTTTAGATTAACATAGCAAGTAAAAAAAATACCAAAATAATACAAGCAAAAGAAACCATGCAAGTTCAGTAATATACAAATAGATGGAGATGATAAGATGATATAATATTGTGATGAATAATGTTTCAGCCGAGCGTCATATTTGTTTTACCAGGTCAGATAAGAGAGCAGCGGCACAGCTTAACGATGTTGTGAATGCAGAAACTCTTATCAATCCACCGCAAAACAAACTTCACAACAATACATCTGTATGAAGCACCACAGTGCAGGAGGAGGTGCACACGGAACACCTGTCCGGGTGGAAACTCCTTTTCCTGTCTTTATGTAGTTCCGCCACAGCGGCGGCATACAAACCAAGCAGCGACTCATCCAGACAGCAGGTTGGGTGTAAGAAATAGTATGTAGTACTACTAAAAGTACCAAAATCCTTTATTTAAAACCACAATGTAAAAATACTGCTTCAAGTAAAAGGCATGCAACGAAGATGTAAGTCGCCCGTAACCAGGAAAATGTGTCACTGTTATACTCTTACATGATATCATTAGATTATAATTACACATGCATGAGTACAAAAGCAGGATTTTTCTGCTGTAGTTGGTTGAAGTGGAGCCAGTTTTTACTATTTTGTATAGGACTGCAGCTAATGATTAATTTCATTATTGATTAGCAATCTGCTGATTAGTTTCACAATTGATGGTTTAGTTTGTAAAAATTCTGAAGAAAGTAAGAAATGCTGTCACAATTACCCAGAGTCCAAAGTGGCACCTTCATATGCTTGATTTGTACAACTAACAGTTCAAAACTTTTTTTTATTGAATACATTACAAATTAGGAAATCTTCACATATATTAAGCTGAAATGTTTTTACATGAAAAATAATTTAAATAGTTAAATAATTTAAATTAATTTTCTGTCAGTCGACTAATTGATTTATGGACAAATCGTTGTAGCTGTGCTGTTGGGTAGTTTAATTATTACTTTACAAAACATCATATACTGTTAAAATGTTTTCTGTGTAAAAATCTTAATTTGTAAATTTGTAACTCAAGCTGACAGATAAATGTAGTCAAGTAAAAAGTACAATATTTCCCCCTGAGATGTAGTTGGTCTGTGTATCATCGGTTCATTTAGTTGTTCAATTCAGTCTGGCAAACTAAAAACAAAAAACAAGTGAAAATTTGTTTTCCCATCTTCTGGATGAAAGGAAAAATGGAGGAACAAAAACAAAATAACAACCTCCAGATAGAAAGACTATTGAGAGGAAGTACACTTGTGAGTATTCTATCTACCTCAGTGGTTTTGAGCATGGCATCTTTCATCATGCTGGTAAGTCAATATAATCTATAATCAAAATTTTCTTTGGGTGAGGCAGGATATTTTATGGCTCTAGAATAAACTTTACTGTACCAAATGCTATTAGGGTGTTGAAACAGTGAACTTTAGGGTATTTTTTAATCATTTTAAACCTGAATTAAAAGACGATTAACTAAACACAGAATGTACATGATTTGAATATAATGCTAACCACAGTAGTTATTTTCATAAATGTCTCTTATAACCCTGTGTTTGACTGTATTTAAAATAGTCTGTCTTGTGACAGTTGCTGAGACAGACAAGAGGCCAGAGAGATCCACATTAGTGACAATCTGCATCAAAATGTAGATCAGTAGACTGGAATAATTTAAGAAAACATGTCTGAAAAAATTGATGTGGGTAACTACATCTCAAATTGTGGGAAAACTCTGCTGAATGAGGCCAAGTTCATTAGAAGATGTTTAGAACACTGTAGTTTGAGTAGCTAGTTGTCATTCATTACCTCCGCCCCTGCTAACCAATTTACCAAATCAATATGATGCATTGATCGTTAGCAAAATATTTCATCATATTTTGCAGCGGATTGCCTGATATGTTTTAGGGTGCCAGCAGATGTCATTGGTCGCTGGCCCCACCCTCTCCTCGGGTCTATCTGTCTGTTCATACTCCCGTACAATTGGTGGCAGTGTTGTACCAATACGTTGTTGTTAGCACTCATAAAAACAAAAGAAGCTGCTTCTGGTCCTGACTCTGGTGTGCTTGGTGTGGAGAGTAGTCTTGGCTGTCTGCTGTTGAGTCTCTATAAAACCGTGAAAAGGCTTCACCACCTGGTGGAAGAAGGATTTCACAGTATGGCGTTAAACTTAACCATCAACACAAGCAATCCGCCTTTAGGTGAGTTGCAGCCTGCGATCCCTGAATAACTTAAATACTTCTTCAAGGAGTCGTGTGCATGCTCTGAGTGGCTAGCAAATGTAAGCTGCTAGCAGCCTTACGTGTCATCCTCACAAACAAACTCAGTTTAAAAATCTTCCCCTTTGATGTTTATTTATATGTAATCAAATGTAAATAGCTGTGTCAAGGAAAATTAAAGACACTGAACCAAACATTAGGATTTCATGGTTGATACGGCAACCACGAAGACAATAGTATAATTAAAATACACTTTTAAATTACATTTTTTGTTAGAATTATGTCAGATTCTTTATATGGAAACAAGCCGCATTGAAAAGCTAGTGTTTGCAATTAGGAGAATGGAAAGAGTTAAGAAGTAGCCAAGTGGTTTACTTAGCAAATAAGCAAATCTGTAACTTGACCTAATTATGAATTAAAATAGGTAGGATGGTATGTCCATATAAGTTGAAACGGGGCGTGTTTGAAGTTAGCCGGCTAGCTATATGTGGATGTATGTGTAGCATTTTGCTTTAACAAGCTAATGTTAGCATGCCGTCGTGGCACTCTAAACCACAACATGTGGGCAATTCGTGAAAATTTCCTTTCAGTGACACCAGCTACCTTACATTTTACACTTCTAATTTCTAACCTTCATTGGTGTATATCTATAAACATGCTTTATAAAATGCAAAAACTCTATGAACTTGGAAATGACACATGGATGAACCATGCATTATGTATCAGTTGACACGTTGACACTAGCTAACCCAGGTTAGCTCAGCTGGGCGGTTTGTGTTAAGACACATTCAGCGTTACATGACGCTAAAATGTATAACATGATATATTAGCATGTGACAGTTCATCGTATCGTGGTCAATGAAGTCTGGACCCGGCTTTCCAGTGCTTAGTGTGTCAGTGTTTTGTATCAAGATAAGATGAGCTAATTCATTGACTAGCTTTGACAGTAGCTAAACAGCGCCACTGTTTGTTGGCAGTGAGTACAGCAGGCTGATGCAAGCCAAGTGAAACGTGGAGTGTTGTTGGATGATGGCTCACGGTTCTGCACTTGATTACTTTCATTTGCTCAGAACCAGTACTTTTCCTGGAAAGTGGAATACTGGGGAGTCGCAGGTTGGGCTGGTGTCCACTAACCCAGTTTTCCTTTGCAGAGATGAACTCACTTAAAGTGAAACTATCACTGCAGACCTTTTGTCAGACCTTTGAGGTAGACAGTTAAGATGTAAACAACACCTGAACATGAGACAAACAGAAAGTCAGGAGTGCTGAGAGCATGAGGAATAAGATGATCTGATTAGACACTTGTAATCTTTTTGCCAAACATTAGTCTACATCAGATGGATGTCAAACTGAGAACCTGATCTATTGTCTGTTGTATTCAGCTTTTTATTTTTTATGTTAAAACTTAGCCTGTTAGAATTTTATGTTTTATGATAGCACCCAGTTTGTCTATGCAGAAAAAACCCTAGAATCTCTTGTTTGTGCTTCTAGCTCAGGGGTCTGCAACCTTTATGATAAAAAGAGCCATTTTGGACAAAAAAGGAAATAAAAAATCTGTCTGTAGCTGTAATGATTAAATTCTCATGCCTCCTTACAGACTATTCTTTTTTTGGGTTTTGACTCCATAGCTAGCTTATGAAGACTCGAGACTAGCCACCCTCAAAATTTCGAGGAAAACTTACCAAGCTGTAGATGTAGGCCATGATGGTGTATAGGCTACACATTTTACAATTGCAGAATGTAAGAATCACTTTAGTCTAGACTTGCAAATTGTAAGTGTTTTTTTCCCCTCCTCAGTCATTGCTTATTTCCACAGCAACATTGCGTGTTCTCTGACAGTATTACATAGCCCATGAAACATATAAAGAAGAAACACATTGACTTGAAGATTAAAAGATATCATTAGAGCACACTCAAAAATAATCTGTTATTTTTCAGATCTTTATTTGAAAGTAGATTGATTAAATTTTGCTTGATCAACCAAATTCTTGACAGCTAATTAAATACTATTGACTAATCATTACATAAAGAAATGATAACTGAAAATTGGAGGCAGAAAAGCTGCATACAGCCCTGGAGCCGCAGATTGCAGACCCATGTTCTAGCTGATGCACATACTTGCAATTTAGCTCCATTAGTGTTGTCTGAATTTCTATCAAGTTTGTGGTAATACAAGCATTTTCATGCTAAGCAAACACTTGAGTACATGCTTGGGTTGGATGATGTCTGCAGTGAAACATCAGGATGGATGATGATATTGTTTCTGGGTCTAAAAAGGTCTTTGTCTTGACCCCACATGTCCTTTGTTATTTTAAAAAGAAAATAAGAAGAAGAGGTAATGCAGTCAATTTTTAATTTTCTCCCAACATGTCAGAAACAAAACTAAGGCATCAGCTCTGTAAAAACTCTGAGGGGACACACTACCTCAAACACAGAAGGCTTTTAAATCACAATGTTATGATGGTAGAGGGCTCAGTGGTCATTGATTGTCAGCCATTGTCATGAACGAAGGCATTGTCCATTGGCCCAACTGCAGTAGACGCAGTCCTGCTAAAAAGAGTGCACAGCTGTTGAGGCAGGATGAGAAGGTTAAGACTGCTGGTTGAGCAGCATGAAACACTGCAGTATGCATGTTTTGCATGACAGGACCAGTCCAACTGGTTCTTAAACCATTTTGTTTTTTAAGCAGGCTATGGTTGGTCTGCCCTGAAGAACCAAAACGTCTTTATGAATCTATAGCAGTTGCCCTTGACTTAACATGTCTGGATTCTCTAAGCCAGTGATTTTCAAACTAGGCTCCTGGGACCCCCAGGGGCCCTTGAGTGGGCTGTAGGGGGTCCCTAGCAAAAGGAGGAATAGAACATTTTAATTTTTGACATGAAAACGCCTGGGAAACCCTGCACCAAACAAAGTTGTCTGAAGCTGGTTTTCACTAAATTTTCTCCTCTGTCTCTGTCTTGCAGGGGCACTTCTGGCAGCTGAGCATGTGAAGGGCAGTGTGCAGGTAGCAGTGGAGGAAGGCAAAGACACACGGCTTCATGTCTCAGAGTAGGTGACACAAATATTTCATCATTCATTGATGAATGAGCTTAAATCTCAGTACTATAGAAAATGCATTTGTGCATTTTTTTTTTTTTCCTTTAGTGTTTTATTACTCTCCCTTCTCTTTCCTTCCCTCAGTTCGATCCAGTTCAACGATGCCAACTCCATCAGCCGGTACTTGGCTCGGGTGGCTCCCGCTCTCGGCCTGTACGGAGCTAATATGATGGAGCAGACTGAGGTACGTATATTTGTTTGTGGCGTTCTCTGCGACAGTTTTGCGTTCCTGATCCGTATTTGAGATGCTCATCTAATATCTGTAGGTGGACCACTGGCTGGAGTTCAGTGCTCGCCGTCTGTGTGGTCAGCCTGGTTTGACCGTGGCACTGGGTGAACTGGACAAGGCCCTCTCTCTGCGGACCTTCCTGGTCGGACACGCCATCACCCTGGCCGACCTTTCTGTCTGGGCTGCTCTCAAAGGTCAGTACCATGCAGGATACACCAATTTGAATTTCTGTCCTTTTTGTCTGTTTATTTCTTCTCTTTGTTTTAGTATTTGGAATTCGTGCAGTTAAACAGGTGAAATGCAGCACTACAAGTTGTACTTGTTTCTTTGCAGGTCATACAGAATGGCCAAGCCAGGGCAAGTCCTTCTCCCACGTCAATCGCTGGTTCTATTTCCTGAGCTCACAGGTTCCCTTCACTTCTGTGGGCAACAAGTACACCAGAAAGAATATTCCCATGAGCAAATCCAATGTAAGTGTTTAGTGTCAGACATGAACAAATGATTTGATATGTATTACATTTGGAGAAAAAAGCGTAGCGGTGACAGAGTGTTTATGCTCAGTGTGCTGAATAAGCAAAGAAAAAAACTAAATTGTTCTTTTGAAAAGTTTTTGAAGATTGATAATTAGGTTTATTGTAGCTAACTCTTCATTTGGGGAAAAAAGTAACAAAATACGTGCAGCATAAAAAAAGCTGTCCTGTTGTTTTCCTGACTCTTTGTGTCCCTGACCTTTAGTCAGATGAGAAGAAGCAGGATCTTGGCAAGTTTGTGGATCTGCCAGGAGCTGAGATGGGCAAGGTCGTGGTTCGATTCCCCCCTGAGGCCAGCGGGTAAGGCTTGATCTGGAGTAGACTTGCACCGATTAATCGGCAATGCTCGGAATCGGGCCGGTTTTCACGTGACTGGCCTTGACCGGTGACCGGCCGGTCAGCGTCACAAATCCGATTCTGGTCACGTCATGCGCGCAGCAGACAAACTGACCGTGACGTCAACACAGCGCTGATAACAGCTACACACTCTGAAACGTCTGCTTGAAGCTGGTGTCAGTGACAGATTCCAAGAACAAGATAAAGAGAAGACAGACAGTCTACAACGAGACAGAGCAGCTGACAATGACACAGAACAGCCGTAAACTCTCTCGCACTTCAGGCTAATGCTAGCAAGCTAGCAGCAGACTGCTGTTCACAGAGGGACAGTTAAAATCTCACCTCCTGTTCTGACTGAAGAATAAACAACCTGTGTTGATTTGTCTCCTCAAACATTTTCTCATCCAGACTCCTTTAACTTCTGTGTCTGTTTTTCTCACGGCAAAGTTTTACTTCAAACTGTTGCACCGTGTCGTGTCCCGTGAAATCCCGCGAGATGATCTCGCGAGATCACGTTCACCCAATTCATAATCTTAATATAAAATTATAATAATAAGGCCTGGTTGTAATCTGGATGATTTTGGAGAAAGTATTAAATGAATATTTAATAGTCAGTGTCTTATTATGAACACATTTACAAGAAAAGTTGCAAAAATGTTTGTGAATGCTGTCAATTACAGTTCTTAGAAAGACTGAAAATCGGAAACTGGCCAAAATCGGAATCGGTAGGTCAGACCCCTCAAAAATCGGAAATCGGAATCGGCTAAGAAAGTTGAAATCGGTGCAAGTCTAATCTGGAGTTTAGGACAAATTCACATTATGCATGGTTGTTAGATTCTTATGTGTATACTAGGAGTTTAGTAGCTTTATTAACAGGGACCTTTTTTCTGTCTCTCTGTGATCAGATACCTGCATATCGGCCACGCCAAGGCTGCTCTGCTCAACCAGCACTACCAGGTCACATTTAAAGGCAAGCTCATCATGCGCTTCGATGACACCAACCCCGAGAAGGAAAAGGAGGACTTTGAGAAGGTAGAACATTCAGTTGATGCAACATCACAGAAAAGACACACATTTAACTAAATATTACAATCACAAAAATTAAGACAAGAAACAAAGATCCATAGGCTTAATATTACAGTTACATAAGACCATATTTAAGGCTCTTCACTGTACATTCGGTGTGGGATTAAGCTCCATATTTAGTTTTAGGATTGACTGGTGTAGAAAAAGGTTCTTCATATCGCCAGTTTGATAGTAACAATCTGTATTCAGTGTTCAGGACATGGTTGGGATCAGAAACGATGTTGTTGTCCAAGCTTAATATGTTAGTATGGTAGGCTGGTTTATCGAGTTTCTCCAGGGGTTGGCTTACAATCTCTGAGCAGATCTTCATTTGGTGGAGCAGTTTTGACTTCAATGTAGTGGACAAATACTTGATTGTGCTAATCAGTGATGAAAATAATCATTAGTTGCAGCCATAATCCAAAGGGCAGAAAGACAAAAAAAGGTTTACATGTCTTTATTTCTGTAGGTGATCCTGGAAGATGTTGCCATGCTCCAGATCCATCCAGACCAGTTCACGTACACCAGCGACCATTTTCCCATCATAATACGATTTGCTGAACAGCTGCTGTCTGAGGGAAAGGCTTACATTGACAACACGCCGCCTGAGCAGATGAAGCAGGAGAGGGAGCAGCGCGCTGAGTCCAAATGCAGGAATAACAGTAAGACTGATAACATGACGAACCAGTCACAGTAATGTTGAAGCTGCAGCAGGCACATTTCTAAACGTTATGACGCTACAATTTGCTACTTGTCTCTCCTGCAGCGGTGGAACAGAACATGAAGATGTGGGCGGAGATGAAAGCTGGGACAGAGTTCGGTCAGACCTGCTGCATGAGGGCCAAGATCGACATGAACTCCAACAATGGCTGCATGAGAGACCCCACCCTCTTCCGCTGCAAGAACGCACCCCACCCTCGCACTGGAAACAACTACAAGTACTTGACTTTAATGAGTCAATGATTTTAGTGATTTGTAACAACAAAACAAAAAAACAATAGTTTGCACATAAACATCATGAGTATTTCCATCAAATATTGGAAATAAAATAAAATAAATATTAATTGTTGAAACTGTCCTGATTCCTTCTTTCAGAGTCTACCCAACATATGACTTTGCCTGTCCCATCGTGGACAGTTTGGAGGGTGTGACCCACGCTCTCAGGACCACTGAGTACCATGATCGTGACGAGCAGTTCTACTGGATCATTGAAGCGCTGCGTCTCAGGAAACCTTACATCTGGGAGTACTCCCGACTCAACCTCAACAACACAGTGCTGTCCAAGAGGAAGCTCACCTGGTTTGTCGACCAGGGATACGTAGATGGATGGTAGGTTAAGTATAATTTACCTGGTGACTGATGCTTAGTAATGGGACTGTCTGGAATATATAAGGTGTCCATTACTTGTGTGTACTTCTTTTTGGCCTCTCACAACCTCCCCTTCTTTCCACTCCTCTTCCTCTTCACTGCAATGTTCTCTTTTGACTTCTCTCATCTCTTCCAGGGATGACCCTCGCTTTCCCACTGTCAGAGGAGTCCTGAGGAGAGGAATGACTGTTGAGGGTCTGAAACAGTTCATAGCAGCCCAGGTATTTATTGCATAGATGGATAGATAGGCAGGAGAACGGCCTGGACACAAAGATGAGAGCTGAAGATTGTAGATTGCAAAGAATATATGAGGAAAAAGTCTTCTTATCTCTTTCAGATTATATATGTTAAGTTGTGTCACAAAAAAGTATCACATTAAGATGTAGAATTTTTTGAATTTGTTTTCATCTCCATATGGGCTTTAAATGTTAAGCATCCTTTTCAACATTGCATAAGGGATGCCACAGTTTGCACTAGTAAGGTGTCCTATGGGTTGCCTTTTTAGTTTTCTCTATTTAGTGTCATGATATAAAAATCAAGGATCTAACGGAGTTTGTAACTTTATAGCTTCCTTATAATATCCATAGAGTGCAAAATGCTTTTGTATCACTTATAAATGTATTTTTCTTTTATTCTCCTCTTTCCAGGGTGGATCAAGGTCAGTGGTGAACATGGAGTGGGACAAGATCTGGGCCTTCAATAAGAAGGTACATTATTCTCCTTTGTCATCTCTTATCTTAGCCTGATTGTCTGAACCCAGCTGTATACTGAAAAGGCGATAGAAATGATTCTAGCATTGAATTTTGATCCATTTTCATTTAAGCGTAATCTGCATTTTTGTAACAGTAGATGTGCAAATAATTTCAAATATTTAAAGGGTACTTCTGTAGAACACTGTTTAAGTCTTCCTTAAAACATGATCTAATCCTACCTTTATAATCAATATGATCATATCTGATCTGATCAATCTGAGAATCACAGTGTTGAAGTGTATCTTGTAGGATAAAACTGCCAACCATTGTACTAGCATTTGAATTGTTGCTATTTCTGAAGGTTGAGGGCTATTTTTAAGTTGGTTTGACCTAGTTTGCATGTTAGGGAAATATGAGATTAATTGAATGAATAAGACAAATCTCACAGGCTGAAGCCTGTATCTGACGGAGGTTCAGAGAATTACCTTTGAGTTCACTGCTGGCATGGCTTCTTTCTGCTTGTTGTTCTCATTCTGTTCAACACTTTAATTTGCTACCTGGTTTCCTGCCTCATTACCCCAGCCTCACCTTCCACATCACCCCCAGTAACACTGAAAACCTCCAAAAAACATACCAGCTGCTTCATTTCACAGCCCACATTCTTTTGCGCTCATGTTGTTTTTACCGAGTTTCATCTGTGTGGACATCGGTGTTGCTTCCTCTGTGTGGTTTTCCTTGCTGGCACTTGCTGCTTCATCCCAGAGTCAAGTAGAAGGTGTGAAGCTAATAGTTTAAAAATGTTCATAAACAGAGAGTGAGGTGGTTGGAGTGGTTAGGCCAGTATAAAAAAATCTGAAAAAATGAGAGTTTGAGAATTAGAGGAACATTTTCTACTAATGACAGGATAGTCTCACATCACTTATTGGTTGAATTGATTATAGACCAGAAGGATGCATCAGGGACAACGTACAATTAGACAAATAAAAAACATAATGATGACATTTGGCATCAGATTTACCAACAGCTGCTTCTGATTATGTAAGACTTCATATGCATGATGAACTAACTCCCCCCCCCCGCCTTCTTCAGACAGCCTCATGCCCCCAACTTTACGATATTTAAAGTTGCTCTAACAGTAGAATTTTTTTATTGTGGTTACCGACAGATGATACAGTAGTTTGTTTTAGACGCCACACAGGTGGCCTTAAATCACAGTCATAGTTCAGAATAATACATGAAGAACAAAATTAAGTGTTTTTTTCCACTGTGGTATCACTCAGTGGTTCATAAAACCTGTTTAGTTTCCGGTTCTGGCCTCAGAACTCCTGGTCTAACTCTAAGACACTACTTTCTGTAAGTGAGAAATTTACAGATTTCATTGAAGAAGAAGAAGGGAGTGCGAGTGATATCTTCAACTTTTGTACCTGTGTGGCTATTTAATGGGCAGTATGCTTACCAGTGCCACACACAATTGCTGCTACTAAATAGCCACATGTATATTTGATAGGGTTGTAAATCACAAGTTTCATCACATTATGATATTATGTTGATTCTGGATGACAATATGATATTTGCTGATATCACAAAATCTGCCACAATATGATTTTGAATCGATTCAGGTGCTTGCAATCGATATTTGATATTGTGCGTCTATTTAGCACATTTAGTTAGATTTATGTCAATTCACAAAAAGCAAGTTAATTGATTTGACAGTTTGTAAAGAAACTTCTAGACATTTGTGACAAAGATATGCCATGGAAATTTCAAAGTCTTATCTTAAAGAGGACAATATATATCAGTATTTTCACTTTGCATCGAACATATTGGATTATAGAACATTGTATCTATATATCGATACACACCTTTTATTTGATTACATTTGTGGCTGAAATACGTTGCAAAACATAAGAGAAGGCATTAATGAAGTTTCATTGCCTCAGGCTCAAACTGAAACAGGTTTGAAGTAATTTTAGTGCAATACAACAGATTTTAGCCTGTATTTCCCCTGAGTCACTAAAAGTACAAATTGTCCTCTAAAGATCTAATGATGCTTTTCAGAGTTACATTGTGCAATTTATTATCTTATCAGTCATCCATTTTATTCATTTGGGGTTGGGCTGTCGTTAGGGTGTCGTTGAAACATCGGTCCAGGGACTGGAACCAACGTTGCTGATGAGAAAAAAAAAGCAGCATAGCAGATGAGCATCATAGATGGAGTTTACCCTGAACTTCTAAGTATATGACTAAAAGGCACAAGTTAACCAGGAAAGGTGTAACAGACAGTTGTACGGAGGACAAAATGGTGAGGGGAAATTATGTAAACAGTCCATTCTATGTAAATGTGTCTCTACCTCTTTCCTCTCTCTCTTCCTCCCTCCTTGTATCTGACATTAAACAGCATCTCACTCTTCTGTTTCCAAGCTGCCAATTAGCTGTCTGAAGGTACTCCTCCTCCTCCTCCTCCTCCTCCACCTCCACCCCCCCCTCTGCTCATTTTCACCCACTCCCTGTCCCCACCCTGCTTTCATCACAGGCTGGTCTGTCTGAAAAACCACCAATAACCTTCACTATTTTACCAGCCAGGCAGATGTTGAGTATAAATATATAGCATATTCAAAAAATGTTTGGGTATCAGTCAAAGAATAAAAAGCATAGGCCAGCAGAGTTGTGTTGCAGTAGATCAGAGAGATGTGTCCTTTAATGAGACACTGGGGGTTAAATCTGACCTCTGATCTGTGGAGGGTGCAGTAGAGAATACAACTCATCTTGTATTATGGAACAAAAATGAGTAATATTATAAATGATCAATGTCACTCTGTTGCACACCACTTTTTTACCTGCTTGTTGCTTTAATCACCATTCTCCATCCTCACTTATTTAAACTGACTGTGAACAAAACTAAACCAAATATTGTGAGTTGTTGGCTCTGTCCTGCCAAACTCAAACTTTTCAAAGACTGAAGTGCAAAAAAACATAAATGGTGTCATGAGCAAAGTAAATGTGGCTGTTGGGGCTGGAATGGAGGTGTTGAGGTGACATTTTTTAGGGTTCAGTTTTTCAGTGCTCATATTTACATAGGACCGAAGAAGATGAATAACACCAGGCAGGATGTCATGGTAGTTTGACAATTCAGGAAATGCCATTTGCCCACTTTCCAACAACATAACCAGTTATGGTAATAATTTGGACTACAGTGACACTGCATTGTCTAGACAGGATGCTCTGTTCTGCAGCCCTGCTGTGATTTAGACAGATTTAAACCCAGGAAGTAAGGTGGGTAGATTTTAATAAAGGATTTTCCAAATGAAGCTTTAAATCTCTGCAAAACAGACTGGTTGCATAAACCGCAAAATATATTAAAATATTGTCGCTCACCAGAGAAATCAAATCAAACCTCTTGGGTCTCATTTTTTGAAAGACCTTCATGTCCAGTCTTAAATCCTCCTCCCATCATGTCTTCCTCTTTCTCTGTTCCCTTCATCATTTAGTCCGTTGCAGCTTCTTTGAGCAGTTGAGACATTTCTTCTACATTTAATGACTATGTCCACTTCATTTCACATGGTCATTCATTTATGTGAGGTTTCAAAAGTGCTTCACTCTTAAATCACCAGCGATGCAAGTGTATATTAGCGAGGAGGTCATGACTCATTTTCAGATTTACTCCTCACAGCCTGTCCTGATTACTGATAAGAACTTCATGTTTTTTTTTTTTTTGTAGCAGCTATCACTTTGCTGTAAAAAGATCACAAGATATACATTCGCAACAGATAATCAGTAATGACCACAAATATTTTATGTTTGATGCTATAAGACCTGTGACATAAGTTAATAATAGAGATTATTTTGTGAAAGGACGTGTAACATTTTGTTAGTTTCACAAGTGGCTGTTTTTGTAGTGACTTTGAGGAAACTAGTTCCATTCCCTCATTGTTAGAATTGGAAACTGTTATTGTTCCCACTGGAGCCTGCGGACTGAAAATATCTAGGCCAGGAAGTAGTTTGTGTATAAGTATCCGCCAGCTCTTCTTTGTGATCCTCTGGTATAATCTACACAAAACTGACCCTGCTGGGATGATGTTCACGTGTTACTGCTGGGACAGTTTATCTGCTGCTAATCATTCAGTTATCAGTCGGCCTCTTAAAAACTCAAGCTAGCTGGTACAATAGTGAAAGTGGTTGGTGGCTGAATAAGCAGCTGAAGAAATGCTTGTTTCTCTCACTTTCATATAGTTATGATTCACTCATAAATTCATTTTTTCTTTCTCTACTCATCTTTTCTTTCCTGTGTGTCTTAATTTCTTCATTTGTCACTTAATCAGCTGGGCTATTTTTACATCAAGTTTTCTTTTGTTGTATTTTCAAAGAAAAGTTGCATCATTTTCTGCTTTTTCCTTTCATTACTCTGCATTTTGTGCGTGGAGATTGTTATAAAGCATGGTCAGCTGTTTCTTTTACTGACCTGTTGGTATGTCTGTGTGTGTATGTCTGTATGTGTGTGCGTGTGTGTTTTAGGTTATTGACCCGGTAGCTCCCAGGTACACAGCTCTGTCCAGCTCCTATGTGGTTCCTGTTTCCATCCTAGAGGCAACAGAGGAGATGAAGGAAGTGGCCAAACACCCTAAGGTCAGAGCTCTCTCTTTTCCATTGGCACATTTGGCTGCATTGCATTTCCATTACCAGTCATAACACACTGAGATGTGTTGTGTCACACCCCAGATAGTTTTCCTATTTGTACTTTCAGATATTGACTCTATTTCACATTCGCTCTCAGCTGTATAGGAGTTGTGTTGAATAACTGCTGATGAAAGTCCAACAATTCCTGATTTTGCAGCTTCGTAATGAGAGCTTTTAAATAACAAAATTACAGGGGACTTTTACTGTGAAGACTGTATAGGAAATTAAATTAAAAAAGCCACTTGACTCACTGATGCAATTGGAGACCCTTAAATTTGTGATTAGATTATATTGGGTAATGAACATTGACCTAAAGACAGTCATGCAGTCCAACAACGTGTCAGCAAGATGTCCACCTCGGTCTTGTACTGCTGTAGCCACCAAATATATTGTGCTTCTTAATTAAAAATAGATATGATGAAGGATAGAGACCACTTAAATTAAACTTTGATTGTATATATTGTAATAGCTTCCTGTAATTCAGAAGAACAGAAATTCTACCTCAGATATATATTTTTTGAAATCATAAAACACTCTGTTTCCATCCAGAACGCAGAGGTGGGCATGAAGGAGGTTTGGTATGGACCCCGAGTTTTGGTTGAAGGAGCCGATGCTGAGACGTTCTCAGAGGGAGAGATGGTAACCTTCATCAACTGGGGCAACCTCATCATCACTAAGATCAACAAGTATGTGGGATCGTCGCTCGGCTACTCCATGTTGTTGTTGATCACATAATGGTGTTTTTTTTCACCTGCCCCTACTCTCACTTTTCCTCACTCCTCAGAGGGGCTGATGGTAAGGTTGTGTCCATGGAGGCTCGCCTGAACCTGGACAACAAGGACTACAAGAAGACAACAAAGATCACATGGCTGGCTGAGACAAACAGTGCCCCACTGCTGCCCACCATCTGCATCAACTACCAGCCCCTCATCTCCAAAGCCGTCATCACCAAAGACGACGACTTCAAAGAATACATCAATAAAAACAGCAAGGTCTGTTCTGCAGTGTGTTCTTAATTTTGTGTATGCATGACATCTGGTGTGGTTATTTTTATATCTTGTCTCATTCTCACTCCCTCAGATGGAGGAGAAGATGCTTGGAGATCCTTGTCTGAAGAATCTGAAGAAAGGAGACATCATCCAGCTCCAGAGACGAGGCTTCTACATCTGCGATCATCCCTATGAGCCAGTCAGGTGAGTGGAAAAGCCCAGATTGTGTGTTTGAACTACCTCAGGTCATGGATCTTCCTGTACTATCACACTTTTCTGCTGTCTGACCATGTTGATTGTGCAAATGTCTGTGTCTAACCATGGTTAACATCTACAGTCCTAACAGCTGTAAGGAGAGTCCCTGCATCTTGCTCTACATTCCTGACGGACATGTCAAGGAGATGCCAACCGCTGGATCCAAGGACAAGAGCAAGAGCCAGGCCTCCAACAACACAGTGAGTGCTTTTGAAGAAAAACCCCACCCAAATGTTGCAATTATATGCAAAAGACCTTTATCCTCAGTTTTATCTGTAAGTCAGACTTTTACTGTAAACCAGCACTCTGTCCCTCACCTTATTTCAGCTTGTTAATTATTAGAAACTAACATACTCTGAACTTTCGTTTCTAAGAATTCCTATGTTACGGTTGTAAAATTATAGCCTGAGAACCAGATGAACTTGCTCATGTTTCATTTTATCTGGAACATACGTCTGACCATCTTCCTGCTCAGAAATATTTCCACCTGACCTGGATCTCTTGGAGCTGATCATAACCATTTATTTGATATGGCTGGGATTTTGATCCAATGACTGACAGGAATGTCGTCAGTCCAGATTTGAAGTCACATGTTGCATGTTTTGAACACAGTAAAACTCAGATGAAACTATTAGACTAGGCAGTGTTGATCAAATATGAATCAGTATTCTGTTACAGCATTGCCTATTTCTCACCTGTTTTCAGAAACAGGGTTTAATGTACGGATGAGCTATAATTTGGTTGCTATTTTTTTCTTCCTTGAAAAAGCGCCCCAACTTACATGAGTCAGGGCTCGGTTACACACAGTGACCATTTCCCACCAAGGCACACACATCTTTGCTATTGATTTATACTGCAACCTTGCCAACCAAAGTTCACCAAAGTTGAACTTCACGCGAAGCAACGATGCAGATCCGCGCCGCCACTCAGCACTACATCACATATTTTGTTGCTCTTGATTAGTTCTAAGTCTGTCCAACAGGAAGAAGAATTTTGGTCTGCATGCTTTGATAATACCTCTTGGAAAGTGAAAATATACTGAGATTCCAGGCTACTGCCAGGTTAGTAAAGTGCCTGATCTAGACTTAGTTGGAGTTGGGGTTTTTTTTTTATTTACTTTTTATTAATTTTCTTTTAATAACACATTTTGTCAACTGGGCACAAGACACACAACAGGACATAACATGACATGGGGAGGATTTGGACATTAAGTAAGACAGCAGAGTCAACACAACTCTCCAAAATGGAGCCACAGAGAGACAGCTCCAAAAAAATGAAAGTGGTTTGCTAATGTTTTTCCGCAGGATGGATGCAATTTTTAGGCAAATGGAAATCGGTTTCCATCCTATAAGGGTGTTCAGGATTGGGGTGGGTACAGTAAGTGGGTCAACCAAAGATTAAATACTCAGACTGAAACAAAAAGCAACACTGACGGAAGTTATTGTACAGCACGTAATAAAGATAGTGACTCACTGGTCTGACCTGTAAGGTTGGCCAAGTGATAGATAAGCTCTGCTAGAGTCTTTAAATACTGGAACAAAGTCTGTATGTTCTCAGTCTTTAATCACAACAGAGAAGGTGTTTCAAAGAAAAGGCTCTCTTGGACGTCTGGGTTGTCTTGCTCTTCTTTTCCATCTCCGTAACCTTGCCTAACCTCTCTTCGTAGTCTGCTGCCCCTGCCAAGGCTACCTCAACCTCGGCCCCAGCGCCTGCCTCAGCCTCAGCCTCATCTGGTGACCTCTTCTCAAGCATTGTAGCACAAGGTGAAACCGTCCGCCAGCTAAAGGCCGCCAAGGCGCCCAAGGACGAGGTGGACAAGGCTGTTCAGCAGCTGCTTTCTCTAAAGGTATGTGCTGTAATTAAAAGCAATTAAAGGGACAGCATACCCCAAAATCTCTTATCTATAGTGCTATTTATCAATCTTGTTTGTATTTATTTTTGCTTGCTACCGGAACTACTTTAGAATCTGCTGGAACTGCTTTCTTTTCTACCAGAAAGAAAGTGGTTCCTATGTGAAACTACTCACAATAAGGTCTCACAAAGATCCTGTTGAATTGAATTTTTCATTGTTTGGTGCTTTGAACACCACAAACCATTTATTCCCATCATATTGGAGAGAAGGTAGACATTCTCTCTATCGATGCCTCTAAAACCCATCAACTCGCACAAAAAAAAAAAAACTTAATGGATAAATAGTACTACAGGCTAGGAGAAACATATGTATTTTTGATTTGAGAGTGAACTGTCCCTTTAAACTAAATAAAGACTCTTAGTTGGATGATTTTCAATCTCATTCTTTCTCTCTGCAGGCACAGTTTAAGCAGGAGACAGGTGTAGAATACAAGCCTGGCATGACCCCTCCCACCTCTGCACAAGCCCCACCCACAGCAACAGACCCCACCTCCTGCCCACATGCCCGCGTTGCCCAGCAGGGCGAGCTGGTCAGGAAACTGAAGGCGGAGCAGGCACCTAAGGTACTTGAACATTTGTCAAATATTGGTCACGTCCACTTCTGTTTGTCCAGTCCTTGTTCTCGTCCACACTCCTCTGTCCAATCCGTACGTTCATCGATATTGTACTGGGTGATTGTCCAGTCATTTCTCGTGTCCTCATTCATTGATGTGAATTCTTACATCCAGAGTCGTTTGTCCATTCGCATGCTGCCCATGTCCCAAATAGTTTGTCCAGTCATTGTCCCCACGTCATTGCGTATCAGTCCCATTTATCCTTCTCTACCCGCAAAACAATAAGCTGGTTTGTTGATGGTACCAGGACCAGATCGATGTAGCAGTGAAGCAGCTCCTCGCTCTCAAGGCGGAGTTTAAAAAGCTGACCGGTCAGGATTACAAACCAGGAATGGCCCCACCCACTCCCACCTCCTCTGCTCCTTCTCCTGCAATTGCCACCTCTTCCTCTTCTTCCTCTTCCTCTTCTTCTGGCCTGTATGAGCGTGTTGCACAACAGGGAGAAGTTGTGAGAAAACTGAAGTCTGAAAAAGCCCCCAAGGTATTCCGATGCAACATAGCAGACATCACATAGTGACAGAAAAAAAGAAATAAATCAGAACTGTTGCTTATAAATGCCCCAAAGTATTATATCAGTGAATATCAGTGTAATGCTGATGGCTATCAATTATTACTAATGGCTAATACTGTATCATTCATACAAACACCATATAAAAACCAAATCCAACTACAGATTTCTCAGGAGAACAGAATTAATGAAGTAACTGATTACTTGTCACCTATTATATTGATTGTCAATTATTTTAATAATTAATTTATTGTTTTGAGCCATTTTTTGACTAATTGAAAGGCTGAGCCTAGCCTGTGATACTGAAAATTAACTCCAGCATGTAAACTTGACTGTGTCAGTAACAAGAGTTTCATAATCACAATTAATTAGAGTATTGCTATTTTGCACATGTGCACAACGGTGTTTACAAATTACAGGATTTATAAAAACTGATATGAACTGACTCACAGCATTGCTGTCCATGTGTCCTCAGGACCAGGTTGATGCAGCAGTGAAACAGCTCCTCACACTGAAGGCAGAGTACAAACAGGTCACAGGTCAGGAGTACAAACCTGGAGCTGCCCCAGTTCAGAAAGCCTCCGCCCCTGTCCAGAACAGCCCCAGCCCTGCCCCTGCTGCCGGTAACCTCTATGAGAAGGTCGCTGAGCAGGGAGAAGTGGTCAGAAAACTGAAAGCTGAAAAGGCCTCCAAGGTGAGACTACATACTCATCACTTATCAGTGTTTCCCCTGCTTTCAGAGGCTTTGACCGTGGAATGATTGTTGACAACTGCTCCTGCTGCTTTGGTGACACTTTTCTCTTCTTGCTGGCTGTTCATCAGGATCAGGTAGATGCTGCAGTGAAGCAGCTGTTGGCTCTGAAGGCGGAGTATAAACAGCAGACCGGACAGGATTACAAACCAGGAATGCAACCACCAGCTAGCCCTGCCCAGACCCAGACCGGCTCTCCTTCGACTCAGTCCAACTCCTCCCCAGAGGCCCAGAAACTGTTCTCAGAAGTGGCCCAACAGGGAGAGCTGGTGAGGAAGTTAAAGTCGGAGAAGGCCCCCAAGGTAAGGAACCAGTCAGAGAATGAACTCTGTAATAGAGATGAGCTGCCAGTGCTTTCATTAGTATTTTTGTATTTAGTATTAGTATTTCTTGGAGTTTTTCAAATGCTTCATATCCTCTCATCTGTATAACCTAAGCTAAAAGTTTATTTAAGTCATTAAAATATAATTAATGAAAAATAGTGAAATTGAGTCATAGATTTAAAAAATACAAAAAATATACATATTATTTCATCAAATTTTACTAAATAAAGACACCAAAATTTCCACAAGTTATTTGTGATATGCCTATTTTTTAGTAGCAGATTACAAAGGCATTTTGATATTTCCTCAGTGCTTACATGGGTATTTTTTCTTATTCTGATGTAATTTCCTAGATTATTTAAAGTGCTTCATACCTCTAAAATATGTCCAACCTAAGATCAAAACTGCTCACTTAACCCCTTTTCTCTCAGTGTCTCTCTGACACGAACTATTGACCTATTCTTCTGCTGGCGCCACTTCACAGCAGCGCTTTGTGTCACCATGTTTTGTACCACACCTAACATAATGAAATTACATCATAAAAAGCCTACAGTGTGATCACCCAAAGGACAGAGGTCTTGGCTTTATTCTGCAAAAAATGAGTGCTTTAGCTATTGTGTTTTTTATTTTAGATTGTTTTGAGAGCTACCTTTAGCTCTGGATTTAGCTACGTTCATAAACTATATGAAACTATAATAATATAAACTATATATATATTCACAAATCTTATTGCCTGACCTGACTGTTCACATGTTGCCATGCATTCTGTTTACTAGCAATACCGAGGTCTGTTATTCATTTAAATTTTTTGTGTAATAGAGTTTGGGGAACCCTGAAGCACTTTTCTTTGGTAATGTCTGGAATGGAACCCTTGATCTGCAAAACTCTTGTGAGATTTGTGTATATTGTTCCTACACTGTGACATTGCACAAACTTTAAAATGACCATTCTCGCAAGGTCTTCTGCAGTTCTGGGGTTCCCTTTAAGACTCAACCGTCAGTTTCTCCCTCCTATACTTGTGTCTCTGCCACACATCTGTGGTCAATTCTGCCTGTCACCTACACCTGTTACCTCATTGGTTGTTCAAAAGGTCAGCGGCAAATGAGGTCAAAGTTCAAATAATTTGAAATTTCAGCGCAGTGGTCAGTGGCACATCCAAGCGGTGTCGAGGGCAGTGGTGCCACTTAGTCAGGCGCCACCGTTCTCTTCACTGGAAAACAAGGGGACAGCCAGAGCTAAGTGTTTTTACCACTGATTGTGTGTTGGGCCTTTTAAGGTAAACATCTCCATATTGGCCTGGCACAGTAAGATAATGTGACAATATTGCATAATGTAATGATGTCATCACTAGCGCACAGCATGATGACGCCAAAGACATTAACTTTAGCTTTCCACTGCAAAAAGAATGAATACTCCAGCTATTATGGCTTTTTATTTTAGATTGATCTAAACAGGATCATGTTCTCCCTCAGCCCACAGAGGGTCAGTTTTCATAGGAATAAATACATTGCTGGTACTGGAGAGGAAAAAATAACTGTCCCCCCATTTCAGGACCAGGTGGATGGAGCTGTGAAGACTCTCCTGGACCTGAAGAGCAAGTACAAGACGCTCACTGGAGAGGAGTACAAACCAGTCGCCGCTGCCGGAGCCACCGGAGGAGAGGACAAAAACCGCAAGGAGAGGGAGAACAAGTCTGAGAAACAGGGAGCAGGAGGTGCAGGAGGAGGGAAGAAGGGTAAAGGCGACAAACCCGGCCAAGGCAAGGAGGCCTCAGGAGGAGCAGGAGGAGAAGGTCAGGGACCTAAGAAACAAACACGGTGAGAGACTGGAAACACATGACAGGAGAGAGGTGGAGAAGCAGATCCAGCCAGCACAATGTTAAACATAAAATGGGACTCCATTACAAGTTCTCATCTGATCTGTTCTGATCTGTTAAAATTATGATCCTCTTTACATTAAATAATATTCTAATGATATTGAGGAACAAAGTCTTTTATTTTACTTTTTGCATCTGAGTCAACTCTCTCTGCAAGTGCAGGTCTGTCTCCCACATCATGTTTTTTAAAACATCAACCTTCAGCTTTATTTTGGTATTTCTATCTATAGTGACTGGCGGAAATATTTCTCTCTCATCCCATACGGATAGAGTCCGTGAGATCATACGGCAATTGTTTGTCCTGAAAATGAATTGACTGGAAGTGGACTCTTGCCTAAGCCAATAAAAAAACTCATTCTGTCCTCTTCTGTTTTGAGCACATTATTGTTAGTTGATAGAGATGCTTTCTTAGCAAGTTGCATTGTTTTGTATGGAGGTGTTGAATTGTCATGACACAACACATAACATTCAATAACTGGCAGTGGATGTATAGTTTATTCAAACCTTATGATGCCATGAGTTGTACATTTTGGGAGCTTCGTGGGGACAGAGGCCCATACTTTTGACTTTTTTCTTGGACACTGAAGATGGATCATCTGTAAGTAGGACCCTCTGCTACTGTAGCTTAACAACTTTTTGTGTTCAGATTTGGTGAGTTTTAAATGATTGGTGTGTTTATCAGCTGCTTGATCAGTGTTTGTGGTCTGCTGTCAGCCGTAAAGATGAAGTTTTGCTCTCGTAGTGCTGCACTGCTATGAACACGTTAGGGGTGTCACAATTTCAATTCTAAATCAAAAATGGACTGAAATGAGTTGAATCAAAAATGAATCTGAAGCAAAAGCAGGATCAATGGATCTCGCGGTATTTTTTGTCTGTCCACCTTTGCATTCTTGTGTGTGTCCGGCACATGTCCGAAGTAAACAAAACACTCTTCACAGACAACATCGCGTAGCTTACCAGTAGCCTGCAGCTGCACTTTTCACAGGCGGAGTCTGTGATGTGTCCAGTTTTTTTGATTGACTCTTGCTCTAAACTGTCTCAATGGTTATCTAGCAGGTAGCTCAGTGTTTCTCAGTAATATTTATCTGTTTGTCTTTGTAAAGAGGAATTTGAAAATGTAAATAACAGTTATCACAGCATAAAAGCAATGATATGTTGAACTTTACAAATCCAGACTCAATGTGGCACACCTGTTAGTGCTGGAAAAAAAAGTAAATGTTGAAATTGAAAATTGAACCGTCGAATCGTGGCCTTAAAATCCAAAGTCAAATCGATTTATGTATTTTTTAGAATTGTAACACCCCTAATATGAATATTTTGCATGTTTTTCTATCCATGTGAATACATACATTCGGCACATCAGCACATCATTTAAGGCTTTGAAATAAGATGCAAAAAGTGCTATAAAAACTTCTGTTCCTCAGATAAGGGCTAATAATCACAATCACCTCAATAGGTATTATTCTCTTGCACATTTGATGTGTCTCTGTCTTGCTAATTTGTCAGTTAGCAGAAGGAAACTTGTTTGCTGGCTTTATAGCTACTGATGTGAGGTTTGACTTGCACGGCTGGCTGGACTGGGAATGGCTGTGTGTTTTATTAGGATTTTTTGAATTCACTTAAGTGTGATCTTGTTCCTGCACCCAGACTAACTAATCAGGCATGGCCTGACATATCAGTGATTGTGTTCTAGTAATTTCCCAGGTTGCTCTGCCACTGTATTTGGACAGTGCTTTATCACCACTGCCTTTAATTTGACAAAACAATAGACTTTGGTTCTAAAGCAAGATCTCCTCTTCTTAACATAATAAGAAATTAAAGCTTGTGATTGATAAAATAAAAACACCATAATATACATTTACTGTCCAAGTGATATATGTTGTATCATAATCTCAAGATCTGCATCACACTAACTCTGTTGTCTTTCTCCTGGCAGGTTGGGTTTGGAGGCCAAGAAAGAAGAGAATTTGGCTGACTGGTACTCTCAGGTAACTAAATCTAGAAAAGTCCTGATGAACATAAATAAAAGTCCTGAAAGCTCATTTTGAAGATTCCCTTTTCAATATAATGTCACTTCTCCCCTCCAGGTCATCACTAAAGCAGAGATGATCGAGTACTACGATGTTAGTGGCTGCTACGTGCTGCGGCCCTGGTCCTTCGCCATCTGGGAGGCCATTAAAGACTTCTTTGACAGGGAGATTAAGAAACTGGGTGTGGAGAACTGCTACTTCCCCATGTTTGTCTCTCAGGCTGCCCTGGAGAAGGAAAAGTCCCACATTGAAGACTTTGCTCCAGAGGTAGAAGAACCATTTTTATAACACCCTGCCATGCATACAATAACATAATGGATGGAAAAAGCATGTGTTGTAGTATTAAAGACAATTTACTAAACAGAAGTACCAGCAATGTATTTTGCTGAAACGAAGATAATAAAAGTACACAACATTAATAGTCATTTCACGATGATGTTGTCATCTTTGTCAGGTTGCCTGGGTAACGCGGTCAGGAAAGACTGAGCTGGCTGAGCCCATTGCTGTCAGACCCACCAGTGAGACAGGTCTGTACCACACACTGCATATACAAACACATTCACTGAGGATACACAATAAATGAATAGGATTTTAAATATTTCTCTTTTTCGTAATGTAGCCATTAGCATGGTTGACATGTTTGATCATTCAGTGTTGAAAGCAAATTTTAATTTAGTTTAAGTTAGAGTATTTTGTCTTTGACAAGTTTATTTGGTTTTTGTCATATTTTTATTATCCGAAGATTTAGTCTTAGCTTTAGATTTTAGTTGACCGTATCTATAGTAGATTTAATCAATTAAAATCTTAACAGGTTTATTTAAAGCCTAATGTAAATATCATGTCTAACATTAAGTATACTACATTTCTTCAAATGTGCACCCTGATTTTTGTCACATATTTGTTTCAATTTGATGACAGTTAAACTTTACTTTTGTTATTATCAGTCAATTTATGATACAAGATTTGCATCTTGTTTGTTTAAAAAGTGACAACAGATTTTTTCAGGTTTTTTTTTTTTTTTCAGTTTTTGTCATAAATTGTTTTTGTTTATTTTATGAGGTGATTATCTTATTTTAATCAGGGAAAAAGTGTAGTTGACTGTGATGAAAATAACACTGTGTATTTTTAGGGCCCGAGCACCGTACCGGTGCGAGGACCCTATTGAAATCGAAGGAATTATTCTTGTTATTATTATTATTCTCGATCAGACAAATAAATCACATTTTTGGGGGCCTTATCATATTCAGAGGAGCCTCAAATTTGGAGGGCGTGTCAGTCCCGGCGAATAATAAATAATCTAATAATCTAATAAAAGGTCTGTTATTTCTGAATAGCAGACTGCTGATATCAATAGACAGTTGCTATAGACACAGTTCTGATCATAGACTCTGGAGGAGCAATGCAATCATTTACAATCATTATAAACTTTGATTAAACCTGTAGAGCAACATTACTGCATTCTAGATAGCAAAAATGTCCATAAAACAAAATAGTTGAATGAATTTTAAAACAGTTAATACCGTGTACTGATGTTAAAACTACAGGCTGTATGAGAATACAGAGTAAAAACTGCTGTCGCTGACATCACCAGACACCTGGACAATCTCTGCATCTTTATTTTCCCTAGATTCAATTTGAACTACAATGAAACAAGATTGTATAACAAAAAGAAAGATGATTTTGTTACAAAAGTGTGACCTAATCTAACCTTTCCTGTCAGTCTATAATAACATTAGCACAGCAGCCAAAAGAGGCTGAGGTCTGCCAACAGGATCATCATTATCAAATTACAAAAAATAGTTAACTATTATCATCCCAGATTACATTTGAAAAGTATGTAATTATATTACACACAATAGAACACCTGTAGTTTGTACCAGTACTGTTCTTGTGAGTCATTTGCTTTGATCAACTACTGAATGTGCAAAATGCATTTTATTTGCATTGAAAATGTTTTAAGATATTTAAAGAGAAAACATAATATTTGTGGAATCAATTTTTAATAAGTTATAATATTTTCAATGCTTAATTTTGAAGTAATCCAAATGTATTCAGATAAGATTACATATTTAGTAACCCTAACTCCAACAATTCAGTCACATGACTTAGTTGTTTTTACCCAAGTAAGCAGCTACACAGCATTCAACTCTAAATAAACTTTCAATGTAGGTTAGAGTAATGAAAAAGTACTTGTTATCATCATAGTAATGTTTCTATTACCATTAAATGTCAGCTACAGTAAACTGGTCAGTTTTATTTTTCAGATTCAGGTGAATTATCAAGTTCCTTGTAGCTGACTTCAAGTAAAATATTGATTAAAATATTTAAGCAAATGAGTGTTCTTTCCTCATCACTCTATTTTTTATCCAAATACATTAGTAATTTCTTACAAATTCCCTTTTATACTGAGTGTCATTGAAAACAAAACTAGTTTTATGTCTAGTACAGTATGTTAAATACAAAATGTCATGTCACTTTAATGTTTTGTAGAACTCAAGTGGTGAAATTGTCACAGTAATGTTTATTCTCCCTCTTTGATGGAGCAGCAACCCACAGAAAAACACAACAGATGTTTCATTTTTTTTGTGAACTCACCAAAGAATCTTTCTGTCAGATACATCAAAATAAACAAAATTAAAACACACACAATATGCCAATTAGAATAATTTATTAAAAATAGCAGTGTTGCAAATTCATATAGCCAATGATCAGATTGGTAAAGAGAAGAGATGGATCATTCACAACCAGATTCACAACCAGATTAAGATTTTTTTTTTTTTGAGTGTGGGAGGAAACCGGAGCACCCGGAGAAAACCCACGCAGACACGGCCAGAACATGCAAACTGAGGTGACGGGGCTGATCACCGCACCACCGTGCCGCCCTGTAGGGCTGGGTACCGTTTTAATAAGATGATACCAGGACCTGCACTCTTACGCTGGGCTGCACCAACAAGGATTCACTTTTAAACCTAATTAAATCATGGTTTGACTTTTTAACATGTTGCACCAAACTTTTAAACTAGCTTAAAATGGAGAAAAGTTAAATTTAAACCTTAGTTTAGTTTTTACTCTAAACCAAGACTAATTTAAACTGTCATCCAGTAGTAACTTTAACAGGGAAACATTTTTTGGTCAAATTAATTAATTGATCTGCTCTGTATTCAATTTTAATACAGAGCAGATCTTGATTGTTTCCCCCTCTTTTATATTTATTAGGTCCTGACAGCATTCAAATTTATTTTTTCACATTTTCTTTGTTTTAATTTGGGTATGCAAGCATTTTGATCAAACTGTTTGGTTCACATGAATAAACTTGTATTTACTAAACCGAGATTGGTTTTTAATTGTGCAACAGAGCTCTGCTTAATTCAAAATGTGGATTTTCTCACTTAATCTAAGTTTTGTTTTGTTTTGTTTTGGAACAAATCTTAGATTAAATTAATCTTTGTTGGTGCAGCCCAGTCTTAAAGTGATATCGATACCAATAAAGTTGTTATTTGGTACCTTTATTTGCCCTACTTATGTGAATGGAAGTGTTCCGGAAATTGCATAACATACAAACACGACTGCAACACTACAAATGTCTTTAAAGGTTTTGAGCAAACAAAGAGCAGACGGGGAGGGCTGGATATTGATACTTGATTCCTGCTCTTTGTGTTCTCCTCTCCTATCACGCCTTCGCGGTCCTCAGGATCCTCTCCAGCACGCTTCGGTCCTTGTCAGCGATGATGTCTCTCCACAGATTGTTGAAGTCCTTGTGAAGGGCCAGTTGTTGGAGGATGGTGTGTCCATGGGGCCTGTAGAGAGATATGCTTCTTATTTAGCACCTCAGTGTTCAAAGCAAAAGACTGAGCAAAGACAATTTTTCACACAAACCACGAAATTCATCTCATCTGACACATTTTTTGACAACTTACCTGACTTCGGCGGCAGCGTCCAGGGACATCTTGCTGACGGCCTTCAGGAAACGTTGGGCGGAGCTCTTCCCTGCTGTTAAGATGGAATCCGCTCCCAGTCTGTCAGCCAGCAGGTGGAGCTGCTGAGCGGCACCGGCTCTCACTGCTGCACATTTGTGGCTGTAGAAAGACAAAGACAAACCAATGCATTCATATCTCATTCCCACTGAATGCAACTAAACTTATTCACAGATTTGGATCCTCTGATGTGGTCGTACCTCAGTCCTGTGTTTATCAGAGGGGTCAGGACTCGACCTGAGCTGCAGTTCAGCACCATGGCCTCCAGGGCTATGTTGGCCTGCTGCTGAATGAAGGCGTTTCCAGACGCCTGTGCAATCTTCAGCAGCAGAGCGATGCCTGTCCGCTCCACCTGAGGGTCCATCTCTTTCTGCAGGTGGATATACAAGTAACGTAGGGTGTCCATCGCTGCGCAGGCGACTGAAGAGCGCAGGTTTTTAACCTGGAGGGTAAGAAGGAACATCGTCAGTCAGCGGTCACGCTGCTACAAACGAGAACAGAAACACAGAGAGACAAAGAGGAAAACGTCTTACTTACTTCTTCTATGAGAACCAGACAAACTTCATGAAGTTTGACCATCAGCGTGTCCGGATGGTTTTGAGCCAGAATTCGGATGGTTCGCAGTCCCTCAGTCTTCTTCTCCCTGTGTTGAGATGACAGTGTTATTAAACCGTTCTTTTATTCAGAAAACACATTAACATGATATTCAGTTCAAACTGCTGCTGCAAATTTTGTCACTGCTAAACATAAACAAGTGCTAATTTGCAAGACTGCAGACTGAACATTGAAACTGGGAGTAATTGTTGAAACAACATTTCTTGCTGCCCACAGCTATCTCTGTTTAAAACCATGACTATTCCTGACTGACTATAAAATCTTTTCAGCACTGTGTTTAGGGTCTTACCAGTCCTCAGTGTTGATCAGCTTGAAGCATGTGGACAGACCCTCCGCAGGGTTAGACAGCCGTGGGAGCTGCTCGACTTCCTGGCTGTTGGCTGTCTGGAGGGTGCTGTCTTCCTTCTTGCCTCCGTTGCTGGTCTTGGCGGGCTTTAGAGTCGTCCCGCGACGAGGTCCTGTTTTCTTCTGCGGGGCACGATTTGGGGGAGGAGCTGGTCTGACAGGCATCACTGCAGGCACAGGTGTGAATTCTGGATCTTGCACGTGGTTGTTCTTGATGGTCTCCTCCCTGCGTTCATGGCTGTTCATCCTTGTGTTCTTGTTCTGTACATTCACTTGTCTTTTTGTCTTCAGTTCTTCACTCCTGACTGCAGCGTTCCTTTTCGGTTCCTTCGGCGGTTGAGGCGAATAGTGGACGCCGTTTCCATTAAGGTTTTCAATTATCCTTTGTATTTCCTCTACCTTAGCTTCAACTGTTTGGCGTCTGCATCCATATACTTCTTTGTCTGTTGAGATTAAGATCAAAATACGTGTCAGTCACATTTCTACCTCCAGTGAGCTCCAACCAGGATTTCAACATTGAGTTCTAGTTTGTTGGGATTAAAATATGATTCTAAGCAATAATAGAAACCTCATTTTTAAAAATTCAAAGTTCGTAGTTCTGCCGTTATGACTCATCAGTTTGTAATAGAAGAACTTACCTGCTCCACTGACGTACGTCATCATCACGGGGAGACGGGACAGTCTTCTTGGGGGTGTTGGAGGAGGTGGAGACGGGGTGACAGGCGTCTGAGGAGGTGACACCTCAACTGGACTTTCGATCAGTGGGATGGCCCTCAGCTCATCTGGAGTGTGAGCATCCACTGAGCTGATGGAGCTCCGGGGACTGAGGTCCAGCTCCTCATCCAGTGATTCAAGGCTCCTCTGGTGTCTTTGGCTCTTGACTGTCTTCCCATTACAAAAAGTTTCATGTTCAATAGGTTTGAGCCTCCGTCCTCGAACTGAGGACTGAGGCCTTTGTCTGTGAACTGCTGGGGGCTGAGGTGGAGGGATGGGGTGCTGCTGGATGGAGATTTGCAGTCTCTCCAGCACAGCATTGGTGCATCTTCTGTTTTGTGCATACAGCCTCTCTGACTGACGTTTGAGAGACTCTGTCTCAGCCCTCTGCATCTCCAGGATCTTGAACTCACTAGTGTAGACATCTTTTCTCTGGTAGTTATCAGCTCTCTGTCATAAATTAGAAGTAATTTCAACAGTTAGTTCAATTGTCCATCCAGAAAATGCGGTTTTAAAGACATTTTTCAGTTGTGTACAAAACTTTTGATTTTGGTTGAAAGTGAGAGATGAAAAGACATCTTTTTCAAAAAGTGTACAAAACACTAACTTGCGGGCTCAGTTGTCAGAAGAAGATAAAAGTTGCACTTTACATGGAATTTCAAGACAAACTCTTGAAAACCAAGTCAGAGAGAATATAAAATACTAATATTATTTTATTTGGGCCAATAATTAATTACATATTAAACTGAAACTGAAACAATCAGATGTTCTGTATGTGTCTCTGAATAACATTCATATAAGAACTGCTAAAAGTTTGTAAAATAAAATAGTTGTACTTACATCGCCACCAGACCTCCTCCTCCCAATTAAATTGGCCAGAAATGGATCCATAGTTTTCACTAAAAAGTTCCTGAAGTTTAACTAACGAACAGGTTTCTCCAACAAGAAAGTTTGTCCAACAAGAAATATTTTCATCAACAACTAAGTTTCACTAAAGTTTCTCCAACAAGTATGAAAAGATATGAGTGTTTGTCTGCTGGCTGTTAGTTTTTTGGCCTTGACGTGTCACATTCTAAATGATGTCACAGTGAGACCTGAACGCATAAATTAGAATTCTGCAACATTCTAGATTCTGAGTTTCCATAAAAGGAAAATGTCTGAATTTTAAATAAAAACAAATATTTCTGCTGCTGTTGTGTGAAGCTGAGAACCTGGTTTTATTTCACAAAGTGGTTCGGTTTCAAAGAGAAGAATAAAACTGAGTCAAACCCAGTTTCACCTGCTCACAGCGTGTTCACATCTTTCATATAAACTCCTTTACTCGGCCCAGATAAATCTTTACACCACATGTAAAGACATCCACCTCTCTACTTATTTTATATTATTTAATTACGTGGATTCAGGTTGTGGAGATACTTGAGTGTGTGATCCATAAACCTGATTTAGAAGGCACTTTGTAATGATAAATTTAAATAACATAAATCATTACTAAGACATAACGGCTTTATTATTACTTACAGCACCAGTCAAAAGTTTAGACACACTTTTCATTCTTCTAAGTCTTTTTTGCTTTATTTTAATTTTTATAAGAAATGGTTGCGATTTTACCAACAGCGTGCAAAGCAAAACGTAGCAACTTTGAAGAATCTGAAATATCAAAGAGCAAAAAACTTTTGTTCTTTTGTTTGTTCTGTTGCAGGTTGACAGGTGCAAAAGCAAAAAGACTCACACACAGACTGTCCTCTGCACTTGCAATCAGATTTAATAACAGTCAGTAAGACAGTATCGGAGAGTCTTTTATATTTTGGATTCTTAAAAATAAAAAGCATATTTTTGCCTTCTTTTCACATTTTTTGCTCACATCATTCCATGTAATTCCATACTTTATATGTTTTGATGTCTCCATTATAATGTAGGAAAACAAACACTGAATGATGAAAGACTTTGACTGATACTTTATATGGTTAATACATAATTTACAGATGATTTATAGATCACAGTTATAAGTAAGGCTGGGTTTTGTCCAGAAAGTTTTCACTCCTGGTACAGATAACGATATCTTGACTTCAATACCGAATGATACTTTTTTCAGTGCCCATTTTATAAAAAACATAGAACATAGAAATAACAGTAAAATTACACATCACAGTACAAATCTCTAGTTTTATTTTTCAGCTCCTTGTGACACACGTAACCCTTAAGCCCTTTTTTTTTTTTTTTAACTTGGTGATCATTTTGGCTGTGTTACAGCTTCTGGCATGAATTTTTGTATGAACTTTTCTTTTTAGTCAAATTTTTGAAATCCAATATCTTTTACATGTCATTTATACTCTCTTGATGCATTTTGCACCCTCTGGACACCTTGGCCACGCCCTTTAAACAGCAGGCCCTGCAGCACATTTCACCGACATGCATGAAAATCGGGACACATATGTATCACACCCAGACACACAAAAAGCCTTTTGGACCCATTGGCCAAACCCAACAGGAAGTCGGCCATTTTTAATTTTGTGGCCATTTTTGGCGTTTTCCACGTGTTGTATTTTAACGCACTCCTCATACAGAAATAATCCGATAGACTTCAAAATGGGTGTGTATCATCTAGACAAGTGTGTGATCAAAATTTATTAAAAGATTTGGTCAGCATTGAACGATGTCGCTGTAGCATGACGTCAAGTTTTGGTGTCTTGCCATGAAAGACAAAATTGCTATAACTTGGGTGTACATGGTCCAGTCTGCACCAAACTTCACAAGTATCATAAAATTCCCAGTCTGAACACATCTACATGACAATCAGGACACATACTCATAATGCCACCTAGTGGCAACAGGAAATGACAATGAATTCCTTAAGAGAACGTCTGAAGGCCGTGACAGTCCGGAGCCTCTTTGCCTGGGACGAATCCTGCCACGAGGCCGTGGCTGCTGGCCCCCCGAGTGGCACGGAGGTGCGGGGGCCCGTAAAACACTGCTTGCAGCTTTAATATATTTATTTATATTTTGTTTTTGCTTTAGTGATGTACCCTGCCTACGCTAAATGGGTCCAGTCCCACAGAGACCTGCCAATCAAACTCAACCAGTGGTGTAATGTTGTGGTTAGTATCCTCCTACAGTCACAGCTACACCATCTTCACTCACAATTCCTATTTCACACCTCTTACTTGTACATATTTACTGTATATATTTAGTTTTATTACAACCTTGTTGAAGAACTGACTGGCACCCTCAAGTCATTTTCTTTCCTCACCACTGTCTCTCCCTCCAGAGATGGGAGTTCAAACACCCCCAGCCCTTCCTGAGGACAAGAGAGTTCCTGTGGCAGGAGGGACATACAGCATTTGCCACCAAAGAGGAGGCGGCTGAGGAGGTAACAGCTCAGGCACTGCTGCGTTACAGCTACCGTAAACACACATCTGTTGTTGATGTGACAGTGCTGAGATGTGTGATAGTGCAGCACATTCACAGTAGCAAAAGTCTTTGTGTGTTTTACACATTATGTATTTGTAGGTGCTTCAGATCCTGGATCTGTACGCCAAGGTGTATGAGGAGCTGATGGCGATCCCTGTGGTGAAGGGAAGAAAGACGGAGAAGGAGAAGTTTGCAGGAGGAGATTACACCACCACTGTGGAGGCGTTCATCTCTGCCAGCGGCCGAGCCATTCAGGTACTGCAGGATACTGAAGTGTTTCACTGGATCCTCTCATCCAGTAGCACTGAATCCAGCAGAATACGATGTTTAATTCGTAAATCACAACACTGGACCCGATTAAACTTTGATCACTAATGATTCATGATAATTATTCTCTTCTAAGCGCACTTGCCCTCGGGCGGTGATTAATTTGAGTTGATTTGACATTGCTCTGTGCCTCCTCAGGGCGCTACGTCCCACCATCTTGGCCAGAACTTCTCCAAGATGTTTGAGATTGTGTTTGAGGATCCGAAGAGGCCTGGTGAGAAGCAGCTGGCTTTCCAGAACTCCTGGGGAATCACAACCAGGACCATCGGTGTCCTCACCATGGTCCACGGGGACAACATGGGACTCGTACTGCCACCCAGAGTGGCCTGCCTGCAGGTAGACAAACGCACACGCACACACTTCTCTCACACAGATATGGAAATACAGTAGATATATAGACAATTCTTCTTTTTTAAGCTATCAGATGTGTAATGATGTGCCTATTTTTTGCATGAATTAAAAGAATAGATGAAAGACAAACTTCATGCAGAAAAAAAATCACTAAATGTTTATTTTTCTTATGTTTTCCAGGTTGTCATCATTCCATGTGGGATCACTGCCTCCCTGCCAGAGCAGGAGAAGGATGCACTGTTAGCCCAGTGCTCTAAATACCTGAACAGGCTGCAGGACGCTGGCATCAGGGTGAAGACTGACCTCAGAGACAACTACTCCCCAGGCTGGAAGTTCAACCACTGGGAACTAAAGGTCTGAAATAACATGATAATAACAGTAGTTGTAGTAGATGGAGCTCAAAAGATAAAAGCCAACCACCCAGGACTGTCGTGAAGGCAATGATGATGACAATAGCCATTCCTCTGTTTTTGTTGTTTCAATTGTCCGTTTGTGTGTCTCGTCCAGGGAGTTCCTATCCGTCTGGAAGTGGGTCCCAAAGATATGCAGCAGCGTCAGTGTGTCGCAGTGAGGAGAGACTCGGGCGCAAAGACAACGATTCCAGAAGCTGAGGTGGAGAAGAAGCTGGCTGCCATGTTGGAGGACATCCAGAACAGCCTGTTTAAGAAGTAAGATGCAGCACGACACACCAGGTTTATACACACACTATACTTGTTACAACTTGACACATCAGCAGTCGAGCACAACTGAGACAAATAGAAAAGGAATGTTTTGTTGTTATTAGAATATGGAAATGTGCTACTGAAACCTGTCTTCACTGCTCTAAATCTCACTGGAAGAATTTTGACACTGAAAGCTTTTGTATCACATGATGCAGTTTCAGGCTTTTCCCACCGCACAAAAAATACATAAACAGACAAGAGAATAGGAGGGTCAGTTGACCATATGTCATTCAGACCCTTGCACATACACACGAATTACATAACTCACACATGTAACTGACAGGAGGAGCTTTTGCCATCATTGCTTTAGGATAGCTGCACTGATGATCACAACCAGATGGCATAAAGGCACGAAAACCCTGACTGTGATAAACGTACAGAGAAGTATCACCGCTCCCCTCAGCTTTATAGTGAGTTTTCGGTTCATTGTTTGGCTGCCCAGCCCACAACTTTACTGTTTTAAGATAGGATAATCCTGTATTAGTCCCACATTGGGGAAATTTGAAGGGTTATATGAACATTAAAAATAGGAGCAGTATAAACAAGAGGAAATATAAAAAAGTAGGAGCAATATAAATAATATAAATAAGTGGAAATATAAAAACAGTAAACAATATATACAATAAAAACAACTCAACTGTTGAATTTACACCAATTGCACATAGAAAATATTGATATTGCGGAGTTGAAATGATAGTACATCTAAGTAAAATATGCATATTGCCCAGCAAATTGTACGTCACCACTCTCATATTGTTGGTTTTGGTTACAGTAGGCAGCTATTATCAGTGAAAGGGCTCTAAAAACCTTCTGTCCACTACCTGCTCAAACCCAAACTGCAGACCAGCTGGTGAACATAGTAGAGCATTTAGCAGATAAAGAGCCAGATATTTCCCTCAGGAGCTGGTAGAGAATAAAACCAGAGCTAAAAAAGACAATATTGGACTTAACTGCCCAACAAGTTTGCCAGATCAGCTTCTTAACAATTATTATTTAAAATAATAAATGGTTCAAACAGTCAAGTCCGCCACCAGTGGAGGAAAATATACATACAACTTTGATGAAAGAAGTCAAATGACTCCAGCTGTTCCATTCTTCCATAATCCATAATCCGAGCATGCATGACTGCATGTAAATGGGAATATTTGTAGAAGGAATATTGTCTATTTCAAAATAAGGGCAAAAACCAGAGTGCATATAATCGTAGTCAGTATGTTAGAAGTGAAGCATGCACACTGAAAGATCCAGCTGTAAATAATAAGCAGAATTACAGCCAGATGAAGGGATGCTTACATGGTGTCCATAAACATACAAGAATATTGATTTAAAGTGTGTTATGTGTGTGTTTGTCAGAGCTTCAGATGACCTGAAGAGTAACATGGTGGCTGTAGACACAATGGAGCAGTTCCAGAAAGAGTTGGACCAGGGCAAGGTGAGTAACACAACCCACACTCAGCACAAAATGTTTCACTGTCCTCACTGGAGGAAATGATTTATCATACTTTTTTTTTTCTTGCTTGATAGATTGTCCAGATCCCGTTCTGTGGAGAAATTCATTGTGAGGATTGGATCAAGAAAACCACTGCCAAGTATGTGCTACATGTCACTTTCTCACATGATGTAGCTAGTGCTTTGCTCAACTTTTTGATGGAGAAAAACAAATGTACATATTCTGAGTCATGTCATGCAGGTACTGGAGGAGAAAAGTCTCTATGTATCTGTTCTAGATTTTCACTCAGTCCACATTCACACAACACATCAGGCATCACATTGAGAAAGTACAGCTCCAGTTCCAAACATTTTGTACATCCAAAATTCCCCAAAAGTTGGGATGTTGTGTAAAACCTAGATAAAAAACAGTGCAATGATTTGCAATATTTTTTGACTTGTATTCAATTGAAAACAGTACAAAGACAAGATATTTAATGTTCAGACTGACACTCATTCTGAATTTGATGCCTGCAACACTTTTCAGAATAAGTTGGGTGTATATTTACAAAAACAAATTAACCTGTTTTACTATATGTTGAAAAGTTTTTTTTGCAAATCATTGCTTTCTGTTTTTATTTACATTTTTACACAACATCCCCAATTTCTTGCTTTAATTTCATCCAGTAAAGACATTTCTGTGCTTTGTCCACCTTTAGGGACCAGGACTTAGAGCCTGGTGCTCCGTCCATGGGAGCCAAGAGCCTCTGCATCCCCTTCTCCCCCCTGAAGAAGCTGCAGCCTGGTCAGATGTGTGTCAGCGGCAAAGAGCCTGCCCAGTACTACACCCTGTTTGGACGTAGCTACTAAAGACCTGCTCTGCTGGAGGATGAGGATAAACATCGTAGTCGAAAAGGGCTTCCCAACCTTTTCTCATCATTTCTTCTTCTTTTCTGATCTCTTGTTGGTGTTTAGGGTAAAGGGGATATGGAGGTGACTGGACTATGTTTTTTTTTTTTTTTTTTTTGTTTTTTTTAACATATGTTAACCTTGTTATAATGCATCTTAAAGAAAGTGGAGGTGAGAGAATTTTTTTCTTGTTCCGTTACTCTCTTGCTATTCCGTTATGAGAGGAAATGTTGTAGCACTGTTTCTCTCCGACGTGGCTGCTCACTCTCCGTTAGGCCCTGTGAAAAGAACCCTTACTGTCCAGCAGTGCTTTGTATTAGGATGGGACGCACCACCAGAAACCAGGCAAATATTACATCTTTCCTCTTTCTGGCAGGTAATGAGTCACCTTTTGGTGTCCTTTCAAAATATGGCTAGGAAACTGGTAAAAACAGCTAGATAATATTGGAAACAACTTCTGATTTATTTATTTTTTCTTTTTTTAATTTCCTCCTTAACATTGACCAAACAAAATCCAATTAAGTTACTTTCAGTTTAAGTTTCTGTCAACTTTTATGAATTGAGCAGGTTTGGGCCTTTTGAAATCTGGAAAAACAAAAAAACAAGTACCGATGAAAGAAAAACCTGGGTAAAAGTACTCTTTGCCTGCCAGCAGTCCCATCTCTTGCAGCCTAAACTGTCTCAGGAACTCTGCAGGTACTCAGGCTTGTAGTTTGGGGTGTATGTGGCTCATAATGGTTCACAGCTTAATATAAATCCCCTCGGATCCATCAGAGCCAAGTGACAAAAGCTGTGATGAAATGTATGGTTAATAACCTTTAATATAGCCTTCTGTCTCTCCCATTAAAAAAAAACAACTTGTCTATAATAAAGTCATTTCCATGGCCAACTGTCCTGTGTTGTTTTTGATCCTGGAGGGGGGAAACGTTACACTGGGGAATCACTGACCTGCTGAGTTGCTCATTGATTATTTGTGTCAGATGATGCCACAGGGGGAAAAAAAGGAAATGCATTACATTGGAATGAGTATTAAAACAAAAAATGTAAATGTGGTAATGGATTCAAATAATTTATACCTTTCAGTACACAGTATTAACACACTATTGCCAAACTACAATAACAGGATGTAGCATCATACTGAACATTGCAAGCTTTATTAATCCCAAAGGAAATTCTTGTGTGAGATGCTCCTAAATTACAGGAACGGAGGGGAAAAAAAATAATGGAGTGAAATCTAAAGTTTACAAGGAGCAATGCAAAAACTAGTGCCCCAACAGGCAGTGATATTGAAAAGTAATAACACATTAAAATGTAATATGTGATAATAATGAAAAGTAGTATTGTACATGATTATGAATCTAATATTGTTATACTATTATGTTATATGAGTGCATGATTAGATTATGCTAATAAACTGATAACAGTGTGTGTGAAGTGGAACATATAGGGGTAAATTATACATTCTACTGCAAGCTTCCCCGGTTACATAATACTCAGTCTTGGTGAGCCAACTGATTAAAAAAACAGACACTTCCTGTATTGATTTTCAAAATAAAGTTGGTCGCATGCGTGGAGGTGTTGCTTGCACTGACATGGTTGCTTTGTGAAATGTAATTCAGGAATTACTAGCTTCGTTAATATGCATTTTATGTGCATTATCAAACCAGTCTTTAATATAACTCTAAAGGGGGCAAAAGTCGTGAAAAGTCCTTTGAAGCGTTGATGCCCACTACGGCTTGCTATAATCAGTATCACATACATAGGGCAAGATTCTGTAAGTTCGTCCAAAACTACAACACGAATACATTGACACTCGTGACAAACAAAAAAACTGAATGCACGCTGTGATATTAAAAGTAATTGTTTTAACTTCAGCTTGAGCTAAAGTACATTGATTTTTATTTATCCCAGTACGTAGAATTATCCTTAGATGATTTATATTCAATAAATCGTTAAAATTTGAATAAGAATGTCTATTATGTTTGTTAGCTGGTTGCCTGTGTCTAAAATGTTCATTAAGACTAAAATAAAATAAAATGCCAAATGTTCGTGGCTTTTATTTTGAAATGTCGTACCGGTTTTATGTGTTACAATTCCCTGAGCGGAGTCCCGTCCCACTCCCTGTCAGTCCGCCCGGCCGAGCTGCAGTACAGCTTTGTATCGTCTGTGAGCAAAAATGAGCGACAAAGGTCTGTCAGACGAGGCAGCGGCAGCAGCTTGTAAAGATGGAGAGCCATGTACCAAGGTAAGATGATCTTTGTCCCTGTTGAAGTTGAACTAAGTTAAACTGCCAGCAGACAGTGTGAATCCAGCCAACCCGACAGGCCAACCAGTCACTCCCAGACATGTTAACCTGTGAGTATACGGATATTATCGGGACACGTTTCTTCACCTAACTAAATGCACTTTGGTTCCCCGCTGACAAGTAAAAATGTCACGTATAACATGATTTCCGACGCTTGTAGGGAGCGGTGGAGCGACATACACCTCTCAGATATCAAGTATGTGGGGTGGTTTTATTGCAGCTCGGTGTAAGCTAGCTAACTCACTGCTGAACTTGTCGACTGCACAGAAACTCACTCCAAACTTGGCGGAGGAGCTGAGACGCAGTATGTCAAAGCGTGCGCACAACAAGTTTATTCCTAACGTCAGATCTGCCTGCAACACTCTTAAGAAAGTCGGTATGTAGGCGCGGCCACACCAGAATATACTCCCATACTTCGTCGTAAAGCAGGCGCGACTGGAAATGGATAATGTGGGCAGTGGTGCAAGCGTAAGCTGCTGGAGCTGACGAAAGCTGCAGCTTTTGTCATCATGCATTTTACTGTCCTCACTTTGACACTGTCCTACGGTTGCTTGATCTGTGTGATGAAACCAGCCGACCAAACCACTTACCTGTACTCAGCGTATTCCTCATAGAAAACCATATACACACATTGCAAAATATATTAAAGCATCTACAAAATAATACAATAAATGTTAAGTGAGCCACCATTAAAAGCAGTTTTCACAGAACAGTTCTTTCAACTAGGTCCTAAAATGGCCTTGTGTAATTACATGCACTATATTATCAGAAATAAAATATAGCTGGTAACGCAAACTTTGCCTTTTCAGTTTCTCTCCTCTTCCTCCCTGCCTGTCTATACAACATAAATGTGCTGTTTTTACTTTATATGCATTTACTGCAGTCAATGCAATACCTTATTTACTTTATTGCAACTCAGATACCTTATGTTAGTTCCCTATATTTTAATATACTTATAGTAAATACGTATGTGTATATATGCATGTGTGTGCTGATCTGGCTTGGAGTCAGGCTGATAGGATTTGGGTATAATTTCATTAAAAATGTGGATCTTTATTCATAGATATTATTCATGTATTTGTGTACAAAATAGGTCTGGCCAACCTGCAGACAATTAATTATTAAGTTACTCCTAAAACCAGTTGGCTAAGCGAATGCAGAGACAGTTATGGTAATAATTAGATACATTTATAAAGTATTACATTTACTACTTGTCCTTTTGAGAGAAACCATAATGCTGATTTGGCCCAGCATTAAGTTGAGTTTGACTTCTCTTGAGGACAGGTCATTATATTTTCCAAACTGGCTATGCCATAGGCACTTGTTCAAAAATGTTTAGCGAGCATTTGCTCTGGCTGTTATTCACTTCCAAAGAAGTCCAGGCAAAAGACTTTATAAAATGCGTGAACTCCTCTGGTAGTTCCAGCAGATTCTCAGATTAGATTTGTTGTCATCTGAATTGACAAATAAAACCTTTTATAATCCTGGATAAACATCCATAGAAACCTCTCAAGTTTTTCTTGCAGCAACTTTTCTGCCGTACATTTGCTCAGAGGTTTCCACATAATCACAGATAATACGGCCAAAGACACTGCTTCTGTTAGAAATGAGTTATGCTGCTGCAGTGTGTACTTGAATAGTTCTTGTTAATGTATGATACATTTTTACATTGTGAAAACTTAACATGGTTAGAGGAAGGGCACAGGAAAGGGGAACAGTTGCCAACCATAGAGATAACACCCAACTGTGAAACACACATACACATACACATACACACACACACACACACACACACACACACACACACACATATATACAGAGTAGAGGTTGAAGTATCAGGGTGAAAACCAGGGGCAAAGTTCACCAAATTTTCAACATTCAATCTGTGTAAGGTTTTATGTGAGATAATCTCACCTCACATTAGTTTTGACACATTTCACTAATCAAAACACAAATCAAACTTGTGATCCGTGCAGGAATTTTTAGGTATTTTACAAGCACCCATCCTTTGTGAGACATGGTACTGGCACACCTGCATTTATGTAGTGTTTGCAAATCACTTCAGTTTTGAAAACGTCAACACTGGCATGCCATGTAATTTTTTTTGCATAAAGGTAAGTTATCCAAGCAGGACTGAGGCCTGTACTACGAAGCAGGATTTGTGGTTAGCGAGGTAACTTCTATAGTAACAAGGTTAAAGGACCACCTGCTGACCAATCAGATCACTTTATTAAATGACAGTGGGCGTCACCAAGAGCCAGACAGATGATCATCAAAGATATTAAATGACTGAGTGCTGCAGAAAGAATAAGACTAAAACTGTCTCAAGGATAAACATAAGCAACACATTAATTTAACAGACTGGACAGATGTAATTATAGTCAGGTTTAATCATGCTTTAATGATGGAGCAGTGATATTGTAAGGCCACCATGTTTTTCTCCAGCTGAAAACTTCAGGCACACTTGTGAAAATACCCAGATGTGAGCACATGAGAGTCTTTGGAGACACAGTGAGAAGACGATTAATTTACGCATTGAAATGTTTTTTACGTGTGATTAATTTTGAATGTTATACATATATATTTAGTTTGTTCATGATCATTTTAACTCATGTAAAGTGTCTGAGGATCCTGACAGGCGCACAACAGAATAAATATATTATCATTATTATTCACACAGTCACAATTTAAAAAAAAATAAATTGCTGTCTCTCCCTCATGCATGTGGCAGCTGCAGGAGTGTTTCTCTCAGTCTGGATTATGATGGTTATGATCGCCTTCTTTATTATTTGTCTAATACTATATTTAGCTCTTCATTTATATTTATTTAATTCATTTCATTGGTTTGCTTCATATGACCGATTATCCTTGACTGCCTTTGTTAGGTTTAGTCAAGTCAGATGACTTGAAGTTACCTTGGGTATGTCGAACCGGCTTCATAACACAGGCCCAGATCTGTTCAGTATGATAATATTGACTGATGAATATCTCACACAAATGTGGTGATGGTTGGGTTATATGAGCTTGGTTGCACAGAGGTGCTGTTAGGCCGAAATCCCTTTTCACAAGTGAATGCCAGCATACAATTTTTTCTCTGCTGGAATTCAGTCAGAGCCAACAGAGCCAAAGGGTGATCCTCTACCTTGCAAAACAAATGTGCTGTGAAGGCTTCTCTGAACTTTCTAATACAAGAATAATACACTGCTTTGTAATTATCTGCAAGGCTCATTGTACTACTGTACCTCTTATAAGTGTTAATAGTTATGCTTTTTAGTTAAAAAATTTTACACTTGCTTATTGGCATTATTGTTGCAACAGCTGTTGAGTGTTTTTAATTTTTTTCCTATGGTAGCAGGATCTGGAGTTTTCAGGCATGCTTCAAATGCACATGAAGTAGCTATGTAGATGTACATACAGAGTACATGTCAGATTGGCAGGGACACTATCCTCTTATGTTGACTAACATGCAAGCATTTGTACTGTAAACTCTAAACTTTATTTTTTTGTGTGTGTATACGTTGATGAATGGACAGATTTTGTGTCTGAGTAACCTACTGGCTAAAAAGTTGTGTTCTCCATTTAACACACTGTTGTGCAACCCATCCAAATTCACACTTAAAATTGGTTTCTCCTTTTGGTTTGACTATTTGCATTTTAAAGAAAGGATAACACACCATCTACTGGCAGCATGACCATAAATCTGTATATATCTAAAGAAAATGCTCCTACTGCTTATTTTTAACTGGCATTTTTATTTTTAACAACATAACTTTTCCTGGGAAAATGTAAACAAAAGCTCTTTAGATTTGTATGCTGTAAATAGTTTCATCTGATTTCAAGGTGAATCCAACCTAGTGGCAGGCATGTAGAAAAAGCCAGTCTTCTTGCTGAGAGTCTCATTTGCTAATATAGGTCATGAGGAGATATCAGTGTTAAATTGAGACTGTTCATAACCAGTTATGAACTTCTTGTAGTATTTTTAAAGTGTTATGTGTATGCAAAACTCTGTTATTGTGTTTCTGTGTCTTAGGATTTCATGATGCAGCAGACTATGCTGCGGGTTAAAGATCCAGTTAAATCCTTGGATTTCTACACCAGAATCCTTGGCATGACGTGAGTATTAGTATTTGCTTCAGTTAAGTGAACTCAGTGAAATAAATCTTTATGTCCACTTACAGGAAATCATTCCCAAACAGTGACACAATGAATCCTAAACATTTTCGTTGTTGTATTTGGCACTGTGTGTTGAGACTGTGTCCAGTACGTAAACTTGATCTGGTGACTACAGTGGAGTTTTCTCTCTGATATGCAAAATCTTCCAGGCTCTTGCAAAAGTTCGACTTCCCCTCCATGCGTTTCTCTCTCTTCTTCTTGGGCTACGAGGACAAGAAGGAGATTCCTGCAGATGTGAAAGAAAGGACAGCCTGGACCTTCTCCAGAAGAGCCACCATTGAGCTGACACAGTAAGGATCTCTGTCCTGGAATTGGTTTTCACTTGAGACATGAAATTACTTTACTCCACGATTTGACTTCTTGCTTTTCCTAGTCCACCACAGTAATTAAAAACATTCTACCTTCTTAAACATGAGTATTTTCTGGTTTTCAAGTATGTTGTCTTGCCATTTACATTTTTGACATTCTGTGGACCAAACAACTAATTGATCAATCAAGAAAATGAATAGTTGCAGCATTAATGCAAACTATGCAGCCACAGAAAATCAGAACACTTCCAGCTAGTTTGTTGCATATACTTTGTACTTCTCCTCTGTAATTCTTCTTAATTTTAATTTGTTGAATCTATTAGAAACCCTGAGAACTGTCTTGTGTGCCTTTCTCTTCTTCCTCTGTCTTATATATATATATATTTTTTGTCTCATCTTATATTTGTTGTATTCCTTGTCTTGTTCTTCCTGCTCATCAGTAACTGGGGCTCGGAGTCTGATGAGAGCCAGTCTTATCACAACGGAAACTCAGATCCACGTGGCTTTGGTAAGATTTTTGTTTTATAAACGGGCAGAAAAGACCAATCGAATTCAATTTGAAGTGTTATGGGACAATTGATTTACAAGTTCAAGACTTATTTGTCCCAGAAGAAAGGGTTTTTGTATCTTTAGGCATGTAATATATTATTGAAATCCAGGAAACCGCAATAATATTATTAAACACACATTTTCTTTAACAGTACCAAGACTGGATGATTTTAGTAAATATTCATCCATCATTCAATGTTATTTTAAAATGTATGTATGTACGTACCAGCTCACTAGAGCAAACTGTGGATATGTGATCCTGTAGTGTGGATTTATAGTCAACAGTCTCTGTTTGTACACCTGACATTTGACAGGTCACATTGGAATTGCTGTTCCTGATGTTAATGTAGCCTGCCAGATGTTTGAAGAGAAAGGAGTCACATTTGTCAAGAAGCCAGATGATGGTAAGATGTGAGGCCTTTGTGAATATGATGGTCATAGATGGATTAAATTGATAAAACCTGACAGCCTTGATGGATTTTTAAGAACTTTTTTTTTTCTTTTTCAGATTTTAAGCTTTTAAGATTCTAAGTTGTGTGAAAATGGAAAAATAATTAAAATTGAAATTAGGGCTTAAGTAAAGAAAATCCTTGACTTTAATTTTCAAAGGTGAAAGAAATGTCTCAGCTGGGAGAAATGTGTGAGCAGCTAGTTTGCTACATTATATACGCTACATATGTTTAATGAATTAATGAAAAAAATAAAGTTTACCAGTGATTGAACAATATTGCAGCCTTTTTTAACCAGGAAGTGAGACAGGGTTCCTCAGGGTATTGATAACCCTTTTTTATGTGTGATTCCATCATGATTTTTTTTTGACCGAAATCTGGAACACAACTTTAAAAAGCCAACATTTTCATGAAATGTCGATTTTAAAACAAAACATTTTCTGCCTCCCTCCCTTCTTATTCTCTTCACAGGTAAAATGAAAGGCTTGGCCTTCATTCAGGACCCTGATGGTTACTGGATTGAGATCCTGAGTCCTAACACGATGGTGTCCATTACCACCTAAAACTGTTATCAACACGCTACCTGCTGCAGTGCATACAGGCCAGACGTACAGGTGCTTCACTGGGAGAGAGAACATTGGGGTTTAGCAAAGAATTTAGCAACACGTGCCAGAAAGCTGAGGGGAAATGGAGCGGGATCACTTGCACAAAGGCAGTCATTGTGCCCTGCTATGGGCTGGACTAATATTGGACAGTTGATGAGCAAATAGATTAGATACCTGAGTTACAGCAGCCACTTTGTGTAGCTGTTGAGTTTACCATCATCAGTCTGTGTGTGTCTTAAAAAGTGATGCTAAAATAAATTGGTATTACTGTAATAAATGTGAAAAGCCAGTGTTCAAATGGAGTGTAATTTCTTTTAGTTTTTAGAGACAACACAAAAAGAAATCAAGGTGAAGAGGTGTGGCAGCAAAGTCGATCACAGTTACCATTCAGCAGCAATAAGGTGACCTGGATCTTTGCCGTAGGTCAGTGATAAATGGAAAAAATGTGATAGAAATTATTGCAAAGTAAACCTCAAACAATTAATTTTCGCATTGTTTTAAATTAAAATCCTACATCATCTCCATCAGCTCAGCTGTGTTGTCTATGTAGCTGATGAGAAGAGGAGACCTTTCTGCTTTGATTTGTCAAAAAAAATGAGGCTTTAAAAAGAGATGTTTAAAGTAATGTTGAAAAAAAAATGCATTTGTTTAGAAATTTTTGTGTTTGTATGATTGGTCAATTGCACATTAATTTCTAGCAAGAAATCCATTTAAAATTCAGCATGTCACAATGTTAAATTTCAATCTGAATTGACAAAATGTACCATAAGCTATGACATGTCTCATTAAATATGTTTACAGTATTACAATCATTTTTGTCTGTGGGCTCACATTTTGATGAATTTTTAAGCTGAACAATAAAATTAGTTTTTGAGATCCTAATATAGTGTAGAGCAATTTTGATGAAATCAGGAAACCAAATTAAGAATGGTTAAAAGTTGGATTTACTTGACAATTTTCAGTAAAATAAGTGAGTTGAAGTAGTTTGCAGTGAATTTAAGGGCACTCCTCAATTAGGCCTACACATTAATTAAACTGACCGAAATCATACTTGACTGATTCTTTCATGTATTCTGAAAGTTTACAATAAATCATTTACTTGTTTTTCCCATAGATCTAATTATTGCATGGTGCAAGTTAAAAGTTCTGTATGTAGGCATTCTCAGAGCATTTTGACAAACCCTGAAACTGCAGTCGATCCTGTTGTCAAACTGCTTCAGGACAGTTCCCTTTCAAACTGTCGCTGTTTAGCTTAAGTATGCAAGCTTGCCCTCGAAAAGCAGAAACAACTGTTCTGTGCATCTAGTTAGGCTCTGCTTTACAGCCACCAGAGTAGAGAATCAAGATCAAAACTTCTTTGGAATTGATGAGCATGTGCTGATAAGGCTATTTGTGGATTACAGCTCAAGCCCCCTAGAGGTGAGACAACTTACTGTGTAAGCAAGATATCCTTTTGAAAACACATTTGTCTGCATTGTGCTGTCTAGTTTGGCCTCAGATTCCTTGCAGAAAGATGTCAGTCTCAGAGCCTGGGTTCGCTGAAAGTGCTACTAATCTTTCTTCTACGAACCAGCAGTGCCCGTGGTCTTTGTGTAACCTCTGCTTTGCAGCAATGTTTGTTTTTTGCCTGTAGGTCCTGCAGGCGTACTTTTAAATGCAATAAAACAAGACAAGGCTACAGCCATGCCCTCAGCGCTATGAAGCAGCTGTACATGTGCACAGCAACGTCACCTTGAGCTATAATGTCAGCATACAAGGTGAACATGCTGATACAACTTCAAGTCTGAGTAAATGAAAAAATGAGTTTTTCTTTTAAACACATTCCACGTTAGAAAATAGTTTCTGACAAAATGTTTGAGTAGGTACACAAGGCTTATATAAGTTGCATCACCAAGCCACATTTCTGGTTCATCCAAAGAAATGGTGACCAACAGTTTAACAGTCTAACTCCACAATTCAATACTACATAGTTCTCAGTCTTTTTACGTTTGCAGGAACTATTTTTTTGAATATGTCAAAATGTGTTTGGAAGAAAAACTTTACACAGACTTTAACATTACTATGCATATCTACTTATGTACTTCAGTTCACTTATGCTGTAGTATACAACAACACATAGTTTCCAGTTCATCAAATGTGATATTTAATTTTTTCTTAAAATTCTAATTTACTAATGCTTAATATAACACTTCAGGTGAATTTATTAAACCAAGTTGATACATTATAAGAGCTCTTATTAAGTAAACTCAAATAGACTTTGAGCTGGTTGCTTTAGGTTCTCTCAACTTATATCTTTTTTTTTTTTACATTGAAATTATTAAAGTACTTCTATGTAAAGTTTGAACATACTTGCATTGAAAAATTAAACCATAAAGTATTTCAAACAGTTAAAGATTGAAGACACTGTGGCTTGCTGTATTTGGTGAAAGTGCTTCTATTGTAAACAGGTTCCTGTAGTGTTTGCATTATAACTCTCACTCAAACATAATTTTAAATTCAAGTCCAGTTGTTGTTGCAGCCATGTGCAAAACGTGACAGGCAAAATGTTACTTTTTACTCCTGCAGGCCTCACTACAGTGTGGCCATCACAAGGTCAACTGTCATGCATCAGTTTTTTTTATCTCAACCAATTAATTCAGTCAAATTCCATTTTTTGCTGGCCAGTCTGGGGTACTTGTACTTCTGAAAAAAAAGGACATGCAAATCTACATGTAAATGTAAAAGGAAAATCAAATGAGATGTTTATATTTGACTGTTGACAAGAACTTTGAGTACAGCTCTCTGGTCTCGCTCTGCATTGCTTCATTTGCTTCACTGAATCCATTTGACTACGATTAAAGAGATTAACAATTAAATTTGTGTTTGGTGGATGTCCAGGTGAATGACTCAGACTGCTGGGAACTACGTTGTTTTCATACACTGCTCTGATTGGTCAGTTTTGGTGGAAATCAGGTAAATTGATGGTCAAAAAAGTGATGTGGGGTTCATCCTGTTACCTAACGTCTCATGTAATGAACAGCCCTCAATCAGCTCTGTCTGTGAATTAGTAACGTCGCTTCTCTTTTCAACAAAAGAAAATCAACCATGCTGAGCTCCCTTTGTTGGTGCCATCATTTTTGGTGAGTGTTAACATAGAAACAGGCTTGGTTACTGTTTGAAAAAGCATTAACAGTGTTAAGTTTATGGTTTAAATGATCATTTGAGTTAGATTTTTAACTGTGCTGTTGGTGGTAGCTGCTGAACATATACTCTGGGTTCATAACTGTGTATTTGTCTTTAAATCTGTTAAATGAATGTATTGAGGGGAATCTTTTCTCCTACAAAAGAGAGTTCATCCTCTGTTGTTGCTGACCAGAAAAAGATGACCAACTGACTTTTATCCTTGGCTTTGCACCTAATCCTTCTGGTCTATTACAGCAGGAGTTCCCAAACTCTTCCATGACAAGGCTCCTTAAATAGGATTAGTTTATGGCTTTGAGGCCTTTCGGATGAAAACATGGATAGAAAGATCCCCAGTCTTCTCCTCGTCCTCCTCTTCTTCGTCCTCCACTGTTCCCTGTGTGCTGGCACTTCGGCCCCGACCATTGCAAAGGTTGTCCACTTCTCCAATATGACTACCAGGTCGAAGGCTGCGACCTACTGCAGAAAGCACTATACTTCCTTGGTCGTGATAAGAAACGAACAGGATGCAAACAAGCTCATCTTGTATGAAGGCTGGATTGGTTTGAAACGCGTGAAGCAAAATGTAGATGTCTGGGTGTGGCGTGAATCAGACGAAGAAGCCAACTTCACCGCCTGGGATAAGGGTGAGCAGCATCAGGTAGAAGATAAGTGTGCTTACTGAGTGCTGCACTCAGGTCTGGTTTTAGTTTATATTTGCTACTTTTAACGTAGTTCACAATTTAAAGTCACTCTACAGACATGTCTCTTTTCAGAAATTATGACCCAGTTACCCAAAATAATCCACAGACCTTGTTGTGAGCAGGTTCATGTTAAAACTATTCAGAGCAAATACTTCGTTACAGGCCTTGAGTAGATTTTGGAGGTATCTGTACTTTACTTGTATATTAATTTACCTAACAAGTTTGAGCTTTTACTCCTTACATTTGAACTCAAATATCTGTACTTCCAGAATTGAATGATTTAGTTGATCTGAAGCAGACGGAAAGAAACTAATGTTAAGCTGTAAACAAACTCTACCACAGTGGTCTGACTCAGTGTCACCACCACCAAGTGTTCAGTGTTCAGCGTGATGACTTCTAATGGCCACTGTCTCGTTTAACCGCCTTTTTGAAATTTAAAAATTCATGAGTGTCGTGTTTACTGACAAATTTCATGCCCTAGAAGAAAACGTGAAAAAGTTTTGAGCTTGTATTAACCACAGAACTTATTTTAGGCAAATAACCAAAAACTCATTGACTTGGAGACCAGGGAGACGGAAGTGCTAATATGCCAATTAATTTCTGTTTTTAGGACTCACTCCTGCAGCACTCTATATGTTTATGATTATACCTGGCATCAGCATTGTCATTGTTAGTATGCTTTTAATGAAAAAGACCATTTTCACGAGGCACAGCCTGATAGAACCTCTTAGCTTGAATGTAGGGCTCCTTCCATAGTTAGCCCAGGAGAAAACTGGACCACATAACTGACATCTGTAATTATAAAGTAGTCACAAAAGAATGAACCTTATTTGAACATGATCATGTGTGACAATAATTAGTTTTAATTAAAAGAAAAATAATTTATATGAGAAATGTTCTATAGAATATATCTGATTAATATGAAATGTCACAAGATTATTATTCAATTGATGGTCGTAACTCCTCAATTAGAGATCAACCAACCAGATATAGTAAAGGGGCCTTAATCATCACAGGTCACAGCACTCAAAGGCATGTAATTAATACTATTTTGAATTATTCTTCTCCTTGTTCTTGTAGATGAACCTAAGTCACCTACTTGCGTTGTGAAGTCACGCCGCACATGGGCAGCTGAGAAATGTGCAGCTCGTCACCCCTTCTTGTGTATGGATGAAAGAATGATTGTGGTCCAGGAGCTGAAGACATGGGAAGAGGCCCTGCAGCACTGCAGAGGGCTGCAGGATGCAGCAAGGACCGCATCCCTGTATGACCTCGCCAGCCTACCAGATGATAATACCATTCTGCTTGATGGAGGGACAATAGGGACGGCCACCACTGATGAGGTTTGATGTTTTTCTGCAGAGTTTGTCGGGTTATGTCACTGTAAAAGGAATAGAGAAAGGTGGATGGAAGGGGAGAGTGAGATGAGGTGTTTCCAGTCTGCACCCTCACTGCTAGATGCCACCAAATCCTACACACTGGTCCTCTAAGTGTGTAGTGTGACACACTCACTGTGGATGTGCGAAGGCAAATGAAAGGCAAAGTAGCTAATATTATGTGATGCAGCGGCACCAGTTAAGCAGAATAGAATAGAATATAGGCCTGTGAAAGTTTCAGTATTACAAGTTGTATTCAGTATACAAATCTTATGTGTATACTGAAAGTATAAAAGTATGGGAGTGAGTGACTGTGACTGTTTTTCTCCATGTTTTCTGAAGGTGTGGGTGGGACTGCGTTACCTGGCTGGTGAGTGGTTGTGGATCAGTGGAGAAGACGTGACGAGCTCCTACCTTCCTGACTGTCCAGACCAGCAGCAGCACTGTGGCGCCATGGATCACAAAAACACACAGTGGAAGATAAAGGACTGCAGTGAGAAAAGACACTTCATCTGCAGCATAAAACAGACAATGCTGCAAGAAGACTGATCTGGTAATCTTCAAGTCAAATCTTTTAAGGTTGAGGCCAAGCTCAAATTAAATCTCAAGCTCAAATGATTTGCTACATGGCTGTTTAAAAAGTTTAAACTTTTGATTCCTAAATTCTCCTGAGAGAATGCAAAGGTTATGTTAGAAACAGATGTAAACAAACAACGTAACATTTACCATGCTGCAGAGATGTGGACTCAACCTGTGTCGGATCACAAATTTGCTGACTTGGCAAAATCAAGAAAGGCTTGCCACTCCATTTGGACTGTAACACCAATGACTCGTGACTTCATTTGGACTTGAGCCTTTTGACTTGAAAATACTTGATACCTTTCACAATAGCCAAGGATTAAAAAGTATGTCATTAAAAAAAAACAGTTAATTACCCTTCATTTCCTGAATGACCTGACGTTAACGCTGTTCATCTCAGCAGTTCAACACTTAATTTTCCAAGATCCACTTTGTTTGAACTGATCCAACAACATTCAATCAATTTGCAGGAGAGAACAATAGGCAAGGCAAGGCAAGGCAAGGCAATTTTATTTATATAGCACCATTCATACACAAGGCAATTCAAGGTGCTTTACAGAACTTGAAAATGCATTAAATTAGAAACAATAAAAGAGCATTAAAATTGCATTTGAGATAATTAAAAACAAAAGCTAAAAGCAGGACAAAAAATAGTTTAAAACATTACAGAAATGCATATAAAGAGAGAAGCAAACATAAAACAAGAGCGGCAGTAGACAAATATAAAAACAATAGCTACAGATTATCCTAAAAATATGTAACGTATCCACTTCACTGGTAGGCTGCAGTAAACAGTAATGTTTTAAGACCTGATTTAAATAAACCGACAGTTTCAGCTGACCTCAGGTGTTCTGGAAGTTTGTTCCACAGGTGGGGAGCACAGAAACTAAAGGCTGCTTCACCTTGTTTGGTTCTGATCCTGGGAACACTGAGTAAACCTGTTCCAGATGATCTGAGGGGTCTTGGTGCTTCATAACGTATTAGCAAATCAGAGATATATTTAGGCCCGAGACCATTTAGTGCTTTGTAAACTAGTAACAAGATTTTAAAGTCTATCCTTTGACACACAGGAAGCCAGTGCAGTGATTTAAGCACTGGTGTAATGTGCTCCACTCTCTTGGTGTTGGTGAGGATTCTAGCAGCAGCATTCTGGACGAGCTGCAGTTGTCTGATTGATTTTTTACTCAGACCTGTGAAGACACCGTTACAATAGTCCAGCCTGCTGAAAATGAAAGCATGAACAAGTTTTTCTGTATCTTCCCCAGACAGAAATCCTTTAATTCTCGCTATGTTTTTAAGGTGGTAGTAGGCTGATTTAGTAATTGCCAGAATGACACCAAGATTTCTGGCTTGGTTTTTAGGTTTTAGCATCATGGATTCAAGGTGAGCACTCACTTTTGATCTTTGTTCTTTAGGGCCAAAAACAACTATCTCAGTTTTGTCTGTGTTTAGTTGTAGGAAATTCTGGCACATCCATGTATTGATTTCATCAATGCACTTATTTAACAGATGTAGGGGACTGTAGTCATCTGGTGACACTGTAATATAGAGTTGTGTGTCATCTGCATAAGTATGGTAGGAGATGTTGTGATATTCCATAATCTGAGCAAGAGGGAGCATATAAATGTTGAAGAGAAGAGGCCCAAGAATGGACCCTTGAGGAACTCCACATGTCATTTTTGTTCGCACAGATTCATAATTGCCAAGTGACACAAAGAAATCCCTGTCTTGTAAATAAGATTTAAACCAATTTAGCACAGTACCAGAAAGTCCCACCCACTTTTCTAGTCTGTCGAGCAGAGTCTTATGGTCGACTGTGTCGAATGCAGCACTGAGATCCAGTAATACCAGAACTGAAATCTTTGATGCATCACTGCTCAGATGAATGTCATTCAGAACTTTTACAAGTGCAGTCTCAGTGCTGTGATGTGCTCGAAATCCAGACTGATAGACATTAAAGAAATTGTTTTGCACCAAGAAGACATTAAGTTGCTGAAAAACAACCTTTTCAATGATCTTTCCTAAAAAAGGTAGGTTTGATATGGGCCTGTAATTGTTTATTACTGAGGCATCCAGGTTAGGCTTTTTTAAAAGAGGTTTAATGACTGCGGTCTTCAGGGCCGTTGGAAAAAGGCCTGACTGAAGAGAACTGTTTACTATCTGAAGTATATCTGATGCTATGCAGTTAAAAACATCCTTAAAAAAGCTTGTAGGCAGAGTATCGAGGCAGCAGGTAGTGGACCTAAGATTTCTGACTATGTCCGTCAAAGTTGCATAATCTAAGGGGTGAAAAAGTGCTAAATTAACTGGAGCAGTGTTAAGAGGCACAGGTAAAATAGGTGAAATAGCCACTGTGTTGACTGTCTGTCTTATCTTTAAAATCTTGTCTGTAAGAAAAGAGGCAAAGTCATTGCATCCCTTGGTGGACAGCAGTTCAGGAGGGACTGATGCTGAGGGGTTTGTCAGTCTGTCAACAACAGTGAATAAGGTCCGTGCATTGTTGTTATTTTTGTTGATAATCTCAGAGAAAAAGGACTGCCTTGCCCTTTTTAGCTCCAAGTTATAGATGCGCAGACTTTCCTTATAGATGTCATAATGAACCTGGAGTTTGTTTTTTCGCCACCTGCGTTCTGCTTTTCTACATTCTCTTTTTTGAGCTTTTATCAGTGTGGCATTCCTCCATGGTGCTTTTTTCTTACCAGAGACAACTTTGACCTTCATAGGAGCAACAGTGTCCATAATATTCATAGCTTTAGAGCTAAAACTATGAACCAGATCATCGACAGAGACTGAGGGCAGAGCTGGTGTAGGTGTAAAATCCTGGGTGAATAGTGTACAGGTGTTTTCATTGATATAGCGTTTTCTGATCACCTCTGTTGTAGTTTTACTGGTGTTAGCGGAGATGGCCATTTTAAAGAAAACACAGTAATGATCAGAAAAGGCAACATCAGTCACCACAACCTCAGAAATGTTGAGCCCTTTGGAAATAATTAGATCTAAAATATGTCCCTTATTGTGTGTTGGATCTGTTACATGCTGGGAAAGTCCAAAGTTGTCCAGGATGTAGAAAAGTTCTTTTGCACTGCCATCTTTGGGATTATCAATATGAATATTAAAATCACCCACTATAACAACACAGTTGAAATCAATACACACAACAGACAATAGTCTAGAAAAGTCATCAACAAAGTGTGCATTATATTTTGGTGGCCTGTAAATGGTTACTAATACTGCTCGACAGGAGGATCTCAACTGCAGTGCTACATATTCAAAAGACTCAAACTTCCCATATGATAACTGTTTGCACTGGTAAACATCCTTGAATAAAGTGGCTACTCCACCTCCTTTCCTAAGTTGTCTAACTGAGCTGATAAAATGGAAGTTTGGGGGGGCTGATTCAATAAGAACTGCCGCGCTGTTGTTTTCATTTAACCAAGTTTCAGTTAAAAACATAAAATCAAGGTTTTTGTTGATAATAAAATCATTAATTAATAGTGACTTGCCAACCAGAGACCTGATATTTAATAAAGCAAAGTTTAGTGTACTAATGCTGTTATCTGACACAGTCTGTGGCTGACGCATAACTGGAATCAGATTAGGTAACGTAGCTGTGCGTTTTGAATACACATTGTTTTTCCTGATGCTAGTCAAAACAGGAATGACAGACCTTGGAGACGCCTCTGGCTGATACTTTTCAATCTCAAGATGTGTTTGACCATGCCACCGGCTATTTAAGGTTGCCGGTATGTTTAAGGAAGCGGCATGGGGTCTGTCTCATCTCTGACAAACAGCTGGGTGATTGGGTCTGGGGCTGCTATTTAAGAGTTTGTCAGTTTGACTAAGCTTCAGCGTGAGCTTGATTGGTGAGCGTGGTGGAGGAGGGGAAGGTTGATGCTGGTTCCATGGTGGTTGCGGTGGTGGTGGGGAGGATTGACGCTGGCTCTGTGGTGGTTGTGGTGGAGGGCAGGAGGGGGGTTGTTGGATCCTTGACTGGGACAGGGACATCCTCTGAATGCCTTGGGTGATGTGGAGCAGAGGGTCAGGTGAAGGGGAAGAGATGCAGGTTGTCTGTCTCTGTGCCCCGTGTTTGTCCTTGGCTCTTATCTGTCCATTCTTGTTTTGGTTTGGCTTTCCAAGAGCATGACGTAGGTTGGCCCCGAGTAGTCTGGATCCAGTGATGTTTGGATGAATCCCATCTCGCTGAAAGCGGTCCTTACAGTTCCAAAAGATGTTAAAATTGTCAATAAACTTTATCCCATGAGTGAAGCACGCCGATGTCAACCATGTATTCAGGGCAAGGAGTCTGGTGAAAGACTCAATTCCTTTCCCCAGAGTTGGAATGGGGCCAGAAATGAACACATTTTGTGACTGACAATCAGTCAGTTTCTCCAGGAGCAGGGAAAAGTCCTTTTTTAGGGTCTCAGAGCCAGTTTTCCTTCGGAGAATATCAAAAGACCCAGCGTGGATAATGATCCTCATGTTACTTGGGTGTGTAGAGAGGATCACTGGCAACAGCTCTGTTAGCTCCCTGACAGATGTGCCAGACACTGTTAGACAATGTGCCAGACACTGCCAGACAATAAATAACTTCTGTTGTTTTACTGAGATCCAGTAGCACAAAGAACAGTAAGCTGAGGCCCTGTCATTAAAATAGCACTGCATTTGGTGAAGAGCACATTGTTACTTGTTTAAGACTCAAAAGTCAAAGTTTAGGACTTGATTAAGGACTTCTCAGTTTTGACTCGAGACTTGAGTGCAAAGACTTGAGACTTACTTGTAACTTGAAAAACAACGACTTATTTCCACCTTGTCATACTGACTTCACAAGCAGTTTGTATCCTTAATAGTACACACAGTACTACAGCACTTCTGCAGTGAGAGAACTGTCTCTTTTGGCTTTTGGTACAAACTTTTAGGATGTTTTTTTCTTCCAGAATTCAAAATCTTGTAGTGGTTCAGACTGGTCCTGCTTCACTGTTGTGTGTTAATGTGCTTGCTAACACTTGAATTTACTTCAGTTTTAATATATTTTTGGGCATATGAGACAGCTTTTGACATGAATCTTTAAATGTGCTTAAATGTGATTCTGTTTTTTTTAATTATGAGATGAGAATTATGTTATGAGAGAATAATGTTTCTTGCATTAATAAATAAATAAATAATAATAAACAATAATTGGTGAATAATTAGTATTCCAATACTATATCTTTTTTGTGGTAAAATACAGCCTTATATTCACCTCATTTATAGTATAACAAAAATATGGAGCATGGCTACAAAATAATCTGATTTTGTTGACATAAAATGTGTTTTATTTTTATTACAAATTTCCTGTCATATAACTGTTTGAGAGTGTCTCCACACTCTCCTCTGCCTCATCCATCCTGCTCTCAGCAAAACCTTTTCTCTTAATGATACAGCGTTTAAAGTTCATTCTCCTGTGTGTACATGATCATACAGTACATCTCCAATACACCTGCAGGAATACACTCCAACGGGCAGTGGGCCAAATCTGTCCTGTGATTCTGTGATATGTTACAGAGGTATGGTGTCCCAGAATGCATCCTGACTTTAGTATGTTGTTGCCACAGTGCCACTCTCTTCAAGTGGTTGTAGGTAGTGAAGTTAATAGTAGCAGCCAAGCAAAAAGTCCAAGAAAAGAAAATTTGACACAGAAGGACGGCAATTTAATGAGAGACAGGAAAGCAAATATATAACTGCTTAATGGAGACAAGCTGGCATGTCTTCTTTATCCTATACTACTTTATGTATTTCTTTTTCTTTCTTTTTTTGTTTTTGAATAAATTGTATAACAGTTGTTCACTTTGTCTATTTTTTTCTGCTTTCAGAGCTACTTATTAAGTATTAGGTAAGTTATAACTCAAACCAATAATAATCTAATGTAGAGGCAATTGTGTCAAGTAATATGATAAGTAGTAGATACATTTATATAGTCTTACATTAACAAGTGTCCCTTTGAAGGCAACAATAATGCTGATGTGAGTTGAGATTAACACTCCTGACTTACAATAACATGTCAGTAATCACTGACATGTTAATAATTACATTAACAATGACCCTAATTGCACTGTTACTGTGATCTGTATTGACAATAGAGATAATATGTAATGTGACCTTCTCTCACTTTTGGTAGAGAGAGTACCCACTGCAGGAGTTCAAATACCCCTCTGTGTAATGTGGTCTGCCACTAGAGGGAACTCTTGGCCAAATCTTGTGCAACTTTGCAGAGCTCTGCAAATGGGTTATTAATTTTTACATAATTTACCCATGCAATACCAGAATTTTAATTTGATTCATTATTTCTCTGATTAAGCCTACTATAATTTCACTTGGGCCTGGGAGTTCTGTCAGTGTTATTTGTCAGAAATAGACAGTCTTCTTTCATGTATGTAGTCTGTTATATCCTCTGGGGTGTTGATGTTGTATTCTGGATGTTGGTTTGTAATTTGCCTTTAACAGCACTGTGCATAATAAGTATAAAAACAATTAAATTGTACTTCTAAATTCTGATATAAGTACAGAGTGAAGTAGAAAAAGCTGTACACAGTGAGCATGAAAGGCACAGACAATCTGTCCCATCAGATTTCACAAGCAGGGGCCTTAGACTTCACCTTAAACCATCATCTGATAAGAGACACTTCATCAGTTCTGCACTCAGCCTCTGACACTGCTGTCCAGACATCATTTCACATGTGATTTTACACAGTTCACACCTTAGTTCAAATGACGTAGACCATCATCATCATCTCTCATGTGACAGCAAGATGGAGACAGTCCTGTTGAACTATGAATCATTGTGGATTAGTGATAATGGACATATCACCTGTTTAATTAAGGGAGCTGGCTCATGATCAGAGAGACACAACATATCCAACAAACTGACTCACAGGACAAGTCATACATACAGAGCTGTTGTATTGACAACTGGAGATAACGATGGACAAAGAACTATGACTTTTATATTTGTATACTCAGTGGTGAGGGTGGTGATGTGGAGCAGCTTTCACTTCAATATACTACAACAGTTTCAACCAGTTGTCTCCAGATGTGTATTTTTGCCATATGACAAGAGATAGTTCTTGTGTCTATAGACTAGTTGTACAAGTGAAGAAACAAACACAGTCACAGTACATGCAGATCCAGTCTGAGAGGCTGCAGTTAACATTTATGCTAAAAACATGACACGTAAATGGTGTCTTTTTGGGTCACATTTTAATGTAATTTTAATTTGGCTGCAACACTCTTTTCTGCTGAACTCCGGGAGTGTTTTGTGAACTGGAGATCTTCACCCATCCTCACATCAGCACAGGGGTGAGTAGATATTAAATGAATTTTCGTTTTTGGGTGAACTAATGTTAAATTGAGCACTTCAATATGCTTATCTGTGCCTGATGGACTTGGGTTTATCGTGTAATTATTTGAGCTTTTTTTTATGCTAAATGTAGTGCCTCTGAGAGTTTCTGGACAATATTTGTCATTGTTTTTGGTTAATATATTTTATTTAAGAAAGTTAAATTTGAATTACACTTTAAAAAATATTTAAAAAAATTTCCCTTTAAAGTACATTTTGAACGAATGAAAAATGCGAAATTAATTTATGATTAATCGTGATTAAATAGAGACAGTCATGCTATTAATCACGATGAAATATTTTAATCGACTGACAGCACTAAATCCTTGTCAAGAATCCAGAGAATTCCTCAGTCACATCATGAAATTATAGGATGTTGTAAGTGACGAAGTGGACCGGCCATCCGGCCACACTGACTCGTCTCTGGGCATGAAGCATCTAGCTCAGCTTTTTGTTTTCTGTCTGGGTGAAGCTGAGATGATGACTCAGTCTGTCTGAGTTATCCCTCCATACTCCCAGAGAGCGAAGACGGCAGCGGACAAGCTTTGGCACTCTGAGGGAAGCAAGATGGGGCTAAAAATATTTTGACTGGGTTTTCTAATTCATAAACCTGAACCACTTCCTTTACTGCCCCAACAACTCTTCTGCAGGGCAGACCTGAAGTGGTTTAAGTCTAGGGTTCATTTGTTAGCAGAACATAATACAAATCTATACTTAATTTAATAAATATAATTACCTGTGAGCATTGTCCTTATTGATTGTTATTTATTTGAATCCTTATGTTACAATCTTTTGTTTAAATGTAATTTATTCCTTTGGTAGCCACTGAGATGTATTTATTAATGCTTAACTAATTCACAGATCATCCTGAGTTAATGTATGACTCATAAAGAACTAAGACATACATTAATGTTTACTGAATCAACAACTAATAAAGAGTCTGTCTGATGAAGAGACTGAGTCATATATTAATTACTAGTAAGTAATGTAAAAGAACAGAAAATTAGTGTGCACATTATAAGTAATTACTGAATAAAGGAAAAAGGAAAAAAGACACAAAGATGTCATGTGCTTGTCAGACAAGTCAAGCCATTGAGGTACATTAATCAATGCACTTCTGCAGGGTTGATGACCAGTTGTCAAGAAGTAGTTTCCAGATTTTCAGGAAGACATCTTCCTTACGATCAGCTGTCACACAGACAATCACCTCGACCCTCCACCACCCTTCTCTCCTCCAGTTCATCCAGTTCAAAAGTTGCATTTCAGAAATTGCCTACAGCGAGACTTGGATTACACCAGACCAGCAGGATGGAGGCATTTTATGTTTTGCTTTGTTTTTTTCCTGTTAGAAGTAATTTTCCACTTGAATACCACACTAATATATGCACATAATGCTAAGAGCCTGTGACAGTGCAGTTTCCCCTTTTTAAGTGCTCTTTACCCAACAGGATCATCATCTCATGAAACATCACTGGAACATTTTGTATGTTCTGTCATATTTGTCAAATGGTGTGTTCCAGTTTTACAGCCACATGGCTGACCAGATAAAGCTGAATAAGGTGCTGTTACTGAGGGTTTTCACTTCATTGGCATTTCTCCCTATTGACAATATTGATCCATTTGATCAAAGTTGTAGTTGTAGTAACTCATCTTGGTGCTGTGCTCCCGTATTTGAAGATAAATGTTTCTTGTCAGCTCTGTTCTGCATGATGTATTGTGTTAGTCAAAGTAGCATCTGTGTCTGCACGCTGCTTTTAATTGATTTCTTGAAATAACTGCCGCCTTTGACTATCAAAAATGACGACAAAAGAATGACAACAAACCGATTTTGCCTGGCAGGTATTGAACATTGGTGATGGGGAAATAAAATAGATTGCTGATAATATCTTAAATCACAACTTGCTGGACTCATCTCAGTGTCCCTACAAATTAGACTAAGATGCTTTGATGTTACAACAAAGGTCAAAATGTGAAGCCTCTGTACACAGTCCCTGTTACACCACCAGTCCCATGTTGATTAAACTCAGAGAGACAACGCATCTCATCTCTGACTGGCCTAGGGAGAGGTAGCTACTGTATTTACATGTTTGCTGTCTGCTGGCTCTAATGTACTTTCAGAATATGATAATCATGTCCAGGTTGTGAATCAAACAATATGACAGGACAGAATAATAATGTATTTTTACTGTTTGTCTTCTTCTCTGATGTGGCAGTGGTGAGCAGGTTTTGTCTGTGTAGATTCATCCTCATATCTCCAGGTGTAAACCTGGAGGAGATGCAATGGGTCCTTTGTGTGTGTGTGTGTGTGTGTGTGTGTGTGTGTGTGTGTGTGTGTGTGTGTGAGTGACTGAGTGTGTGAACTATCCGTTTGGTCCATAGCTAATCTTGCATACAACTGTACTGACTGTATGCTCAAAGACTTCTCATAGCGGCAGTGATTCATGACTTTTGACAAACCTTAAATGACCTTCCCAGCTGTTTTGTTTTAAGCTGACTGCTGTCTCCTCACTCCTCTTACCCAGCTGGTAGAGGCCACAAGTCATCAACAACTGCTAGGCTAAAAACATTCACAATCCTGCACAAAACCTTACTTAAGTAAAAGAATAGAAATATTATCAGATAAATATACTTGAAGTAAAAGTACTCAAAATGTCCCCTGTCAGTGATATTATGTCTGATGTTTCTGGTTTCATATTATTGCTTTAATGTCAGTGCTGTTTACTGCTGTAGATGTTTCAGGTTGAGCTCATTTTAACTACTTTAGAGGCCACTGTTGGCTAGTTTAATCTACAGCAATACATCATGGTCTATAAGACCATGAAATGTCTGTAGCATCACTGTCCTGTGAGAACCATGTATCTCTAAAAAGTCAGAAAGCAGACTTTTTTTCAGATTTATGGGTTATAAAGTACAGTATTTGTCTCTGGGATGTAGTATAGATCTTATTCTTTGACCGACAAATTGAGCAAACTGTTTGAAAGGAGGAGGGATTGTAGTGGAAGCACTGGCGTGTCAGGTGAGACTGTGTGGCAAATGGTTTATGTGTCTCTCTGGTCAGGTCAGAAGGCTCTTTAGCAGAACTTTGCTTACGGCCCCATGGAGGTCAGGACCGGCTGTCGTGCATACATCCCTGTTTTGTTAGCTTCCCTGCTATCTTGAATGTAAGGGAGCCCGTGGAGCATTCAACATAAATAACAAAATGTTCTAAATGTTTATATTGAGAAGTTTGGACTTATTGTCCCGTTTATTGTTTCCTTATTAACGGACAAATCTATAATAAATAATCAATCATAAAATTACCTCAGTGTGGGGCGGCACGGTGGTGCAGTGGTTAGCACTGCCGCCTCACAGCAAGAAGGTCCTGAGTTCAAATCCCCCAGCTGTGCAGAGTTTGCATGTTCTCCTCGTGTCTGTGCAGGTTCTCTCCGGTTTCCTCCCACAGTCCAAAGACATGCATGCTAGGTTAACTGGTAACTCCATATTGCCTGTAGGTGTGAATGTGAGTGTGAGTGGTTGTCTGTCTCTATATGTCTGCCCTGCGATGAACTGGCGACTTGTCCAGGGTGAACCCCACCTCTCGCCCAATGTCAGCTGGGATAGACTCCAGCCCCCTGCGACCCTTCTGGAATAAGTTGTTACAGAAAATGAATGAATGAATTAATGAATGAATGACCTCAATGTGTCATCAGAGATCAAGGAAATACGTTAAGTTGAAATACTCGCTTCAGCTACAATTGCGGTGTCCCTCCTTGAAAGTTCTAGTCTGGGCCAGAATAACTGTTTTTGTATTCCTGTTTTCACATTAATTAGAGTTCAAATTAATGCTGAATGTTCACCAAATGAGTGTGTGTTTGTGAGTCGTAAGAAATCATGCAGTGTTCCTGCAGCCTGTCTGACCTTTCCAGAGTCTGGGAAGGAGGGGGTGAGGGGAAACAGCTTGCTTCAGCTATAGGTTGTATATTAAATATGATCTTACCATATTTTGTATACAGTCTATGACTCCAACTTGCTATTTGGACTGCAGCACTCATTTTTATGCCCAATTGCTACATATTGCTTCTTTAAGTGTATACTGTTAGATGAACCCAGGATACTCGGTTACAATACCAATACACCACTCTATGCTATATCTTACAGAAAACTGAGACTGTACTATACAAAAACCCTTAATGACAAAACTTTGCATTCATCTATAACAACACTTTATTCAAAACTTTGCAAATCTCTACTTGACTCTGCAGTCTTTGCCTCCGACACAGGCATCATGATCAATTTGATTGATACCCCCCATAATAAGCACTTACTACTCTGTGCCTGCTGTTTCCTGGAGTGACTCAATGGAAAATACTCCATATGCCTGAGGCTGTTTTTCTGTTATCTCCCCTGTGCAGATAAGGCTGTTGACTATGACTCATGTTGAAAAGTGTGTCAATTATCTTTATGCCATGCTCCATCCGGCTGGTAATTGGGATGGAGCGTAAAGTGTATTCTTCTGTGCTTGGAGATAATATGGGAAGAATTGCATATGTGAGCTATAGGAGCAGGCTATTTCAGGTCAGTGGGCAAAACAGCAAGTAGCTAGTGAATCTTTGGTACACTTGTGTATTTTGGTTTGTGACTAACATAAATTAATACATATATAATGGAGGGTATACAGTACAAAATACTGTAAGGCCATATTGTACTGAAACACAGAAATTAATTATGACAAAAAACACATGGCTCACTCTGAGGTAATATTAAATACATGTGAATTGACAGTATTATATTATGTATTTTGTCAAAATGTCTAAGAGAGTCACTGAAGGTCGATTGTATTATTTTTCTTTGCTCTTTTGGATGAGAGCATGTCAGAGGAATGCCACAGAATGTCTGTGAACATTCTAAGTCATCCAGGTCATGGTATTCATACCAAGGTTTGCAGTAGGCAACTGAACTGGATAGAATTCTTGAAGACGTTTCGCCTCTCATCCAAGAGGCTTCTTCAGTCTTCTCATACTCCCGCACCAGTCGGAGGGTGTTCATCCCAAAGTGTGTAGCAACGTGTCTGTGAATATTCTCAGTCATCCAGGTCATGGTATTCTTCTTCAGTTCAGACTGAAGAAGCTTCTTGGATGAGAGGTGAAACGTCTTCAAGAACTCTATCAAGTCCAGTTGCCTACTGCAAACCTTGATACGAAATACCACAGAATCCTTACTGAAATGCATGATCTCGACATGTGGTTTTGCAAAACAGCAGTGCAGGGATGCCTTCCTGCTGCATATTCTACTCACATAAACAGCATTAGCACGCAGCCAAAATGTTGCTAATTGAAGGGAAAATTATAGATTATCAGAAGTAGAACAGGACACAGAGTTGAGCATAATTTTCTCTCCGTGTTGTGTTCTGGAGAGCTTTGAATTGTTATTTGTCTGACACATTCAAATCCTCTGGTGTGGTCCTTTATATTCTTTATTCATTAACCATTGTTTTGTCCAGCCTCCATATAGCCAGTAGATACACAGCAGTCTGTATCAGACGGCAGAATGTTCTAGCAATGTTGTCATGTAACATTTTAAGGATTTTATCGCAAAACCTTTTCAGAGAACGTTATCCTAGAACATTCTGAGAACTTAAAAGAAAACATCTCCTGAAGATGTTTTATGAACATGAGGGCATAATGTTCTCGCAATTTTGTCACTTAACGTTTTAAGGCAGTTATCAGAAAACATTTTAGAATGTTTTCAGAAAACGTTATACTAGAAAATTTGGGGAATGTAAAGAAAATGTCCCAGTGAAAAAGTTTCAAGAACCTTAGGGCATAATGTTGTAGCAATGTTGTCATGTAATGTTGTAAGGAAATTATCACCAAAAAATTTGAAAATGTTTTTAGAGAATATTATCTTTGAACATCCTGGAAAAAATATCCCTTGAAAACTTACAAAGAATGCTATAGCATAATGTTGTGTTTAAGGAGGTTATGACAGAACATTTTTAGGATGATTTTGGAGAACGTCATCAATAGAACATTCAGGGAACTTGAAGAAAATGTCCTACTAAAGATTTTTTAAGGTATGTGAGTTCTAGCAATGTTGTGACTTTATGATTTAAGCAGGTTATCACTGAATTTTTTAGAAAGTTTTTAGAGAACGTTATCCTAGAACATTCAAGCAACATCAGGGCACAGTGTTCTACCATTGTTGTCACTGAAAGTTTTAAGAACGTTAAATGACGTTAGAATGTTCTGTAGAGGATGTTGTCCTAGAATGTGAGGGTATAACGTTCTTGGAATGTTAGTGGATAAAACTCTGGGAACGTTATGCCATGACATTCTGGAAAGGTTAGGGCATAACATTCTGAAAACGTTACGGCATAACATTCTGGGAATGTTATGGGCATAACGCTCTAGAAACATTACAAAATAATGTTCTGGGAATGTTATGGGAATAACATTCTATAAACCTTAGAGGGATAGAGCCAAACTTCACCTGGCCGCCTGTCATCAGAGCCAAAATTCATCGTTGGTGACCATGACATTCGGCTGACTGTCGTTGGACTGTGTCGTTTTTGATGAGGATGAATTTTGGCTGCGATTGCAACCGTTTTTGACGAACTTCAATCTTGGCTCCGACGACATCCCCGCGCGTGTCATTTTTCATCGCCATAACTTTTGGCTGCGTTTGGAAACGTTTTTGACAAACTTGAATTTTGGCTCCAACGACAGCCCCACAGGTGTCATTTTTCATCATCATGACTTTTGGCTGCATTTGGAGCCATTTTTGGCAACGTGGAATTTTGGCTCCGATGACAGGATGTCGTTTTTCATCGGCATAACTTTTGGTTGCGTTTGGAGCCGTTTTTGGCGACGTGGAATTTTGGCTCCTATGACAGGATGTCGTTTTTCATCGGCATAACTTTTGGTTGCGTTTGGAGCCGTTTTTTGACAAACTGGAATTTTGGCTCCTATGACAGCCCTGTGGGTATCGTTTTTCATCATCATGACTTTTGGCTGCATTTGGAGCTGTTTTTGGCGACGTGGAATTTTGGCTCAGAAGACAGCCCCGCGGGTGTCGTTTTTCATCGGCATGGGAATGTTACAGTATAATATTCAATATATGTTGTAACTTAATCTTTTTCAAATGCTCATGTAAAACATTTTTGGAATTTTCTGAAGAGGACATTATCTTACAACGTTCTGGGAATGTGAGGGCCTAACGTTCTTGGAATGTTAGTACATAACTTTCTCGGAACATTTCAGCATATCATTCTTGAAACATTAGAGCATAACATTCAGGGAATGTTATGGCATAACCCACTGGAAACGTTACGGCACAATGTTCTGGGATTGTTGGCACATAAATTTCCAGGAATGTTCGGACATTACGTTCTGAGAACATTTCAGAATAACATACTGGGAACATTAGAGAATAACGTTCTGGGAATGTTACAGCGTAATGTTCTGGGAACATTATGGCATAACGTTCCCAGAATGTTAGGGCATAACATTTTGTTAACATTATGGCATAACATTCAAACAATTTTGTAACTGAACACTTTCAAAATGCTAATATAAAAATATTTTTAGACTGCTGTAGAGGACATTGTCTTAGAACGTTCTGGGAACGTGAGCATAATGTTCTCGGAATGAACATCACAGCATAATGTTCCAGGAATGTTAGGGCATAACGTTCTGGGAAAGTTATGGCAGAACATTCCCAGAACGTCACGGCATAACATTCTGTAAATGTTAGGGCACAATGTTTTTGGAATGGTAGTGCATAGTTCTGGGAACATTGCGGCACAACGTTTCCACAATGTTAAAACATAACGTTCTGGAAATGTTACGGCATAACATTCAAGCAATGTTGTGACTGAATGTTTTCAAAACACTAATACAAAATCATCTTTACAATGTTCTGTAGAGAACGAAGTCTTAGAACATTCTGGGAACATGAGGGCATAACATTCTGGGAATGTTGTAATGGAATGTTTTAAGTACGTTATCACAAAACATTTTTAGAATGTTCTGTAGAGAACCTTATCCTAGAACACTCTGGGAACATAAAGAAAGCATCCCCCTGAAAACATTCTAAGAACATTAGGGTATAATGTTCTAGCAATGTTGTTACATAACTTTTTAAGGTGGTTGTCATAAAACAGTTTTAGAGAACAATTTCCAAGAACATTCTGGGAACTTAAAGAAAATTTCCCCTGAAAACGTTTGAAGAACGTTAGGGCATAATGTTCTAACAATGTTGTCACATAATGTTTTAAGGAGGTCATCACAAAACATTCTTAGAACGTTTTTAGAGAACGTTATCCTAGAATATTCTGGGAACACAAAGAAAACTTCCCCTTGAAAACATTATGAGACCATTCTCAGTAACATTCTCAGAACATTTTTAGAACAAAAATTGCTTGCTCAGAAGAAACTGGCACCACAACATCGTGGTTATGACTGAAAACTTCATGATATATTATGATACAGTTAATGAGATCATATATTGCTATTTTTCAACCTCATTTCAGGGAGAAATGTCATTGTTTACTTTTATGCAATCAGAACAGCGAAGACAGATTACACTGTTTTCTAGTAGTCAGATACAGATATTAATGGGTCATTCTAAGTCAAGGAAACATAAAATCTTATTTCCAGGTGATTATACACCAATTGAAACGAACTTTTTAATATTATTACATTACATATAACATATCAATAGATCCCAATTGGTCTTACACACCGGACCTTTAATGAGGATGTAACAAACTGTGTATTATGGCTGAGGTAACAGCCATGCACTCACCATTAGGGGGAGTGCACTGAGGAGCACGCCACTTCTACAAGCTACTGATTTATTCATTTACAATGTCGATTCAGAGTCAGTTCAGTTCAAAGTCTTGTTCTATACACAGACTTAACACTGCTAACAGGCCATACATACCAATATATAGTTAACGCAAGATAATTCATAACGTGGTCAGACTTGAATAAGACATGAAATGCTGTGATCTAAATGATAATGTCAGCATGCTAACATACTAATAAAGGCAACATGCTGATGTTTAGCAGGTATAAAAATAACACAAAGTATATACTGTGGTATTGAACAACTAAACATTAATTAGTACTGATTTATCTGATAGAAACTGGAACACTTCATCTAAACCACTGGTATTTACTAGCCTTACATTACACAGTTTAGCCTGGATGACAGACAGTCGAGCACAACCTTTTTGCCATGTATTAGGAAAAGAAAAATCATCAGTGACCTATTTTGAAGGAGGGCCACTACAGATATTTTTAGCATTCAGTCCATCGGGAAGAAGCAATATTTTGCTATATTCTTTACCCTTGACTGCCCATCAGAGATGACTAACAGCTCAGACTACTTGCAGTTATACCTGCAGTTTACTTGTCCAGTCTGTTGTGCTTTATACATCACCATGGAGCAGACTATGCAGTAATGTTGTATACATAACAGAGAGTGGTATAAAGCATAGATTTCCAAAGGATGTTGTGATGAAAAAGAAATGAAGGCTTTAGACTAGAAATATGTTTGTTATGTATGACATTTGATGTTATGTATGTAGGCTTAAGGATACTCTGGTAAACTCAGTGGACATTGTTGGTTGATCTAGAGGGGTGGCATGAGGTGTCAGTTGCCACCCCTAAAAGATGCCTTGCCACTGCAGCTGCCACCCACGTTTTGGACAGTTCTAGTTCAAACTATATATATATATATATATATATATATATATATATATATATATATATATATGAATCGCTGAAGTCAGAGTGCAAATGAATGCAGCAAGAGGCTCTAATGCATATAATTTAATGATCTGTTCTGGTCACAATTTGGGCTAAGTAATGGGCTTATGTTCAATGAAAAACACGTATTTGGAAAAATGTTTGAAAATACAACAACTTATTGATTTTTATTGCCTCCTTTAGATAATGCTATTCAATGGTTTACTCATTTGCCATAGTAATGAAATGTTTTTGAGTTGAAATATCTTTATTTGGGGGGTTTTCCAAGCAAAGTGTGAAATTGTGATAGGTAAATAACTGTATAAACGTGTGTTTAACCATCCTAACTGTTCAGACCTAAGTTCAGTATATTCTCAATTAATTATTATGTTGTTTACAGTATTGTTAATATATTGTGGTTTACAGCTAGTGTGTGCAGTCATCTTAAGTTGATGTTCTGGCATAGAGTTATATTGCTAGTCAGCGCTGTTGCAGCATTTTTGTACTGATGTTATTTTGGGATGAAAGAGGAGACAGCAGGAAGGGAAGAGTCGGAGAATAACAGGGTGTGAACTAAGCTGTTTTTGGACATCACTAAAATGATGAATAAAACCCAGAAGTTGTTGGACTGATTTAATACATTACTTGTGCATTTGTCTAATCTTACAGTGTGTCGATGCACATTTTTTATATCCTATAACTGTAAATTCTTATTTTCCATGTTTTCCAGTTGCCAGTTTTTTAGGTACTACCAACTATTCAGTCTATACTATATACTATAATTCAGTCAAATGCAGCAGCCACAAAGGAAATCCAAACTTTATAAATCTCATCTCACTCAGTTTATTAATGTCAATAGGGGTGAAGAAGATGTTAGACACATCTTTTGATGTAAAGCAAAAAAATCAAGAGCATCACTAAAAATAGCCTCTGAACTGACTTCTCTCTCTTCTGATCTGTGCCACTAAACATGAAAAAAGCAGGATTTATATCAGGGCTGTTATGCTGGATTACACTGGATAGATTTAGGCTAACCTGGAAAAGTAGAAACTCTATTTACTCCTCAATTTATTATTTTGATTATATGATACAGTATGTGTTAGTGCTGAAATAACTTTTTGTTTTTGCTGTTCTAATAAATCTGCTACAATTATTTCCTTACTTCACTTTCTCTTCTCATTTCTTTCACTATTAAATGATCCATATCCCTCTTTTATGGATTATCAATAGACTATCTTAATATCACTGAGGTAGACACTAACACATTACTTAACAAACACTAGAATAATCAAATTGCAAATCACCACATTATACTGTGACAAGCAGTCTATGATAAAGAATAATTCTTTTCTGTAAAAAAAAATTGCATGTCCAGAGCATTGAATTTCATTTTTGGTTCAGTATTTTATTAGTAGAGTTTTGTGTGTGTATTGGTCACTGTTAAAACACTGTTTAGGCAGTGATTCAAAAGAGGAGCACAGATACCTGATGCTGATGTCATAATTTAATGTCATGTGATAGTTTGATTAAAAAGACAATATAAATAACTTGTTACAAAAAAGACGATGAAAATAATTTAGTCAGAAATATAAGTTGGATAATTTACAAGATGTTAAAAAAGACACTTCAGTAAGTAGTCCTGAAACTGAGTGTGTTCATACTTTAGAAAATGTGCTGTATATTTTGTTTGCGTTGTTAAGTGACTCAGTATAGACGAGTGAAGGTGAGAGCTGCATGTGGTTGTCTTTCTTCATCCTTCTCCTGTACTATTCCCCTTTATGTAAGAGCACATCACAAGCAACACAAGAGATCTATTATAGGAGAAACAAACATCCATTCAGCAACAGAATGATAAACCAACTTAAGAAAATGATAGCTGAGAGGAGGGGTATAAAATGCTTCTAGGCAAACTATTGCTCATCCATCAATCTGTATAAATCTGAAAAGAAAAAAGAGCACTCACCGTGAATTAAACAGCTCATTGCTCGGTGTTGAGTCTCAAAGCATCACAGTCTCCATAGAGGAAACAGCAAGTGTAAGTTGTATATTACTATGAACTATGAAGTGTGTGCCCTGGGCCAGGAGCTTCACTGAAACAAAATTTGGTGTGGCATTTACTTAAAAAAAAATGCTTGGTAACAATTTCCACACAGAAATTCTGAGTAACATTTACTTGAGAAATCCTTAAGTAAAGTTTCCTTACACCTAAGAATAGTTAAATCTAAAATACTCAAGTAGATTTTACTTGTAATTTTCTTACTTTGACCTAAGATGTACTCCCCGTTTGCTAGTAAATTTTACTCAGAGTACCTTTGTACATAATTACAAAAACCCTATAAAATGCTTGGTATTTCAGAGTTATTTTACAAGCTTTATTAGTAATAGATTTATTAATCTACAGCCCTATTCTAATATGGATTTCTTGCATTTTTAATATGGGCTACTTTCCATTTAATAAAATTGTCTTCATATCATATCATATCACAGTAGCACCTTTATTATGTTTTCCCCAACACTGATGCAAGAAGTAATGGCTTACAGAGATCAAATATATACAGTCTGATTGGCATTAAAACGTTTCTAAATCAGTGCTGTCATCAGCACAGCCAGTTCAAATCAATACATCAAAAATACAGAATTTTGATGACATATTTGTCTGCCTTCTCTGGAATAGAATGAAACTAAATGTCACTAGGTTTCTCTCATGCTTTTTATCTCTGGAAATAAGAAATAAGATACTCAGAGCAAGACACTGGTTTACTGCTAGGAAAATAAGTACCTAAAGATTTTATTAATTTGCATATAGATAAAACTAAAGGTAAGTTATTATGTAGTGATTTAAAAAAAAAACTCAAAGATAATCCACTAGCATTGTTTGAAAAACCCAGAAGGTTGTGAAAAACACTGTTTTGTTTTTAGCCTTTTCAGAATCCTCAAACGCCTGAGATAAGCTTTGGGATTTGGATTCAGCTTCAAAATAAATTCAGAAACTGAATAAAAAAATGATTGACAAATAAATTAAGACATGATTTACTAAACAGAATACAGTAAAAATGTTTTAAACATTCAAGATACAGCATGTGTAAAACATTGTCCCAACAACTCAATGTGTCATAAATGACAAGTTTATTATGGTCCAAGTTATCATTGGAAAAACACAAATTTTCACAATTTTCCTGGTTGTTTTTCCCCTCAGACTCTCCATCAAGCAGCGGGTGACGACATCTATTCTGCCTTCAACATGTTGCTGTTTGACAGAAGTGCATTTATTTCAGAGATAAATATATTCCTACATATCAGAAACATGCTAATGCTATGCTAATGTAAGCCTGCAACAGTGAGTAAAAGGGCAAGTTGAGAAAGGTAGAAAGAAAGAAATCTGGCCGCTCTTTCTACTCCCATCTTTACCACCCACCTCTGGATATACTGGACTGCCAGTTGGATGCCTCAGTACCTGGAGGCCGTTTGCATCCCCCTGCTCCATTCATAACCACAACCCATCATACTTAAAACACACATACCTCAGTTAGCATCACTGCACACAAGCACTTTTACTCATGTCCACCCACACACTGCCCTTTAGACCTGCAGTGTATCCATTATATTCAGCTGTTCTACTGTTAAATCTTCAAGATGCATCATCATATGATATTCATACGACCTCAGCAAGGTTCTCTTTTCTTTACATTTTGTTTGTTTGCTTCTATTTTTGTCTTTTTGCATTTATTTTGTTGTTGCAAAATGACACTCATCCTAGCAGTCATGTCTTTTGTGTGATTACACTGCAATCACAGTATTTATTTTCTCAGAATATTTACATTAAAAATATTTACTATGCCATTTACTTTATTTCATTTTTGTCAAATGAGGGATAAGTCATGGCTCTTCCAGATGTAGTGGTTTTAATAGACTGAAGGCTGATTATATAACAGTGGTTTCACATTCATGAAAAAAAAAAACAGTAATAATTGTAAATGGATTGACATGCATGGTATGGTTCATACATATTGAAGCTTTGTATCTTTATACTTGATCCTCTATGAAAACTGCACTATCTGTGGTTACATGAGTTGATCACATGCAGGTCAGATTAGGACTTGATTCAGCACTTTACACTTTAACACTGTATTCTGTAAGCACATCTGGCCTTTATGGCTGATGTATAGTAGTATCAGCAGTTCAGTTATCAGCGGACTTCCCCGTCAGGACCTTTTAGCCTCATGAATCCCATCTGGCCCTCATGTAGATCATTATTACAAAGGCTTGTGGCTGTGTGGACCCCTACAGACCATTACTAAGGATTTATTCAAATCATAAGAACGACATGCTGAATAACATGAATCCTAATGACTGAGCAGGGACCCTCTCTTAGATATACAGTTGTAGCAGGGCTGATGTTAGATGTTTTAGCTTCATCTTCTGCACTTTTCCTGGTGGATTCTTTGGAGGAGGGTCTGTCAGAGTCTCTTGCTCATGAAATTACAAAATGATCCACTGTGGCTCAGAAAAGTGTCTGTACACCTGAGGTATCAGTGCAGCCAATACATTTCAATAACACATAGCTTACTAGTTATGGGTAGTTGCTGCACAGTGACTTGTAGGTTAGGTACACATGACTGCGCAAGGATTCATGGGTAACCTTTTATCAGTGTTGTGTAAATGAAATGTTTTGGGTTTTTTATGAATGGTGTGATTTATCTTTGTTCATAGTAGAGCTGCACAATATATCGTTTGAGCATTGTCATCGCAATGTATGTGTGCGCAATAGTCACATTGCAGGACACTGCTGCGATGTAGGAGGCAAATGAACTAAACATGTTCTCATCTAATTTCAAGGGTATCTGACACACACTGCGCGCAGCGATCCACCAATCACAATTGTTCTTAATCAGTTTGCTAAAGCAGACCACACCCCTGCATATGGAGTGAGTCGCAAGATCAGTGCAGGTTAGTTCCACAAGATGGCAGCAGGGCAGCATAACATAAAGTGCTATTCAAGTCATCTGGTGAAAATACCTGTATTTTTTTCATATCGCAATATATATCGCAGGTTAAAAAAAATCGCAATGTCAGTTTTTTCCAATATTGTGCAGCCCTAGTTCATAGTATGTTGTTTTAATTTTTGAAAAAAGAAACTTTTAACAAATGTCAAACAATAATTGGCAGCCCCCTTTCAGTAACTCTGGGGATCACCTAGGGGTCACTGACCCCCCTGTTGAAGACCCATACTCTAGTGCCACCATGAGGATGACAGCTGTGGGACAATTGACTGTCACGATGAACTTCAACAACCCTAACTTTTCATCTAGCACCACCATCAGGTAGCAAATGTTACCATGCTAACATGCTGAAGCAAGTTGAACATGGTAAACATTCTATCTGCTTAACACAAACATGCTAGCATTGTCATTGTGAGCATGTTAGCATGCTGACATTAGCATTTAGCTGTATGGTCTTGGTCTTGTTAACAAATGTATTTGTATTTGTAACATCTGTATTCTCACACTCAGTCAAAAAACAAGCCGTATTATGCCTTTATGGCCCATAATAATAATAATAATATAATATTAATAATAAGAAGAAAAATTTCCATATGAAGGTAGAAGCAGTTGTTTAAGCAGCAGAACAGGGTTTTTTTTCACTTAGTTTTTTATTGTTGATTTCTACATCCATTTTTTACATATACAAGCCTTACATGAACAATCCTCATTCAAGGCAAAACCAAAATATATAAAATACATGTTTGGGAGTCGCATCACCAGCAGTTCATCTTTTGTCTTAATATATTAATCTATATCGGTTGTTTCTGTCTGATGTCTTTGTCGCTGTTTTTGGCTTTGAATAGTGTCCACTTCTCCCATTTTTCTTCCATCTGTGCTTGTTGTAGTCTCAGGCGATGTGTCAATTTTTCCATTGTGTAGATTTCTTCTACAATCCCAATCCACTGGTCCTGACTGGGAGGATCCACTTTACCCCATTTCCTCGTAATAGCTTTCTTACCTGCTATCAACAGTATTTTGATCAAATACTTATCCCTTACTCTTATAGTCTCTTTAATAGAATTAAAATTACAGAAATATAGCACCATGTAGCTCATAGGAATATCATACTCCAAAATCTTTTGTATAGTTTTGTGTACAATTTCCCAAAACTTCTGTACTTTATGACATTTCCAAAATATGTGTGAGTGATCTGCATCTACTGTTCCACATTTCCTCCAGCATGCTAAGTCTGTACCCTTATACTTGTTCTTGACCTTGGGTGTAATAGAAAAACGAATCAAATTTTTCCAGGAAAATTCCCTCCATATCCGTGAATTGGTGGATGTCTGATGATTTTTCCATATATCTTGCCAATCCTCACCTGAAATTTTCACGCTAAACTCTGATTCCCATTTGTCTTTTATATACTTAGTTGAGTGTTTATGCACCATCAATTTTTGGTATAGAGCAGATATGATTCTAATTTTTATGCCATTGTATGAATTTATTATAATTTGAATCACACCATTCATTTCCATGGAGGGATCCACCCTGATTTCCTTTTTATAATAATCTCTTAATTGGAGGTACCTGTAGAACTCATGCTTATCTATACCATAGTTGTCTTTCATGTTTTGGAAACTCTCCAGCTCCCCGTCCTTCTGTAAAGTGTACCATGCTATGACTCCTTTGTTTACCCACTGTTTGAATCCTTTATCATACATTGCTGGTTTAAAATTACTGTTGAATGCTACCCATCTAAGCACATCTCTTTCTTTCTTTACCCTGTAGTTTTTCAGTACTCTGAACCATAATTCCAGTGTAAACATTGTAATTAAATCCATACAATTTTTAATTTTCTTGTATGCATCCTCATCTCCAATTATGCTCTGAATTGGGTATCCTCCAAATTCTTTCTCCATGTATTTCCACTTGGCTGTATAGTCTGGCGTACACCAGCATACAATATGTCTTATCTGGGCAGCATAAAAATATTCTTTGAGTTTTGGGAGTCCCATACCCCCCTTATCCTTTGGTAGCTGGAGAGTTTCATACCTAACTCTAGGTTTTTTACCTCCCCAAATAAACCTTGATATTATCTTGTCCCAGGTCACAAATTGTGTGTGGGGGACCTCTATAGGTAAGGACTGGAATAAATAAAGAAGTCTTGGTTGTACGTTAATTTTAATAGTCTCTATTCTTGAATTGAGGTCTAGGGGCAGAGTAGACCATCTCTCAATGTCTTTTTGTATCTCTTGACTTATCTTATTATAATTTGCTTTGTAAAGTTTAGACAATCCTTTAGTGATGTTAACCCCCAGATATTTAATTTTCTTTGTATTCCAATTGAAGTGAAATGACTCCTGAATCTCTTTTGATGGAGTATAATTAAGTGCTAGAATTTGTGTTTTTGAGACATTAATTTTATATCCCGAAAGATAACCATATTTTTCTAGGAGGTTCATCAACAGAACAGGGGGTTTTATGATAAATTAATAATAATTAAGCAGCACTTTGCTGTCTTAGACTGTACAAGGCTGCAGGTGCGAAATGTGTGTTGACTGTGGAAGAGGAGAGATTTCAGCAAGATCACAGTGAATCAATGAATGATAATAATGCTTTGCCTCAATACAGGCACCACAATTACTGCGGATTAACGTGAAAATGAGTCTAATGTCTGTGGAGCTGGAAGGTCGTGGCCTGTTTGGACAGTAGCCCAGAGGCTGACATCTGCATAAACCAACGGCCAGCACACATCAGCTGCTCCACTACTTTGAACAGCCAGGCTACTGATAATCCACTGCTGTAGAGCAGAGAGTGCAGCTGAGAGGCAAGGTGACGACATACTGACAATGTGTGTTTTCTCCTCAGCATGGTTGACATGGCACCAATAATTAAAATGCATTTTTGTTTATCAAATTAATTATAAACTTTTTCCATCCACTCTGTAGTGATTCTATCAAATAATTGATTCCAGCCACATGAAAGACACCATGTTGTCTCTCATTTGAATATCTAAAGGCAGTTTGGACCAAAGACAGAACATCGACCAGAACTGGCTTGCATATTTCCTTTTATCTTTCAAAATAAAGACATCGATAATGTGTAACCGAATCAGCTGAAGAGCTCAGATGATGCTTTAATAGGTAATTTTGTTTAATTATTTTTTTCTTCCTAATTATGAGAGATTTTATGTAAAATTTCCTCCTCTTTTTTTAAGAGTTTTTCTTCTCCCATGGTTTGCAAGAAGACTGTTTTCTGTTAGGAGGTACAGAGGAGGCTCATTGATATGTGGTACAGGTCCTGATTGATTCAAACCAAAGTGGGTCTTTAACTTATCACCACTACTGTTGCAAGGCTCTTAACACAATCCAACAGATGGTCACATATTACACCCATTGTAACCTCTTTGTACTGGCTTCCTGTTCATTTTAGAATGCATTTTAAATGCACAGTTCATCCCAAAATCAAATATACATATTTTTCCCCTGGCCTGTAGTGCTGTATATCCATGTAGATTTTTTTGGTGTGACTTTCTTTCTAAAAACTCACGACCCAGTTACCAAGATAATTCACAGACCATGTTGTGAGCAGTTACATGTTGGAACCACTTTCCATCCAAATCCACAAAATATGTATTTTTAATTTAGGGATGAACTGTCCTTTTCAAACTACTTCCCTTTGGAATAGTCTCCCAGTAGGCTTGAGATGGCTGGACTGTAGCTAAAAAACATCAGACATGGTATTTATGTTTTAATTTTATTTGTTCCCCTGAATATTTTATCTGATTTTTTATCTTAGTTTTATTTTATGTGATTGGATTGGATTGGATTTGATTTATTTTGACTCTGAAGCACTTTGTGACTGTTGTCTGTGAAAGGTGCTAAACAATTTCTTTAAAAAAATATCATGTTTTCCTCCCCAGGTGCTTCTTCCTGTGGTCAGGATTGAACAGATGCTTTTCTCACTTCTGTTATAACCTGGTATAAAACAATCATCCTGTGGCAGAAGAGGATCACAGTGAAGCTTAGCTACGTCAGAACCTACTTGGACTGAATCCAGGTCACAACCTTCCCACAATGTCATCCTGTTTCAGCACCATGTCTGTCACGATTCACTCTCTATTATCTAATAAGTGTAAAAGAAAAATAAAATACTTCCAAATATACATTTCATTCACTTAATGAATAAAATTAAGTTCATTATAGCAGTTATTTTCTTTTTCTAAACCAAGGAACAACAAAGTTTGTGGGTCATATTCCATTTAAAAAATTTGTGTCAGCTGTAAATTTGTCATATCAAAATAACTTGGCTTACATCAGCACATATTCATTTGTATAAACTGTATAAATTAATCTCCTGACTGTGGTATCATGAGTAATATCTGCTATGATGCTCCTTTATGTGAAGCACACATAAGAGTTATTTTGTTACCTCATATAATGAGGTCAGATTATGTGAGCGTGTATTGTAGGTGTTTGATAATACGCTGTAAAAAATAAAGTCTGCTGGATGTTTTCTTACAGCAATGATCTGCTGAGCTGCATGTGGACTTACTCACTTATGAATGGTCCTGTCTTGTATGTAATCACATGCATATCTAACTGCATTGTTACAATCAGTTAAATGTCAAATGTTGATTTAATGCCTTCAAGGTCATGGAGGTTGTTGTCAAGTACAAAGCAGTGGCCTGATGCAGCTGTCAGACTGTAAAAGAGAATAATCCTTTATCATACATCCTAGTTTATGTTTGTTTAAACCTGATTTTTTTTTTGGCCAGTTGGGGACAATAGAAACACAAAACTGACATATTATCAACTTTTAAAGGAATGGTTGGAAATTTTAGGAAATGAGAAGACTGATACCACTCTCATGTCTGTATGATAGCAGTCCCACACAGAACCAATGCATCATTTTTACACTTTGGTTGTCGTGTGGATTAAGAAAACAAGGTATAATGGGTTTATTAAAGAACTTTAGGGTTCCTGGTAGGAAAACTGTACTAAATTGTGCTGGACACATCTGGGATGGCAATATCCCTCTGTTACTGGTCTTACTGTTGGGCTAAGCTAGTTAGCTGCTGCCTAGTTTCATATTTCACTGACAGATACACAAGTGTTCAATCTTCTCATTTAGCTCTGTCTCTAAGAAAGTGCATAAGTTCAAGTTCAATATGTCAAATTTATTTGCTAACAGTTGCTTATTTCCACTTTCAGCATGAAGCAACATTAACATTCATTTGGACAGCTTGTTTCTGGCTACCTGATAGATTTAAGTCAAATATTCACTCTTTTTTTTAAGCTGTTTTTGGTCTCCACCAACTCCTGAGTAAAATACTTGGTTTAGCCTGCCTTAGAAGATTTATTTGCTGAAATAGCTGCCTGCTGTGTCTGAAACCAGCAAGAGGGGTGAGTGGTGAGAATGAACCAAAATCATAAATCTGGAACAAACCAAAGCAAAAAGCTGAACGACAGCAAAAAGCTCCAGAACTGAGTGGCACGGCAGAGTTGGACTGTATTTCTGTGGGTCTATCACTCTAAAAACATTTCACTTGTAGTCATGTGATCCAGCGTAGGGTAGTTACAAGCCTTTTTATGCCTAAATCATAAAAAACAGTGAGACTGAATCAATCCCCACTCACAATCTCACTCTTTGATGTCTACACTGTAAGAAAAAAAATCAGTAGAATTACAGATAATATGCTGGCAGAAATTTACCACTACATTTTCCGTTAAGTTTGTGGACACTTCCTCCAACTCTATAACGTAAAATTACATAGATTTACAGTTTATCCTCTGTGCTATTCATGGACACTTCTGGTAATCCTAAAACAGAAAATTCAATCAAATTAAAGCATTTGTTGAACATTTTTTCACCACTGAAAACTGTAATAATCACTTCTGTACCATGGGCAGTTTCTTCGAAGCTGGAATGTAACATTCTGCATAACCATTTTGTAACCTACATTTTCTTCAACTCTAAAACAGGGCTAAAATTCAGTAATGACTGGTGTCCATCACCAGACCAGTGCAATGTTCTAAAGTGATGAATAAATCTTTATGCAGCTATATGTAAACATTTTCTTAAGTCAAGTACATTCAATAGCTTTGATTGCTTTTAACAGTTAAAATGCCAAAAACACTGAAATGACAACAATTCATTAATCAATGTGCAAAGTAGGGATGCACAATAATATCAGCACATCATCTGTATCAGCTGATAAAGGCTTTAAAATGAAATATTAGTATCAGCCTGAAATGAGCAATTCTGCGATATGGCAGGTCGAGATGTCACTTTCATTATGTGTAGCATAATTAAAATAATTAAACATAAAAACTGTCAGCAGTAGGTTTCTTATTTTGCTAAGTGAATGTGTGCTTTTTGAATAGCACCATACTTTATGTTTGCATCTGCCAGTGGGCCACCACAATAAGAAAAAGGAGTCTTGATGTTGTCAGCACTTCACTGCACATCAGTGAGTTGAAATGAGTTGAAAAATATCTGCATATCGGCAAAATCCAATATTGTGCATCCCTTGCTTTGTATAAGAGTTGTTGTTTTGTTTTTTTTTGCTTTAAACAGCAACAAAAATGATAAAATACAACAAAATTAAACACTGACATGAAGATGCATTCAATGATGAGCATTGTACCCATGAAACATTTTTAAATAGATCTGCAACAATTGATTGATTAGTTGTCAACTATGAAATTAACCGCCAACCATTTTGACAATCTATTAATTGCTTTGAGTACGAAAGCAAGCAAGAAAAAAAGTCAAAATTCTCTGTTTCAGCTTCTAAAATGTATTTTCTAGTTTCTTTACTCCTCTATGACAGTTCACTGAATATCTTTGGGTTGTGAACAAAACAAGACATTGGAAGGCATCATACTAGGCTTTGGGAAACACTAAATTAAAATTTTCACTATTTTCAAACAACTAATTGATCAATTGAGAAAATAATCAACATGACCCTACAACGAAAATAACCATTAGTTACAGCCCTAACTTTAATCTTTGAAACAAGTGAAACTTTCAAGATTTGAAACCATTTTCCAATACACTGAAAAAAACAATACAAGAAACAAGACGATGGTCACCATAACTACCAAATGTTTCAATGTTAGTGCCATTTTCTTTAACAGATCATTTAATGTTCTTTCAAGTTGTGTTATTAACCTCTCTCCTCTCTTCATGTGTCAGTGTGAGTGAGTGTGAGCCTCCAGTTTTATTTTTTGTCTCCCTGTTCAGTCCAACAATTTCCATTTTGACCTTTGAAAAGAAGCTCAAATTCTCCATGTATTTTCAAAGTTGTTCAGTTCATACAGGAACTTCAGCAGTCTTGGAGGAATGTGTTGCTGTTTTGTTCCCTTCTTCTCAGCCTTTGACCCATATACAGGATTTATTCCCAGGAGAACTTTTAAGAAAATGTAAAAGTGTATTTTAGCTACATCAGTAATGAAATGAATGAAACTGAACCACAGAATATGTGTGTGTTGCAAATCAGGCAGCCACTGGAAGATTCTTGCCGAAGTAACTTGTTCGAATTCACAATTATGCGAACAATTGGACATGCCTATTCATATCCATGAATACTGCTCAGCTCTTTGACCACAACAAGCAGGGTGCCATTTAGTCCCATTATGTTTAAGAAAAGGCAGACATCTCTAAGCTAATATCTCCATAACTTGGCAACATAGAGAAAATAATTAACTGATTAATCGACTATAGGAATAAGTTTGGAGAAGCAGCAGGAGTGCCTGTGTAGGAAGCTAAGCAATGTACTGCTATGAACAGGGTCAGCAGCAACATGTATTTTAGACACCTATTAAAAAAAAAAAAAAAAAAATCAATGTCAGTTTACATGTGCGCTATATTTAGAATATTTTCACCACTTAACGTTGTGGTCAGACAGACTCTTCAAATGGGAAATCAACATTACACAAGCCACATAGTGTTCTACGCAAAACTACCATAACCTCTTAGCAAAATCAGTAATTTTCCTCACAGAACACAGGAGTTGCTGGTCTACCGCTGCCTCTATCTGTTAGTTCGTGTTATTGTGTGACTAGGGTGGATCCAAACCAATCCCTAATAAAAAACTGTATATAGAGCATAAAATGCTCTGAAAAGGTATTCCACAACAAACTATTTTTTTTCTCTCGACATTTTTTTTCTCAGACTCTAAATTTTACATATATTTCAAGATTTGTCTCCACCAAACTACATAGAATATCAACTTCTCTAACGAAATCACTAGCTAATCATAATAATAATGATAATAATAATAATTGATATATACACTACTTATATTAAACCCCACAGCTGGCAAACAGCAGCTGGATTAGGAGCATTTCCTCCAAAGATTCTTTATTTGAACAATGCTACTAATGGAGAACAGATGACAGATCTGCTTTGACAGGGACGACAAACACTGTCTCCTATGAGACAATGCTACTGATGCAATTATCACATTAATATTTACATTGGTGGATAAAATAAGAAACGTGGCAATAATACATGCGTTCTCATACAACAACACAAAACTCTGACACAGTGTGAACACAACGGAAACTAAAGCTGTATGACTGCATTATTATTTATTTTGCACAGTTATAGATTTTGTATGAATGTGATTTTTTTTTCTGCTAATTTCATCACATGATCTTGCCAGACTCAATTATCACAGTTAATATGAGCAGGTTTGGTTTGGTCTCGATGAAACTGATGCTAATAGGGGCTGCGGGGTCTCATTACATTTTATCTGGCAGGATTAAAATTAGAAACTTTGCCGGAGCTCAGGGTTCACTGAACTGACGCTGCGGAGAAACAGCGAAGCAGCGAAGCAGCGAAGCCGCGCCCACAGACGGAGCGAACTGACGGGCACCGCGGACTGACCGAGGACAGACAGAAACTCCCTGAGGTAAACAGCCAGGAGGACCAGACACTCTTCAGACTACCAACAGAAACTCAAGCACACTCATCATGAGGGAGATGGATCCGCAGCAGGGACTGGAAACTCCATGAAGAGGATCTCACTTTGTGTTTTTTTTCCCATGTCTGATGTGGGAAATACAGCGCTGCAAGTCAACACGGACAGATGTGAGTTTGTTGTAGTTATTCTTTAATACTATTTTATTATACATATATACTTTTGCAGTATTACCACAGAAAAAGAAAAAAATAGGTATACATGCAGTGATGATGCATTGTAAGATTTAAGTTAAATTCAGAGGATATTAAATCTACATAATTCTTAACTGTTGATTATATATTTACTTTGCAAAATACAAGCCAGTGTTATTTATTGCAATTTCCACTAGTCAAAGTTATGTTTGTATAATAAATACCAAGTGGAGGCTCACCACAGACAAGAAACGTGAGTAGAATTAAGATGAGATAAGATAAAATGATCGTTTATTTGTCCCACAAGACAATCATCAATGTTAACCATATGTACTAAATAAGTAAACAAGAGGAATTATTTAAAAAAGGAACAATGTACAATATAAACAAGAAACAGTGTCAACAGTTGAATTTGCACCATTGTATACAGGAAATAGTGATATTGCACAGTATGAAATTAAATTACACCTGAGTGAATATTGATATTGCACTGTCAGTATACATTAAAGGGACAGTTCATCCCCAAATCAAAACTAAATATTTTTCCCTTGGCCTGTAGTGCTGTTTATCCATCTAGGATATCCTTTTTTGGTGTGAGCTGCAGATTGTTGGAGATATCAGCTGTAGAGGTGTCTGCTTTCTCTCCAGGATGAAAGGGACTAAATGGCACTTGGCTTGAAGTGCTAAAAAAAAGCATTTGAAAAATTCAAGACCAGCGTCTCCTTTCAAAAATCATGACCCGGTAACTCAAGATAATCTACACATCTTGTTTCATGTAGGGACTGCAGTTTCATGTAGGAACTACTTTGTTTATACTGTAGAATCTACTAGATCTTTTTCCAGCAGTAGTCTACCAGAGCTTCTTTCTTTACTACTAGAAAGAAGGGACTTCTTACATGAGACGACTCAAAATAAATCTGACTGAATACAACCATAACAACTCTAGCTCTTTCGGCTGTAATTGCTGCTACACTGTGCTCTTCTGTATAAACTGCTGTAATGTATGTGGTCCAGTACAGGTAGTGTAATTAACAAGGCCTAAAATAATTAACTGGACCTTTACGGCTCATATTTAAAGGTCCAGTGTGTATGATTTAGGGAAATTTATTGGCAGACTGGAGTATAATATTATTATAATAATTAATATTAAAATTATTATCATGATAATTGAAATAATCAAAATCAGTGTTTAGTTACAAAAATCGTGACCCGGTTTCTCAAGATTATCCACAGACCTTGTTGTGAGAAGGAGGAAAAATATGTATTTTTGATTTTGGTGAACTGTCCCTTTAATAGCTAATTAATTAGTTAGTTAAATACTTTTCCATCTTTTTGTCAGATAAGAAAATTTGGCCTTAGAGTGCAATTACCTTGATTAGTTGTTAGGTGTAGTTTTAAATGCAGTAGTCTGGAGACCTTTGTTTGTTGGAGGCAATCATTTCATCTTTCCACACCAGTGAGCATCAGAGAGATGGTCCCTGAACAGCAGACTGCTCCCTCTCTGTCAGGCACTGTTATTCACATGACTCATTGTTTTGTCTTCTTATGTAAATCCATTCAGATTTCTTTTTTATCTGCACGTTTAAGGCACATGTGTCTATTTTTGCCTTGTCTCTCTTTGGCACCACCAGCCTCCATGTAGCTGAACGAAATGCTGACTCTTTGTTGAGGGTCAGAAGATGAACGCCTCCTCCTGCTGTGATCCTCCAGATATCATGTTTCAGCAGAGCTCAGGCTTTGACCTTAATGCCAGCTGTGACTGGCTGGCTCTTCACTGTAACTGGACATCAGTGGACACAGCGCTGCAGCTGCCTACGTTTTCAACAGCGGCCAAAGTCAGAGTGATCATCACTTTCATCCTGTGTGGCATCTCCACTTTCTGCAATCTAGCCGTGCTATGGGCAGCCAATGGCCACAAGCGTAAATCCCACGTCAGAGTGCTGATCATCAACTTGACTGCAGCCGATCTCCTCGTCACCTTCATCGTGATGCCCGTGGATGCGGTGTGGAACATCACAGTTCAATGGCTGGCTGGTGACCTGGCCTGCAGGTTTCTAATGTTCCTCAAGCTGCAGGCCATGTACTCCTGTGCCTTTGTCACCGTGGTGATCAGTCTGGACAGACAGTCTGCGATCCTCAACCCTCTGGCCATCAGCATGGCCCGCAGAAGGAACAGGGTCATGCTGATGGTGGCGTGGACAATGAGCACCTTATTCTCAATCCCTCAGGTAAGGCCAGATGACACTGGATTGTTAAAACAGGTGATTACGATTTGTTTGGTTGTGTTGCACCAACAAGAATTACTTTTTAAACCAGATTAATTCATTGTTCAACTTTAAACTATGTTGCATCCATCCATCCATCTTCAACTGCTTTTTTGAAGCTGGGTTGTGGAGGTAAGAGTTCCATCAGGGCACCCTAGACATCCCTTTCCCTGGCTACATTAACCAGCTCTGAATGGGGGATCCTAACACATTCCCAGGCCAGGGTGGAGATATAATCCCTCCACCTAGTCCTCGGTCAGCCCCGTGGCCTCCTCCAAGCTGTACGTGCCTGGAACACCAGGTGGCATCCTTACGAGATGCAGAACCACCTCAGCTAGCTCCTTTCTACGCAAAGTAGCAATGGATCTACTCTGAGTTCTTCCCCGATGACTGAGCTTCTCACCCTATCCCTAAGTGAGATGCCAGCCACCCTCCTGAGAAAACCTATTTCGGCCACTTGTATCCGCTATCTCGTTCAGTCATGACCCACCCTTCATGACCGTAGGTGAGAGTAGGAATAAAGACTGACAGGTAGATCAAGAGCTTTGCTTTCTGGCTAAGCTCCCTTATCGTCACAACGGTGCGGTAAAGCAAACACAATACTGCTCCCGCTGCTCCAATTCTCCAGCCCATCCCATGCTTTATTGTCCCCCTCACTCGAGAACAAGACCCTGAGATACTTAAACTCCCTCACCTGGGGTAAGGACTCATTCCCTACTCAAAGAGGATAATCCACCAGTTTCCTGCTGAGAACCATGGCCTCAGAATTAGAGGTGCTGATCCTCTATGTTGCAACAAACTTTTACATTAGTTTAAGAAAGATTACCAAAGATTACCAGGATTATCAAATCTGAATTAATTTTTTTTTTGTTGCACCAAAACTTTAAACTCCAATTTAAAATGTGATCCTTCAAATGTCTGTCTTTTTGAGATGGACTGAACAACGTTATCAAGTTCCTCAAAGAAAACTAATGGACAAACCCAACCAAATTCAGTTTAACAATGTGTCTCTTCTTTCTTTTAAGTTGATTTGTCAAAATAGTCAGTTGCTGCAAGGCAGTCTTGTCTTGTCTAGTCTTGTTTTTTTCATTGTGCTATTGCCCGTTTTCTATTACTTGGCCATATTGCTGCCTACATTTTCCCAAAGGAGCCGAAATTAGGGCTTTTCTGCTAGGCCCCCATGACTAGGTTAAATAGACTAGTTAGCAAAAAATTATAAACTTTTCTTAACTTTTTAGCTAGCTAGAAACAATGCAATATTTTGTTAACTTTTTAGCGAGCAAGCAAAAAAATGTAGGCTAACATTTTGATAACCTTTTAGTTACGTAGCAACAATGTAATATTTTGTTAACTTTTTGGTGACCTAGCAAACAATTTGTTTATTAATCAAGCATACTGATTTATAAACTTGGATTAACTAAAGAGGGATACATTTTTATTGTGCAACAGAACTGTGTTTAATTTTAAATCTGGATTTACTCATTTTTAAACTAGTTTTGCTAAACTATGATCTTTGTTTGTGCAACCCAGTCTTAGTGATTCAGAGAAGTGCTGTGCTTATAGGTTGTAACTGATCTCTCTTTTGTATGAGGCTTTTGCTTATACAGCCTCTCCTCTGTGATCCATGTGGTATCACTGTGGGCAGGCTACAGGCCTTTATATCTGCCAAGAGACGGATACATCTGCATACATTATCTCAGTCTAACAAAGGTATTAAGCTGTAAGCAAATTGCATATGCTAGAGGAAATGAAAATCTGGCTACTTAAATGAAATTGGTATGAATGGTTCATCATTATCTCTAGTCACAGGTCTCAGTGTATTTACATAAAAAAACATTTCTAGAGGCTTTGATGCAAGAAAACCTGCTGCATGATTTAGGGGACCACAGGGTCTTGGTGTTAGGGATTAGTGGCTCTGTCATTGAGTTACACATGGATAGAATCCCTAATTCTGGCAGTATAGATGCTTCACTGTGACCAGTGAGACATATGGCAGCATAGCATGCACCAGTATGCACTGTTGATCATGCTGGGAGACTATAAACTGAAGTGTGGTGTTACATCCTATTTAATCTTCAGACAGAATGTTGATGTTAGATTCTACAAAAGACAGGATTACATCCGATGGCAACATTTTGAAATGTTCAATACCAGTGATTTTAAATCAGTAATTTCTCCATGTCCACACACAGTAAATACAATAAGATTAAATCTTGTTTTCAGACAGATACAAACAAAAGAAGCTTCTCATTTCTAGCGAGCTAACTAATGTACTGCTGTGAACAGGTTCAGCGGCAAAGAAAGCCCACCTAAAAATCAGTTTAAGTGTGCGCTATATGACCACTTTACTTTGCCATCAAACAGCTTTTTCATATTTATATATACCGTTATATAAGCCAAATATTTTTCTCTCCAAGGCAGTGGTGTAGGGTAGTTATGATGGGGGTCATCCATGTGTTCAGCTCGAGTGGCTCATGCAACCTTGATTTAGTGAAGAGTTGAATGTCCCATCTCTGCTGCTTTTGTGCATGTTGGGTCACTGGAAAGACTCTGCTACACTAAGTGGAATGGGACCTTAATAAGTATCATTGTTTACCCTACTATTTCAATATGGCTGCAGTGAAAAAGGTTTGGGCTATTTGGTCAAACCAGGACACGAGACATATAGCACTGGATGACATCTGCTGACAGTAAATGCAGTATTGTTTTAGCATTGTGTATTTTTTTCATTCCACAGATGTTTATTTTCCATAATGTGACCATCACCTATCCAGCGAACTTTACTCAGTGCACCACTAGGGGGAGCTTCATCACTCACTGGCAGGAAACAGCCTATAACATGTTCACCTTCTCCTGCCTCTTCCTGCTGCCGCTTATCATAATGATCATCTGCTACACCAGGATCTTCATCCAGATCTCCAAACGGATGACAAAAAAGAACTGTAAGCTCACCACTGAACCTGGTTTTTGGTTGGTCAGAAGATAGATGAGTGGATCAGAAAACTTACAGAAAAAATTTGGCACTTTGCATGTGGATGTCCAGTCACTGTTGATGTTAAATGTAGTCAACTGAAGTGATATTTTTTTCAGTGTGTGCTGTATTGGCCAAGAAAACTGAGTTCTCCTGCTGCACAATCTGTTGTGCTCCTGTATCCAGTGATATCACAATGATATCACAGGATGCAGGAATAACTACATTTCAGTTTGGATTTCAAGTTTCTGGGTAATTGGGGTGTGCTAGATGAGTATCCTATTTTTTGGCCATAGTAATCACGATAGGCTCGGGTTGTGATATATGGCTACATGTGTATAAGACGCTTGCACGCAATGCATCTTGATACATGTAGGCACTGCTAAGAATTCACAAGAATGCACAAGAATTCAGCTTTCTTTGTCAATAGAGCATGGACCGAAGAATTTATTGCTTCCATTGGCTACATTTATCATAAGTACATATGTTGTAAGGTTTAAGGGATTTATTGGCAGAATATGGCAGGAATGAAATATAATCTCATTTCTCATAATTATGTTTTCATTAGTGTATAAATGGCCTGTTTTTTAGAATAGCACAAAATGGACAAATCAAATATTGGCTATAGCCTTCTGGTTTTTGGAGTTTTGTAGTTCTCCTACATGCTTGGAAGGGGAGGGTGAAGCGAGCAGTATTCAATTTAATTTAAAAAAAGATAGAATACATTGAAGTCATTACTTTGCATTCTCACATCTCAGCTCAACTGTCTTTCCTTTCTCCAGTGTCCTCCAATGAGCCACATCTCCGCTGCTCAATAAACAACATCCCCAAAGCCAGAATGAGAACTCTGAAAATGAGCATCGTCATTGTGATCTGCTTCATAGTCTGCTGGACTCCGTACTACTTGTTGGGTTTGTGGTACTGGTTCTTCCCTGATGACCTGGAGGGAAAAGTCTCTCACTCTCTCACCCACATCCTGTTCATCTTTGGGCTTTTCAACGCCTGCCTGGACCCCATCATCTACGGCCTGTTCACCATACGCTTCCGCAGGGGGCTGAGGAGCTGCTATAGCAAAGCTGCGGTGAAAACAGATCTGGAAACTAACGCTGTAATAACAGAGTCTTTGAAATGCACTGCCACTGCTTTTTCCTCTAACAGAGAGGTGGCCACTGGTGAAAATGACAGCAACTGTGGACAGGCTGATCCAAAATCCTCTGACAGCAGGTGTCTGACTGTGTTCAGTCAAGGAGAAAGAGGACAAAGTTGCCATTTCAGCGCTGAGAGCACAATATGATGAGAAAACAGACCAGAATATGGGATTTAATACAGATAATTGACCTGGTTGGACTCTTTAATTTTGTTTACCTTTGCATGTGTAGAATAAATATGAAATCAGAAAATATTCATCACCTAGATGTGTTTTTGTGTGTGCAGTGCTTGAGGCTGTTCATCTTACTTAAGGGTTACATAACATCTTTCTGAACCCAGTAAAAATGTTTGAAGCTGTTTGATGGTTTGTGTGTTGGTTGTGTAACTGGCCCCCATTTCAAGAGTCCACCATATACAATATACATTAACCAGGGTCTGGAAAAAGCTTTAGGACTAAATGAAAATGGAAGGCGGTGATTGTCAGGTTACACAACAGTGCTGACCGTGTTCTGTATGTGGTTCACACTGCCTACAGGTCTATTAGGAAGAGTTTTCATTCATTTGCAGCTAGCATAAAACAAGATGTTTTAGAGATGCATTATCCAGTCCATACCCTGAGGAAAACCTCACATCTGTACAGCAATCATGTGAAAAATTCATAATTCTCCACAATTTGGTGTAACTTTCCATTTTAAGGTCACAATTGGATTTAGTTTTTCAATTAATTTTATACCTAAAATATGTATTAAAAAACAGAAAACACAGCTAAGAACAAATAAGTGATAATGTACAGTGAGCAGGTCATTATTGTGAGATAAACCCTTAGGAGAAGCCCAAACTAAATCAATAAATGGACACAGAATACTGATTTAAAAATGATTTTATAGCTCCTTCAGAGTCTATGACTGAACTGTCCATAGCAAAAGCCTGTACTTCATAACAACAGTCTGCTATAAAGAAAAAAACAGAACTTAGAGGGCTGTAATTGACTAAACAGAATCAAGAATTTAACAACGCCATGTAATAAACAATAGTAATTTGGCAGTAGATTGTGTTTTTGGAAACATATGTGAGAAAAATCACCAAATTTCTAGGTGGAAAAGTCGTGATGAGCAGTTTCCCCATGGAAAACAGTACCCATCTCTGCCAGTAACAGGTCCTGTTGTTTACTAACAGCAAGAAAAATCACATATTTCAACGTTACAGTGTATATTTAAAGTTCTGGTTATTGATGACAACCTAAAGTATCTATAACAGAAAGGTCAGGAATTTTTACGTTTTAATACAATGGGAATGATAGCAGCACTAAGGGCCGCTATGGGGTCTACAGGATTACTTCAGATTCAACAGATTGTTTTTATTCTCTGACAACTGTCATTAAATTATGAAATCACAGATTCTACTATTGATTTCAATATCTGAGATTGAAAGCTCATGTTGATTGATTTTTGATTTAATATTGAAATTGTGGCACCCCCACTAGTAAGGAAGAAAACAGACACAGAGATAAACACAGGCTAATGAAGAGAATTCAGTTCAGTGTAGTGCACAAACTTTGGCCATAAAACTATTAAGGTCATGCTACAGGTGCCACAGATAAAACAAATCCCCAGATTAAATCTAATCCCTTCTCTGGTTAAAGTTTAAATCCAACTTTTTATTTTGTGAGGACAGTAGACCTTTTAATAGGTTTCATATAGATATGAAATAGCAGCATAAACACATAACTGTGTCAAGAGGGTGACCTAAGATTTGCAAAAGCTCTTGTGAAATTTGTACATGTACATTGTACATTTCTGCATGTTGTGCAAATGATTTATGTTTTATCATGTATACGCCTGGTAAAGGTGAGAGAAAGATTGTAGTTTGACTTAAAATGATCATTCTTGTGAAATCTTTCACAGTCTTATTACAGAAAAAAGTTCCTAACTGCTTGTCCTATATTAATTTTAAGTTTAGTTTTAAGACCTCATATTTTATCTTAACACTTAATAGGTGGCCACTGCAGCAGCCAGAAGTACACTGCAGCGGCCCCCAACTCCTGCTTATGGCCTTTTCTTGCAAGTTCTTCTTCCTCTTTCCTGTCATATCTTCAGCTCTTAAAGTTTTAAAAGCCCCCCAATTTTTAAAATATTAAAATTATATATATATTAATATTTAAAAAAGAAATCCTAACTGGAGGTGTAAACTTGATTCTTCAATCAGTAGTCATCCTGTCACGCTTGTATCTGTGTTCAGAATGTACACAACACTGCCTGTATCCATGACAACAGCTGTCTCACTTCGCTTGTCACTGGCTAATTTGTGAATGGACAAGAAAAGATGGGCATTCAGCTTTAGCTTTCATGAGTCAGAGGATTTAATAGTGCTGTTGAGGAGAAGAAACACCACCTTTTTGGGTGAACGGACACAGCACAGCGTAAACCCATTAATATGTGCTCCAGGAAATTAAAAGCATCATCATATAGTTTGAGTGGTCAAAGTGTTGTGTGAACATGTTGCTCTCTATCTTTATTGTAATTTCCATACAACATGTTATTTTGAATTTAGGACAGGGCCTGTGCCGTCCTAACTTGGGATTTCTAACTTCGGTTAGGACACTTCTTTAATAGTTTAATTCCTATCCTACGATAAGTTGGAAAGTTTTTCTAAATGCTGTTAGGAAACAGGTTTTGTTAATAAAAATCTCATCCTAAACTGAGATAAGTTTAACGCAGGAAGTTTCTGTAATGACTGTCCATGGTTCCTTTCTAGGCATGAATTAAAAACAGGTGTTATCAATCAATGATACTAATTAAGGTCCCATTCCATGTAGCAGAGACTTTCCAGCGAGCCAAACTGCACAACAGCAGCATCTTGATTCTGTTTGTTCTGAATGAAATGGAACCTTCATTATATCATTAGTAACACCTGTGTTTACACTATCTCATGTTAAAAACGCTGCTGTGAAAAAGGTCTGCACAGATTCATATATAGAGTAAATTCCTCTAACAGACTTGAGCTGTGACATATGTGACGACAGTACGGAAGTCATTTTTCGCAGCAGACATTTTAACTTGTCATTGTAGAAAAGCACAGGTGTTACTAATGACATTAATGAGGGCTCAGCTCTCTACAAGTAAGTCACGAGAGTGTGACAGCGAGCCAGCACGCATGATAACACGAGCCTCGATCTGAAGCAGCTAATTATGTAGGCTATGTCTGTGCTTTTTAATGCAGTGACATAAGACTGTCTTCTGTGAAAAAGGCTTTCAGAGGATCTCATTTATGTTAACTTTATATCACAAGCAATGGTGTTTCGCTATTTTTTCTTTATAGTATAGAGCATTAAAGAAATAACTGCCTGCAATAAGAATGTGCAGCTGCCAGAGGAGGGAGTTTTACAGGTTTTCCAGATTACAGTCGTATAAGAATTAGAAGAAGAAGACATAGGCTGCTTTTATAGTACCACTTCATATTGGACCCCATTGGCTGGATAATACAAACAATCTGACTGCTGTTTATTAACCTTTTTCATTGCAGCCATATGACATGAAATACTGAGGTAAACACAGGTTTTAGCGATGATATAAATGAAGGTGCTGTTTTATTTAGTGTAGCAGGGCCTTTCCAGACAGAACCGTAATTAGTATCACTGGTAACACCTGTGTTTACACTACTATTTCAAGTATAAATGGCTGTTGTGGAAAAGGTTTATTATCCAATTTATCTAGATTAGCTACAAGTGTTAATTTTACCTGTAAACAGGGAAAAAGCTGATAACAAATATATTTTTTATTGATTAATCTAGTGACCATTTTTCAATTAATTGTTCAATAAAGTGTCAGGAATTGGTGAAAAATGCACATCACGATTACCAGAAGTCCAAGATGATATTTTCAAATTATATGTTTGACCAACAGGTTGAAGTCCAAATATATTCAATTTATAAGACAAAGAAAAGCAGATCCTCGTAACTGAAAGGCTGGAACAAGATAATCTTTGGCTATTTTGATTTTCGAGATATTTTCTGAATTATTTTCTGTTGACTTATAATCCTCCCTCAGAATAAATGGCATTTGAAGGGATGTGTGTACATATACATACAAGAACAAATATGTCACTGGATGATTGTTATTTGATAGAAATCATCAAAGCCTTTTATGTTTAAACAAAAATGCTAATTTTCACTAATTGAGTTTCCATTATGTATAGCCGATACTTAGCTGAGGTAGCCACAAGAAAGAACCAACATCAAGGGGATAAGACTAATGGTTAGCATACAGGTAGTTTATTACGGAATTATTAATAGTAATTTTGCAAAACTGAACAAGAATTTGATACGCTCTTGTCTCCAGTTCACTCCTTGTCTATTATTATAAAAATCATTTAAATGAGTCCAGGACAGAAAACAGACTAGAGATGAATTGCTGTTGCCAGGCAAGAGACAGGGACCACAAATCAAAGCATGTTACGCTCCCCCTCCTCCACAAAATGAATGTCTCCGTAGCATGAAAAGGACACAACCCTCAGACTGAGCATGACGCTAAATGTTTGGCTGACAGTCAAGTTAAGGCAAGAAATTGTAATAGAACCTGTGGTTGGGTTTAGCCTAGACCTAAACCATTTAGGATTAGCTTAATGGAAACCTTACTGTTTGACATCTTCACTATGAGCTGTGTTTTTGTAATTGGTGAATGAACACGTCATGTCAAAAATGTCCGTCTCTTCTCTTCACTGTCTTCTGATGGTAGGGGTCACATCAGTAACCAGGATGTTTTGGTGTTTTGTCTCACCTCAGGGACTCACTGACTGGACGATGATCTAAGTGTCTGTCAGTGCCAAAGAACCAGAGTTGAACAAACCTCTGCACACAAAGGCCTGTATAACTCAGTGCATAAAGCTAACACAGCCAGGGATAATGGTTTGAATAAAGCTTCCAATAAACAGATGATGTTACAACAAAAGATCACAGTATAGCCTGTAACAACAGCTGTTGGCAATATTCAGAGTTAATCTAGAGTAACTATAAAGAATTGCATTCCATCAGTATTAGGGTGCCTAAGCTGCAGTCATGTAAGGGACAATAAGACTGGAAAAGAAAACTAAGCCATGAGGCAAAACTCTCATTTAATTGGCCAATTTTTATTCCAACCCCCACCCTCTCTTTTGCCCGTAGTCATGAGTGGGTGATAGAGACTGAAAAAAAAAAAGACTGCTGATCCAAACAGCCAAAATGATGTGTCTCAGGAGATTTATCCAGGTCTCAGGAATCCAAAAAAACCCAAGCCTGTTGGTTTTGGCACCCATGAAAGATGCCACATGGACGCCTCACTGTGGAAATGTAGTGGGCGGGACTACATGTGAGGTCTGAGGTAGACCGAAGTAATGCTAGAGAGTTTAGCATATGAAGAGGAAGATTAATGGATACTCCGTAACAATATAACCTAGTATGTAACTATTGTACACTGTAAAACAAAAAACCTGAATAAACTTAAAATTTCAAGGCAACGCACTACAATAGATTTTTTTTGTTTTGAGCCCAACTCGAAATCAGAGTTTTGAAATAAACTTTAAAAAGTTTTGCTGATCTATAATCTGTAGAGATAATTTACTTTCCTCTTTAGATAAACTTGAATCTTTGAGTTTTAGATACTAAAAAGAAGCTGGGAACCCGATTTGTCTTTTTTTTAGTGCCTGAAAAAACTGAATGGTTTTAATTGAAAATATTAAAATTTGAACATTTACTTTGACTTCCATGAATTTACTCAGTATTTTTTGAGGTACAAAGTTTTGAGTTTCTATAATTCTAAGCTTTAAGTTTATCTGAAGAAGAGAAGATCGGTAGTTGGTAAAACTTTTTCAAAAAATTTAATAAAAACCTCACAAATCCATTGCAGTCCATTGGCTTGACATTTTGAGTTTTCTCAACTTTTTTGGTTTTACAGTGTATATATTCTACTGTGTGAAATTTATGTCTACTAACCATATAACCCAAACAACAACAACAAAAGTTAGTTGTGCAACAATCTCTTGCAATCACTGACTTTGTGTAAGTGTATACACAAGTCTCTGCCAGATGGGACTTGTAAGCCTGGAACATTTTATCACTGATGATCATCTTGCAACCAGTGAATCCCACTGAATCCTCTGGAGAGCCTGAGGCTGGGTCCCTGCTACCAGAACTGTCATCACATCTGGTCAAGGGCAATGATGCTCCTCTGTCCTGACAAAGCTAAAGGACTGAACAGCCACTGGCTTCATGAAAGAACAAAACAACACAGCTGTAGTCACCCATGTCAGTGCTGCTGTTTTAATGTAGCCGGTCACCTGCCAGGATCCATATCACGGACACTGGAGCTGCATTCAGTCTAATCTTGTTTTCAGCCAGGACTGACAGATATTGTGTATTTGATGATTGTTTATTGTTGCAGTAGAACAAGTTATTGCTTACATTGTTTTGGACTTGGCCCACATTTTTCTCTCATATCTTCTCGGCTGGAGAAGGCCAACTCATTCACTGCTCACTGATGCTGTCTACTCCGATTACGTCTCCTCCAGTGAGAGGGGAGCGTATTGTCTGATGAATGCATCACCACACAGGCTTTCTTTTAACATTTATCCCGGCTTTACAGCTCACAGAACAGATGGATGTACCTGTAGCTCGCTGAAGGACAGCTGTTGACGGCAAGAAAAGTTCGCGTTTGATGTTTGGTTCATTGCAGCTGCCAAATAAATGTACTCATCAACATGAAACCCACACAGATGTACTGGATACGTACTGTATGTGAAGACAGTCCAGTGCTACAGGGGAGTGCTTACCTTGCAGAATTCACTGAAAGGACCAGTGTGTAGGATTTAATAGCATCTGGCGGTGAGTTGCAGACTGCAAACTCTTCTCACCTTCCCCTTCAAAGTGTGTAGGTCAGAGGTTTTCAAAGCGGGAGGTGGGCCTCCCGCTTACTCATCAAAAGGAGATAAATAGCCTAAATGTGTGTGATTTGGTTAAAGAGACAGTTAAGAGATACAGTATTAGGGAATTTTATTTTTTTTGTCCACTTTCCCAGAGTCAGAAACTAATAAATGCCTTTCGACAGACCTTTTTTTTTTTTCTTCTTTTTTTTTTTTACAAATGTATACAGGTACGTAAAACAGCAAAATTAGGCTAGCTTGGCTCAATTGTTGACTGTCAAGTTGATGAACTAAAATAATAAAGATCCCATAGACATTCATGCACTGGCCCTTCCTTTTGGTCAATTTTCTATTTCTTGTGTATGTTATGTGTTAGGCTTATTTATGTTGAAAAGAAAACTAAAATTTGATTATTGTTAATCTACACCACTTAGCTAGTTATCTAGCATTTTGCTAATATTAGTTAACTTAGGATGTGACAGTATATATATATGTCTTTCACAGCAACATCATGGACGAGCCTGATAGAGATTCCACTGGGTACCAAGCTTGCTCAGAGCACAGAGCAAAAAGGGTCAATTGAACAAAACTTAGCAGGTAAACAAAGATGGAGGAGGTGCCTTTTTCCACATTCCCAATCTTCCTCAATGGAAGAGGACCTGTACCTTCTGTAGATCAAAATTACTAAGGTAACAAAATCACAACAGTTCCTGTTTTCAGGAGATGAAAATGAAAACATACTTATCAAATTCCAAATGCAATTTTCTGTTAATAAATCCCAGTAAATCTTACACACTAGACCTTTAAAATCAGCCTGTTTCACTGCGCAACTGCTTTGGTCTGGCTCTTTCAGCCTCTGGTGAAATCACCACTGCTCATTCACTTTTCTCACATTATGTCAGCAGTGTCACATGATGTCTCTGAGATATTATTAGCCTGAATACATGTTCTGGCCTACAGTAACATGGTATATAATATAGCTCTTGTAACCCTCAATTAATTTTGCAGCCAGCAGAGCTCATATTTAACAAGCAAATACACCCTGTGGGGTTGTTTTCTCACGTGGATTCAGATCTCGTCTGTCAGCTGACTGTCCAGTTGTTCTTATTGTACACTTGCTACAATAGGAGCACCAGTATGTGTAACACAATATAGTGATGATGTCTAATCTCTGACTCTCCAGTACGTCAAACTGCGGGGCATTTCTTCTTTGTGCAGTAACACTCCTGAATGAGCCCAGTGGAGTTATGTGAACAGGGGAGCAGGGGAGTGCTTAATTTCTCAGCACGCTTCACACAAGTGTACACCACAGCATCAATAAGTTATTACTGTGATTTTCTGCGCAGTTTTCATACAGTCCTACGTTTCCATTTTGGGCAGGAAACATCACCTTAAATTACCTCTCAGTAGCTTTAAAATTCAGAGGAAGGAGTCGACCGAAATCTTGTTTGACTTTAGCGAGCAAAAGTGCCCCTTTTTTTCCCAGAAGATGAAAATCTTGCTTCAAAACCAACTACTTTGCTTTTTAAATGTCAGTTTCAGGTAAAGGCAAATTTGTTGGATGGAAGACTCACGGCAGTTCAACCACTTTACCATACAGACTAATGCAATTTTCTCTGTCAAACACTGGTGCAGATAAAGTGCAGTGATGGCTGGAAGTCATTAAGGCCAGCCCTCGTTTTCCAGATACAGGATGCTACAATCATTAGTAACTGGCTTTGTCATGTCAAAGTGGCATTTAACACATCTATGGTGACCTTTTCAAATATGTCAACACTTTCAGGAACTCGACTGCGCTTCTGTTCAACTGCAAAGTGAACCTGGAGACGTGGAGCACTCCACTTCTCATGTAAACTGATGTTGAGTCAGTCAGGTCAGACCACAGTTATATCTTATCTGTCAATCTAAGAGTTTAAGACTCTTAGAAAATGAATCTCAGTGTTTCAATATTTGCATTCAGGGAAGTTTTACATTTTTTTAAATTTTGAAAGCCAACACATGCATCTAACACTCAATTTCTTGCAGCTCCTCCTCCCTCCACATGTACTGGAAGATGTGGTCTCTCAAACACTTCTGTTTTTCAGGATCAACCATTAATTAATCCTGAAATGAAAACCTGCAGAAAAACAAACAGCAGGCAGTAGATCGAGAGCTTTGCTTTACGCTTCGTCTCTGTTTATATGTCCATAGTCAGATACATCTGGGACAGCAGCTCACTCATTGTTTCCACCCACTTTTCCCCAGCACAGTTCCTGTTGATAACTCCGTGAGTGATGTGCTGCCTTACCCTCTTGAGTTTGCTCAGTACTAATTTTAAGTCAACAAGAAATTCTGTCATGCTTGTACCTTGCATCAGCCCACCAGAGACCAGATTCATGAATGATTTCATGGTATTACAGAGACTGGATATGGCACTGTGCATATGCATATACATGCATCATTTAATACAATACAGTTTGGGTGCGCCTCTACAGCCTTTTATACTTAGGATATGCGTATGGTTATTTTGTATGGTTATTGTTTTTGTGAGTGTTCTACAGACCTCTATTGTTGTCTGAAAATAATTAAAAACACTTAAAGGAGCCATGTGCCTTGGTTACAATGAACAAGGACACTGTGGTTTATTTTAGGTTGATCTTACTGCTCCAGTAAATATTCATGAGATCACCAAACCAGCAGCAGAAAATAATCTCCAACAAATGCACTAACATTTGCAAAAAACTACAATGGCCCTATACTGTGCATTATATTTTCTTTTCAAATATTTATATCTTCAGCAGGAACAAATGGGCTTGGGGTTAAGGCCACTAACAGACAGGAAACTGAGAAATGGGCTGACTTATTATTGGTATCCTTTACAGCTCATAGCATACAGGAGCAGTGTATAGTGGCTGTGCAAAACAATACAATTACTGCTTTGGCTCTACTAGAGGATAACAACTTTGAGTGCACTGATGCATGAAGATTATTTATAATTTATTACTCTATAAGAGTGTAAATTTGTCAAAAAGAACACTGTTATAGGAAAAGAGCTACGAGTGTTGAATACATGATAATAAAACTTCCATCTTAACGATGCATGACACTCAAAATAACGCACAAATGGGTGAGATCATTTCAGTTTTGTTTTTTGTTTTTTCTGGAATTCCAAATAAAAGGGATACAATGACTGCAACTATTTCATATCCCAATTTCTCCTCTGCATTTGTTTTCCTTTTGCCATAATACTTCAATTCACAAAGAAAAAAAAACAATAATTATTGCACCTGATTAGACTCTGCATTGTTATCTGAGTGATGGCAAATGCTGTGGTCCCCTCAAGCATTTTCTCCAGCGATCGTAGAATATCACTGGAGTACTTTGCATTAATTTAATCTCTTGCGTCTCTCCTCTCCGTCACTGTGAAGCATGTTCTGTGGTGACAGTGTCAGACGGATTTTTGTGTTGAAGAAAGAAAGGAGGATGAACATTTTCGTCTCAGTGTCTGTGGATTATTCATTCCAGGGTAAATCAGGAAGGCTGTGTTTTTCACTTAGCTGACTGGGAAAGCGATCTTAAACAGTTCTTGTTCAGTCTTTAACCTCATTCTGCATCCACTTTACCAATATAAATTTCATGACCTATCTAAAAAAAAGTGTTATAAATGAACTTGGTGCAAATATTGACGAGGATGAATGGGATGTGATTTGGGATCAAAGAAGATATCCGTGTTAAACCATGTTAGGCTGTTGCAATTTAAAATCTTGCACAGTTTGCAAATCTCTCCCAACAAAAGACACAAAATGAAGCCTCAGGTCTCACCTTTGTGTCTAAAATGTAAAATCTCTGTGGGGACCTACACTCATTGCGTGTGGTCCTGTCCCAAAATTCAAGCATATTGGATGGATATTATACAAGACATGGGAAAAATATTTGGTGCATCTTTGTGTATGAACCCAGTTTCTTTGCTTCTTTGGCATCCAAATCAAGATCCAATTGTTGGTACTAGTTCTCGCAGACTGTCCAGCTAGAAAGAACATCTTTTTTATCATGGATAAATGACAAACCTCCTTCTAAAGCAAATTGGCATAAGATAATCTTGGAATGTTTTCCTCTTGAATACTTAACATGCCTACTCCCCTCATCTAAAGGACAGTTTCTGAAAATATGGACTCCAAACCTTTGCTTTTCTAACTCCAGGGTGGCTTCAACACTTGCAAACATTATATTTGACTGACTGTGGACCCATTCCCATGCCCCCTCTTTGCTTACAATATTGTAATTACAATGCTTGCTTTGTCATTTTTTGCTGGATTTTGTTGGATTTTGTTTTAACTATTTATTTTTCTAAAGAGCACCTATGTATTTTTCTAACCATTATTAATGTCGACTGTGTAGGCCAATGTTTCTGCTGATCTGTTTGTTATTTGTGTGTTCACAAAAACTCAAAACTTAATAAACATACCTGGAAAAAAAGTGTTGTGTCAGTGCAGTAAGTGTTTTCTTTTAGTTAGCCAGGTCAGGTAAAACCTTACAATTAGAAGAGGATAAGCTTGGCACCTCCCTGTTTGAGGGATTAGTAGGCTACATGCAGCCCAATTAAGACTTTTAACTGGTTGGTGTAAACTGAACTACAAAGCCAGATGATATATATAAATACATAAATTGACAAAAGAGATTGCAGCTAATGCAACATATCAGTATCTTGCAAGCTTTAAGATTATAATAATCCTGGGATAATTAAGTCCCTAAAGATGTGGAATGAAAGCACAGAATGATTTAAGAAACTGAAAAGTGATTAATTTCCCAAGATTCACTGAACATGCAAAAACCCAGGATTGGATCATTAATGGCCTCACGGCTCACTACACACCACTCCAAGTCAGAGAACAAGTATGACTTTACTTTGGATACAGAAACTTTTTAAATTGACCATAAGATCTCAGCACATACCAGACAAATCAATATTAGACATTTAAAAAAAAAAGCTATGAAGATGGACTTCATCAGAAGACTGCTGAAACTACACTGAACTACACAATTACATACACGTGAAAACAAGGGTTTTGTCATGCCATGTCATTATTAAGCTGTGCAGTTTACTGTGTATGTGATATATTTCAGTATAATCATTTCACAACATTATTATGGACTTGCAGAATTAAGTTTGCTATTATAAATGGTGTTATATATAATAATTATTTCATTGTCATTTACTGCATTTTAACTAGTATATTAATTGCACATTTAGATGTGTAGTATTTAAGTTTCTTCTTCTTCATGTCCCTCTTGTCTATAAGCTAATTAGTTCCTACCTGCCATTGTTTAGGGGAGGACAGGTATGAGTGTGGTACCACGTGTGCATCAGTTTTGTTGACCCTGTTGTGAACCACAAAGACTGAAGTTGTGTGTACTGAGCTGTCAGGCCATTTTGGTGAAGAATGCCTACACAAAGAGAAGCAGCCTATTACGAAGAAAAGAGAGTTACAGACTGGTGGCAGCTGTGTTTTTGTCTTCGTCTTCGGATTAATTTTTTCAGAGGCATCAACTAGTTTACACCCGCCAGGACTTATTGGACAGCAGCTGGCTGCGGCCTACAGCTGCACTCTGTGCATTTACTTCAGTTTTGCGTGGACTTACATGGGATTTTACGCACAGTTTCCAAAGTTGCTGCGGTCATTAGTGGATGATGTTGAGGATGATGATGACGCATCCAAAAAAGAGGATAAGCATCAGCAAACTCCTTGAACTCCTTCAACATGCATCATGGCAGTTCTTTAGATGTTTACTTGTATTGAGCGGCTACTTTTCGTGATGTGGTATCGGAGTACTTTTATGAGTAGGAGTATGTGAGGACAGTATGGGACAGATACCCGATGCTGGTATCAGTATCAGTGCATCCCTAGTTAAAATTCTGCATTTTCTGTACTCTGAAGAACAACACATGGAAACTTTGTGTCTTTGATATTCATTGAGTTAAGTCATGGTTATTTATAGGGGTTGAAGTGGGATTTGTTATGTGTGGGGCTCTGTGGTTTCAGGGTTGCCATGGTTACAGATGTGTATGTGAATATCATTTCACAAACTAATAAAATATTAAAAAAGTAAGACAATCCTCTAATCACAGTCATTCACTGTTGGCAGCATGCAAATCATTTTTAAAAAGCACTCTCCTGTGTATCTGTATTTAATGTAAGAAGGGTGTTGTTGCCACTGAAGGAGAGAATAATAAGACAAAGTAATATGAACAGCTTCATTGTCTATAACGGTGCTTCCTCCTCCTCCTCCTCCTCCTCCTCCTCCATCCTCTGAAGTGAGCCGGCAAGAGCAGATTGTAAAGATAAAATAACACTCTCATCCCCATCCTGCAGCTCACAGCTGTCTCCATGCATTTGGAAAAAGTGTGCCCCTATGTACCGGAGCTAAGCCCCAGCCCAATTTAACCCCTGCATTTATTCCCATAACAGAATCACAATGAAGATTAAAATCCAATTCTTAACACCTTCAATACACTGAACTTTCTGTCTCAAATTCAGTGCGATTAATCAGTCTGTATTACATTTTCAAAACTCTTGGGACAACTTGAAACTTACTCAACTTTAGTTCAGTTAATTCACAGTTTTTGAGGCAGCAGGGAAACTTGGAAAGGCAAGTTTTATTTAGAGCTGCTTAGCTGGAACAAAGTTATCTGGTTTTTGCAGACAGCCCAAAAGTTTAATACTTAAAGAAGACAGGGAGCTGGTGCATTCAATCAGTTTCATTCACATTTTGATATCGTTGCTCAATAACTCTATTTTGGACACTTAAATAATATGCAGTTTGAAAATCAGTGAAAGTGTTTTGTTAGAAGAGCTTGAATGGAAGATGACTCGCAGTGAAAAGTGATTGATCTTTTTGATCCTCTTAATCTGAGAACATAGAATGATAGATTTGCTGAGAGTTGGGTATAATGGTTTGGTCTTTATTCACCCTTGTGAATGGATTTAAAGTGTCATTATGAGATTCCTTCCACTATAAGTCCTTACAGTCCTTTTTTTTTTTTTACATATTTATTTAATTGTAATTGTCTTGAGTTCTTTTCCTAGTATTCATGTTCTTGTGTTTTTGAACAAATAAAGATCAGAAGAAGAGCAAGATGAAAGCTGTGATGTATTTATGGTGAAACAGTTCCAGCTTTAGATTTAAAAAAAATCATGTGATTTACAGCACAACTAATACACCTATGTAACAAAAAAACAAAAAAAACACAGGAAACTGTTTACTGTTTATTCATTAGCATATTCACAAGTCAAAAATATCAATTTGTTAAACAATAAACAAGCCTAATCAGTGTTTTAAATAGACATTGAAGTATGAGCTGATGAGTAACGGTTAATGATTTTGATCTTCTTACTTTTGATCTATGAAGTGACTGCAGCTAAATTAAATGAATACATTTAGCATCTGCATTACTGATGAACTCTATAAGGATCCAAGGCCAGCCATCATCAAGTTGGCTGTTAATTGTGATTCAAATATAACAAGAAAACTGCTTTTTTTTCTTTCTTTTTCAAATCACACTGACAATACAGGAGAGCTCTTGATTTTCTTGCAAAGACGTGTTTAAATGTGTGATGATTCCTTTCTCTACGGATGAAAATGGTGGCTTGGACTTTTTCGTAATATAATATGACTGGTGCTTCAAGGCAAACACCAAAAAACATGTAACAGTACGTAATCATGGAAAGCACAGGAAATAAGAGCACTGAATATAAACATACACACAAAACCACACAGTGGCACAACATTAGGGATTCAGATGCTTTGCATTTCAGAAAAGCAAATCAACACATGGCACTTTGCTGGTTTGATTCTTTTTTAACAATGGAGTGCTGCAGAGTGGATGGCCTGTTGAGGATTTTAAGTATAATAGGCGGCAAGATGAGAGTCTGAGTACTGGCTTTTACGTACAATAAAGCAGCCTCAATATGTGTGCCTGGTATGTATGTATGTATGTATGTATGTATGTATGTATGTATGTATGTATGTTAATGAAGTAAATGGGGCAGGAGATGTACAGTATGGCTGATGGTGAGTTCTCCACCTTAAATTTTCCTCATCACTGTTGCAATTCTGTCTATAGATGAGGGGGCAATGTTGGATCAAAGGAGGCTTTGAATAAGCCTCAGTTAGGAGATGTCACACCACGCTGGCACAAAATGTCAACTTTGAAAACACAAAGAAGTGTGAAGAGTGGTCTCTGGGACTGTGTTTTGTCCCTGTCAGATGTAGAAATGGGGACATTCAGATAGAGGTTGGTCTGCTGAAGGTCAAATTCTGGATGGAGGATGTGAATGCTTAACACTGTCCCACCAGCTACTACTGTTTGGATTTCCTTGAGAAATGCGTCCAACCTTTGTGTATTAAACATTCATGTCTCCAGAGACGGTTTGCTGAGTGACATCTGGTAGCTGCTCAGTGAAACCAGCCTGCTGTCCCTGTGAAGGCACCGTATATATATTACACAATATTGCAGTGTGATATAGTGGAGTATGTTGAGGGATGAGAGGGATGAGGCTCTCATTTCCTTCCCACAATCTCTCAAGGGAGTTGAGTCTGTGACCTCCTGTCATCTCTAGACCAGGATATGACAAGACAAGATGAAACTTTAATGATCTCAGAGGGGGAATTTTGCCAGAAGGGGAAGGTAGACATAATAAAACCATTGCAGGCTCTTTGAATGAATACAGTGCAGACATTAGGAGGTTGGTCAGAGTACAGAGATTGCATGTCCACACTATTAGGACAGATAAGAGTATCATAATTATTAGGTGCTTTGATGCCATCTAGTGGTGTGATAGATAAAGTACAACACTTCCAAAAAGGCTGGAATACATTTACAGTATGTCATAATGGCTTTAATGCTAAATACAATAGGCCATGTTCACAGAGGACATTGTAACTTGTCATAGTGGACAGGCTGTTATTGATAACAATAACAATGTGTGACCGTTCTTCTTCTTCTTCTTCTTCTTCTTCTTCTTCTTCTTCTTCTTCTTCTTCTTCTAAGAAAGACCATGCACAAGTGCTTCTGACAAAAAAAGACAGAATGAACATAAAAACAGAGATAGAATGCCATAATTAAAGTAAAATAATATGGAAAATAAAACCCACTAGCAAAATAAGATGAAGATGAGAATAAAACATGGAAAGCATTTTCACACAGTTTCACACAATGTAACAAATTAAATTCTACTTAAATAAACTTAACAAACTTAACCAATTTCTCATATGTGCCATAACTTTGCAACTTTCACTAAACTGTAGGCCCGGTGAGCAGTGGTGGTCAAATATTGCTTAACTACAAGTAAAAGTTGCTCAGTCAAAATTTTACTTGAGTTAAAGTACTGAGTTCTTGCTTTTAAAAATACTTAAGTATTCAAAAGTACATGTTTTTAAAAATACTTAAGTATTCAAAAGTACAAATTACAAAGTACATTTTCTAATATCAATACATGCTGTATTGTTTTCATGATGCATTTACAGAAGCTTGTAACTCTCTGAAACCATCTAATGATGCACTGACTTGCTTGTAGAACCACTCTGCTACACAAAGCCTATAGAAACATCTATAAAAACTTCAGCATAGAAATGCAATCAAAAACAAAAAGGACAGCTATTGTCATTTTCTGATGTAACTGTATTAAAATCACTGCATAAAAGCAGATTGAAGCTAACTGTAAGGAGTTGAACCCTGAATTTTTTTTTTTTTTTGTTAATCTGTTTGTACATACAACTCTGATGGAGCCAATTATAGTTTCACACCTGGTGGGTAGCTCAACAAGATCATGACCTGCCCCTTACGAGACCTGGGAAAAATAGGCAGAATGACCTTTTTCACAGCAGCCATTTTGACATGAAACAGTAAACACAGTTGTTACCAATGATACTAATTAAAGTTCCATCCCAGCGGTCAGACAGAGTCAGGGTGCTGCTGTCGTGCTTGTTGGCTCACTGGACTCCGCTACACTAATTGGTAACACCAGCACTTACCTTACTATTTCATCTCAATATGGCTGCTGCAGAAAAGGTCTGTAAAGATGCTAATGTATACTCAGGCCTCATGTTGTATGGATTAGAGACACATGATTTAAAAGATATTTTTAATTGTTGAATTTTTAAATAATTATGGTCTGCTGATGGACCTTCGTGTATTTGTCATTTGAAATCTGCCTTTACATGCAATCTGGTGATTGCCTGATGAAGCCACGAGGGACTTCTCACTTGGCAGGTTAGTTCAACAAGATGATGACTTGTCCTTGGTGCCTCAGGTTGTGGGGTTGAGCCTTGGGTGATGGAGATGAATGAATATGCTAGAGTCTGCTCATGTATTGTGCTGTGTTGACTGGAGACTCATGATTTCAAAAATATATATTTTTGAAAAAATATTTTTCTCCGAAAAGTTTGGATATCTCCAGAACCAGCTGATCAATAATCTCCCTCCACAACACAGTGAGTCGGCAAAGGCCAGGTCTTCATTCTTCCCATTTCTTGCCATTTATTTTCTTCTTTCACAAACTTTTGGGGTTTGATTTTCTGTTTGAGAGAAAAGTGAACTGAACTTTTGTCAGGTCTTTAGGTCATCCCTTGATTTGTTGAACACTCCAGAGATTTGTGCATTTGTTTCTTCATTGTGCACCTTGTCCAACCCAGTTTTGTTTTAAATGTGAGAACGCCATGGTTAAATAACTATGCTAGGTTTAAGGACAGAAAACACTCGGTTAGGGTTGTGGAAAAATCATGGTTTGGGATAAAAATGATCTTCTTTGATAAAAATCTTTTGTGCATCAGGGGTTATGGATCGATGATTATGGATATACAGGGTGTCCATAAAGTCTCTTTACAATTTACCAAATTTATTACAAAAGCAAATGAATAGACAAATCTGTGGAAATGATTACAAATTGAAAAGTAGATTTTGAAGGTGTTTTTTTTTTTTTGCCTCATTTAATACAACTCTATATATGGGCACCATTAGTTGCACAAAGCATATCAAGACGGTACTCGATTTCTTGCCATGTTCGCTGTAGCATAGCCTCATCAATGGTGGCAATGGCATCAGTGATCTTTTGCTTCATGTGTGAAGGATGAATGTGATTAAAAACTTTGATCACCACTGAGTACATAGAACAAATCTGATGAACATATCTCATCAATTGCTAATAATTGTTTTAAATTGTAAAGAGATTTTGTGGACACCCTGTACATGTTTTGACTTTGGTTTGCACTAGTGGGAAATCCTGAAGTGGAAGGTCTTTTAAGCATTAAAACTAATATAAATGTGTCCAATACAGATAAACATAAGTGGGGATACCTATTGGATGGAAGGACTGAATATTTACCTCCATTAATTTCAATTACCTCCAGGGGGCACTGCAGAACACACTATTCATGCTATAAAATACAAATGCATATATTTACATTTAAGACACTGAGCTCAACAAATACAGAGATAGCTATATATATAGAAAAAAAGATGTACAGAGAGGTAGAATAACAACAAAAAGGCAACACAGATGAGATTCTTCTTCTACATCATGTTATTATGTATAATGCACAGGCTTCTCTTCTGCTTTCTTTGCTACTGCTTTTGCTTCAGTATATCAGAGAAAACAGCATATTATTTTAAACTTTGAACAGTTTATTTGATTATGATTAGTCAGGCTTTAATTCAAGTGCACAAATCACATGATGTCTCACTTCTTGATTAGATATCCCTTGTGAAGTCTTTCCTGATTGGAAATATGGTGCTGCGATGGCTGTAAGTGTTTGTGAAGTTCATGAACAAACCTTTTTCACTGCACATGTTGCATGTGGATCATTGATCTGACTGGTACTACAGTGACAGAAGCACCTGCTGGTGTCCGGTTCTTCTCTGACATTGAGGGGCGGTTTAAGAAGCAGCGTTGTGCCTGTCTGCCGTGTCTTGGAGGAGGGTCGTCCATATGCATCGCAGAGCCTGTAGGAAATGTCCTCACTTCATGGCAGGGATAGTTGGCAGGCAGGCGGCCGAGGTGAGAGATACCACAGGAAGATGAAAACAGATGGGATGAACACGCAACACGCCTCCCTCTCACTGGGGTAAAGGGCAAAAAAAATCTGTTACAACCCAACAGTTCATCCAAGACACATTAACCAAATAAAAACCCAAATCAAGCAAATACTCAGGCGCTACTAGAAACAATAAACCGCATTCTGTAAATGTCATCTTTAAGGCTGATTTCTATCATCACTCATGTTACAACAACAGATGAAGCCCCCCATCCTCACCCACCCACACACATCACACCCCCACTGGGCTATAGGATCTGAACACCTGTTTCATTGTGGAGCTAAAACGGGAACAGCTCCTCAGATGTCTCTCTCAGAGACTGTTAACTACCGTTACTGTACAGTAGTTTACACCATTAGATACTCTGCCAGCAGCCAGTTTTGTTTTCCTGGGGTCTGTGAGTCTCAGCTGAGATTTGCATGTTTGTGCTAATACAAAATACAAGATGCAACAGATTTATCACTATAATTTTTATAATTATACAACAGGGTTATATAGATAGATTTTTATGTAGCTTCCTCTTTGATTATCTGAAGAGTTTAAGAACAATAAATAGAAATATTTCTTCTTCTTTCTTGAGAAAGAAAGATGAAAAAAGGTGCAAACATAGGAAATATATTTCATTTGTAATATTTTTTTCCCAGACAAAAGCCACAAATTCAAACAATTTAAAATTAATTTAAAAATTAAAAGCCTTAAAAATCTAAAACTTACAATACTTACTCATAACATACATGTAGAAATGTGCTATTATGGTCACCTTTGTTTTAAAATATATTTTCATGCAAAATGTTGGGTCTTTAAGGTTGTGTCCCAGGACCCCTGTCTCATTTCCTTGAAAAGTTGGGAATACTTCTCAAGTACTGGTAAACTCAGGTGTCTTAACCATAACATGTCAACTCTGTAGCCCTTCTAAATCAAAAAATACATTTATTAAGCATGATTAAAGAGTAAAGTGACTGACAGGACCAACTACTTTATATGGAGGAGTGCTGAGGGTGAATGAAGCAGTCTCACAGCCTGAAGGAAGAAGCTGCTCTTCAGTCTGGTGGTACAGCAGCGGATACTTTTGTATCTCTTTCCAGATGCCAGCAGGATGAACAGGCTGAGGCTGGTGTGAGTGTTGTCTTTTAGTATCCTTTGGGTTCTGTGCAGGCAGCTCACTTCCCCCCAATATCACGAATGCTCTGTAGGTTTGTACCACTGATGTTCTGGCCAGTTTTGCTCATCAGCTGTAGAGTTTTGCTGTCCTGGGCCGTGCACGTCCCATGGCAGTTTGTGATGTTTCCAGTCAAGATTTTGCCTTCTGAAGTTTCTTCAAGAAATGCAGCCATTTCTGAACGTTCTTTCTCAGCGTGGAAATATTTGATGTCCATGGCAGGTTCTCTATTGATGTTGATTCTCAGAAAGCTAAAACTCCAAACTCTAAAGCTCCACTGATGTAGACAGGAGTGTGTGTCTTTGCCTCCTTTCTCTGAAAACCAACAATCAGCTCCTGGGTTTTGCTGATGTTGAGCATACAGTTTTATCCATGTCAGGGACTGCAGTCATGGGTGTACAGTATGAACAGGAGAGGGCTGAACACACAGTCCTGGGGGGCTCCAGTGATGAGCACGGAAATGGAGAAGGTGAAGCCACAAATCTGAATTTTCTGGAGTCTGATTGTAAGACTGACCTGCAGTTTCAGAGTGTGGTATTCAAGCCCAGAGTGTTCAGTTTGACAATGAGCTTCTTAGCAGAGATTGTGTTGAATGCTGAGCTCAAATATAGAAACAACATGCTGATGTAGGTGTTGTTCTCCTCAAGGTGAGTGAAGACTGGGTGGAGGGCAGTGGAGATGGCATCCTATGTGGATCTGCTGGTTGTGAATGCAAACTGGTGGCAGTCCAGGCTGACTGGGGTGCTAATTTTTATGTGGTGGAGAACCATCTTTTCAAAAGATCATCAGAATTGGAGTGAGGACCACAGATTTTACAGCTGAATCTTTGTTAAGGAGGTCACAGTGAGCATAACATCCCTGTCCAATGAAAAACAAACATCCAGCTCGATGGCAATGCATTTTCAGATGATCCAGTTGTATTGTAAATGGTTCATGTTGCTCAACTCACAAAAGAGCATTCCCTCCTTGAGTTTTAGTGAAAAATTCATAATCAAATTCACTCCAAATCAAATTTGGAGTTAAGGGGCAGCAAAGACAAAATGTGTTTAGTTCATCTTGGCCTCATGTGTGAGGGGGGCTCTCCTGGTTTTGTAGCCTGTGACATTTTTAATGGCCTCCCACATAACTTTGGTGTTGCTGGTGGTTTCTCTCCAATTTGTGTATGTATAGATAAATACATAAGAGATAATGTAGAGTGAGTGGGTCACTATAGGGAAATAAACCCCTGTTAACTCCGTGGCAAAGATGAGCCTATTTAGCATTATAATTCACATTAAACTGAACATTTCACAGTCATGGCCCATACTTTGTTCTGTTTAATATTTACTTCATGTCTGTCTTCTTCAATTTTGTCAGTTTCCTTATTGTCCAGCTCCTTGTGTCTTTTCACCTCTCTTTCTTTCTCTGCACTGTTTTCCTCTCCTCTTCTTTTCTTTACTGGGGACTGGTCAGCCATTAACCATGAATACAAATACATTAAAATTGATATTGGAAGCATATTCCATTTTTTTCTGATGGAGCAACAGAAAACTAACAGCTTCTTGCAGCAGGGTGTAGATGTCTTTCTGTGGATTGATATGACAGGATGTGATCCGCCAGAGTCGATCAGAAAGGCGTCCATAGCAACGGTCTGCTATTTATAGCAATGATCTGCTATACAGAAATAAGACCTTAGAATGGTAAAAGTAAGTGACCAATCAGAATCAAGCATTTGATAATGCCGTGTATAAATAACAACAACAGCAACACAATCAGACAATAGTAAGTAGTTTTGCACTGACTTTATTGAAATAATATCATAAAAGAAACCAAGGAGCCAACTGGGAAAAAATGCATCTCTTGCATTTAAGCTCATGCTTTCCTAAATATATGACAACTTTAATCATGGTGTTGTTGTTAGCAGCCGTAGAGTATGTTGATCCTCATGATGTCCCAGTAGGACATGCCCTGCCTCTGGCCGATCTGGATGTTGGGATCAGGGATGGGGGTGATGGAGTCCCTCCCGTACTGGATGGAGAAGGCTGTTCTTCCATAGTGCATGATGGAGGAGTAGTCGTAGGGAGTGTTCAGGTTGTTGGTGGTCTGCTTGTAGAAGTTGTAGGCCATCTGCGGGTTGATGTTCTCCCAGTTGATCCTGACGTAGCCGTCGCGGTCGCTCCTGGTCTGTTCGTGCTGGAAGCCCAGAGCGTGGTTGATCTCGTGCTGGATGATGCCATGGTACATGCAGCCCTGTCTGTTGAGAGAGAGCACCTGTCTGCCTCCCTCTTTGCCCAGAGAGGAGAAACATCCAACTTTGTTCTCAATGCTGATGTAGTCGTACTCGTTCTGACGGGGCACGAAGCGGATGCAGGTTTTGCTGTGGTAGGTCTGCATGGCGTAGTCGATCTTCTGTCTCTCCCAGCTGGTGAACTCACTGCTTATGGTGAAGGGGATCATCACCAGACCGTTGGAAGCTTTCCTCCACAGGCAGCTCTGGTACCAGCACACCATGGCGTTTCTGGTTCTGGGAGCCAGCAGGTCTCCTTCCAGCAGGATCTCATCAGTGCCGTTGTTGGAGGTCAGAATCCTGGTGGTGATGTCAACAGTGTCCTCTTCATGTCCTCCTTCCTTCTGGAGAGGAAGTGCCTGAGAGAGGCCGAGCAGGAGCAGCAGCAGCAGCAGGCTGGCAGAGAGAGTCATCTTCAGGGACGGTCTGGAGGCTGTGGAGCTGCTGTGGAGAGACTCCTTGAAGCTGAATGTTTGACTCAGTTCAGTCCAGGCTCTTTATACTCTCCTCTACAGGTGTGTCTGCAGGAGGATTATGGGTTGGGGTCCACACTGTTAGGCCTAAATAAACCTCTGAAGGGAGGACTCCACAGACAAACCTACTTTTTAAACATGGTTTGTTATTTCTGGGTCATTAGATTGGTGAACACAGCTTTACTGGGCGCTTTACTACTAGTAAACAAGGCATAATTTTCACTCATTTCTACATTAAAATGTCTTAAAATACTATACTGTATGGTTTGTTGAGTTGTGCATTTACATTATCTCAAATGTTTCCAACAAATGTTCAAATGCAGAGAGGCCTATAAGTTATCAAGGTAATAAACACTGTATTGGGCTAAACAGTTTAATCAAATTTCATATTGAGGTAATCCAAAAGTAACAGACAGTCATCATATGTTACATCATTTTTAATATTGTAATACTAGGATTATGTTGCTGATTTTCTTTTTTTTTTTTTTTTTTAACAGGAAATCAGGACATGTATCTGAATACATTTTATAGTAAACCTCCCAAACCGGGATGTTAGTTTTTGGCCCTAAACCAAAATATTGGACTTACTTGAATTTTGATGTCATGTTGTATCTAGAACCTGGGTGCCCAAATATTCTCTCCAGGAAGGCCAAATCTGAAAGTTAATAGTGGGCCATGGGTGAAACACTTACAGTATGGTATGGTATTTCATTGTACTTCACTTAATGGACTAACCTCCTGAGTCACCCTGCCTGCCATACTCAGATAAAGAAATATAATTAATAATAAGGAATTCTATATATTTAAAGAACCTTTTTCCTCATAAAAAATAAAACTGGATAAATATCAATAGAATAATAATATAACTATATATTTAAGCTTTGCTAAAAACATCTGGCGACTAACCAGACCTTATGGTGGGCCAGCTTTGGCCTGTGGGCCCTACTTTGGGCAGCCTTATTCGAGAAGAAAAGCCAGGGGAACAGCAAAGTCAGTAAGATTCATGTTCCAGGGACAATGAATGTCTGCAAAAAAGAAAAGAGCCAATACATCATGCAGATGTTTAGATACTTTACTGGATAATGCACCACTACCATTAGAATTCATTATCTCAGGACCTTGAATGTCTGTACCATATTTTAATGGAAATCATTCTATTGTTGTTGAGACATTTGAGTCTAGACCAAAGTGGTGGACTGACTGACAGGCCAACACTGTCATCCCTGTAGCCACACTGCTAGCATGGCTAACAAATCAAGAATGACACATAGATACACTTACTGCTGTTCTTAAGGTATTTCCAGAAACTTCAGAATTTTCATATGACCATCAGGATGAAAAAAGTAGTCTGGATCACAGGTTTTAATTTTATTTGATCATCTTGAAGCTCAGCTCAGTGACTCGAAAACAATGGTTTTTACATGAGAGGCACAAACTGGGGCTAACGTTCAGTGAGGTTGATCCTCAAATAACTTTTCATCAGTTTTCACTGGATTTGTTATTCAGTGAAGGCTAAAGCTTGACTGATGTTACACAGGGTTTTTTTTTTAATCTCATGATCTGATACTGAAGCCTTGTGTGATTCGACAGTAGATGGGAAAATGACAAGCTTAACTTAGGGACCGTCTCAAAAGTGCAGGCATAATTACCAAGTGAGCTTTTCAGATTTTTTCAGCAACTTTCTCTTTTTTTTAAAAGAGACTTCAGATCAACTTAATTTTCATCACAGTAGCAGATAAATAGAGAGTAGCTTTGCCTGACCCAAATTAAATCATAGATTTCTAGTTAGTATTCAATTAAACCATCAAACATATAAGAAACGTTTCTATAGTGAGACATCAATACAGACAGGAGTTTAGGGCCTTGATAATATACCCAAGACATATTAGTTTATCAGGAGGTCGCCTGTTCCTGTATTGATCTGACACATCAACAAACAGCTAGTCTGCTATGTTATGTTTCATTTGTTTAAGATACTGTAAGAATTTGTGGGTGTTCCACAGTTTAAAATAAAACCCTTCGCTCCAGATCTCCAGCTAAACATTTAGTTGTTTGTAATGTCTCAGAGCTGGTTCAGTATATTGTATATTGTGTATACATGTTGTATCAGATCCTAGAATTGATCATCTCCGCGTGAGCCTGGGGGAGACAATGCAATTTGGTGTGTGTGTCCTCAGCTCATGATACATACTACTGGACCCATCAGCCCATTGACTAGCAGTGTAGGGAGTAACTAGTTATTTGTAATGAAATTATAGTGTAAAAGTATTTGTAATTTGTTAGAGTTACTAAGAAAAAATATGTAATTAAATTACAGTTACTAATCATAATGTTGGTTGTTACAAAGGAGTTACATCTTTTCAGGATGACTGGTGGAGATCTGCACTCTTTAGAGTGACCTCTTCTTGTTACAGAAGTGCAAATCTCAACTTCAAAACTAGTATGTGCATTAAATTAACATTATGTTAGTTAATTAATTAATTTATTTTACTACTTTCAGCATTATTTTAACATATTGTATGTTGTGTAAGATTATTGATGTATTATTGTCCTGAGTGCATTTCTTGATCTGGGCTATTTTTTTTCAGTCCTTGGACAACTGGTTTTTGTGTCAGTCTTTTAAAACTAGAGTAGACAAGATCCCTATTGTATTACATTAAACAATCAACCCCCTTCCTCAGAACAGTGTTGTATGTTGTTGTATGTAAATGTATGTATGTTCTGGAGGCACACTTTACACTGTGGAAAAAAAACTATCCATTTTGTGGACAATAAAAGCCATCCATTAGTCTTGTGTTAACACTTGTCAAATTTTTGCAGGCACACAAATTGAGACAAATAACTAGACAGCAATCAGTCATTTTGCGTCACCTTTATTACAGATAATTTAAGCATCTGGGGTAGTCATACATAAAATGTTGTCTGAACATTTTAAAAAATATGGTAAAAGAAGTCACAGTATTTGCCACTGATTTCATAGATTAATGCATTAAAAAAGAAACAGAAAAAGTGAGAATTTGTTGCATTTAGCATCAGCATTGTTGTTAGCAGCCATAGAGCATGTTGATCCTCATGATGTCCCAGTAGGACATGCCCTGCCTCTGGCCGATCTGGATGTTGGGATCAGGGATGGGGGTGATGGAGTCCCTCCCGTACTGGATGGAGAAGGCTGTTCTTCCATAGTGCATGATGGAGGAGTAGTCGTAGGGAGTGTTCAGGTTGTTGGTGGTCTGCTTGTAGAAGTTGTAGGCCATCTGCGGGTTGATGTTCTCCCAGTTGATCCTGACGTAGCCGTCGCGGTCGCTCCTGGTCTGTTCGTGCTGGAAGCCCAGAGCGTGGTTGATCTCGTGCTGGATGATGCCGTGGTACATGCAGCCCTGTCTGTTGAGAGAGAGCACCTGTCTGCCTCCCTCTTTGCCCAGAGAGGAGAAACATCCAACTTTGTTCTCGATGCTGATGTAGTCGTACTCGTTCTGACGGGGCACGAAACGGATGCAGGTTTTGCTGTGGTAGGTCTGCATGGCGTAGTCGATCTTCTGCCTCTCCCAGCTGGTGAACTCACTGCTTATGGTGAAGGGGATCATCACCAGACTGTTGGAAGCTTTCCTCCACAGGCAGCTCTGGTACCAGCACACCATGGCGTTTCTGGTTCTGGGAGCCAGCAGGTCTCCTTCCAGCAGGATCTCATCTGTGCCGTTGTTGGAGGTCAGAATCCTGGTGGTGATGTCAACAGTGTCCTCTTCATGTCCTCCTTCCTCCTGGAGAGGAAGTGCCTGAGAGAGGCCGAGCAGGAGCAGCAGCAGCAGGCTGGCAGAGAGAGTCATCTTCAGGGACGGTCTGGAGGCTGTGGAGCTGCTGTGGAGAGACTCCTTGAAGCTGGATGTTTGACTCAGTTCAGTCCAGGCTCTTTATACTCTCCTCTACAGGTGTGTCTGCAGGAGGATTATGGGTCAGGGTCCACACTGTTAGTCCTAAATAAACCTCTGAAGGGAGGACTCCACAGACAAACCTACTTTTTACACATGGTTTGTTATTTCTGGTCAGTAGATGGGACATGTTTAACTAAACATCTACTGTCTATACTGTCTTCAGCCTTTAAGAATTCCTATTTTGTATTAAAGCAATTTTTAATTCAAGGAAAACTGGAGAACAAGTGCTATTCGTAAATTGAACAGTGCATGTTGAGGAGCAGCGTGCAAATGAAGAAAACTTAAATTGACTGTTCACTATGACACCATGAAAATAATATTTAATACAATAAAACATCCTGAGATGCAAGGTGAACCCATTTCTTAAACATTGTCACAACCAACTCAAACAATCCCAGGACACTATTCTCAACCATAAAACCCATTTTTTAAGGGGAAGAATTGTTGATTTTAAAATAAAAAATATTAGGCTTAACTTTCAAACCATGCCAGGACACACTAGACTCCCACTTCAAATGACCCATATCAGGTATCATTACTATGATTGACATAACCACTGAGGACGAGCTCTGTAAAACTGTCTGTAGTATGAAACCCTCTACCTGTTCTCTCGACCCTATTCCAGCTTACCTCTTCAAGTGCGCTTATGATAAACTGTATCTAAATATACTCCTTATTATAAATTTCTCCCTAGAATTTTCCCAAAACCTTTTAAGACAGCAAACCTTTAAAAAAAACTTTAAAAAATAAACCTGGACCCCTCCTCTCTTAATAATTACTGCCCCATTTCAAATTTAACTCTTGTGAGCAAGGTTTTAGAGAAAGTAGTGTCAAAGAATTTAAGCAAACACATTTCTGAGAACAACCTTCTTGATAATTTTCAATCTGGCTTCAGACCTATATATAATGCTGACAGTGGAAACATGTCTGTTCTTTAGTGCTGCCTTTTACTATACGCTATTGACACTACTGACCACAATTTTTTACTTAGCAGTCTTAAGAAATGGGTTGGCCTCTCTGGTACAGCTCTAACCGGTTTTCAATAATATATTACTGAAAGGAAATTTCATGTTAAGATTGAGGACTGTGCATCGGCAGTGTAGGACCTTTGTTGTTCTCAATATATAGTAGGTACTGCCACTTGGAAACATGTTCCATCAGCATAGCATCAATTTTCACTGCTATGCTGACGACACACAGTTATATGTGTCTGTGAGCCCAGATGACCCAAATACTCAGTCCAACCTAACTGACTGTGTAGCAGCTATTAATGACTGGATGAGCAAGAACTTCCTAAAGCTAAAGGAAGGTAAGTTTGAGATCTTCCTATTTGGCTCAAAGAACAAGAAGGATTCAGTTTTTGCTGACTTGGGATATCTGGCCTTGCACAGAAGACCACAAATGAGAACCTCGGTATCATTTTATACTCTGACCTTAATTTTACCACCCATTAATCAAAACTGCCTTTAATCATTTGGGCAATATAGTGAAGGTGAGATCTCCACTGAACCCGCAAGATGCTGAAAATCTTGTTTTTGCCTTTATTTCTCGTTGTCCTGACTATTGTAATGCTTTTAACTCTGGGATACCTAAAGCTGCTGTTGTAAAACCATTCAGAATGCTGCTGCCAGGGTTTTAACAAAAACTGAGCGATGAAATGAAAGATCATATAACTCCTGTTTTACACAAGCTATACTGGCTCCCTGTATCTTTTAAAATTGATTTTAAAGTCCCTCTTTATATCACAGACTCACTGATTTTATGATCCTCCTCGAACAATAAGATCCTTTACAGCTGCTCTTTTAACTATTCTCAAAATGTGGACCTCTCTGCCTTTAGACATTGGAGTTGCTGACTCTAACAACTCAAAATTTATCTTTTTAATATAGCTTACAACCAGTTTTAGATTATATATTTTAATATATAGCCTATAACTAGCACCTGTGTGTGTTTTTACTCTCTTTAAAGAAACTGTTGATTCCATTTTAATATTAATATTCTCTTTCTCTCTTCCTCCATGTGTACCTGCTTGGCTTTAAATATATGTTTCTCTGTTTGTGTGTGTGACCTAGGGATGTTCCTGGCAATACATCTTCCTGTTGACTAAACACAAATTTTAATTTAGTCAACACATCTAACAGTAATAAAACACTCAAAAAGCAGTTAAAATTTAACATAATTTATTACTTGCTTATATTAAACACACTGTATTAGTGGGGGAATTACATGCAACCCTGCCCTATAATGCCCTGCTGAGTGATTGCATATTCCATGCCAGTGCTAAAATTCATAGCTCGCTAGTTTATTCAGTACAAATGCATTTATGTTGTCTGTTGTTGTATGTAAATGTAGGCACAAAAGTTTCCCTTTTGGGGACAGTAAAAAGTATCTATTGATCTTGTGCTAACACATCATGTCAATTTTTTGCAGGCATTCAAATAGAGAAAAATAACTATACAGCAGTCAGGATTTTGCATCACCTTTATTACAGATAAACTAGGCATGTGGAGGGTCATATATTCTGTTGTCTGAACATTTGAAATAATACATTCAAAGAAACTGCAATCTTTATCATTGATTGAGAATTTGTTGCATTTAGCATCAGCCTTATTGTTAGCAGCCGTAGAGCATGTTGATCCTCATGATGTCCCAGTAGGACATGCCCTGCCTCTGGCCGATCTGGATGTTGGGATCAGGGATGGGGGTGATGGAGTCCCTCCCGTACTGGATGGAGAAGGCTGTTCTTCCATAGTGCATGATGGAGGAGTAGTCGTAGGGAGTGTTCAGGTTGTTGGTGGTCTGCTTGTAGAAGTTGTAGGCCATCTGCGGGTTGATGTTCTCCCAGTTGATCCTGACGTAGCCGTCGCGGTCGCTCCTGGTCTGTTCGTGCTGGAAGCCCAGAGCGTGGTTGATCTCGTGCTGGATGATGCCGTGGTACATGCAGCCCTGTCTGTTGAGAGAGAGCACCTGTCTGCCTCCCTCTTTGCCCAGAGAGGAGAAACATCCAACTTTGTTCTCGATGCTGATGTAGTCGTACTCGTTCTGACGGGGCACGAAGCGGATGCAGGTTTTGCTGTGGTAGGTCTGCATGGCGTAGTCGATCTTCTGCCTCTCCCAGCTGGTGAACTCACTGCTTATGGTGAAGGGGATCATCACCAGACCGTTGGAAGCTTTCCTCCACAGGCAGCTCTGGTACCAGCACACCATGGCGTTTCTGGTTCTGGGAGCCAGCAGGTCTCCTTCCAGCAGGATCTCATTGGTGCCGTTGTTTGAGGTCAGAATCCTGGTGGTGATGTCGATGGTGTCCTCTTCATGTCCTCCTTCCTCCTGGAGAGGAAGTGCCTGAGAGAGGCCGAGCAGGAGCAGCAGCAGCAGGCTGGCAGAGAGAGTCATCTTCAGGGACGGTCTGGAGGCTGTGGAGCTGCTGTGGAGAGACTCCTTGAAGCTGGACGTTTGACTCAGTTCAGTCCAGGCTCTTTATACTCTCCTCTACAGGTGTGTCTGCAGGAGGATTATGGGTTGGGGTCCACACTGTTAGGCCTAAATAAACCTCTGAAGGGAGGACTCCACAGACAAACCTACTTTTTACACATGGTTTGTTATTTCTGGTCAGTAGATGGGACATGTTTAACTAAACATCTACTGTCTATACTGTCTTCAGCCTTTAAAAATTCCTATTTTGTATTAAAGCAATTTTTAGTTCAAGGAAAACTGGAGAACAAGTGCTATTCGTAAATTGAACAGTGCATGTTGAGGAGCAGCGTGCAAATGAAGAAAACTTAAATTGACTGTTCACTATGACACCATGAAAATAATATTTAATACAATAAAACATCCTGAGATGCAAGGTGAACCCATTTCTTAAACATTGTCACAACCAACTCAAACAATCCCAGGACACTATTCTCAACCATAAAACCCATTTTTTAAGGGGAAGAATTGTTGATTTTAAAATAAAAAATATTAGGCTTAACTTTCAAACCATGCCAGGACACACTAGACTCCCACTTCAAATGACCCATATCAGGTATCATTACTATGATTGACATAACCACTGAGGACGAGCTCTGTAAAACTGTCTGTAGTATGAAACCCTCTACCTGTTCTCTCGACCATATTTCAGCTTACCTCTTCAAGTGCGCTTATGATAAACTGTATCTAAATATACTCCTTATTATAAATTTCTCCCTAGAATTTTCCCAAAACCTTTTAAGACAGCAAACCTTTAAAAAAAACTTTAAAAAATAAACCTGGACCCCTCCTCTCTTAATAATTACTGCCCCATTTCAAATTTAACTCTTGTGAGCAAGGTTTTAGAGAAAGTAGTGTCAAAGAATTTAAGCAAACACATTTCTGAGAACAACCTTCTTGATAATTTTCAATCTGGCTTCAGACCTATATATAATGCTGACAGTGGAAACATGTCTGTTCTTTAGTGCTGCCTTTTACTATACGCTATTGACACTACTGACCACAATTTTTTACTTAGCAGTCTTAAGAAATGGGTTGGCCTCTCTGGTACAGCTCTAACCGGTTTTCAATAATATATTACTGAAAGGAAATTTCATGTTAAGATTGAGGACTGTGCATCGGCAGTGTAGGACCTTTGTTGTTCTCAATATATAGTAGGTACTGCCACTTGGAAACATGTTCCATCAGCATAGCATCAATTTTCACTGCTATGCTGACGACACACAGTTATATGTGTCTGTGAGCCCAGATGACCCAAATACTCAGTCCAACCTAACTGACTGTGTAGCAGCTATTAATGACTGGATGAGCAAGAACTTCCTAAAGCTAAAGGAAGGTAAGTTTGAGATCTTCCTATTTGGCTCAAAGAACAAGAAGGATTCAGTTCTTGCTGACTTGGGATATCTGGCCTTGCACAGAAGACCACAAATGAGAACCTCGGTATCATTTTATACTCTGACCTTAATTTTACCACCCATTAATCAAAACTGCCTTTAATCATTTGGGCAATATAGTGAAAGTGAGATCTCCACTGAACCCGCAAGATGCTGAAAATCTTGTTTTTGCCTTTATTTCTCGTTGTCCTGACTATTGTAATGCTTTTAACTCTGGGATACCTAAAGCTGCTGTTGTAAAACCATTCAGAATACTGCTGCTGAGGTTTTAACAAAAACTGAGCGATGAAATGAAAGATCATATAACTCCTGTTTTACACAAGCTATACTGGCTCCCTGTATCTTTTAAAATTGATTTTAAAGTCCCTCTTTATATCACAGACTCACTGATTTTATGATCCTCCTCGAACAATAAGATCCTTTACAGCTGCTCTTTTAACTATTCTCAAAATGTGGACCTCTCTGCCTTTAGACATTGGAGTTGCTGACTCTAACAACTCAAAATTTATCTTTTTAATATAGCTTACAACCAGTTTTAGATTATATATTTTAATATATAGCCTATAACTAGCACCTGTGTGTGTTTTTACTCTCTTTAAAGAAACTGTTGATTCCATTTTAATATTAATATTCTCTTTCTCTCTTCCTCCATGTGTACCTGCTTGGCTTTAAATATATGTTTCTCTGTTTGTGTGTGTGACCTAGGGATGTTCCTGGCAATACATCTTCCTGTTGACTAAACACAAATTTTAATTTAGTCAACACATCTAACAGTAATAAAACACTCAAAAAGCAGTTAAAATTGAACATAATTTATTACTTGCTTATATTAAACACACTGTATTAGTGGGGGAATTACATGCAACCCTGCCCTATAATGCCCTGCTGAGTGATTGCATATTCCATGCCAGTGCTAAAATTCATAGCTCGCTAGTTTATTCAGTACAAATGCATTTATGTTGTCTGTTGTTGTATGTAAATGTAGGCACAAAAGTTTCCCTTTTGGGGACAGTAAAAAGTATCTATTGATCTTGTGCTAACACATCATGTCAATTTTTTGCAGGCATTCAAATAGAGAAAAATAACTATACAGCAGTCAGGATTTTGCATCACCTTTATTACAGATAAACTAGGCATGTGGAGGGTCATATATTCTGTTGTCTGAACATTTGAAATAATACATTCAAAGAAACTGCAATCTTTATCATTGATTGAGAATTTGTTGCATTTAGCATCAGCCTTATTGTTAGCAGCCGTAGAGCATGTTGATCCTCATGATGTCCCAGTAGGACATGCCCTGCCTCTGGCCGATCTGGATGTTGGGATCAGGGATGGGGGTGATGGAGTCCCTCCCATACTGGATGGAGAAGGCTGTTCTTCCATAGTGCATGATGGAGGAGTAGTCGTAGGGAGTGTTCAGGTTGTTGGTGGTCTGCTTGTAGAAGTTGTAGGCCATCTGCGGGTTGATGTTCTCCCAGTTGATCCTGACGTAGCCGTCGCGGTCGCTCCTGGTCTGTTCGTGCTGGAAGCCCAGAGCGTGGTTGATCTCGTGCTGGATGATGCCGTGGTACATGCAGCCCTGTCTGTTGAGAGAGAGCACCTGTCTGCCTCCCTCTTTGCCCAGAGAGGAGAAACATCCAACTTTGTTCTCGATGCTGATGTAGTCGTACTCGTTCTGACGGGGCACGAAGCGGATGCAGGTTTTGCTGTGGTAGGTCTGCATGGCGTAGTCGATCTTCTGCCTCTCCCAGCTGGTGAACTCACTGCTTATGGTGAAGGGGATCATCACCAGACCGTTGGAAGCTTTCCTCCACAGGCAGCTCTGGTACCAGCACACCATGGCGTTTCTGGTTCTGGGAGCCAGCAGGTCTCCTTCCAGCAGGATCTCATTGGTGCCGTTGTTTGAGGTCAGAATCCTGGTGGTGATGTCGATGGTGTCCTCTTCATGTCCTCCTTCCTCCTGGAGAGGAAGTGCCTGAGAGAGGCCGAGCAGGAGCAGCAGCAGCAGGCTGGCAGAGAGAGTCATCTTCAGGGACGGTCTGGAGGCTGTGGAGCTGCTGTGGAGAGACTCCTTGAAGCTGGACGTTTGACTCAGTTCAGTCCAGGCTCTTTATACTCTCCTCTACAGGTGTGTCTGCAGGAGGATTATGGGTTGGGGTCCACACTGTTAGGCCTAAATAAACCTCTGAAGGGAGGACTCCACAGACAAACCTACTTTTTACACATGGTTTGTTATTTCTGGTCAGTAGATGGGACATGTTTAACTAAACATCTACTGTCTATACTGTCTTCAGCCTTTAAAAATTCCTATTTTGTATTAAAGCAATTTTTAGTTCAAGGAAAACTGGAGAACAAGTGCTATTCGTAAATTGAACAGTGCATGTTGAGGAGCAGCGTGCAAATGAAGAAAACTTAAATTGACTGTTCACTATGACACCATGAAAATAATATTTAATACAATAAAACATCCTGAGATGCAAGGTGAACCCATTTCTTAAACATTGTCACAACCAACTCAAACAATCCCAGGACACTATTCTCAACCATAAAACCCATTTTTTAAGGGGAAGAATTGTTGATTTTAAAATAAAAAATATTAGGCTTAACTTTCAAACCATGCCAGGACACACTAGACTCCCACTTCAAATGACCCATATCAGGTATCATTACTATGTTTGACATAACCACTGAGGACGAGCTCTGTAAAACTGTCTGTAGTATGAAACCCTCTACCTGTTCTCTCGACCATATTTCAGCTTACCTCTTCAAGTGCGCTTATGATAAACTGTATCTAAATATACTCCTTATTATAAATTTCTCCCTAGAATTTTCCCAAAACCTTTTAAGACAGCAAACCTTTAAAAAAAACTTTAAAAAATAAACCTGGACCCCTCCTCTCTTAATAATTACTGCCCCATTTCAAATTTAACTCTTGTGAGCAAGGTTTTAGAGAAAGTAGTGTCAAAGAATTTAAGCAAACACATTTCTGAGAACAACCTTCTTGATTTTTTTCAATCTGGCTTCAGACCTATATATAATGCTGACAGTGGAAACATGTCTGTTCTTTAGTGCTGCCTTTTACTATACGCTATTGACACTACTGACCACAATTTTTTTACTTAGCAGTCTTAAGAAATGGGTTGGCCTCTCTGGTACAGCTCTAACCGGTTTTCAATAATATATTACTGAAAGGAAATTTCATGTTAGGATTGAGGACTGTGCATCGGCAGTGTAGGACCTTTGTTGTTCTCAATATACAGTACGTACTGCCACTTGGAAACATGTTCCATCAGCATAGCGTCAATTTTCACTGCTATGCTGACGACACACAGTTATATGTGTCTGTGAGCCCAGATGACCCAAATACTCAGTCCAACCTAATTGACTGTGCAGCAGCTATTAATGACTGGATGAGCAAGAACTTCCTAAAGCTAAAGGAAGGTAAGTTTGAGATCTTCCTATTTGGCTCAAAGAACAAGAAGGATTCAGTTCTTGCTGACTTGGGATATCTGGCCTTGCACAGAAGACCACAAATGAGAACCTCGGTATCATTTTATACTCTGACCTTAATTTTACCACCTATTAATCAAAACTGCCTTTAATCATTTGGGCAATATAGTGAAGGTGAGACCTCCACTGAACCCGCAAGATGCTGAAAATCTTGTTTTTGCCTTTATTTCTCGTTGTCCTGACTATTGTAATGCTTTTAACTCTGGGATACCTAAAGCTGCTGTTGTAAAACCATTCAGAATACTGCTGCTGAGGTTTTAACAAAAACTGAGCGATGAAATGAAAGATCATATAACTCCTGTTTTACACAAGCTATACTGGCTCCCTGTATCTTTTAAAATTGATTTTAAAGTCCCTCTTTATATCACAGACTCACTGATTTTATGATCCTCCTCGAACAATAAGATCCTTTACAGCTGCTCTTTTAACTATTCTCAAAATGTGGACCTCTCTGCCTTTAGACATTGGAGTTGCTGACTCCAACAACTCAAAATTTATCTTTTTAATATAGCTTACAACCAGTTTTAGATTATATATTTTAATATATAGCCTATAACTAGCACCTGTGTGTGTTTTTACTCTCTTTAAAGAAACTGTTGATTCCATTTTAATATTAATATTCTCTTTCTCTCTTCCTCCATGTGTACCTGCTTGGCTTTAAATATATGTTTCTCTGTTTGTGTGTGTGACCTAGGGATGTTCCTGGCAATACATCTTCCTGTTGACTAAACACAAATTTTAATTTAGTCAACACATCTAACAGTAATAAAACACTCAAAAAGCAGTTAAAATTGAACATAATTTATTACTTGCTAATATTAAACACACTGTATTAGTGGGGGAATTACATGCAACCCTGCCCTATAATGCCCTGCTGAGTGATTGCATATTCCATGCCAGTGCTAAAATTCATAGCTCGCTAGTTTATTCAGTACAAATGCATTTATGTTGTCTGTTGTTGTATGTAAATGTAGGCACAAAAGTTTCCCTTTTGGGGACAGTAAAAAGTATCTATTGATCTTGTGCTAACACATCATGTCAATTTTTTGCAGGCATTCAAATAGAGAAAAATAACTATACAGCAGTCAGGATTTTGCATCACCTTTATTACAGATAAACTAGGCATGTGGAGGGTCATATATTCTGTTGTCTGAACATTTGAAATAATACATTAAAAGAAACTGCAATCTTTATCATTGATTGAGAATTTGTTGCATTTAGCATCAGCGTTGTTGTTAGCAGCCGTAGAGTATGTTGATCCTCATGATGTCCCAGTAGGACATGCCCTGCCTCTGGCCGATCTGGATGTTGGGATCAGGGATGGGGGTGATGGAGTCCCTCCCGTACTGGATGGAGAAGGCTGTTCTTCCATAGTGCATGATGGAGGAGTAGTCGTAGGGAGTGTTCAGGTTGTTGGTGGTCTGCTTGTAGAAGTTGTAGGCCATCTGCGGGTTGATGTTCTCCCAGTTGATCCTGACGTAGCCGTCGCGGTCGCTCCTGGTCTGTTCGTGCTGGAAGCCCAGAGCGTGGTTGATCTCGTGCTGGATGATGCCGTGGTACATGCAGCCCTGTCTGTTGAGAGAGAGCACCTGTCTGCCTCCCTCTTTGCCCAGAGAGGAGAAACATCCAACTTTGTTCTCGATGCTGATGTAGTCGTACTCGTTCTGACGGGGCACGAAACGGATGCAGGTTTTGCTGTGGTAGGTCTGCATGGCGTAGTCGATCTTCTGTCTCTCCCAGCTGGTGAACTCACTGCTTATGGTGAAGGGGATCATCACCAGACCGTTGGAAGCTTTCCTCCACAGGCAGCTCTGGTACCAGCACACCATGGCGTTTCTGGTTCTGGGAGCCAGCAGGTCTCCTTCCAGCAGGATCTCATCAGTGCCGTTGTTTGAAGTCAGAATCCTGGTGGTGATGTCAACAGTGTCCTCTTCATGTCCTCCTTCCTCCTGGAGAGGAAGTGCCTGAGAGAGGCCGAGCAGGAGCAGCAGCAGCAGGCTGGCAGAGAGAGTCATCTTCAGGGACGGTCTGGAGGCTGTGGAGCTGCTGTGGAGAGACTCCTTGAAGCTGGATGTTTGACTCAGTTCAGTCCAGGCTCTTTATACTCTCCTCTACAGGTGTGTCTGCAGGAGGATTATGGGTTGGGGTCCACACTGTTAGGCCTAAATAAACCTCTGAAGGGAGGACTCCACAGACAAACCTACTTTTTAAACATGGTTTGTTCATTAGATGGACATGTTTAACTAAACAGTTTATGTTGTCTTCATCATCAATAATTCACATTATCTGTCATAAACCAACCTTCATGTACGCAAATTTGTGTATATTGTTGCCTCTTCAATTCTTTAAATTCTTCATTATTTTTTGTTATATTTGTGTTTACAGTTGACTAGCATTTGTTGCTTGCGTTCAATCAAAACATCATCATCACACAACAATAAGAGTCTAAAGTCAGACTATGTGATTGTGGCTTTGCTACTGCAGTGCTTCAAGCTAAAATTGTTAGTTTGTTAGCAGCTTAACAAACTAACAATGAGAATGTTTGTAGGAATAATGATTATCGTGCCCTCCATCTTAGTTCAGTGTATCAGCATAATCACATTTGCTAACAAACACTTAACACAAACAAATGGGAATGCCATTAGTCTTGCAGGTATTTGGTTAGAAACCAAGATACCAGTCAGACAGCCTTTGACTTGATAATAATAGTTAAAGCAAAAGTACACAGTCTCTTTTCTTCAGACTCTTCGGTTGGACAAGAAAAAGTAATTTAATGTTTTGAATTTGGGCTGGAAATCCTGATTGGCATTTTTCAGTTTGCAGACAAAGATTAATTAAGAAAATAATCAGCAGATTAAGTGATGATGAAAATAATTGTGAATCACAGCCTTCAGCGTCTTTATTGGCACAATATAGCAGAAATGGAATAAAATTCATAAGTGTGTTTTCAATAGTGTTTAATCACCTGAAAAGTGTTACCTTAGAAAATAATTTTTACATACACAGAATGCATATCACTGTGTTTCTACAGTAGCCCAGAACTCGTCTTCCATAGCCAGACCTCTCTACAGAGCTCAGCGCTGTAGAAAGGACTGAATCCATGCATATGCATTCTGCTATAGGGGGAAAAATGCTCTAACTTGTTTGCATTGCTTTGAAGCAGTCACAAATGTTTTGGGCAGCGCTAAGCTGAGGATGTGGCGACTGTGCAGCTGCAAAATTGTGTCAAAAAAAAATTACTACATCACTGCAAAAGAAAATGTATCAGCTGTTAGGTTGTTTATGTTCGTTCCATTAGTGTCCCAAGTGCTGATTTTCCATTTTCAGTTTGTAGGTTGCTTTTGTTTCGCAGGGACTTTAAAAACGTAGATAGCAGATGCCACTTGAAGCAGGCGACCAATGGCAGGACTCGTAGCTGCAGTGTGCACACATTGAGTCAGACTAGCCCAGAACAGACAAACCTGACACTGGTTTTAGATACAGCCTTTTGTGTTTTCTGCCAGTTTTGCAGCCACCGTATGGTCCTTCTGCATGCTTCGAAAGGAAGGATGATGGGAGGTGTCTGCAATCTGCAAACTGACACTTAGATGCAACTAAATCCTTCACACTGGTATTTTTTTAAACAAAAATTCATTATATTGTGGTTGGACAAAATAGGCAATACTGACTTTTGACTTTAAATGATTAATTTTTCACTATTTCATCAAGAAAATAAAAGGCAGATTAAATAATGATGAAAATAATTACTAATTAGACTTTAAAATTGTTTTTTTTTGACATTTTAATGCATTGATCTGAAGATCAAACCACATAAGTAGGCTAGTGTGTCATTTTCATTCACTGGGGATAACGTGTGTGTTCGCTGCGGTTAAAAACAAAGCTTTTGTCTACAGATCTCCTGGGAGCTGTGTTACAGCCCACTGCTCTAGAAATTCATTTCGCTGTTTAAAATAGAAGCTGGTTCAGCATACAGATTCTCTTGTAAACCTCAAATCTACCTAATTGAATATTAACTCACACACAAGTCATTTTAATTATGCTTTTAATTACTGAAATGTCCAGTGAGGTCAAGAGTAAAATGACCTTTAAGTCGCTTCATCACCAACATGACAGGAAGCCGACAGTGGGGAGGTCACAGTCAGAGATGCACACCGTCTGCTCTGAATGTACAGCTCACAGAGGTCTTACATAAATCTCAGAACTCCTAACCCCTTATTCTGCCCTGAGACCCCTCCAATCAGAGAATCATATGTTGTTAAAAGTCCCAAAGTCTACGTTTAAAACAAAAGGAGATCATGGAACAAACTCTCCTTCCACATCAGGGCATCTGAATCAGTGCCGCAGTTTAAAAAGTTTCTAAAAACTCACCTATACAGTCTAGCATTTGTATTTCTATTTCCATTTTTATTACACTGTGTGATGTATAAATTGTGGTTTTATTTCCCTGTATCTTTATTTTGTCAAGCATCTTGTATTTCTGTTTTCTGCAAGATATACAATATATATTAATAAAGGTTAGTAGATTATTATTATTATTACTATTATTGTATGCACCCACCAAAATGTGTATTTATTACAGATATGAACATTTCATGTCTGGAAAAACGACCATGTTTTGAACCCATATATGTTTTCCTGTTGACTTATATTTTTGTCATTAATTTGGGTACATTAGTTTGTTATGAATTTTGCTAGTTTAATTCACCAGATGTAAACAAAAAAAGATATTTTTAGTACAGCTTCATCATGTTTTTGTCACCATTTTGTTTATATATTCAACAATCATTGATAAATCGGTTACAGAAAAGACACAAAATATGTGTATACTGTAAATATTATATTGAAAAAACAACAAAAATACAAAAATCGTTTCTGAGAACAAACCCAAAGCCTACAAAGGGCATCAAAGGTTTTAGCATTAGATACAAACTCTGCCATCATGTGCATCTATGTTCTGCTAATTTATTTGTTTGTTACAGGATAAATGCATGAGTGCATTCTTCTTCCTTTAGACCTTGTGATTAAGAGGCATCCTAAAATAATGTCTTCAGTTGGCTTGCACTGCATCAGCAGGCACTGTGGTTGATCTTAAATCACCCCGGGTACTCTGAGTGACTCCATGAGAAATGGACGCTCTTCCTGCTGAGTCCACAGTTTGCCTGATAGATTGTGCTGCTTCAGATGCTATTGAATTGGTCCTGATAGAGCATCTGAATGGTCGGAGGAATATTGTGAGCCAAAAGCTGTGTGGGGTGAGTGGTAAGTGACCTTGGCACTCAGTGCTCTTATTTCACAGTTATGATAGAGGATTTTTGCCCTGTGTTTTTTTGTACTGCTGTCTCTGTGGCACTCTGCTCTGCCACTCTGCTGTCATTTTCATTCTTCCGCATGACAAACTTCAGTGTGGGTGAACCTCATCGTTCTAATCCCTGATACAAACCGGACAAACACTGTGAAAAATTGGTGCTACGAGTCAAGGTGAGTTTTTGCATTTTATGACTGAATAAACTGTAAAATAACCAGTGAAGTATTCAATTTGCTTACAGAAGAATCAAGATCATAGTGCAGCTGATGGGAGTATTGCAGGTGGGAAGACCAAGTGATCTATTAAGAACCCTTTTCATTCAGAGAACCCCTCTTGGAGGAAAAGGTCCTTCAAGGATTGTTAAAATCATGGGTGTTAAAAAGATATTTTTTTCAATTTAAACAATGGTAACTGTAACATAGATGGTTCAAATGATGGATTACCACAATATATAATCTATATCATTCAAACGTTTTTGCCTCATCTGTAGAATATCATCTTTTGTAGAACCCCAGACGACAGGAAAGTTCAAGGTAAATTGTTATAATTTATCATTTTAGATACCCCTGGTTGGGTTCTACATGAAACCCTTGGGATATACAAGGGTTCTTGGTAGAACCCCCTCGGTGGGTACAACACAAAACTCTTGGATTTAAAAAAAAAAAAAAAAAAGGACTCTTGGTAGATCCCCATAGGTGGCTTCTTGTTAGCACCCTTTGAAAGTGGAAAGTTGTGGTGGAACCATTACACAATAGAAGAGTTCTCTGTAAAAATTTCTCACAGGGCACTTTTCCACCAAATAAGCTCTGGTTCTTAAACAAATTCCGTTCATGATCCTTGGAACCTGAGTGTTACGTATTTTGTGAACCACCCCGCATTTCCACCAGTTTTGAGTGGAACCATTGTATGGAACCAAGGATGTGATCAATAGAGGGCGCTGCACAATACACAACAACCTGTGGAATAAGACACACCTACTTTGGAAAACATGCTTTTTTGTTGTTGATGTTGTTGGGTGCCAGCTGAAAATCAACTTTTCAGGTTCTGAACCAATTTATTTTTGGTTGAAATGCTCAGAGCCATTACAAAATTAGGTGTGTGAAATTCAACAGGCCTAGTTTCATGTTGGTGGAAATGGTCTGATTGGGGTTCTGGGTCGAAGCTTTCACAGATGGTTCTAGGTTTAACCCTTTATGTTGGGTTCTAGACAGAACCTTCTGAAAGAGTTGCACATGGAACCTGTATAAAAGGTTCAACAAGGAATCAGAAAGGGTTCTCTTGTGGGGACAAGCCAAAGAACCCTATATGGTCCTAGTTAGGACTTTTCCTTCTAAGAGTGTAATTCAACCATCACATCCAGATTTCCAGGAGGCTTTAACTTTGAATAGCACAGAGGGGATTAGATCTGCCTGAATGGTAGCTGGATCGCTTGTACTGCACCAGTAACCCCAGTCCACTGATGTTTTTTTTTCCCGCTTTACCAATGTGTGTAATGGACCAAAGCATCACGACAGTTGTTGCCTTTTGTCAAGCGTGATGGCTACAGTGGTCAGAATTTCAGAGTTAAGTACGTTGTACAAACTTGCCCTTTAACAAGACACACACCACCTTCTCATCATGTAGTCACCCTAAGGAGGAGAATCATATCACCTCATGTGTCAAAATATAGCAGCTTAAAGCTTAAAGAACACATTGAAAATCATGAAATAAATATGTTGTAGCTTGTAACGGTCCCTAAGCGTTTGTCCACACTGACACCACTACAGTTCTTCACCGCATGTTCATGTAATACAGCTGCAGCAGTACAATACAGTGGGCTGCTGATGAGTGTAACAAAGTTCTTGTGTGGCAAGTGATGAATTTTTAACCATCCTGAAGCAGCTGAGTACACTTCAGTCAGGCATGAAGATAGATTACCTCAGCTAAAGCCTCTATCTTCACAGTAACATGACATTACATAACATAACATAACTTTGGTCAAATGAGACACTACTTGAGAGACCACTATGTCTCTCTGGTTGGTTCAAGTGAACCAGTGTTTAGCTCAAGAGTCACATTGTGGTAATCTTGGAGAAAACTTAACCTTAAAACAAAGAGTTTAAGGACCAGTATGTGGGATTTTCTTCTGTGATTGGCTATACCCTTCCAGGTATTCCAGGCATCCACTAAACACTGACATTTGCTAAGCTATGATGCTAAAAGACGCTATGAACCGGTTATGAGCAGGAGGACAGCACCTTAGCTACAGCAGCTCATGTTTTTTCTTCTTGTCAGTGTGCGTTTCTTCTTATCTTAACTCCACTCTAACCTTATCCCTAACCCCAAACCAGACCCAATTGGGTTATTTGACTTGTTTAAATATTACAACACATATGTCTGTTTGAAAATCAACAGGAACCTGTGGTTATTGTTTGGTGTTAAGTTACAGGATAAACTATGAAGTGTTGAAAGGGAGAGAGCTGACTGCTGGCAGGTGGTTCCATAAGCTGCAACAACCCCTCTGGGTATGGTTAACGGCCATCCACACCCAGAACTATTATTATACCTATAACTACAAAAATATAGTTTTTAAAATTGTTCTAACCTAAATGAGTGATCCACACCACAACTATAATTTGTCATGTGGAGTGATTTTTAAAACAATATTTTTTAAAAATAGTTATTGTTGTAGTTTGTGGTGTAGAGTCCTTTAGGGATAAGGTTAGGGTGTGGTTAAGGTAAGGGGAAACAGACTTTGACACAACTCTGGGAACAAATACATGAAACATGAACAAAAATTCCTCTCATCCTAGTCCTGCCCTGTTTGTAGCGGCTCGCATCGTAGATAGATTAATGGTATAGGCGATCAGAGGCATACTGGGTATACGCCTCAAACACGTCAGTTTAATCTCTACCAGATGCACGCTTCCGCTGCACAGTGATACAGTTGGCGAATAGTAAGTAGTTCCTATATTAAACTGCTCACAACAAGATCTATGGATTATCTTGGGTCTTGCCATTTAGTTACATTATATTAGAGAAAGGGCAGATATCTCTACAACTGATGTCTTCTAAACTTAGCAACTCACACCAAAACAATCTAGATGGATAAATAGCACTACAAGCCAGTTTTTTGTAAAAAAAACTTTGTATTTTTTACTTTAAGGTTGAATTGTCCCTTTAAACCTGAACCCACTACACAATAATGTTGATTTACTGTTGCAGTATTAGTCTGCAAAGTAATAGAAGAACACAGCATTTGTTACTGACAAGTTAAGATGTGCTGTGTCATTCTATATCCAGTTGATTTATCCGTGTATGTTTAGGTGCTTCAGTGGAAGTTCTGATGAAATGTTGCGTTTTTTTGTGGCAATGATGAAGCTGGAAGTCTGCACAGGTAAACCGACGATGTGAGAAAACACGTTGACAGAGAGAGAGGGAGGGGGGGGGATTAGACCTCCCTCGTTGCTGTGGTGTATGTACAGGAGGAGGAGGAGGAGGAGGAGGAGCATCACACCGCCGCCTGAAGGACGCAGAGCTGCGGCTCGGAACCGGGCTGAGAAACCAAAATCCAGTCGGTACCGGTCCTGGGTGGAGATGTAACATCCCGGATGTGGAGAAACGGCGTCCTGTAGTTCTACGTCGGGTATCAGAAGCCGTCACACATATACACACGTCGCCTACGTATTTAAATATGATGTAGCCGATACGCACTGGCTGGACAGGCGCTGAGGAGAAGAGAGGTCGCTGCATGACGGACTGTGCGTAATGCTGAGTGGACAGCAGTATTTCTCGCTGTGTTTTCCAGCCTAGACGGGCTTACTGACGAAGAGATTCGCACTTGTTCTGCGGTGCAGCTCGTCATTAGAACCAGATGCTCCCCGCCGGACCGGACCCGTTCAGTTTCATGCCGACCGGAGCCTGAGCCGAAGGATGCAGGTTAAAAACCAGATCTGCACAGAGCGGAGCAGCACCGACGACCCGGAGGAGCAGGATGACAACCAGAAGAAGACCTCGTGTTTTTCCAACATCAAGATCTTTCTGGTGTCGGAATGTGCGCTCATGTTGGCACAGGGCACCGTGGGAGCGTATCTGGTGAGTTTCCACAGAGCGGTGTTAGGATCTCAGTGTCTCTCAGGTAACATCGGGTGAACGCAGCGCCCTTCAAACCGGCGCACACACACAGGCAGGCAGGCAGACAGTGAGGACCGATGCGGTGCCTGAGCTGATGCGGTTAATAATCATATCATTGTAATCACATTAGAATAATCACATCCTCCAGCAGCCATGGCACACGGCGCTTCACTGATTGATGACTTGCTGCGTATGATCCATCAGGCCTTTGCACCATCTGCATGACACAAAGCGCGTCACAGCGGCCGGCCGGAGGCTCCACGTTGTTGTTGGAGGATTTGATATGCGCACACGGAAGGACGGTCTGCTGGAGAGCAGGTTACGAAACGCTCTGGTCAGGAGCTCCATACATCTACCCTGGCTGCCTGCCGGCTCTGTTACAGTCTGCAGCCGTCTGCCTCAGTGATGCGGGAGGCCTTTGACACTGGAGGATATAGGAGGCCTAGGACATGACGTGATCACCACAACACAAGCGACAATAGATCATATTGTCCTCTCAGAAAAGCTTCCTGTCATTCTATATTAATATTATCTGACAGTTTGATCAATGCAATGTGATATTTTATGCACTAATATTGCTGTCAAGAGATAAACTCCAATCAGTAAGATGGACCGAAAAGAGACAAAATCAGAAACAGATTTTCTTAAAAAGAAAAAATAATAATAATTTGAGAGCCCTACATTGCTGGATTTTTAGGGCTGATGCTGATATCAGGAGTACAAAAATTCCAATACTGATATATTGACCAATATTCTGTATACAAAATAATATATACAATGTAAATAAACTTTTCTTTTGGTAATGATTCCTCAAATTGACAAAGATATATTATGATAAAGTTTGTTGTCCAAAATGACAAACTGACACTGAAACTTTAAACTTACTCCTGGATTTCTAATAATTATTAACTGTAAATACAACAACACAAATAGAACAAAATTAATCATTTTAGTTTTGTTGTACAACCCTGTGTTGTACAATAATAATAAATGGCCTTGATTCCTTGATTGATATTTAATCTTGAATTAAGAAAAAGGATCAAATATACCAAAAATGTTGCTTGTAAAGCTAAAAAAATAAATAAAAACAATTTTCATCGTGCTCTGTAAAGAAATACATTTTCATATTGGTGTGTATCAGAAAACATACAGTGTATGCCAATACTGATATAGACCAATGTAGCTGTGATTGGCAAATATCTGGCCGATAATATAATGACAGGAGGCCAGTTAATAAACAAACATTAATAATAACTTTAATCATAAAATAAAATGAATAAACATTAAAAGCCCCATAACTTATCTTTATTTAAAATTCTTTCAAATTAAATGACTTAAATGACCAGATTTGGTGGCGTCTTGTGGTCACTCCTGTAGACAGACAGGTGTGCAGGAGAAGACCATGTGTCAACAATACAAAACAAAAAGACCCCCACACCGGCTTTATATTTAAGATTTAGTCATAACGTTTCGGTACAACAACTTTCATCATAGTATCAGAAATATTTGATTTCCAGTGGGAATAAGTTCCATAATCAAGACAAGTCACCAACACCACAGGTGTATGTTAATGAAACATTATGTAAGATACTTAAATTAAGAAGAGGCACTAGACAAGGTTGCCCATTATATCACTCCTTATTTGCGCCAGCAACCAAACCCTTGGCACAAAAACGTAGACAGACAGAAAATGATTGGGATAACTAGATAAAGAAAAATATCAATTCAGTTTATTTGCTGATGATTAGATGTTATATTTGACATCTTAACATCTTAAACTAATATTAAAACATATCTTCCAAAGACGACAGAGATCATAGAGGATTTCTCTAAAATATCAGAAACACAAGATTTCATGCACTATCAGTGATGCAGAGGTGAAATTGTAAAATCTTCCTTCAAAAACCTCTGTGTTAAATGTGATGAATGAAGTCTGAAGTGCAGTTGGAGTACTGGTGCCTGTTAATGTTGTGGCCAAAGCCAACCACAGCAGTTGTTAATGCATTTCTGTGGTGGTGATGTCAACCTACATGAGTCAGTTGGCCGAAGCACTTACTGTAAATCCGTATGAATATAAAAGATGCCACTTTAATGAGGATTATTATTTGCCTAATTAAAGCCAATTCCCCTGATAGATGTCAGCACAGTCTTGATACTATAAATAATTGCACATGCAGGTTCAGGCTTTATTTTATTCTTCATGAGGAACAGAACACTTAGATGACAAAGTACCCTCTCTTTTTGATATATTACAGTAAAGTTAGAGAGACACTCCTTCAATCATTCATATCAACACAGTGGAGGAAGACATTTTTAAATGAGGCAAGGTTTAAGGTCAACCATTTGATCAGACCTTTTTATTATTGAAGCTTTTACTTACTGGTTTAGATGAGAAAAACAACCATAAGCCTAAACTGTATGGAAATAAACTCTGTAACAACATGGGTTGACCTTCAGGATCCATTAGGCCTGGCCAATAAAACACTAGCAATATGTATCAGCAATAGACACTTCATCAATAGCAATAAGAAAATGATTCAATAAAATATGCAGTAGTTTCACTTAAAAACATTAAATGTGAACTGCCATTAAAGTACATAACGAATACACCCTGGCTCATACGCAGCCTCTAACATCCTTGGTAATGGAACGTGCCACCATTGACATGCAAACAGCCAATTACTGAACAGCTATGTTGTTCAGTCGCACCATCCACATGTGGCACAACAACAGAAACAGCGTGAGAGAAAATGAGTGGAGACGGTGAAGAAAATGGGTAACACAGTTTGCATAAGACTGTTATTACACTGTCATAACCACGTTATGACACCTGAACCTGAAGTCTTTATGAAGGTTTATGACTGTTGCTATTAAGTGTCATTTGTTCAACTGTGTCATTTTTAATGCAAGTTGGCATTGTTTCAGTTGACTTTAAGTTATGACAACCTGACATTAACCAAAACAACATAACCTGTCAATGTCCTGACAACTTGACATTATCAGACTTAAAGAAACTGTTTAGCTTCATGTTATAAAATGACATTATACTATGATATTGACACTGGCTGTCAAAAGACCATTATAAGTGTGTCATGAGTAATTTCCTGGACTTCAACTTAAGTGGTACCATTTGGACCTGTCATAAAGAGGTCATTAAATGTCATAAGGACAATTTGATGATAGAGTATAGTACCCCGGTGATTTGGCTTACAGAATAACCTGATGGACAGACAGCAGTTTGCTAGTTTACTTGCTGTTTAAAAAAAACCAAGCTAACCGCTGTGTGGTCTGCGGTTATCTGTAGCTGGTGTCAGTTAATTAGCTCAGTTACCGCCTCATGTTCATGCCAGGTGTCATGACATGTAATGACAGCCTTAGCACACCCCTTTAAATAAAGTGTTAGTGTAAATTGTTCAGAAAAAATTGTGTTATTTTTAAGTCTCTTAAGTCTATTACCTGTGTGCCTTGGTGAATAAAATATTTAAATTCAAATGAAACATTATATCCTTCCAACTTTCTCGGATATATCTCCCAGCCCGAAGATCCAGTCATACTGTGTTCAGGCACATTTTCCAGTAGAAATGCTAAAAGGATGCTGTGTTTAGAACAAGATGCAAGAACTTGCCACTTGTGTAGTGCAGACTGCAGCTTGGCAGAAACACCACTGAGCTGGTTTTAATGTGTTTTGCACCAGTCACAAATTTCAAGTGCATTAGTGTTTACCTTGAAGACTGCAGTGGAGCTTCCTCCTTTAAAACAGCATCCTGAACCGAAAGTGCACCTTTAGCAAATCCTGCTGCAGACAAAAGCACTGAAGAAGCACTGCCTATCCTCTCCTGGATAAAATATTGTTTGTCATCATCATCTTTTATGCTCTGTCTGTTTTTAATTCTGCCAACTTGTTCGGCTCGCAGTGTGCATTTATTCTCCTCTTTTTGCTTTTTTTTTTTTTCAAAATAAATGACAGTGAAACTTTGGGAGAGGACAAAGCTATAATGACTAAAGATCATCACTGTCAGCACAGCAGCACCTGCATAACAGCTTTCCGTGACTTAGTCTGAATTCATCAAGCTGAAATGGGCAGGTTTTCTCTGCTCTCTAAAGCTCAACAACAATTGGCATTGTCTGTAAACATTAGACCAGATTGGACTGAAATGTCTAAATGTGGAATATAAAAGTTGTAAAGCTGTTCGCCATGGGCATCCAGTATGGGGCTGTACATAAATCCTCCAGGGCCACAAAAGGAAATCTTAACCCTGTGACCTCTGAACTGTGACCTCAAAGCATGTAATGTCAGGGAACCATGAAGCTTTTGTAAGTGAACAGTGGACACGTGAGCTGGATGTTCAGTTATTGTAAAATAATTGTAACTCTTTAATTGTCAGGCTGTCGGCGTCTTGTGTCTTAGTCCCACCCTGTGTACTGTACAGTGACAGAACTAGGTAAGTGTTCCACAGTTGAAATAATAGACCCGTGACAGCCATCTTCCTAATTTAGAAGTGAATTACAGATTGTTTTTCCTTTTTTGGAAAGTGAGGGGGCAGGAGGGGTGGGTGTGACAGTTGTCTAGCTGTTTGGACTGCTGTCCAGACACCTCTGGTGGCGTTTCACCAAGGACAGGCCCAGTTTAGCATTACTAGACTGAGAGCATGAGACGGTTATTCTCCTTAAAGTCTGTATAAAGAAAATGTGAAAAGACTGAGAACTGCATAGTCTTGAGTTTTGTAGTTAGACTTAAACTGTTGTTCATCGTTTCTGTGATCAGAATTTTTTGGGCGCACCTGAAATATGGCTTGGTGATGGTACCGTAACACTGTATAGACCCCACAAACGACACCACCTCCCCCGGTCAGTGACAACTGTACCTTCAGCGTCTCTCTCAGTCCAAATCAGCCCAGCAGTTCCCTTCAGCTCACTTCAGTTCCAACAACCCAACACAGAAGGAAATAAAAATACCATCCTCTCACCATCCTCTGGCTCTGATGGCTCAAACATGTCTGGACATGTCCAAAAAAGCTGCTAGGTGGAGCATCCATGTTTCAGGTCACTTTCAGGTCACAGTAGTGTTAGACACTGATACAGCAGAGTGGACATCACCCCGGCGTTTCAGAGCAGAGAAAGCTGCTCATGATTTTGAGATCTAATTTTACACACTGTCATGTATAGTTTAGATTATAGCAATTATCATTTTTTTTAACAATTCAAATTTGTCTGGTTGGTGAATAACATTTTTCTGCTATGGTGCATATATGTAATCACATCTTGCTAAGCTGGATGGGTCGTCAGTTTTTCATGACCGGCTCAAATACCATGACAAACAAACAGGCGACACAAGAAGTTAAAGCAATGAACCAATTTATTTATTTATTTGAAACTATCTCAAACAATTAAGAATGTCAAAATGTTATGACAGTCAGTAAGTCAGTAGTGTTGATGTGGGTCCATGCAGAATAGCATGGCGAGTGAAGTGTTGTGTGATGAAAGGGAAAACAAAGGCAAGTTTGGGGTGTGTGAGGAGAGTTTCCATTTTCTCTGCCCCACATGGAACGAGTCAGATGTGCTCTTATGGTACTGCGAACACCGAGCCCAGATGTTCCCGATACCTGACAACCAAACTGACCACACTTGCTGGGCACTTGCAACATAAAACACAGAAACACAAACGGCCAGTCCAGCTGCCAAAAGGCACAGGATTAAACATGAAATTTGTGGTGCTTTTTCACCTAGAAGCAGTTCTCTTATATCAGAATACACACTGAAGGGTAACATTAAGATAAGACTTTCAACTGCCCTTTCAAACTATCACTTTCAAGTAATGTTTTAAGCACAGATGCCAAATATTGCTGGGGTCCAACATTACTTGTTAGGATTTGAAGCTTTTCTTTGCTTTATGTGGGGCTGTTCCTGACGAGATTCTAAGAATTCTTACAATTATGACATTTTCTAAGAATTTCCCCTTAAAGAGTAGATCCTACAAAAGACAGAAATTATTCACAAAGCCCTTAAGAGAGCTCCCAAGGTGAAAAAGTTTTAAGAGTAAGGAGGAGGACTTTTATTGGGTATGTGAGTTTCTTAAGTAGAGGAGAAAATGACAGAAAGACAAGGGGGAGAGATATTCTCCAAGTGTTTTACAAAAGAAAATAAAACCAGACAAGGCAGATAATTCTCCCACCTGACACAATAATATGATATAACCCCAGAAATGAAAGTTATCTCAACACTGAGATATTTGGAAAAAAATTATTTCCACTTAATATTGCACATTACACATTGCAGGCTCACAAAAGGATATCAAGTACTTAAATTACTATCAGCAAGTGCAAAGGCTACTGCACAAGTAGGGAAGTAGGTCTGTGTTTTCAACCATTTTGTTGACTACTTTAAAGTATAGCCATTACAATCTATTCAAGAGACGTTCTTTATATAAAATAGTACTTAGAATTATATCATATTTTAGTAGGGATTGGCATTCTATGTCTATTTTAAGTAAGAGTGCATTTTTCCCCCTTTCTTCTCTTTTTTGGATCCTCACATTTTTTTGACAGAATGAGTCATACCTAGCAATGGGGTCAACCACACCTCCTCACTGAGATAAAAGTTTCTGTCCCTTCCTCGCTCAGATTTGCTCTGAGAATTTTCTTAAATCACTCATAAACTACAACTCCTTGCTAGAATTTTTTAGGCTAAGTTAACAGCTCTCTCAGGATGTTTATGAATATGGCCCCTGGACTGTTGGTGGGGAAAAAAGGAATATGAAAGTCGTCATCTTCAGGAAACTGTGACAGGCACTTTTCACAAACAAACAACAGAACAGAACCAACAGTCAACTAGTTTGGAGATTAATCAATAATGAAAATAATCCCTAGTTGCGTTCCTACCTACGCCTAAGACAACAAGAAATTGTTATTTTGCAGTGGAATTTGCTGTGATAAACAGGATGAGCAATATAGAAAAAAGATCAATGGCTACACAAGATCTGTCTGATTTCATTGCATAGTCATGGTTACGCTTCTCTTGTTATCTGGAATTGTTTGAAGAAGTCTTGGGGCTTATACTGCACCTTGCTCTGAATGAATGTTTAATAAAAGAAAAATAACTCCTGACCAACCTTTTATTGTCAGTCCTGCAGATGATTCAGCATCCATTTGATGCAAGGAGCCACTTCACCAGTGACACACACCCAGAACACAGCTGGCACAATATGTTTGTGTCCGTTTGATAATTAGAACAGCTGCACGAGGTGTCTCTGCCTAAAGCCACACACATGCACATACCCCCCTTCTCCCAGGTTGGCATCAGGCTAGCCTCGGGCTTGTTATGGGTGGAGGAAGAGGATCGTGGGGATGAAGATGGTGGATAAAGCTCACCCTGCAAAGCAGCACAGCTACTGCATGTTACCAACAGGAAGTTGTTGTTGGTTTGGGCAGCAGATGGCTTGATTCCAGCTTTCTTAAATGTGAATATTTTCTTTCTGTTCTGTTTTTTTTTTCTTCGGGTTGGTGATAAAACAAGACATTTGACATGTCACCTTGGGCTTTGGGAAACACTGATCGACAGTTTTCACCAATTTCTGACATTTTATAGGCAAACAACTATTAATTAAGAAAATAATCGACCGATTGATCAAATATGAAAATAAGCATTAGTTGCAGCCCTAGTGTAAACTATATGCTATAAATTGACCTTTGGCAGCTCTACTATTTCTAGTTATCTTTGCTGTGTCTGGCAAGTTTTCAATTCTCACACTGCACAGCACAGTATACAGTGATAATGGTTGCAGATTTATCATTAAAACTGGCAGTAGTTTTTGAAACATTTGGTCTTTAAATTTTTTCTCTACAACCGTGGATTTCGTCAGCTAAAATGATGACTCTAGCCAGCAGATTTTTAAAAGTGTAGCTAGCCAATGTACACTAATGCCTAAATTCCTTGATACTAACATGCTATTTAGTATCAGTGAGATTGTTTATTATGTCCAAAACCTCAGTATGAAACCAACAGTATTCAAGGGTCATAATGTTTCCAGGGAAAAATTACAGTATGTGACCACTTGACACTTTATTACTTCAGTAGTAAGCTAGTTAGCCAGACAAGTTACGCTAGCATCTTATATAGCTTATATAGGAAATAAAGACAAATTTTAATCCATTCCTCACATTGTGTCAAAGACTGCAGACTGCTCCATACTCATGAGTATCGCTCTTGGAGCCCCAACATGTATTGAAATGCAAAGCTTTAAAGCTGGGCAATATACTGATATTAAATTATTAAATTGTGATGTGAGACTAGATACCGTCTTAGACTTTGGATATCATTGTATTATGATATGGCCTAAGTGTTGGCTTTTCGAGTTTTAAAAGCTGAATTACAGTAAAGTGATAATTTGCTTTTAAGCACATTATATCCATATCACTGATTATTTCTCAGAAACTCTCATTGTGTCAATATTGTGTGAAAGCACCAACAGTCATCCCTGCAATATTGCTGCAACATCAATATTGATGTATTTGGTCGAAAATATCTTGATACTTGAATTTGTCCATATTTTTCAGCCCTTTAAAATTTGATGGTGCCTAGTTACAGCTGCTAATCTGATTGGACAGATTGGATGATTGGACAACTGCCGTTGAGAGGAGGGGCTTACTGAAGGGTTAATTGCTGAATAGCTTATAAAATAAAGAGTGTAAAGCTGCATTAAAAAGTTAGTGGTTGCTTTGATGTCATTAACAGTCCTAAATGGCTGATAGTTGTAAAACACACTTTATAACACTCATTCTCTCTCTCTATCTGCAGGTAAGTGTTCTGACCACTCTGGAGAGACGCTTCAACCTCCAGAGTGCCGATGTGGGCGTCATTGCGAGCAGCTTCGAAATTGGCAACCTGGCCCTCATCCTGTTTGTCAGCTACTTTGGCGCCAAGGCCCACAGACCCCGCCTGATTGGCTGTGGCGGGATCGTCATGGCGTTGGGGGCACTGCTGTCGGCCCTGCCTGAGTTCCTGACTCACCAGTATGAGTATGAGGCTGGGGACTCGTGGCACGCCGAGGACGGCAGGGACGTCTGCTCCAACATCTCCAGATCAGAGAACCGAGACTCTGGGTTTAAATGTGGCAACAGGGCCAACACCAACATGATGTACCTTCTGCTGATCGGAGCCCAGGTTCTGCTGGGCATCGGAGCCACGCCTGTCCAGCCTCTGGGAGTGTCCTACATTGATGACCATGTCCACAGGAAGGACTCCTCACTGTATATAGGTGAGTAGCATAGTGTCATCGTTATGGTAGTTATTGTTTAGAAGTGCTCAGCACATTTGCAAACTCATTTTAAACAGAGAATCCTCAACCTGAACAGAGCAAACTGAAGTGTCAATGAATCTAAAGCTTTTTGCTTTGTAGCTTTCATCACTGCTGATTTAGAGCACTGTTGTCAGCTCAACAATATGTTCCTCCCCAGTTAAAAGCTCAGCTCAATCTCCACAGCATCCATAGAAACAATTATGATGTCATAAATATGTTGCAGACAGGAGTTTTCTGAGCTTTTAACCTTTTCCTTTACAATACATAGGAAATAAACATTGGAATTAGCAGCTGATCTCAATGAGCTGCGGTATTGCAGTAATGCAGTTATCATCACAGCCATACTGAAAATGAGTACTTTCGTTCAATATATTTTTGTGTAAATAAAAAGCAGTACTACACCCAGCAAAATGAGACCTTACTTACATTTGGATTGAAGCATTTTTGATGTTACGCCAGGGCTGCCTTGACTGTTGTTTGCCTTTGTCTGTTATGTTACTGATATGTAAAATTAGAGGTGCTGGTAGCAGATTTTTTTTAACATTAGAGAGAGCTGTTTCCCCATGTTTACAGGCTTTATGCTAAGTAATGCTAATCGCTTGCTTGCTGTGGCTTCATATTTAGCACATGGTCACAAAGAGCGGTGCCAATCTTCCCTTTTAACTGTCAGCAAGGAAGTGAATGATCATATTCCTCATAATGTCAAACTGTTTCCTTAATGATGTGCAGACCAAAAGAAGGAGCCTTCATTGTTGAACTTAACAACAGCTGATTATTCAGGCTCTTCCATTTGGCTGGCTTGCATTCCAGTTAGCTGGAAGTAATAAGAAACAAAGGCTAATGACATCATAAAATCTGAACAGTCACAATATCTATGAAGGTAAATGGGATTATTATGTTTGCATAATTGAAACATGACTGTGACATTAATCATTCACATGTGCACTAAATGATCAACACACCTTAAAAGGCCCATTAGCTAGAATTGTAAAATTACAATACTATATTAAACAAAATCTTAGTACTGATAAAATCTTCACTGAATCATAATTAGTCATGATTAGTTAGACAAAGTGTTAATACCAGGTGCACATGTAGCAAAGGAAGTAAAAGAGAGTGCAGTGGTTGGGAGCTAAGGCAGGTTTTAAGCTTTAGTTCATGTGCAATGTACAGATACAAATGTGGTCACAATCAAATCACAATAAATGGAAAGATACTCCAGAGTATTCCACAGACCATAACAGATATCATTACATTTAACAGCGTAGGCATGCAACTTTATGTCATAATATTTACCTGGAATAATCCTTCATTCCAGCAAGCATCTCTGCTTCTGATGTGCTCCTTAATCAGATACTGAATCCCTCCAGCCCCAGAGGTGTTGCAGGATCAACCCCTCACCATCCGCTAGTGGCAGACAGAGTGCAGGGGCAGAAGGGTCGTTTAGTTGAATGATGACTGATCCTTTATCTGACTGAGGTTTGTTGGAGTTAGAATCCATGGCCCTGACCATGACTCTGAAATATCAGCAGCCTAACTGTCCTGTGTACTGATAAATCCATGATGCTGTCCGTGGTGCTGAAGCAGCAGATGGACTTAAAACCTTTCCTCTGAGTACTGCCTTTCTGTGAGTTTTGTCATGGATCTGTAATATTCTCTAAACTATATATGAACCTAAAGTGTATCATGAGTTGGTTCATTAGTCACAGGTGAACGGAACAAACTGGGTCCATCCCTCTGGTTGATAATTCACCTACTGGTTACCATATTATATCTGTATTCTCTAAACTAACTGCTAATATATTTGTTTTTATGTTACCTCACATCACTAGTCAGAGTGTCCAGTAATGTGACATGAATCTGCTGACTTTCTGTAAATGGGTTTTGAGTTTCTGTTGTTTGCATTGCCTTCCGTAACATTTTCAGCTGCAGTGCCGACCACTGCTCAGGCCAACTGCTCAGTTTTTCTTCAGTTCAAATGTAAAACACATAGATGATTGATATAGCAAAATCCTTTAAAATGACTTTAAGTGAGCCTTATTGGAAGAAGGAAGAATAACTGAAATGATGCAGAGGAAATGCAAGTGGCCATTTTGGTTAGTAGTGTTGGTAGACTGGAACCTAATAATAGGAATCTACACTTTCTGTTTAGCCCGTCCTCTTCTCTCCTCTAGCCCACTTTGAGATCTATTGTGTGTCATGCACTATGTCACTGTTTGTGTGTGTGTCCTTTTGCCTTTGTCATGTTTAGTAAATCTGACTCACAGACTGAGGTTTGGTGACACTGTAGCCTTGTTTGTTAGTAATTTTGTGCCATGCTGCTAGAATAAACATACATTTTTCTGTCTTGGTGTTCACATGAACCTCTCACATTACAAGTTATGTGCAGTATTAACATTTTTACTGCTCTGCCTAATTAAGACAGAAGGAAAATAGATGTATATCTTTCATTTTTTAAAAAAAGTTTTGATACTCCACCATTACTTTATGTAATTTTGGGAGATGAAACAGATTTCTGTGATACTGTGCTGTACAGTATTGACTTAGTTTTGTCTGACACGGATAATGCATTTGGATTGGATGCATGAAGCCATCAATACTTGTGCTTAATGATATGATACACTAATGTGTTGCTGCGTATTTAGTAGTTTATTTGGGCCATGAGCATTACACAACAATAAATAAGATTCTAAATCTAGCAAAGCAGGAATGGTTATGATGAGGAGAAAGATAAACAACATAACATCATCTGCATATAGTGAGAGCTCATGTTCTACATGTCCAATTGTTATTCCATTGATTTCCCCAGATGTCCAAGCAGCTGTTGCGAATGGTTGAGTTGCTCAAATAAATAACAGCGAGGATAAGGGGCATCCCTGACAGCACCCTCTTGTGATGGCAGTTGATTTTGATATATTCATGTTTGTTAGTAGTTTGGCCATATGAGTTAAATATAGTAACTGAGCCCATTTTAGGAATGAATTCCCACATCAAAATTAGTCCAAGATATTAATAAGATAAGGCCACTCCACTGTATCAAAAGCCTTTTTGGCATCTGAGGAAAGGAGGACATTATCAGAGATGTCCTCCAAACTTTGACTAATGTTAAAAACCTTCCTAACATTATGGAATCCTTGGCATCACAAGACACACCAAAGCACTACCCTGGGTAGTGACTCTTGCAACTGTTTTGCTGTGATTTTGCACAGGTTTTTAAGGTCAGAATTTCATAGACTTTTTCATCTCATGTATGGCTGGTGCTTAAAAATAATATCTTGATATTTTTAGGTTATTTTAGGATATACATCATATATCTTGATATACACATTTTCTCTAAAATAACATATTATAAATTCTCAGATGGTGCAAACATATGATGATCTTATAGAATATGATGTGTTGCTGTAAGTAAAACTACCCAACAGAATATAAGGTGGTAATATTAATCCAAAAACATCATATATAATAGTAAAGCGCTGACAGGGATAATTTTATTCACTATGAGTAAAGTGACATTTTCTTTTGACAGTTTCAGTTAAGTTTGCTACAATACTTACATACTTGTAAAGTAAAGTTTAGAAAGCAGAACTTTTTTTTCATAGTGGAGTATTTTCAATGTGAGGTATTAGTACTTTTGCTTCAGTAATGGACTTGAATTGCACGCCCACTGCAGCTGTGTTACTGGCCGAGCTTTGCCATTTAAGGAAGGGGGGCTTGTGGGTAACCTGTGTGACAGAAGTCTAAAGGGATTTGTTGTGTTTGTGTTGTCTGCTGCAGTACAGGGAGACGCCGTGGTAAGTTTGTAAGTAGTGTGCATTTAAGGTTAGAGCAGCAGAAGATTATTGACCGATAATTTAAGATCCCATGTTTCCTGTGTTGTCGTGGTTGACAGGGAAATTGCAGGTCTGATCCTGCCCTCTCTCACGTAAGTGCCCCTGAGCAAAGCACTCTGTCCCCAACTTTAGCAAATGCTCAGCGACCAGCAGCAGATGACTGCAGTTATACTTACAGCAGAAACCAAGAGGTCGACATAACACACATTACAGCCTGTCTGCCAAAGTTGCCAAGGCAACAGTGCAGAGACAGACACTGAGGCTACAGTATGTGCCATTCCTGTTCTCCTCACCACTCAGCGACCTGCAAGTAGCGCAACTCCATTTGGGGAGACAGAAAGAATGAGACAGAGGACAGGAGAAAAGAAGACAGAATCTCTCATTATTATTTGAATAAGGAATATAAATGTGTTTTTTTTTTTTTTGTTATGTTTCAATAACAGAATTTAAGTCAATTATTGAATCTGATAATGTGAGAACTTTTTTCAAAAAGTGCTGGTTCTCCTGTGACTGCAAGTAACAATTGTATTTGGTTAACTACAGAATGGCTGCAAATAACAGTTTTTTCTGGATTGATCAAATAATTTGTCCTCCTCTCACAATCTTGTCAGGTTACAAATATATTTTGTCTTTCTTGTAAAGATTCTTATTATTATTATTTAATCTCTTGATTCATTTATTAGTTAGGTTGTTAAAATGTCAGAAAATGTGAAAAATGTTGATCAGTGTTTCGCAAAGTCCAAGCAGACGTCCTCAAATGTCTTGTTTTGTCCACAACCCAGTAATATTCAGTTTATTGTCAGAGAAGAGTAACAATATAACTATAAATACTCACATTTAAGAGGATACAAGAAGAGAACTTGAACATTTTTTCTTTAAAAAATGGCACAAAACAATTAGTCAGTTATTAAAATATTTGACAATTTAATAGTTGATTAATAATCAATTAATTGATTAATCAAACTAACTGTTGTAGCCCTAAACCACAGTATATTTGAATTTTTTCAAAATAATATTTGGATTGCAGATTAATGCTGGATACTGTCATCCTTGATAATAAAAGCAATCTTATTTTTCCATTTTCTTTTGAGAACAACATTATAGTAGGTGGAAAAATTATACAGGCATAAAAGAACATAATTATTATATAATTATTATTATGTCCTATTATAATATTTGGCAGAGTTTGCACATATGAATGGGTGAGATAGATATAAACTAAGACTCATGTAAGAAAGCAAGAGCATAAAACAGGAGGGAAAAACAAGATAAGAAAAGAGCATAAAACAAATTTAAAAAAAAAACATATACAGGTACCATTGTTATTTAATTATTAATGATGTTGATCAGTCCTAACACACCTTTGCCTTCCCTCAGTCCCCTTAAATGTTTGTTTGCTAAAATTGTACTGAGAGTATGAAAACACACTGGCCGCTTCATATTTTTGCAAACGCAGGAACAATGTCAATAACAATGACAAAAACAGTAATACAATATGGACTGAATTACTGTAGGTGTCATTGTTATTGACCCTGAAATTCCATACACATGCAGCTCTTCTTATTGCAGTTCACAGTAGATTACAAATTTTATAGACATTCAATTATTGTATGATAATGGAAACCAGTAAAAATCACCATCACATTAAACCTTAAGGAGCTGATGCAGCAATAAGTCAAAGCACAACTGAAATTGTTATTCTGCAAGAGTTTTTGTGCTTTCCTTAAGCTCCTCGTTGTGTGGATTCATCAGTTTGCCCTCATGGGAGCAATGAAGGCACATAAATATGACAAAATAAAAATAGAGTGTTGTTGGCTATCATGTGGCTAGTTAGTTCTTCCTCCTCACAGGATTCTCTGCTAGTCCTCGGCTGGTTGCGTTGCGTTTCAGTGCAGACCTCTCGCAGGGTGAGAGGGCCTGCGGTTTGTTCTGTGCATGCTTTGATCTGTACAGTCTCTGCCAGCAGCACTCAGAGTGGAGGAGACAAGGGAGGGAGGGAGGGATGGACGGAGAGGAAGGAGGGCAAACAAGGCTAGCACAACACCCAACAACCCACCCTACCCCCCGCCTGGCTAAAGGCCAACCCATACCACATGCTTGATGTTACATATTACACTTGATATTTCTTCAGTTTACAGGAATTATCTGCTCTCTACTAAATATGATTCACTAAACATTGCCTCATTATAATGTGATAAATAAAAAATAGCAATATATAAAATGAAACAATGGAACAATGAATAATATAACCAGAAATAATTTTCAGTGTTGATTGTGTGTTAGAAAAAAATCAAACACTGAAAAAATAACCAGTAGAGTTTTTAAGAAAAATTGAACAATTTAACCAGAGCATAATAATATATACAATATATGGTGTGTGGCAGGTGTATGGATTATCGGTTATGTGTGTGTGTCTGCGTAAAGTCAGTGACTCAGGAACTGAATGTCCTGAGAGAAGAGACTCCTCTTCATCCTCTCTGTCTTGGCCTTCAGGCAGCTGTAACACCTTCCTGACTTCAGCAGGTTTCTTAAAAGGAAAAAGTAATAATAAGAAAAACAGTTCTGAATACATTACATCCATGCTTTCTTTGCAGAGTTGCATCTTTGTTTAAGATTCGTCCAGTATTCCAAAAGCTCACAGTTTAGATGCATTTGATGTTCACTTGTAAATGAATTGCATGTTTTCTTTTTTCTTTTTTTTTTCTTTTTCTTGCTACAGCATGTAGGCCGGTTTGGAAATTGCACATCCTGTTCTTGTTTGAAAAAACAAAATTCAGACTTATTGAAATTATATTAAAGCATGACTAAGACACTATGGCCTTGCTAGCAGCTCTGCAATCTGGGAACCAATCAGCCATCATCTGATGACAATTCAGCCTCTTGAGGCGACAGCCAGTGTTTCGGGGCTTCTGGTGCAGCAACTGGATATCTGGGACAGGAGCCCCTTTTTCCATGTGCTGATCATTGTTTGCAGTCTGATTGGAACCTCAAGATGCGAGTATGGAATAAATCTCTTTGCATAGGAAAAAAAAAACATATTTTTTTCTAAACACATGATTTCTGTGTTCAGGAGTTTTTGGGTGGAAAAATTAAATATGGCCCCACAAATCAACACACAACTATTCATATGCAGGTGTTTATTGAGATTAGCGGCTCTGTTAGCCTGTACTAAATGCAAAAATTTTCCAAGTTCATATGCTTACAATGATAATGCTAACATGCTGATGTTTAGCAAGAATAATGTTCAGACTACCCTGTTCGCCACTGTAGTGTAATGTGTTAGCATGCTAATACTTGCCAGTTACCACCAAACACAAAGACCGCCAGAGGTTGCTGGGATTGTAATTTGTTTTATAGATATTTATTCATATCACCACCAAGTAGGCTACTGGACAAATTCAATTTTTTACCTCATTATGGCAGTAGATGAAAAGTGAACGGATCATCATTTAAAATTCATCATGTTTCACTCAAAACCACAAATGTCATGGTGGTTTATGATAAAGTCAAGGAATCATTAGAACAGATGCTGGTAGGACCCAGGTGCCAGGCTCCAACAATGCTATTTGTACCTGGGGTTGATTAACAAATGTAGCTATTTACACCCAGGTGTTCATAGCTTATTAAGGGAGAGACAAGCACTCAAGTGTCTATAACCAAGGATGCTGTTTAAACCCAGGGTTTGAATAGCCAATGTGATTATTTGCAGCTGCATGACAGTGGCAAACCACAATTTGTTCCTAAGCCTAACCAAGCTGTGACTGAAAACAATAAGTCTAAAAATTTAAATTATAAATTATAAATTGTATAAACTACAGGGACCAGGTGTAAATAGCAAAATTGCTGCTGTGTGACCATTTTCACCCAGGTGCAAAAAGACATTCAAAAAAAGTTGGTAGGATTAATCATCTTGGGATCATGAATGTCTGTGGACCTATAACATGTTTCATTGCAGTCAGTCAAATCATGATTGACCGAAATTGACTAAATATGAACATTTTGTTAAGTGCTCTGGCATGACTTTTGACAGCAAAAACCAACGACGAACTGTGATTTCAGTTGGACTTTAAGAGTCAGAAGTGCCTGTGAGCATGAATCTGATTGTGTTTGTCTGTTTCTGTTAGCCCTGTGATGGACTGGATCTGACAGTCCAGTCAGTCGACCAAGGACGTCTCTTAAGTGCAACCTTAAATAAGTTCCTCCATTTGTTGCTCTTTGCTCATTCCTCAGCTGTCAGTGAGTTTGTAAATCTGCATACTTTGCATTTTGGACTGAAGTCTTCTGTCCTGGCTCAGTGCACGGCGGCCTTTGCCGGTCCATAAGGAACCGTTTCTTTCATAACCTCCCCCAATCTCCTTCCACTGACACTTACAGATACTCTATTATTCTTCCACCACCCCCTCTCTCTGTTCTCTGTTTTTTGACAGTCCAGCCATATTAATTGCCATGGTTACCTCCTACAATGTGGCTGTTGGGTTTTTTGTTGTGTGTAACTTCATGGAGCTCGGTCTCTATACAGTACATATGTATTATAGTATTTGCCCTGCTTCCTCTGACCAGTCTGTAGGCAGTGGTGTTGTTTGACGTGTGAAGAAACATTACATTGTAAGAAACCCTTTGAATAATGCAGCATGACAGAGAAGCAGTTAGGAGCTGTTTAGCAAACATCTAACCATATGATTAAATATTAAAGCAGCAGCTCTCACGCTCACTAACAAACCACATGATTGACGGAGAGGCCGCTCTGTTGTGGCCGTATCTTCACCCCACATGGATCATTATTACCTGACTGAGAGATTTAGGACGCTGGGAACAAACCAGGAAACACTTCCCTGTTGGTATGGCGCAGATCCCCCAGCATGTACCTGCTCTGTATCTGTTCTGTGCCAGCACAGTCTGTTCTTCCTCAAATGTTCGAAGTGTCCTGTACTTCTTTGTGTGTTTTTCCTAATCAGTGTGAGCAGCAGATCCGGCAGCAGGCTGGTAAAAAGAAACAGAGTTAACTGCCCATCAGTTCGTTCTGCCTTCTGGCAGTTTAGAGGAAAACAAAAATAGATTAAAAAATTGTTGTAATGCAGCAGTGATACACTGCAGCGCCAGCAATAAAGAGTGGGATCTGTGTGATGGAAAGTGTCCAGAGTCTACAGCCAGTGCTCTGAGTTAGGCTCTAAATGCTAAAGTCAGCATGCTAACACGAGAACACACAGCACCTAAAATGTTCACAGCAGGGGTCACACTAACCAAATAAGTTCTATCATTGACGGACTGTTTTATCAACATTGACAGACCATCCGTCATTTTGACAGATTAAAACACTAATCATGATCTACTGTAAGGTTAAATAATCCACACCCATACTGTCAGTGTACATCACACAGGAAACTAAATCTAAGTCAATCAAATCAAAAAATTACCCCTCGGAGCATTTGTGCATCATCGCTCACCTGGATGCCGTCAGAGTGTTGAAGAGCTACAGACTGGAGCCATTACAGCGCATCTGTTATCAGTAAGGGTCAGGACTGTGTAATCAGATTACAAAAAACAAGTAACTATAATTATCCCACATTACATTTGAAAAAAAAAGAATATAGTTAAATTGTCAAGGATTACTTAATTATCACACAACTGCTCCACTTTGCAGCAGCCCAGGTGGTAGAAAAAAGAACCCTTTGCAAAATGCGTTTTATTTCCACTGAAAATGTTTTGAGAGGTTAAAGAGAAAAAAAGAAACTCATATTTTCCTGACTGCATTTTTTAGTAAAAAGTGCAGTATTTCCATTTTTTAGAAATTTCCAATTTTAAAGTAATCCAAAATTATTCAATTGAATTTTTTTTTGTAGTCAAATGGATTCTGTTGCTGAGTATAGTCAGAAATTGACTGTAGTATAATATATGTCATTTTGACTGAGTTGTTTTTGAAAATGAAATTGGCTCTGTCTCATTATCATTAAAACATTGAAATTATTAAAATTACAGGTAATAATAGATTATAATAGAATTTTTCTGACCCCTGCCCATCAAAATAAAGTCTAACACAACCTCTGGTTTACACTGATCACCATCTTATTTTAGCATTAGTATGCCAACATTTGAATCATTAGGTCAAATTAAAAGCTTGATGTAATGATGACACCACATGAAAGTCAGAGGATATGAATGTTAATTCTGTGCAGAACATAAAAGCTTAATTTCATGGTCCATCCAGTGCTGGTTATCAACATATTTCACTCATAATCAAAAATGTCCAACCTCATGGAAGAGCTGCAGGAAAGGTCAGAAGATCACCAAACTCGTTAGCATTCATCCTCTGGGCACTGTGGACATGTACCAAATTACATGGCTGTCCAACCAATAGTTGATGATGAACATGGTGGACCGACCAATCAACACACCATCCTTAAAGGCGAGTTGCTCCTGTGGCTTATAAAAACTACAGCACCTGTGGTTCATGCACATGATGTATGTATGTGTGTGTGTGTATGTGCATAAAGTATATATCCATCCACATTAAAGTCACAGTATGTAAGAATGTGTTAAATATGTTAAGTTTTGAGCTGTGGACTATATGATCAGCTGTCATATCCCTGACAGGAGGAGAAAATGGCGTCCCGCAGAAAGACCAACCAGCTCCTGTTTACTACAGTATAATGTCCGAGCCGGACTGTAATTGGATATATTGATTGCTGTCTACTGCTTGACTGATACCCCAGGCGAAGGCAGCTCACCCCGGTATCTATTGTATCGTTCACAGAGCCTCCAACAGAAAAGCAGCTATTCAATTACACTATTCATGCTCTGTGCCTTTTTACAATAATGTAGTTCCAAATCCTAATAGGGTACAGAATGTGCTGCTGTGTAAATGTTTGTGTCTTGCTAATGGAAGATGTAAATCTTGTTTTGCTACATGGTCAGGTCTTTGTGAGCACCACAGCAACACTATAGACTCAGTAGGCTACTCAAGTGCCTCCAGTTTTCTGTGCATTCTCATTTGTCTGCTGCAAATTTCACTTTTCTAACAAATGCTCCATAAAGCCACTACAAGGAACTTTGATATTTTGTTGATTGTAGAGGCCCCCGTGGAAAGAGGTGGTAGTGTTTCCTCCTTAATTACCACATAGCACATGATCTGGTTAATGCACTACTCACAGTAATGATTAAGTATAACTATATAGAAAGAGGGAATCCTCTTGCACATGGTCTCGTCTGATGATGTAGGTCATATCAGTCTCTCCAGGATTTTGCAGGGTTTTTTTTGGGATTGTTGCAGCTTAAAATGCCTGATTTCACAGCCGGCTTTCTTAAAAATTGTGATGCCTGTTATAATGTTTCTGTTGTGTTTGTGTTTTTTGCAATGAAATCGCTGAAGCAAGTAAAAATTGCAAAAAAAAAAAAGTGAGTTTTCTAAGCAACCTTGCCAAAAATGCACAAAAACACAAAATGACAAAATATAAGAAATGCACAGAGCACCAATAAGTGTTAATAACTATGACAAACATTGTTTTTCCTTCAGTACAAATGACAAAATAAAAAAATAATAAAACATTTAGTCTATGATTGGTGGAACTTGTGGAAGTAATTATGATTGGTCAAATTTGCAGAAGATATGTGGCGATTGGACAAAATTGCAGAATTCATGTGGACTGGTTGAGACGTTGTGAACTGATGCAGTCGCAACAGTGCATCTTCCTGGAGGGACTGTCATATAGAGGGATCAGTGTAACATTGAGGCTGTTTTGTAACCAGTTTAAAGCTCCTTGTAGTAACATTCATTTTTTGCCGCTGTACTCAAGTCAGTTTTATTGGTATAGCACCAAATCACAACAGAGGTTATCTCAGGGCACTCACACCTGCTGCTTCGCGCACACAAATCAAGTGCTCCCCCCTCCCTCTCGTGTCTCTCCTCCTCATTTTCTCAAAGCAGACAGTGAGAAAACTGACGTCACACCTCATCACACCTTGAAACTTTCGTAACACGCAAGTGTGGAATGATTTTGGGTTTATAAGAAAGATGAGAAACATGGCTTCAGATCATTTATGCAAAACATGTCAGACAGCAGTGTACAGAGCGACGAGTCTCCCGCCCCACAGAGACTTCGTGTCACTGGGAGAGCAGGTAACACAGCGTGGCTGTTCCTCAACACCTCACCCATCATCAAAACCGCAGCACTCTTCATATGAAACAAAGTAGCATATCATGTTACTGCAAAAGTGCATTTTAAACATTTTATTTTTCACAGATTCTCATATATGCTACAGTATCTCATTCACAAATGAGATTAGTATTCCCTTTATTCAGTAAAATGTCTTGCAACTAGTAGCACTTACAAATACAGCATTAATAGAACTGAAATGCAAAGGTTAACATGTTGCATTGTATCATTTTGCACTGTAAAAAGGTTGAATCATATCTTACAGAATTGTTAGCTGTTCAATAATTTCTGAGATGCATTGTATCGTTGAACATGTTTGTTTGTTTTGCATATGTTAGCTCAGAGTATTGCTGTGCCGAAGTGCAGCCTCTTTGACAAACTAGCATACGACCTGCTGTTCAGCACATCCCACTGAGGCCTTCCCATGTGAAGGCACAAAAGGACCTCAGACAAGGCCGGACAACATTAGGGAGGCTGAAGGTCTGCAGCGGAGTGCTCAATGGCAGCAACAATACAGTGTATTGCAGTGCAGGAGTGTAAAGTACAGTGGTGCACAATATAGTGCTGTAAAGTAAAAGAGCAGTTGGAGCCTGCGGGGTCCAGCTCTGCAGCCGCTGGGTCAGCTTCCCTCGTCTCTCCTGTCTCATATCTGAGCCTCTATTCATGGCTGTAATGCGTGTAATGAAGCGCTGTGAGAGTCCACTGCAGCAAAATGTTTGTACTCCACTGGAGTTATTACTCTTCCAGCGTAGGACAGCAAAGGAAGGTATGGACGCTGACTCAGCACGCGCTGTCTGTTCGGACCAGCCCAGGTTGTTTTATACGTGCGCCTTTTAGAAGCACCTTTGCCAAGATACAAAGTGCCAGTGATTGAACCGTGCCATAATGTGAGTCTGAGTGAGAAATTATTCATGTGCTGGCAGTGTGAGCGGGTCGAGGAGCCCCGGCTCATGCAGGATGACCTTGGCTCTGCTGCATTCATTACAGCTGGGCAACGGACACAAAAGAGGGAGCTGGCTTTACCATCATGCCCAGTCTGATTTTCATCACTTGCATTTTTATTAGACCAGATGTAATAATATTAGCAGTCAAAATGACCAAGTCGCTTTTGTTTATATTGTTATATAGTAACAAACCTGATCATATATATTGTTAAACTCACTGAGCTGTACAGTCTCACAGTAAGGACGAGCTGTAAAATCCTCTACAAACTCAAGTGAAGGGTCTTCACCTGTCATTTCCAAATGACTGCTGGGTCAAACAAGCTGCCACAGTTTTACATGGACATCTAAGTAATCTGTAAAGCTCCAAGCTCTGCCCATGAATCAGAAATTTAAGTGTGAAAGTAATCAGGAGTATGTATTGAGAAAGTAAACTCGTCTTCTGTTAGTTTGTCCAGCAGGGCTGTATTACTGCACCTGGACCTTTATCCCTAGCTGCTCTTGTGCGTGTGTTCAGTCGCAGCTCTCAGACACTGCGGGGTAAAAGTTAGTGTCACGAAGGATAGAACAGCAGTCTGCTTTTTGCATAGAAACAATGGAAATCCATTAGAGTTCTTTCCGAAAATATTTTAGCGTGCGCAGCTTCTCCAGGGAAAAGCATGTCCTGCTAAAACAGCCCGCAGAGGGTGTTTGAGATGGGTGTCACATTTAATTCTCCCATGTCAACCAACAGTCTCCTCTGCCCTTTTAAACCTTTCACACTTACCTTTTGTTATAGAGTTTTCTTGTGTTATATTGGCTCTGATGATTTGAGATAAAAAAAAAAAAATGTGCTGGACAAATAAACATACAGGTTTATAAAACTTGTCGAAATCTATTCAATTAGCAGTTTGTGTCTCAGGACAAATATGTGTGGCATTTTCTGCACCCTGTTTGAAATCACAAATTGAGAATTTGGTTCCAAAATATTACCATTGTTCGGGAAAACATTTAGAACTGACTGAAAGCGCTATGTTTGAACAGATAAAAGTATTTTTAAAGGATAAATAGAGTCAAATCCTTGAATACGTTGTAACAACTAGATGAGACAGTTTTTTAATGATTAATACAATGTAATTGCTTTTATTTTGTCCAAATGGCACACTTGTTTAAAAAATATTCAGGTGTTTCATCTTTGCCTTCCTGCTCAGGTGTTGCTGTTTTTCTACTCAAGTGTGCTTCCTGGAGTGTTTTTAGCCAAACTGTGTCAGAACTACTAACCCAGCTGGAAATTGTACGTTCCCAGGGATGTTGCCTTCTAATGTTCCCTGCACGTTTCCGGACGGTCATGATGTGAAGTTCTTTAAAGGATAGGGTGACGTTATTTGGCAGACTTTCTGGGAACATTCTGGACGTTCTGGGAGTATTTAAGGAACCCTCCCAGCTAGAAAGTGTAGGTTGCCAGAACAATCTGAGATCATCCTCTTTTGTGTAATGGATGCCACATTATAATGTTACCACAATGTTACCTGATGATCATGATGTGGAGTTCTTTCAAGGGAAGGGGGTGTTATTTGGTGGACTTTCAGGGGACATTCAAGATGTTGTGGGAACAATTAGGAGACCATTATTATAGGACGTTCCCTCTAGGTCTGCACACTACATTCCCATGTTCCCCGAACGCTTTCAGAACCTTTACAGTACATTCTAGGAATTTTTGCAAACCCCTCAAGGGACCTAAAATTTGTATCTTGGAAAACCATCACAACATGGTTACAAGTTAAAGGTACTGTAAATGATTCTGAAGAAAGATGTTTGATTGTTCAGTCAGTATTTGACAACCTGAGAATGAGACCCAACAACCAACTGTCTTTCTCCAGAGTTGCTTACAACACCTTTAAGTTATCCTTCTTTGATCCATAGGAATCTTCATTCTCTACTAAATGTTTGTGATAAAATTAAGAAAATGGACCAGCATAGATGCAGACCAATCAAAACTTTAACCAATCCTTTGAAAACTGACCACACAGCCATTGATTTTTATAACAGTGTATGTATTTAAATATTTGTATTCATCATAATTCCTGCATTGTTGCAGTGGCTGCTGTTTCCAAAATTTGTAAAATTCCAATTCAGTATCTTTAACTTCGACAGTACAATACATGGCACACTTGTCATGGATAGATCATAAGATTGTGATATTTATTGCAACTTAGGTGATGTCTGCTACTCAAAACTGCTACAATATGTAACACTTCTGCATTAAAATGGCTTCTGTTTTATCATCCTATGTGCATTGCATCAGTTGTATTAAAAAACAATTTAACTATAATGCTTACATGTATCTTCATTTTAAAAGTAAATAAATAAGGTTTTGTTGAGTTGTATGCCTACATTATCCCAAATGTTACCAACAATGCTCAAACGCAGAGAAATCCATCATTTTTTAAAGGTCACAGTGCTCTTCCTGCTAGCTGTTGCTAGTCGCTTTAATTTCCAGGACAACGTGGGAACATCAGATACATTAGAGAGCACAGAATGAAGTTGGCAAACATGACGTAACGTAATGCTAATGAATGATCATGATTTCTGCCTCTGTCACATCAGATAGATCTGTGATGATTCTTGTTTAACAATGAAGAAAGTAACTTTTATGATCCCACAGTACTTCAAATGTCATCAAACTACACTTTTTGTTATTGTCTTAATGTGAAAAAGACCCCCAGCAGAATTTACATATTGTGCGTTTAAATTTCTGTTGACTCCAATCTAAAATGAAAATGACACAAATAATTATAATTCTACGTTAATTTAAATGTACAAATATTTCTTTCAGCAGAAAACACTTTGAGGCGACTTGCTTTCAGATATGTGTGTCAAGAAAATATTCAAATACCGTGTATAGTTTTTACTACACAATAATAAAAGCATTCTTTTACTGCTGAGAGCCTTCAGTTGGGTCTCCAAGGAAATGTCCTCAGATGTACCAACTGTTGAGTCCAAACAACAGACTGGCATCAGTTCTGAATGCTTCTCCTGATGGGTGTCCAGCAGCTGTTGCTGCAGGATTATGAGCTCTTTGTCTTTTCTCACGGCACAACAAAGCTTACCGGTAATTCTCCGTCATCATGCTTACTGCTGCTATTGTCATCAGCTGTTTCACTTTGAAGGCCCCTCCAGGGTCTTATAGTACCTCACTCCAGTCTATACGGGACACAGTAAAGCCGGCTGTGCCCACAGGGAAGTTTAGAGACTATGGAGCTTTGGTGTGTTGTAGATAAGATTGGCTGTGACCCAGCATTTTCCGCTGGTTTACTGCTGTGTGTGTGTGTGTGTGTGTGTGTGTGTGTGTGTGTGTGTGTGTGTGTTGCCATCCTCCCTGCATCACATACATTATGGATTAGTTGTGTTGTCCTGTGTTTGTCTGTGATTTGATCCTAGTGGAAGGCAGAGTTGGAGTTGGGGGGTTGTTCATTGGTAGGCTGTTGAGTCGGCCCGGCTGTAACCCCAGACCCCCTCTGTCACCTGACTGCAGCCCCGCCGGCATCAGTGACTCTGCTGAAATGAACATAATGCATCTAGCTGACAGAGAAAGTCAGACAGACAGAGAGAAAAACAGGGTGACTATTGGTCAAAGTCTGCCACAGTCTGATGTCATAGTCTCACAATGCATCTTAGTTCAGCCTAGATTAATGGGAATGACATGTAAAGTATATTATTTATTGTTCGAATTAATTATTATTTATTTTTGATCTACTCAGTAATTGTAAGAACTATCTTTTCACATGGCTCTGTATTGTTTGCATCACTGTCCATTCTTATTCTGTTGGAAGCAGGGGTGTGTCCAGACTTTTTGGACTGGGGTGGCCCAGGTGGGGTGCAGGGGTGGAAGTATGTGCTTGTGGATGCAAGTGCATAGCATTAATTTACTACTTCTCAAATCTACTTTTATTTCTAACATCTAATCCTTTCTTACATTTCTGTGTTTATTTTTTTCAGTATAAAGTACATAAATAAATAGTCTACCAATCACAACACGACATAATGGCACAATCCAAGAATAATATAAAGCTTACTTTGTTCTTTAAGTCTTCAATCAGATTTCAGGGGCAGTCAGTGCAGCCTCTAGAAACACCCCAGTTAGAAGACATTTGTCCAGCACTCTGCACTGTACAGCAACAGTATGTCTTCAGTTTTTAATTATATCATGCCTGCTCTAAAACAACAATAACAGTGAGTCACACTCTTACCTCACACTTGCCAAGGTTTGCAATCATGATCTTTTTTAGATTTTGTGCTACTCCATTCCAAATTGTACACACTGTACATCTTCAGCTGCATAACTAGCTGTTTCTAGTGATGCAGTTGGTCGGCCCACCTCTTTGTTCCAGACTGCAGTTTCTCAACAAATATTGAATGAATTGCCATGGAATTTTGTACAGACTAAGATTATTATAGTTAACTAAAACACAAAAAACTAGGTTTGAAATTTTTATTTAATTTGAATACAAATAAAAACTAGACTTTGGTAATAATGATTATAAAAAACTAAGTGAAACAACATTGTATAATATATACACATAACATATATATTGTATAAGGTCTGTCACTGTTAGCAAGCAACAGCAGACACGATGTCTAGAAGGAAGATGTCAAGTCACACAAGCCAGATTCTTCTATAGTATAGAATTGAGTACTTATAGTTTAGAGAGTATTATAGATCTGAGACCAAACTGACAGAAGGGTGGGACTGAGAAAATTAATTACAAGTATGTCTTCTACTTCAGCACCAAGGACAGCACCATGCTTTTCTCAATACACAGCATAGTTAGGCAGCTGATATTTCAGAGCCATGGTCTGGGCCATGAGATTTTCTAGTAGTCATTAGTTAAAGCCAGTAGTCGACTAGCCATCACCAGTTTAGGATATTAATTTAATTATCAAAATATACATGTGTTGAATATTTATTCACGTCTCGTTAAAAACCTGGGAATAAATTACTTCACAAAACCAAATACTCATGCGAACTTGTTCTTCAACCAGTTCATACCTATCCTATGCCCCCTGAACGTGCCGTGTGAGTGCTGGTCAGAGTTGGTGTACATCACCACGGTAACGGTACTTTATTCCCAGTCATCAAACCGGCCTCCATCAGCTATGCTATGTATAACAGATGGTTGTTATAAAGAACAGGCTGTTACTATGGACACAGCTCCAATCATAGACTCTGGAGGAGCAATAAAATGATTTTTAAGCAGGTCATTATTGTGAAATAAACCCCTTCAGAGTGATTCAAGACTTACATCACCCTGTCAGGTTTTACTTCACAATGGTGACCTGCTCATTGTACATCGTCCTTTACACATTTGGGTGTCTGTGTCCTTGAAAGGCCCAAAATCTGTCAAAAGGATTCTGAATGTGTCTCCATTCATGAATCACTGTGTCCCTCATTTTTTTGTCATCTCCCCACTGTGTATCTCTTGTCAAGGATTACAGTTACCAAAAACTGCTTTTAACGGTGTGATGTTCTCGTGCTGAAACAGATTTTCAGATGACAGACAGAAAAAAAAAATGTCTGGTTGAAACAATTTGTCTTTCTGGAGATTTATCTTTAGAAATGCATTGATAACACTATGAAAAAGGAAGCCGCCATTCCTCTCTCAGATTTATCACTGGTGATAAGCACAGCACTAATCATTACATCCCTCACAGAAAAATTGACTGGCTCTCTCATTCTATCAGCGGGGAGCAGCCTCCTCTGCTCTGGGCTCCGTTATTAACACTCAGGCTACTGGAGCTCAGTCCTATTGTTCCACACACCACCAGCATGGATAACCGAGTTTCACTGCCACACACACACACACACACACACACACACACACACACACACACAATCCTGCACAGTCTGCTGCTGCTTACTGGAAACCTCTCAGCCTCTGGGCCATAACAGGGCAAGCGTTGCTTTCAAGAGGAAATAAAGCAGAGCCGCTGCATCAGTGGTTCCCCACAGCTCTTATGCTAAGAACCCATTTCCTCCTTGATTATTTACGATCCTGCTGGATAATCTAGTCTTAGATCAATTACACTGTGCAACCTATGAGCTGCATATTACAGTGACAGTGAATAAATCTGTCAGCGGGAGACATCTGATGAAATTTAAAGTCCCTTGGCATGAATTTAGTACTTAATCTTTCCTTGAAATACAACACATTTTGTTCTCAATCATACAGTGGGTTTAATGACACAAGTGTTCCCTGTTGTAGGATGCTCCATGTTACCACATATTTAATAAGAGGGCCTCAGTAATGGTCACTTAACAGTCTTGAAACGATGCTGCCCTCTGCTGAATAATGAGGTGAAATGCATTTCTGTTGGAGTTTTTGCTGTTGTTCCTTCCATTTTGACTGACTGACTGATTGTTTTTATTCTCTTTTTTCTCTGTCTGTCTTGCAGGTATTTTATTTTCAACATTAGTGTTTGGCCCGGCCTGTGGCTTCATCTTAGGTTCTGTCTGTACCAAAGTCTATGTTGATGCTGTCTTCATCGACACCAGTGAGTTGGTTTTTCTTTGCATTTCTTGAGCTACATTCTTGAATTTTGTTGACCCTTATGGGAAAATGAAGCCATAATACCATAACATTATACCACAATAGAAACAGGGACAGTTCATCCCAAAATCAGATAGATTTATATTTTCCTGTTTTTCTTTTAGTGATATTTAGCCATCAGGATAGTTTTGGTCTGAGTTGCTGAGTTTTGAAAATATCATGGTAGAGATGTCTGCCTTATCTCCAGTATAATGAGACTAGACGGCACCCGCTAGATGGACTAAATGTCACTCTGCTTGTGGTGCTCAAAGTGCCTCAACGTCTTTTTTCAGAGATCATGGCCCAGTTACTCGAGATAACCCCCCAATCTTGTTGTGAGCACAACGAGGATTGCAGATTTTGTACATTTTCCTTAACCAGTAGCTGAACACATTAATAATTACTAAGACACAAAACACATATATTTTTTCATTATTTTTTTTCACAGTGTAGTGTGTCAAAGCCAGCAAGAGGAGAGTTTTCTTTTGATAATTTTATTTTTTTATGTCATCTTTTGTAGTTATTATGGTGGAGACTACTGCTTTTGTCCACAGTGGCCTCGAAAATCAAAAAATATGAAAGTTCCTCATAGTAGCTTTAAGGGCAGTTAATAGATCAATGATTAATCATTACCATACCTAGCAGGAACTATTTTCTTTTTACCAAACTGCACCTGCGCAGTTACACCCATAAGGAAGACGCTTGCGTATATGACAGCACAGGATGTAAACATTAATGTCCTACTCCTTGGCTGAGCTATAACAAAAGCACCAGTGGCCTAGCTAGCATGGCTATATGGTTGACAGATAAAGTTTGGTAGAAAGAAAATAGTTCCTACATGAAACTGCTCACAACAAGTTCTTTGGATTGTCTTGAGTAACCTGGTCATGATTTCTGGAAAGAGACACTGCTGTTGAGTTTTTCAAATGCATATTAATTCCATTAGAAAACATTCTAGATGGATAGATAGCACTAAAGAAGAAAAGAAGAAAAAGAGGATAAATTCTCCCTATGATGAAGAATTAACATGAAGAATTTACTCTTAGTGCAATTTCTTCACTTTGATCTGTGAAATTCCATTTTATAAAATCATTCAACATCCATCCACTGCAGTAAATTCCCTTACCTTGCCCCATCCAGGTAAGCTGGACATCACCCCAGATGACCCTCGCTGGATCGGGGCGTGGTGGGGCGGCTTCCTCCTCTGCGGTGCCTTACTCTTCCTGTCAGCCCTCTTCATGTTTGGCTTCCCCCAGGCACTGGACGAGCAGGACATGGACGGTGGAGGGGAGAGTGAGCAGGCTATGCTGCCTTCCTCCCTCACCCTGGAGTACCAGGGCTCCAAACCCAACGGGGCCATTCGTGGCTTTGACATAAACAGCGGGCTCTCAGTTTGTGAGCATCTAAGAGGTAAGGATGAGCACATAGGGGAGACCCTGGCCTGAAGAGAAGAGGGATTTTCAAAAGTTCAAACTTTAACCCTGTATTTTCTTACTACTTACCATGTCCTCATTTTCTCAATTTTCTTCTCCATCGACCCAGTCATCCCCCGGGTAACCAGGCACCTTCTCTCCAATCCGGTGTTCAGCTGCATCACTCTGGCAGCCTGCATGGAGATCGCTGTGGTTGCTGGCTTTGCTGCCTTCCTGGGAAAATACCTGGAGCAGCAGTTCAACCTTACCACCTCCTCAGCCAATCAGCTGCTAGGTAGCCAGAACATAATCTTGTGTGTTTTATCATCAAGCCATCAGGGCAGAGAGAGGGCAGGATTTGGGGGTAAATAAGGTTTTTTTCCTACCCCATAAGTTGTGAAGAAGAATATATGTAATATGTAGAATGTGTATTGAATATCTTGATTTTGATTATGAATTTGTAGACAAATAAAATGGTACAAACATGCATAGATACAGAGAGTAAAGCATAGTCTGTGAAATCAAAATTAAATTACTGAAAAACAAAGAGCTGGATAACTTAAAAAATTAAAAAGTTTTTGCACCCAATTAACAATAATTTAGAAAAAAACAAACCAAGAGGCAAGAGAACCAGGTTATAGATAGGACATGAAAATAAAAAATAATAGTAATTCAAAAATGAAGAACTATAATTACAACATTTGTGCCAGTAAAAATTGTCAGGAAACATTGGTCACCCTGGTTTTTTCCTCCCCAGGTATGACGGCCATCCCCTGTGCCTGTCTGGGTATCTTCCTTGGGGGGCTGCTGGTGAAGAAGCTGAACCTGTCAGCTCTGGGCGCTGTCCGCATGGCCATGCTGGTCAACCTGGTGTCCACAGCCTGCTATGTCTCTTTCCTCTTCTTGGGCTGTGATACCGGACCTGTTGCTGGGGTGACGGTCGCCTACGGTAACGAGTAAGTAGGGAAACCTATTGATGTCTTTGAAAGATTTTTTCTTCTGGCTAAACTGGTCTTACTGTTGTATTTTTCACAAGTTACTGAATTGCTTGTATGTAGTTTTTTTTAAGAAACATATTGTAATTATGAATGTCATGTATGTCAAATGTGCTAAATGCTAAAAATATGCTAAAAAGCAATTGTTTTCACATGATCAAAAAGAAAAATTCAGAAACGCTACAATGTTGAGAACCTTTTTAGTTGAGACATGGCCAGTATAGTCAATTTGAGAGCAGATGAGAAGGAACCCTATCCACCTTGTTGGCACAATAACAAAATGCATCCCCCTTTTTTAACCTGTCATCCCCGCCTCCATCTCCAAGGAACAGAAAGAGTGCAGGAGCAGAAGGGTTGTTTAGTTGAATAGTCTAGACTGCCTGTTTCATTTATCATTCATCTGACTGAGGTTTGTGCAAGATAGAATCTATGGCTCTGACCACAGCTCTGCAATGTCAAACTGTGTCTACCCGGGTTGTGTAATTTCATGGATTTGTAATCGTTACTTTTTCTCTGAGTCCGGTCCTTCTGGCAGCTGCTTCAGTACTGCACTCTATGTATGGGTTGAAACTATAAAACATGTTGTAACTATAGTGTTAGGCATTTAACAGCAGCTGTCAGAAATGTGTAAGGGATAATGCCCAATGAGGAGTCCATTATCAGGAATTAATGGACAATGTGGAGGTCAGAACTGTCAGATGCCACTGTGGAGTCCATTAATTCCTGATAATGGACGCCTCACTGGGCATTATTACCTCACATGTCTCTGACATCTGTCAAATGCCTAACACTATTAACACATTACCCCGCTTATACCGTGGTCTCTTGCCAAAGGAAAAAAAGTAAGACCATTGATTTATATATTTTTTTACTTGTTTTGCAGTCAAAGTCTAAATTTTTTCAGAAGCCATAACTCTGTTTCCCCGGTAGCACCTATGGATTTAACTAATACTTGCTATGCAGTGGAAATGTTCACTGCTCCAGAAAATAGGACTCATAGGACCCTTTAGTCAGTCGTGGACAAAGTACTCAACCCCAGTACTTGAGTCAAAGTGTAGATACTCCTGGTCAAATATTACTCAACTACAAGTGAAAGTTGCTCAGTTAAAATTTTACTTGAGTTAAAGTACTAAAGTACTTGCTTTTAAAAATACTTAAGTATTCAAAAGTACAAATTACAAAGTACATTTTCTAATATTAATACATGCTGTATTGTTTTCATGATGCATTTACAGAAGCTTGTAACTCTCTGAAACCATCTAATGATGCACTGACTTGCTTGTAGAGCCACTCTGCTACACAAAGCCTATAGAAACATCTGTAAAAACTCAAAGTTAAATTTATTTCATTATTGTCCACTACTGCCTTTAGCTCAGCTATGAGCCAGAAAGCTAATGTTACACAAACAAAATTCAAAATTAATAACACTGTTTGCAGTTTTAAAGAAAAAGTAAATATAATTTGACAGTATAATATTCTTGCTTCTATATCACTGATTGCATGTTGCCATGAAGAGTACAATGGTTGAATACTCAGCCCATAAAGTGCCCCTATGTAATCATGTGCTGATTTACTCTTTAAAACTCAGTTAAAACATTGAAACAAGTCTAAAGGAAAATGTCAAATTGTTTCTGTGGATATTTCTATTTCATGTGAACATGGCTTATACAGTTTATATAATCCCTAACATGACCTTTGACCTCTTCCATAGGACGCTGCAGTTGTCGCAGCGACCTGAGTCAGCGTGCATCAGTAACTGTAACTGTTACACAGCGTCAGTGAGCCCCGTCTGTGGTTCCAATGGAGTCACCTACCTCTCAGCCTGCTTCGCTGGCTGCACCAAACCAGTGAGTAAAGAAGTTTACTCTGATCGAAACAAGCTGCGTCAGGACTACCTCTGACTCTGGAGAGTTCAAACTAAATGATGGGGACAGGAATAATGCATATGCAAGCATACATAAATACCATGCAGCGGTTCATAACAACCTTTCTTGTCTTTGCGTCAGAACCTGACCAGCTGTACGTGTATATCCAGCAACAGTGAGGATGCGGTGGCTTTACCAGGGAAGTGTCCCAGTCCAGGCTGTCAGCAGGCCTTCCTCACCTTCCTCTGTGTCATCTGTGTGTGCAGCATGATCGGAGCCATGGCCCAGACACCCTCGGTCATCATCCTTATCAGGCAAGGAGACCTGCTGCTTTGCACAGACTGTCCACAAGAGGGAGCCGTTGACATTTATGGCTGATCAAACGCACAATGATGGAATCAGAGTCACCTCAGTCATCTCTGAAATACAGATAATCTGGTCCATTATTGCCTGACAAAACCATAAGCTTGCATTTCTTTTGGTTACTTTGGGAATTATTGGCAGTAAACATCAGGAAAGAGAGGAGGATGGACACACAACAAATGTGAACCAGGGATTTTGCATTCAATGTGTCATATCATTGATCCGCCAACATGTCTCAGAATGATCATCTTTAGTTTAATGTCAGTCATATTAGGTTTAGATTTACATTTCACTCATCTCAGGTGCAGAAAAATGTTGACACACAGGAAGACTTTTTGTTATATATAATGTCAAAGAACATTGTAGGGTACAGAACAGACAAATGTTCATATGAGTTTGAATATCACTGTACATAATATAGTAAATCAAGGACATGTGTCTACGTATTAAAGAATATTATAATATTGTGTTTTTTACAACTCTGGGCTTTTTATATTTGTAGCCATATTTTAATAGAATTACATTATTATCACCAAGCCCAAACTGAATCTGCAGATTTTTTTTTTTTTTGTTTGTTTGTTTGTTTGTTTTTTGCAGTTTTAAAGCATAAAAATCTACAGAATTTAATTTAGTGTGATGTCTGAGGTATTTTTTACTTTACTCTTTACTTACAATATGCATTTCTTGAGCAAAAATAAGTACAATATATTAAAAATAGCCTAATATTACCTCAAGCTGGGCTTAAATAATTATAGTCTTTAGTAAAGCCTTTAAATGTAAGATTTTATTTTATCACCAACAGTTAAAACAAAGTGTGAAAAATTTCTGGAAATATAAACCAGTGTAAAATGTGGGACACTTGTGGGTTCAATATGGGGCAGAGCGAGCAAAAATGGATTATGAGTGATAAGAAAACTGTACTAACCAAGTTAGAACTGCTGTGATTTTGGAACAAAAACAAAGATAGTCTGCCATTTGGGAAAATACACTTGTTTGCTTTCTTGCTGAGAGTTAGATGAGAGGCCCGATACCTCTCTTATGTGTGTACAGTAAATATAAAGCTACAGTAAGCTGCCAGTTAGCTGAGCTTGGCTGAAGACTGAAAGCAGGGGGGCACAGCTAGCCTCGCTCTGTCCAAAGATATCAAAATCCACCTACCAGCACCTCAAAAGCTCACTAATTAACTCTTTATATTTTGTGTCTTTAATCTGTTAAAAAAAAACAGTTAAGAAGTGTAGAAATATCAAGTTTATAATGGAGTTACATGCAGTAATTTTTGGCAGGACGTCAAGTCTTGGTCACTGTGAGGTCGTCAGGTGACTGGAAAGTGCTTAGCAGACAGACAAACTGTTGTTTGTTAATTAATAGTTACACCACTTGAAACTTTGGAGCCAGGCTACCCTTTCTTACATTTCCAGTCTTTATGCTAAGCTAAGCTAATTGGCTGGTGGTAATTGTAACTTCATATTGAACAGATATGTAAGTGGTATCATTTTTTCATCTACTGTAAGTCACAACAAAAAAAGCAAATAAGGATAATTCCAAAAAAGGTTGAACTATTCAGTTAGACAACCACCCAGGTCATTTGCTGCAGTTGTGTCCACAGTTTGGCCGTGCAGTGAGCAAAAATTACTTCATCCATCCATTCATCAGACCCAACTTTTAATAAACAAGAATTATCTTTTAACCATAGGGTATACAGCGCTGAGGTCTCCAGCTGGTTTGACCTCAGTGGTAATGAAACTCCTAACGTTTGCTTCCATTCAACCACAAATGGCTTCTTTCCACAACTGAGTATTCAGCTCACCAGTACAAATCATTTACAATTCTATCCTTGTTTTCAGAACTGTGAGTCCAGAGCTTAAATCTTATGCCCTTGGAGTTCTGTTCCTGCTCCTGAGACTGATAGGTAAGCAATTTGCTTCATATACTTAATACTTTACTTGTATCCACAGAAAAGCAGTTTGTTGTTCTTGATTTTTATTGATACATATTAGGGCTGCACAATAAGGTAAAAAAAAATTATATTGCGATGACAATAGCCATATAATTCAGGATTAGTGCGAATGATAATTTTTAGGCAAAAAAAAAAAAATCCATTTTCATTTCCTACCAGGCCAGCGGCAGAATCTTTGCAGCAGGGTTACCAGGTCTGCGTTTTTCAGGGAATTGGGCTACTTTTGAAGAGTTGCTGCAGGATGATTTTTTTTTGTCTGCTGGTTGGGTGGACCTAATGGCCATGCAAATTAAATGCCCATCCATATTTGAAATGAAAGCATTTATTCCTACTGAAATCATACCAAACTGACTCCAGATCAGCATGTACACACTCAGATTTGGCACATGTCACATGCACACCTACATAAAAACCCACAAATACAATATAAGCCTACGCTCTCTGCCTGCCTGCACTGGTCTTTTTGGCCGTCGGTCTGGTTTTGATCTACCATTGGGCTGCTATTGTGGCAACCCTGCTCTGCAGCCCTGTAGAACTTTATTATCATGTTGTCACACATTTTTACTTTATTGAAGAATTGCAGCTTCTATGATATTGCACTTGGTCATAGTAAAATTCCGAGAATATTTCAATCAACTGTGCAGCCCTGATACACATTCTGTAGTAAGTTTCACATTGCCATGCTTGTCCCAGCTATCGTGTGTGTGACATGTCCACTGTTGCCCTGTAGTTTTACTCTGATGTAAATGTCAGAGCAATTTTTCACCTTCAATGAAACGAACTTCATTGGCTTGTCTTTGTGGATATCAAGGAAACCCGAAGTCAAACTGGTATTCTTTTTGACCTTTTGACTTGCTGTCTGTCCACAATCCCCTCCCGCTCCAGGCTTCATCCCTCCCCCTCTGATCTTCGGCATGGGCATCGACTCCACCTGCCTGTTCTGGAGCACAGTCTGTGGCGAGAAGGGAGCCTGCATGCTGTATGACAATGTGGCCTACAGGCACCTGTACGTCAGCATCGCCATCGTCCTCAAGTCGTCAGCCTTCCTCCTGTACACCACCACGTGGCAGTGTTTGAGAAAGAACTACAGGAAGTACATCAAGAACAGCGAGGGTTACCTCACACCCACCGAACTCTTCGCCTCCAACGTGACTCTGGACAATTTGGGCAAGGAGATCACCCAGAACCCAGCCAACAGGACAAAGTTCATATACAACCTGGAGGACCACGAGATGTGCGACAACATGGAGTCGGTTTTATAGTGGTGGGCTGCAGACTGGAGCCGAGGCTGTTAATGTGCAACTGATCTGATGTGCGATTTTTCTTTGGTGTCGTATCAGTTTAGAAGAATGTTGTCAGTAAGGGTCTTATCTTCTTCTCACACAAAACATCAGACATAATTTAAAAAATGAAGAGAAGTTTCCCAAAATCCACACTTGAAAAAAAAATACAAAAAAACTGAAATACAGACGATCTGGTCCAGACAAGTTCATAACCTGACTTAAAACATTTCTTTTACTTATTTTGGGTATTTCTCCCTTAATCTGACAGCAGAATAGAGACTGACGGCAAACATTGGGAAAGAAAGGAGGAATGACATGCAACAAATGTCCCCAGCCAAATGTGAACCAGGGACATTGCTTTTAATGCATCATACCACTAATCCTGACATGATCTTCTTTAGTTCAACTTCATTAACAGCTTAGTTCAAATTGCAGTCATGTTAGGTTGAGATTTATTACAGGGTCAGAGCTCTTTGAGAACCAGAAGTCTCAGATTTTAGTTATTCATTAGCTTTATTAGACAGTTTATTTTCCTTTAGAAGGAAGTATTCTCAGGTCCAGATGTCAGATAGAAAGGATGACAGTTAACATGGTCGTTCATCATTAGATGATGCATATTTTAGCTCATGGTTGGAGCACTTTTACAGAGATCCAGAACATGCAGTCGTTACTACTCGGCAGTCCTTCCACAGAGTTATTAACAGAGTTTTGTGTTCCCTCAATCAATTTTATTTCTATTTATATATATATTTATAGTGAATAGAGACAAACAGAAATGCACTGACTACAGAGGCCCAGCAAATAGGAATACAGGCCTAGGAACAGGCATAGTCGCAACTGACCCACCCCCTTTTGCTCTGTGCACAGTTGAGCTTGGTACCTGGTGGAACCTCGGTCAAATTTACTGTACTTAGATATACTATGAGCTCGGCTCGTCTGTTGAAAAGAAAACCAAATTTTGAAGATAGGTAAAGGATGTGCACTAGTTAACTATGTAGCTAGGGATTGATATAGATTAGCTATCTAGTTAGGAGGCTCTCTAAAAACCTTGCGTCACTTCCTGGATAAACTAGCAAAACCATAACTTAAAAACGTTTGTTTATTAACCTAATATTTGCCTTAACATACAAAGGACACACCTAACTGTAACTTCAAGCAGAGATGATTTTTCATTTTTTGTGATCATCAGTTTACACAGTTACACTTAGATTCTGACTGCTGCACGGCTGCGAACGCAACTACCATTAGACTTCCCTGGAGATTTTCAAAAGACTTACATGACAGTGGATGAATTCTTCTTCCGTTACGTTATTCTGGAAAATATAACTAAATCACGGGTGTAGAGGTAAATACAGAGCCTCATTTAAAAGAGAGTTCACTTAGGTTTGCTAAAATATATTGACAAGATGGACTGAATTATGCCAAACAAGTGTAGTTTGCCTACTTTTCCAAGCTCCAATAAAAATAGCCTATACTTTCCAACTGTGTCCAACTTTTTAATCTACTGAGAGTATGGGCTTTTACAGGTCCCCCAGCAGCATCTATTAACCATCTTCAAAATTTGTTTTTCATTTCAACATAGACGAGCCTAGCATATAGCATGTGGTTCCACTGAGTACCAAGTTTGCTCACCTGTTATTGGAACACAGAGAGGGTCACGACTCTAGATGCCCTATTTCCTGGCTACACTGTTAAAGCCTCTGAGGTCAGAGAACGGGACTGAGTCAAAATATAAACTAAGTATAGACAAAATACAAAAGCCAAAAAAAATCCCTCTACCTTAAAACCAAACAAATTAATTTCTTAACTCCAGTGATGCAAACGCAGATATAATAAGCAATGGAAATTGACGCTGTAGGTTTTAAAAATAAGTCATGTTGATAAGTTTATTGTTCAGTGTCTTAGAAAAGTTACCCAGAAAGTGATTTTATTTTTCATTTTGTGCCACCAGACGTTTTTGAGTTGAGGTCACTGTGCCTCAAAATGTTGACCTCCCATTTTGGAACCAAACTCAGTCTGAGTTGTTGCACATATTGTCCAGACTTTAAAACTGGGAAACAGAGTCTTTCTCAATAGCTTTCAGTGTAATTGGCCCTTTTTGTTCTAGAGGGCCTTTTAGAACATTTGTTGAAGTAGAAAAGTGTTGAGCCAGTACATATTAATTATCCCTTTACTGTGTCATAATGTGGAGTTTCGTTATGAATGCTGGATGAGATTCTGAGACTAATTTTTGTTTCAGAGCCACAGAATCTTTTTGTTGATATTCAGTCTTTTTCTCCTTGACATTTGTAGAAATTAGGTGCAACTTCCAAAAGCAAACTTTTTAAAAAAAATACCCCTCTAGGTGTTAAGTTGATGATCTTACCTAAAGCAACAGACTACAAGAGAGAATATAGGAGTTCGGTCCATAGGCCCACCTATGATTAGTTGGACAAGACACACGTGACCTGATTCAGTAACCAAACCTGTGACACTTCAGTTACATGACTATCTCTCTAACCACTGATTTGACCGTTCCACCATTATAATTCTGCCAGGAACACTCATGTCGATTGCAAATCGAGGCAGCACCACACTTTGACTAGACTCTACTCTTGGGGACGCCCCCTGCAGCAGTAATGCATGGAATACATAGCAACATGATAAATAACAAGCAGGGAACGCTGCAAATACGACGCTCCAGAGTACTTGTGTGTAGTAGGGCCTGAAGCAGGGGGAGGCGGTGGGGGAAGGAGGCCTTCACTAATAGAATCACGTGAACGGACAGACCGAGAGCGTGAAAACATTTAAGTAGAATGCAGAGTCAAGGCAGTGCGACATGATGATTGTGGTGGGCTAGCTGTCAGCAGACACAGCATAGCATGACGCACGGTGTCCAGCCAGAATTAGTTCATTTAAAAGCATGCTGGTAATGCATGCAACGATAAAAAAGAAATATTCAGTATGTCACTAAGCTGCACAGACAGACTCTGTGGTTTGGTGACTGTGGCCATGGTTAAACACACATTTAACTCCAGTGGCCTCCAAATTCTATTTTAGACCATGGAAAAGCTTTATAATGCATACTGCATTGTGATGTTGACAATTTTTAGCAAACCTCAGCTGACTCATAATCACTCACACTGCAGTGATTGTCTAAACACAGATGTTTTTTGTTTGTTTGTTTTTTTCAGATAATATTTATGTTAAGAATTCTATGGGATTCTGATTTCTGACATATCCAGTTTATATAGAGAATATATTGTTTTTCCTGGCTTACTTTGTAAGTACTTAATATGTTTTGCATCAAAAATATGGACCTTTGTTTGTCCAGCCACTCCTCATTGCAGTAGATTTCATTTCCATGATGTGCAATCCTTTTGATGTTTGAAGGTGGTGGTTAAAGGGGCAGTTTGACATTTTGAAAAATAAGCTTATTTGCTTTCTTGATAAGAGTGACACAAGAATACTGATACTAATCTCATGTCTGTACGGTAAATGAGAAGTTTGAGCCAGCAGCCATTTAGCGTAGCTTAGCATGAAGACTGGAAATGGGGGAAGCAGCTGTCCTTGGCTTTGTTTAAAAGTCAAAAAAGTCCACCTACCAACAGTTCTAAAGCATTTATTAACATGCAGTATCTGCTTGGTTGAATTAATACGAAAACTTAACTGTAAAAATGATTTGTTGCCTCACAACTGCACAGTGATGACAAGATTCCAGGTAGTTACTGCATCCTGCCATGGAGTAGTCCTGTATATAACCTACTGTAAAACTGAAACTTGTCTAGTTTATGCCTGGTAAGGGTTGAAGGGCAGGTCCACTACTTTTGAGGGTTTTTTTAGGTTTGTATATAATTCTGTAGCTTCCCAAATCAAGTTTTGGTTGAAGTATCATATAGGTTTCTGTATGATTATGTTGCTACTCATAAAGCCCTTAGGTTGGGGGAGGAGAGGGCATCTGCGCTGTAACTTACATTATTGCTTTTTATTAATGACTGACTGGGAGTTTCCATTTGAAACCCCCAAAAAAGAATGCAGATGTAGTGTTTGAACACACAAAATATAAAGTGTATATCAGTTAACTTTAGAGGAGCTCAGAGTTGGATTTTTTTTACTGGAGCTGGGGTCACTGTTTACCCTGTTTTTTGTCTTTGTGCTAAATTAAGCCAACCAGCTGCTGGTTTTAGCTTCATATTTACCACACAGACATGAGAGTGGCATCATTCTTCTTTTGTATTTACTGTCATGAAAGCAAATAAGACTAGTTCCTAAAATGTTCTAAGTTAATTAAAGCCACCCACAAAGTTCCATGATTTAGTTTCATTTTATGCTGCCACTCATGTTTTATGAGTTGTTTTGTTTGTTTTGTTTTTTTTGGGTTTTTTTGCAAATGGTGAAAATTATTTTGGATCCACACCACTCATATGATATATTAAGTTTAGCACTTCAATAAAAAATAATAGTAAAAGATTTCAAGTATATATTGATAGTGCTTCAGCACCATAAAAATAAAGAGAATATTATATCAAATGGAGAAAACAGATAGTTGTTAGAGAATACTGGAGATTAACAATGGACCTACATTCAACACAGAGCCATTCTAAACCAGATCAGACTTAACTAAACTAATGTCTGTTTGGTTTGATGTGAACTATGAGAGTATACAGATTTTTAGCACCGCAGTGAGACTTGAATTCTTAAAATGTGAGGATTTTTGGGCACTGATTAGTGTTTGAAGCATTTTCCAAGCTCCAAATTTGACTGTCCCTGATGGGAGGATTGGCTCCTCACAGGACATTCAGGACAGCCGGACATTATGCTGAGATGTACAAACACAACAACAAAAAAAAGGGGCTCTTAACAGGGAGGAGGGTGTTAACTAATATTACCAGCCGGCCACCGTCTCCTCTTCAGCAAACCCCCAACAGGTGGCGCTGTCTTTGGTAACTGTACTGTCCAGTGTGTCATAGTGCTGACTCCTCTGTATATAATAGTGCCATACAAGTGCCAAAGTGACACCATAGAAGTGTTCTGTAATGTCCTGCAGAGAACTTTGTCTCACCACACTGGAGCTCAGAGCAGATCCTCCAGCTGTATGTAGCCTTTCTGTGATATCCCTCCACTTACGTCCACCATATCATACAAAAGTGTCCCAAAAAACATATTGCCTATAAAAAATATTGTATATGGGTCTAGAAAACAGTATTATTTAGGATGTAATAACTGTTAATATGTAGGACTTTTCTACTAGTGAAGGTATTGTCTAATTTAGATTAATCTCTCTTTCCATCAGTGGCAAAGCTGATAACTGTTTGTTGCTTTGGTCCAAATAAAAACAATACTTTGCTTGAAATAAGTGGCACCAATGTTAAGCTATAGCCTGACATTGTACAGTAGATAAGGTTGACTGTAGAAAATCAGCCAAACTTCACTGATAGCAGTCCTGCACCTGTGCCTGGATATTAAAGCTCTACTCTGAGACTTTCTGACGGAAGCCTATGTTGTGCCATATCAACCTGTGCACTGTAACATTCAACACTCGCGAAGAAGAAGCCAACATATTCTAGGTCTGTCCAACGCGCTGGCCAAAGTGCGACAGCGCTCGCTTCGACCTTGTATTCACCTGCGGCGACAGGACTGTTTTGCCTTGTGATGAGAAAATAACTTTGGAGCATAAATGTTTTTTTACATCCTATTTTTCTCATTATTCTCTTTTGATGACCTTGCCTTGTGGTAACAGCAAGTTGACTTTTATAGCGGATCTTTAGTGACAGAAGTATTGACATATGAAGAGTTTACTGCCAAAATACGACATTTTTTGAGAAAAAAGTCCTGAGGTTTATCATTCAAGAGACATTTTGACATCACTGGACAGTTATCCTGTAAATAGGTCCATAATTTGTTTTTCGTTGCTATTAAATAATTTCTTACGGATAGTCACTTTTTGTAAACGATGGGTGTTATTTTGGAAGCAAACTCTTCGTATGTGGATAGATAATCCTTTGGTTTGAGCCTTTAGGCAGCATGTTGCCTTTTATTAAAGTGAAACCATGTACTAACCATGTTAGTGATGGTTTTAGAGTGATGTGTTTGCTTATGTTGTGGGTGGTATTCAATGTGTGAATTTCATGGCTCTTTGCAGGAGGACCTCTGAAAAGAAAAAGGGCATTGAAATAGGAAAATATCACCTATATTTTCAAAGCACCACTGAAGATTTTTAGATATGCTCTAATGCTTCTTTGATTTGTTTTATTTTTTTCTTTAAATTATATGAATTTATATTTAAAAGCTTTATGTTCTGTATATTTCTTGGAAAAGATTACATGATTGTATGTTTATTGTAAATACATTAAATATACTATTTTTGTTTTTAACATGATCTTTACTGCCTGACTATTACACACAAAAATTCAAAGATATCTCACTGTCACTTTGAGGTGGTTTTTCACTCAAATGAAACATCAGTTTTCACATGAGCCAAAGTCACATCAACTTGTCATCCTGCACCATTGAACAGATATTAAACACGCTAGCCCCCTTGTGAGGAAAACAACCAAAATGTATCCCCCTTGTTAACAAGTCCTCCACCTCCCTCCTTCCTCATCCATCCCACAGAGTGCAGGAGCAGAGGGGGTTGAAGTTGAATATTTTAGTCTGCCTGACTCATCGATCATTTATCTGACTTAAGTTAGTACAAAGTTAGAATCTACGGCCCTGACCAAGGCTCTGAAGTATCAATAAATCCACGACACTGTCCATCACGCCAAAGCAGCAGATAGATTTGTTATTGTGTATCTGAGTTCCACCCTTTTGTCAGTTTTTCTTGGATCTATAATATTCTTCAAGTTATATAGGCTAACTATGGGAAATTCAAAACCAAAAGAGGTGAACAACACAAAACAGGCAACCCCCCCTGTTAAAAATAAATCACCTATTGCCTAAAACTATGTGAAACACAGCCACAGAAAATACTATTTAGTTTGAGGATAAACTTTGCCTCCCTTCATATGTTTCATCCACTACATGAGTGGTTCCCAACCTAGGGGCTGGGGGCCCACAAGGGGTCATGTGATAAATTTTCCAAGATAAAATGGAAAAGAAAATACATTTCATGTTTATTTTTTTCTAGTCTTCTTTTATCTTGTGAAATATAGATAGTTTTACTTTGTCAGGATTCTAAAAATGAATACAACTAATCAAACAGTGAAGGGAGCATCACTCTTTGGCTGCAGTCCTCACAGCTTATCTACTGTACATATGCACCCAGTAACATGGGGTCATTGGTATAAATGAGATGACTATAAAAGTCACGAACAAAAAGGTTGGGAACCACTGCATTAGATGACGAGGAGAAGAATACAAGATACTTCATTTTGATTTGTTTAGACATTTGTTTCATGCACAGACAATATGATGTAGTTTGCTCTATGACATGCGGAGCCGTGCTCATGGTAAAGGTTCTGTATTCATTTGGTCAGTGCTTGGTCCGATAAGATGAAAGGTCACATTTTCTTTTCTTGTCTAAACGCAATGACAGAAGAAGATAAACCCTGACATCAGTTTAATCGAAATGTGCTTGTGCTTTGCCATGATCTAATTTCCTGTCATCCAAGCCCTCTGGTTATCCCTAGGCCTCTCTGCCACGCTACAACAGCCAGCGGAGATAATAGCCAGGGTTATGGATTGACCGGTGGATCACCTTGTACCGCTGCTTTGAAGGAGCGATGTACGTGTTCGGGGCCAGGTTGTGGCGTTGCTTTTATGCGAGAGCCGGGGCTGAGAGCTCTCCTGTTTCTCGAGTGCAGACGGGGTCTTGCCGGGGCCACGGTGCAGTGAAATGGAAAGCATGCCATTCCCTGTTCCGCTTGATGCCGAGTGACTGTGAGAGGTTGTGTCATGTTCCTTGGCTATTGACTCAATGACTTGGGACTTCACGACAAAAGCCTGAACCCGTGCGGGCTCTCTGCGTGCTGACAGAGAAATGTGTCTTCCACTTGTCTTCACATTGACCCGAGGACTCTGCCGGACTGACGTGTCCACATCCCCAAAGTCTCACCTCCTGGACCCAGAAATAACCTTTCCACGACCTCGCCTGTCTTTCACGCTCTGTTAGCTGTGGGTCTGGCTGCTATCGAAACATTTCACTGAACTTGTGTTTTTTTGTTTTTTTTACTGATATAGCTATGGATTACCTGTCCACGGCAGTCAACCTATTCAGCTTCCGCTACACGGATGACATGGCTGAGAAATCAGCCTTATGTGCCGCGTATTATTCACTGTCACAGTGGGTTGAAAAGTCAAGGCACAGAGTAAGCACAGGCCATTAGCTGGTACTGAAATGACAGCACAAAGAGCCAGACCTTCATGGCTGTCTCTGCCCTCAGGTCCACACAGAAGACAAAATCACCATACGCCCTTCATTTGTTGGAAAAATTAGGATATCTAGACTTCAAATAAATGATGATGTATTCCTCTCCACATTGTATGCAAAAGGAATATTCTGCATATTTGACTAATGCCTTGCCTTGTGACGTGGCTCCGACAGCTGACCTGATTTATTGCAAGGTTCCCTGCATTGTTAAAAAAAAAAAAACAATCTCTGACTCAGTGACAACGGTCCAATTATCCCTTTCATGCAGAAAAGGTCCATGTACAAAAGAGGCTGTGAATTGCAAATCCAGTTGCTGGCTGTCCTTGCTCTTCTCTAATCTAATAATGTGATCCATCATTTCAGCAGCGACGGCTCTACACCCCAGGCATGGAGAAGAATCCCATAGAGGATTAACATGAAAATTTTTGCATATCCATGTATGCAGTTCTGAGAGGCTGTGCGGATGAAAAAAAGTCACAAAAACATACTTCACTCATTCTTGAGAATTGGGACAAAACCAAATTTTAAGGATGGTTCAGTTATGCTGAAAAAATATATTTTAAAAGATCAAACTGTTGGCTAAACCTCCTGGTGATGACATTTTTTTATTAATCACAGATGACAGCTCTGTCAGATGAAAAATCTGACAGAGTTGATGTCTTATAGAGTTGACCAAACTTTTTTTTATTTTTTCATTGCACACCATAGTCATAGCAAGAAGCTTTTTTAAGCAGTTAAGAGTTCTCTTCATGCTAATCAAAATACACATTTTACCCCACAATTCTTATTTAGCTACTGAGTTACATGTCATGTCTGTGACACATCTGTTGGCAATATTATTTAATTAATTTGTCGAAAAATAGAAATCTTAACCATGCTTGAGCATTCCCGCCTTTTTTAAACTAGAAGTGAGACAGAGGAGTTTAGGGTATAGCTAAACCTTTTTTATGTCATATTAAATCATGTTTTTGTAAAGGTCTGATGGAGTTGACAGAAATCAGGGACACAATGTTAAATTGCCAACATATTCAAAAAATAATTGATTTTAAAACAAAGATGACTAAAATACCACATTTCTACCGCTATGGTATCAGTAGGCATTGATATTTTTAGATTTTGAAGGCTTTTAACACATTTTTAATGGTCTGGAGTTGGAAATTCTTGTCTGGCACAAGGGTGTTTTATGACACAGAGCAAATTTAGAAAATTAAAGCAAACTCAAACATCTCTCATATAAATCATTCCTGAAAACATTTTCACCAAAAAATGGAATTGGAGTCTTGGTATTCATAATTTTTAAAAGTTTTTTTTTTTTTTTTTGTAGAACCCAATTTGTCCCAATTCTCAAGAACTTGTTATTCATAACAATGTGTAAAGTCATTCCTTTGCATTTCAAGACTTTCTTGATTGCATTAGTTGCAAGTAACCTTTCAAACATGCACTTGACATTCATAACCAGCATAGATGCCTTCAGGAAAGCAAGAAAGAAAGACTGTCTAAGGCAGAAGAAAAACTGTAAAACTCCACGTTTCCTGCTCAGGAGCGGTGCTGTTGGTTGAGGGATAGTCCTGTTGCAGAATCATCCATTACCCTGATGAGCCTGCAGCCCCTGAGCTACGACAGCACAGCCACACGATGAGCGAGACAGGCGACTGCCACTATTTGTTCCTCTAAAGCATTCATCACACTAATTACCCATGGTGCCAAGCAGCTCCTGTAGCCCAGCGAAGCTCTGACTGCTCGTTTGGAGCCGAGGTGAGGTAGGGAAACCTCAGATGAGTCTAAACAGGAGGTTGTCCTCTTTTTCTGGTTCTCCTGCACATAATTAACTGAGCACTCCAGCAACTTGACAAATTGGAATGATGAATCTGGCCTCTATGAATAGATACAAATACATGATCAATCAAAATAGCGGACAGTCTTCTCAGTCTGAGGAAATGTGCTGCTGTGAAGGACAAAAGAAATGTCTTTGCTTTGAATGACATTTGGTCCATTTGGTAGAAAAGTGAAAGGGTGGGTGTCTTTGTTGTGTTTTTGCTGCAAAAACGTAGAAACAAGTCAGTGCTGAGATGCTGTTGCGGAGATAATTGGTTGCAAAACTCCATCATTTATATGCCAAATTAAAACCATTATAGTATCTCCAACTTGTCTGTGCACACTTCCTGTTTTAAAGGACTAAACATGCAACCTGCCTCCTTTCCTCTTGGAAAAGTGTTTCCCAAATGCAGACAGATGCATAGGGACAGTCTCTCTGAATTACAGTCATTTATGCCACCTGACCTTGAGAAGCACCCAGAAAGACTCTGTTTTTGAGTTTCGGTGTCACTCAGACAAGCCTCCAACCGTCCACGTCCCTCCTGGCCTTCACACAGCCGTCTGAACCGATGTAACGTCCAGCACATCAGCACATCCCGGCATCACCTCCCTGCAGTGGACACAGATCAAAAGATCAAGGACAAGGAAACTTCCTGGAAGCACTAGATCCTGATCTCCTTACAGTCATACTTCCAGAGTTTCACTGCTGCTCACCGACCAGAGCGACAAAAAGCACTGGAGTAAATGACATGTGGCAATTGTTGAAACACTCCATTAAATCTCCACTCTTCAAGAGAAGGGTCAAAAATGACATTTATTAGAATTATCTTTTTTTTTTTTAATAAATAATGTTCAGAATTTTGAAAATAATAATTAGAATTTCCATATCACTGCTTAAAGGTTGTAATGTTTATCAATTATTATCAAACTTGCAAATATTACTTTGTCTCTCTAAATGATGCAACTTAGCTACCAAGCTGCATTACTAAACTACGTAGTTATGGTGACAGTTCATCCACATCTATAGTAATATGAGTTTGCAAGTTCTAGGTAGAAACTTAAAGCTGGCTAATTTAAATTTAAAAGTAAAATAATTAGGATTTGTCAGTTGTTGTTTGTAAATTAATATGAAAGACAGTTTAGTGTTGAGTCTCATTCCCTGGATCTTTAATACCAATGATTTGGGTTTGTAAAGTGTCCCGAGCACAGCAAAATAATGAGGAAAAAAAGACGGCATGAGTACTGCCACACAATTCTGGTGGCCGTGGGTCATGATTGAGAGGGATTATTTTTATGTGAATCTATGCACTGTTTTTTATAGAATAGTATGCCTTTGACTGCAGATACAGTACCACTTCACATAATTGTGGATGATATGTCAAGGTGGGAAGTAACAAAATGCAGTAGGCTGTTCAGGTTTGTGTACTTGAGTAATTATATTTCTGAGAATTTTTGGTTTTACTCTGTTTCTACTCCTTAGATTTTCAAAACAGGCTCATTACTTTAACCTTAATATATTTGAGGGACATTATTGATTGATTTGTTTTATTTTTCATTATTGCGTGCAGGCTTTTCAGTATCAACATCAACAAGACCAATTTCAACTTAAATATATATATATATATTTAAAAATTATACTGATATCTGTAATAGGCTAATGTCTGAATATGTGGATTAGGGATAGGGTTAAGGGTAGGGTTATATTATATCTGACAAAAGAAACTACTTAGAATTTTCCATAGAAAATTCATGCCTATACATCTAAAAACAATGAATATTCCTCATGTAAAGCTGTTAATGTCTACATCGGTCATTAAAAGATATAAAATAAAATAATAAAACACTACTGAACTTGTGAACTTGAGATGGTCTCTCAGTTCAAAGTTGAGTTGTATGTATTTTGATCATTTACTAAGCTATGTGGGTTAATCTTGTGCCAGATAATGAGTTCTCGTCTGAGTGAGGTCAAAGGTTAAGTAGGGCTCTGTACAAGTCCTAATGAGGATCCCTACACTTTGCCAGGATGGCTCTGTTCACAACTGGGAAGACCGTTGGTGGTGCGTTGTCATTGCACACTGACATGCAGCACAATGTGTCTCTCATGCATGAAATTCTCCTCATGGTGAACGCCGCAGCGGCCCCTGAAGGAGTCAGAGGTCAGCACTCTGAGGTTCATGAAAGGTGAAAGGCGGTCTAGCGGTCACAGGTGAAGCAGTGGCTAAGGTGCACTAATCTAACTGACAAGTTATTGCTGCTCTCTGCCCAGGATTTGACCCTGCTTAGCAGCCTAAGAGATTCCAGCTTTGTTTCAATGGCTGCCAAGGGTAAGAGCAAGGAGGCGACCTCCCTGCTCTACTTACTGTCCAGCAGCCAATGTCAGATTGACACAATGAATTCACCTAACTATTATTCTGCATGCAATTGAACTTTATAAAGCATTTTGACCTTTACCTGATTGATCTTTAGTTTAACTTTAAATAAAGAACATAAACCTCCATCACATAAAACTTTAACAGGAGAATTTCTGGGACTTTTCCGAGCTGTCTGTAAATGCACCAGAAAGATCATTGTTTGTTGAGGCTCATTCCCAGGATGTAAAATACTGAGGATTTTGGTTAATAAAGCATCCTGAGCACAGCACAATAACGACAAAAAACAAAAATACAGGCAGAGGACAAGAGTCTCTGCAGATACAGACACACTTCTGGTGATAATTGAAAGGGCTTGACTTTATACATTTGTCTATATATTTCATTTAGGAAAATGTTGCAGATTATGCCTTTAAGAATTAACTGACATCTTAAAGTTCTTAATTTAAAGTTAAGTCATAGTAATCTATCAGCCACACAATTGTTTTCACTTATGCTGCCTGACTAGGGCTCCCTCAGGACAAAACCTAAATTCTTCTTCCTCACTCATCTGTTTAGTTTGTTGCACCTATTATGGCAGGAAAGCTTACATTGTTGAGGTACAGTCACATAATATATCCATTGAAGGAAATTTACCTACACTGGGCCGACAAAGGATCACAGACTGTAAACTGTATGTGAAATAAATAAATGTAATTTTATAGTCTGTGCATCATCACATCTGCTCAGTCAGGGCTGAATAAAGGTGAACTCTGACCTGTGCAGAAACCAGAACTGGCTGGACGTGGCACCGAAACAGGAAATGCACTCTTCACTTTGTCCATCGTTCGGGCTTCAATAGACATGAATGTGAGACGGTGGCTATTTTATTTATTATCTTTATCAGTCTTATTAGTTAGAGAAGAGTTTAGTGAAGTCATGTAATTTGGAGGTGCAGATGTAGTGAGCCAGGGTAACTGAAAACCCCTGTCAGTCTCATACTTGTTGTTCTCCTTGTCCATAAAGATGCCAAAATTGCCAACTTATTTAGTGGAAACCGTTTACAAGGCAATAAATTAAGTGAGAAGTAGGGTCAATTTCTGATAAGCTTACATACAATTGAACTTCATTTTGCAGGAGAGGGGTTTGCTATCATATCTTCAGTTGTCCTATCAATATAGCAATAAAACACCCCAAATAATATTTTAAAAGAAAGTATGTTACCAGTTAAATTATTCAACTATACATTATTTAAAGCCTGGCAGTGGTGTGGTGTGTAAAATATTTGGGTGTTTATGTGAATTCCACTGTTGGTCTCTTCACCAGCCTGTCTTGAATTGCCTCTGGTGTCCATATCAAAGATCCTGTAGATGAAGAAGACAACAGGTGTCTCTTTATGTTACAAGTTAACTTACCTTAAGTCTAATTCCTTTAAATGGGCAATTATTACGTTTATTATTTGTTAAGTTTGTCCTAAGTAAGTTATGGAGTTTCCTGTCCTCTTTATAAGACAGGTGACCTGTTGGTTGTGTGTGGTGTTCAGGTCATATACGTGTGTGTTTGTCTCTTCTTCAAGTCCTGGTAGGTAAAACATGTGAGAGTGCAACTGGCTGCTGGCCAGAATGCTTTTAAGATCCCACAGCTTTCTCTTCCTCTCTCTCTCTCTCTCTCTCTCTCTCTCTCTCTCTCTCACACTCCCTTGTTGGCTCTCTGAGATGCAATACACCTGAGGTCTGTTTGGTTTGGTTGATATTAGTGTACACTGTTATTTGATTTTCCCATACAACTGTGTGTTTCCTTTACTTCACTGTGGCCTACAGGCTGGGTCGTGACATTCCAGGACCTGCACGCTTACTGAGACTCTGCCAAAACACTAGCAGGAGATGTCTGCTGGAGGATATGTGACAGGCTGCAGCATACTTTTAGATCACAACCATTAATCTCATTAACATAATGAGCTTATACCACATCCATTTACTCTGAATGCCAAGAATACTACTGCATTGTCCTAGAGGTACACAATTCTAAAAACTCTCAAAATACTTTCACTCCTAACTATATGTTCACTTAAAAATATTGTCACTTTTTTAATTTCAAGATTACAAAACTACATTTTCAGCTATTTGGCACCAATATGCAGTTTACTGCGACTCTCCTGTGTGTGTGTCGTCATAGGCTGTCATTGCTTCATCTCTGTCACCTCCAGCAGACCTGTCGTACCTCTGCTGTCACTGTCCTAATATGAAACACTTGGTGGATTTAACAGATAACCATATGGTGGTTAGAGGGGGTAAAGAGCTTAGCGGGGAGCTGTACTGTAAATCAACTATATATATATTTATGCAGCCACCTTGAAGCCTAAAAAAAACACTGCAGGTCTCTGTGCAGCGCTGCCTCCCACTGTGCTGTAAACGGCCTCACATCCAGGTGGTCCTACACACACAGCAGGCCTCTCCTGGCTACAGTCTCCCTCACTTTGTCTCCAATTAGCTCGCTTTCAGCTTCCCACGTGTGATAAGTCTTAAAGGGCACCAGATCACCAAAAACAGGGGGGGATTTATCATCTCTAAACTCCCAAATCTGTGATTAATGTTAACTGGACTTGTCACTAGATAGAGCGGGGAGGCGAGAGTTCAGTGTATTAAACTGTGGAGGAAGGCATCATCCCCATCCAGAGTAGTAAACACTTTAGCCTTGACCTTCCACTGTTGATTGGTCTTGGACGTCAGCCGTGTGTTTTGTTAGCAGGCAGGGCAGAGTCTGTTTTGTGTGTGAGCAGTCACTGAATGACTGCAAAGCTGGCTGTCTGGAAGAACGTGACGGCACACTCAGCCGCAGGACTCGTGGAGCATGAGTCAACGGTGAAACGGCCATGCAGACATTTTCACGTCGTGATGACTTGCTACCAAGAGCCCCCATGAACATCGAGATAATTTTATCTCTGAGTACAAAAACATGGAGAGGAATTATGAATTATGTCTTCGTGACAATGGTGTAGAAAGACATCAGGGTCTTAAAGCAGCTCAGTATGCAACACTGTACATAAGTGCAAAAGAAAGTGCTTTAAAAGAAAGTCTGTACAATCATACATTGTGACAAGTAGGTTTCAGCTTTAAATTGGTGCAGCTGCTATACTGTTTATTATAAAACAATATAATACAGATATTAGTTGTGCTGTTTATGATCAGTATTCCATTCCAGCCCATTATCAGTATAGGAATGGTGGTGCCTTTGGTTTTAAAGGACCAGTGTCTATCAGTGAGCTTGCAGAATGCAAACACCTTGTCTCACTACCCCCTTGAAAACACATAAGAGAACCTACAGTAGCAGCCAAACTCGTACTAAACGTAAAAGAATGCCATATTTAGGGCTAGTATTTGGTTTGTCAGTTCAGGGCTACGGCAGAAACGTGGTGGTGCAAGATTGTGGTCTCTGTGGAAAAGGACCTCCGCCCTCTGTATAAAAGGATCATTCTAAGGTAACAAAAACACAACAGTTCTTATTTTGAGGTGATTATACACCAAAGAAAACATGGTTATGAATGTTATTTCATTTCTGTCATATTCTTTCAATCAATCCCCATTCATCTTATACACTTGACTTATAAGTATATTCTTTAAATTAGAGCCTGACCGATATCAACTGATCGATATTATCAGCCCAATATTGGCCTATTATTCTCATCTGTCTATATCGGTATTGGTATTGGCATACATGTTGTCCGATTGGCACCAGTCTGAAAACTTTTTTTCATAACATAATGCAGGTTGTTTTATTTTTTTTAGCTTTATGGGCAGCATTTTATGCATATCCTTTTCTTAATTCAAGTTTATTATATATAGGCCTATTTTTGTTATTGTTGTTGAGGTTTTTTTTCTCAGTAAAGTTTATTGTTAAACTGTAAAATATCCTTCCTCCATTACATATTTTTGGCACAAATGTGATATTTTAGGGATCATTGCAAAAAAATGTGTTTACGTGTATAAAGAATAATAGCTGAACACCCATATCAGAATTTTTTCCTCTTTTATACTTGTATCGGTATCAGTCTCAAAAATCCCATATTGATGAGGCTCTACTTTAAATATCTATATACTGTTACTGTTAATTGTTGTATATAAGAGGAGACTAAGATTTAGATTTAATATTGATTTTAAATATATAGCACATGTCTGCATTTTTTTTTATCATCACTGATTAAAGCAATGAGAAGTGACAGTTTGAACAACAGCAGGAGCAGAAATTAAAAACATTAACACAATGTCTTAAATGTTTCCCCTCTTTTGGTAAAATTGAAATTAGGCAGATAGTGTAAAAATCAATTTAATTCAAAGTAATAACTATCTCATTTACTAACATTTTAAGTTATTTTTACATTTACATTTTGTTAAATATGATCTTTTACAAGCAAATCAAAAAAGTTAACTATGATTGGATTACATCATTATAATTTTAAAAAAAAGTTGGCAAAGAGAAAATTATATTATTCCTCCGAGTTACTGTGAGTGGCTTCACGTCATTTCATAATACAACAGTTTTTAAAACCTTATTATGGAAAAGTTATTATTTACACATAAAATTAGAGCATTTATACATAAACTTATATCAGTCAGACAATATTATCAGCCCAATATTGGCCTTACACAGCTATATATATCAGTATCATGGTATATATTGTCTGATATTTTTTTTATAGAACATAATGTAGATTCTTTTAATCTGCTGGATTTTATGCATGTTTAATTTCTTAATTCAAACTGTGCCACTTCTGTTTCATATATATGGTAATTTATAATTATTTGAAAAAATAAAAAAAGTAGAAGTTTGTTTTAGTGTATTTGTGTAATTTTGGATTTTATATAAATAGATACAGAATATCGATATCAGAATTTTTTTTTACTCCCCGATATCAGAATCAGGATTGGCCCCACATAACATGACGTAAAAACACGACAACTGAGAGAAGTCCAATTACCTAAATAAAAAGACATGGGAAGGGAAAAGTCAATAAAACACACTGTCCACGTGTGTCTGATTGCCACTTAATAATATGCACGTTGAAGACTGTTCAGTAGAGGTGTAGTAGATTTATCTTCTCAAAGTCAAGTACATCCTGTAGTGACTGAGGTAATTTTCTGTGTAATGTACTGATGACACTAGGTGGCATCAAATTACTGCAGTTAGGATCTGCTGCTTCTGTGTCTGTTGTACTCCTCTTCATTTGAGACTAATGAAGTGTGAGCTGAGGTATGTCCTTTCCTAATATTTCACACAATAAGACAGAGAGACAGAGACACGTCTGACAGAATCACTGTTTTGGAGTCAAGAAGCCGGTGCAACACACAAACGCACACACGCAAACACACACACACACACACACACACACACACACACACACACACACACAGAAGACGACTAGAAAGATTCAAGAGGAGGTGAAGATTCACTCAGTGTATAAACAGACACCCAAGTGGGGCCCCACGCTGCTGTTCCCAGATCAGCTTCTCGTCGCGCTAACTCCGCCCCAAACAAAGACGTCACCGAGTCACAGCCCGTGACGTGGGGACGCACCACTCTCCTCCTCCGTCCCGGAGCAAAGCATCATCAAAATCATCATCCATCACCCTCTCTCTCCTCTCTCTCTCCTCCGTTGTCTTTTTAATGTAACTTCTGACTGATCGGGAGAGCAGGGAGCGTCTGGAAAGCCTGGTCCAGTCCGGCGACACCATCTCTGATGACGGATCTGCTCGCACGGTCTTCTCCTTAAAGCTGGACACACAAGACTGAAAGGATCAGATTGAATATTTTGTTGGGATAACGCTGCTTTCCTCCGTGGATTTTGGCTCAGTGTGGTCTGTCTCTGTGGATGTTATAGCGCTTTATGTCGCTCTGAATGAAGCTTTCTTTTTGGATTTCCGCCGCGCCAAAGCTCTTTCTGGGTGACTGCCCATTCTTTACTTGTCAAGTCGCGCGTTATAATTACATTCCCGTTATTTTATGAGATATAATCCTAATTTGAGGCTTAACTTGTATTTAATTTTGTCAAACAATGCCGCACTTTCCCTGAATGTGTATTAGTGATTAATGCAAGCTGATTTGTGCGTTAATTATCGCGTAAAAAGAGGAAAGTTGGGCGCGCAAAGTTTTGGAGACGGTCGATATTATGGCTATGGTGGCGTGGAGAAACACCGAGGGCGTCGGGGACACTCAGGGGACCCTCTCCTCCCCGGTGTCCCAGGTCGCACCTCTGTCTCTGCCCGGGGAGCTGACGGGACACATGAACCCGGCGCCCTCTCTGGAACTACCCCCGGCAGCGGCGGCGGCGCCTCAGGGCGCACCGCCGCCCAATCCGTCCAGCACCGCCACCGCCACCGCCGCCACCAACAATAACAACAACAACACCTCTTCCTCTTCCTCCTCCTCGTCCATGGACAAGAACCAGAGCCAGCAGATCGAGTGCATCGTGTGCGGGGATAAATCCAGCGGGAAGCACTATGGACAGTTCACATGTGAGGGATGTAAGAGCTTCTTTAAACGCAGCGTCAGGCGGAACCTGACCTACACCTGTAGGGCCAACAGGAACTGTCCCGTAGACCAGCACCACCGCAACCAGTGCCAGTACTGTCGCCTCAAGAAATGCCTCAAAGTCGGCATGAGGAGGGAAGGTACGGGCTGGCGTCCTCCTGTTGTTGCTATCGGTATTATCACATCATATTATCCAGCACCACACGGCTCAGGACTCTGTTCAGTCTCACATAACGCTCTGTGTTTACCGACATTAGTTTTCTTTGACCGCATGTCTGTCATATTAACTGTTATAATTGTGTGCATGCTGCATTTGTATAGCTACATAATTTCTGCCTGGACACGGCCATTTGTTCTGCCTTTGTCTAGTCCGTGATATTGTAAGCAGGAGATATTTTCTCCGCCCATTCATAGAGTGTTCATATTAGACTATTAGCCTCGGATACTGGACTCTATAGCATCCATACTGTCTAGCCGGTGGTATTACAGAGATTAGTATGCTCCAGCCAGCATCTTGTAGCATGTTTAGTATGATGCTATTCGTCCGCTTTCTGTCCGTCCTTCATGGCCATTGTGCGCCTGAAAACAGCCTGAAGCTGCTTTAAATGTCACGTGCTCACACTCGACATTAATTTAGCTACATTTTAGTTTAATTTCTATGCTTTTTTCGTTTAAATTGTCGCTTTTGAGTGGCATACGTTTTTGGTTGATTATGTGCTCGCATGTGGAGTGTGTCTGTGTGTGTTTGTATGTGAGTGTGTGTCTGTGTGTGTGTGTGTGTGTGTGTGTGTGAGTGTGCGTACGCTTATTCATAATGCATGCTGGTCGTACAGGCCCAACGTAGCCCACTTTAGCCTTGTATGCCTGCTTCCACAATGACTGAGTGACATCTGAGAGTTGTAAGAAGAGTTTTATTGTAAAGATGAATAAAGCTGAGCAAATTTAACCACAAAAATAAATAAGGAAAAAAAACCTCAGCCCTTTTAGGGTACTGTGAGAATGGATAGGCCTTCAAATAACTTTAAGGCTTAAAAACGACGGTTTGGGGTTTGAATTTAAAAAATCGCAGAAAAATCTCGCTCGCCATTTTCTGCAGGTCATGGCCTAGAAATGGATTCCCGAGCACCGAGCCATTAAAGTGCCACGTTTCTTTCCAGGAGCTGTCTAAAACTATTATTCATGTCCATGTGTGAAGAGCTAGGCTGCCACTGGCCGTAGAAATGAACTATAAATGCTAAAGAACTAGTGTGTGTGTGTGTGTGTGTGTGTGTGTGTGTGTGTGTGTGTGTGTGTGTGTGATGTTTTGTAGCTTTAATTGACACATGCTGCTTTAAAGGATGTCTTGTGCACTTAACGGGTTTTCTTTAAATTAGGGCTGCATCTAATGATTATTTTCTCGATTAATCGATTAGGTGTTTGGTCTATAAAATGTCAGAAAATGATCATGTGTTTCCCAAACTCAAGGTTATATCCTGAAATGTTTTGTTTCGTCCACAGCCCAAAAATACTCAGTTTACTGCTATAGAGGAGAAACCAGAAAATATTCACATTTAAGAAGCTGGAATCAAATAATTTTTACATCTATTTAAATTAAGCAGTTGTCAAAATAGTTGGTTATTAATTTAATAATCTATTAATAATAAGTTATTCGATTAATGTTGCAGCTCTATTTTAAATGTCACCCTTGTTATCTTGGTTTGACATTTCTGCTGTTTGTTTCGTTGCAGCCGTCCAGAGAGGCAGAATTCCCACCCAGTCTTATCACGGCCAGTTTGCTCTGACAAACGGAGACCCTCTTCAGTGTCATTCCTACCTGTCGGGATACATCTCTCTCCTGCTGCGAGCTGAGCCCTACCCGACCTCCAGGTTCGGCTCTCAGTGCCTGCAGGGCAACAACATCATGGGCATCGAGAACATCTGCGAGCTGGCGGCCCGGATGCTGTTCAGCGCCGTGGAATGGGCCCGGAACATCCCTTTCTTCCCGGACCTGCAGGTGACGGACCAGGTGGCGCTGCTCCGCCTCACCTGGAGCGAACTGTTCGTCCTGAACGCCGCACAGTGCTCCATGCCCGTCCACGTCGCCCCGCTGCTGGCCGCCGCCGGCTTGCACGCCTCCCCGATGTCCGCGGACCGGGTGGTGGCCTTCATGGACCACATCCGGGTCTTCCAGGAGCAGGTGGAGAAGCTGAAGGTGCTGCACGTGGATTCAGCAGAGTACAGCTGCATAAAGGCCATCGTGCTGTTCACCACAGGTAAACTCTCCTCCTCTACACCCAGGCACGGAGGCCTGGAGGGCTCAAATGTGGTTTTAGCAAAAGCTTTCATCTTGGTGCATTAAAGTGTGGATAGTGGTGGGATGAGGAAAATAAAATGATATTCAGTCAAAAACAGCCACCATTATGAACAAAATAAGATTTTAAAAAATCACTCTTAGCACTCAGTTGTATTGTGGAAAATAAAAAAATTGAGGAAATTTAGACTTTTTTAAGCATTTATAAAAGACCGTTGAATTCTACACGAAACGACCACCAATTAGGCCTAAATTAAAATATATATATAATATATATATATATATATATTTTTTTTTTTTTTTTTCAGAAAACGAATGGACCTATTTTGATGATAATTATGACGATGTAGTGGAAAATAATAAGCCGGTTAAAATATAAAATATGAAAACCACGGATGCTGTGTTTCGGAACATTACGTAAATGTCTAATTTCGTGACATGCACTTTCCCTACATTAAGGGTTGGCTTATGGTCTTCCTCATGTATTGTAATTTTTTTTTAAAAAAAAGGAGGAAGAAGAAGAAATTAAAAGAAGTAAAAACACTGTAGTTGCAAAACATTTATTTCTTTCCTAAAAATTCCACGTTGATCAGAAAAAAAGAAAAAGAAAGAAAAAAAAGGGTGAAAAAAATGTTGTTTCTGGTCTTGTTATATAATGCAGATCTACAGTGAACTTATATGACCTCGGCCCTTAAAGGAACAGTATATCTTTATAACGATTTTTTTATTACTATTATTATAACATGTAAGAGATTGTCAGTGAGTATTTGTGGGTTTTCAGACTGCAACAAATTGCATACAACCTCTAAAATATAAAACACTTTGCATAAATCATATATGCAAATGAAAACAGGGCTGGCTGTTCAACACTTGACAGTATCTAATATTTTAGTCCACTGTTGCTTATTAAAGACGCATGAGCAAAGCTCTTTATCAAGTACATAGTTTTATTCTATGTTTTTTTGTTGTACGACCCAAATGTAAAGCACTTAAATTAGCTGAAGTTAATTTGTAAATTTTGCATTTCATTATTTTCATATCATCAATCAAAATAATTAAATAATTACATCACTTTTTTTTCTAATTTGGCATTGCTTTAAACATCACTTACAAATAATAAAAATACAAATTTCTGTTTTTATTATTTTTTGTTTTTAAATTATTACATTTTTGCATTTGGCTCAACTAATTCATTCATTAAAGAAAATTATTTCAGAGCTTCAGTGACAGTGAGTGATGTTTGATGGTTGGATCGCGACAGGATGAGAAGAATGAGTGGCAGCAAAGTAAAAAAATTAAAAAAAAAGGTCTCCTGCCTATGTAGATCTATTTTAGTCCTCATCTGAACACGTGTCTTTAAACTGGGACACAGAGACCGTTCTTTAACCCCTGCCTCCATCCGGCCTGCAGCATTACAGTGCAAACAGAGGTCTGCTGTGTGTACAAATACTACACATGCAGTCGGCTTTGTAAAGCTCTAGTACAGTAAAGCAGTCAACATTATTGATGTGCTCTGATAAATATTGATGGTTTCCTTATTCTTCATCAAACATGATTTTTTAGATTTTAATGAGACCAATACCTTTATCTTTTATAACTCATTCCATGAGATTAATGAGATATCAGTTTATCTCAATGACAGCACAACTATTATGTGATCTTTATTCTCTTCATGCTGTTGTATTTCACCACATAATTGATTCTTATAATTAATCCTTAATAATTTACATGTAATATTCTTATATTTACATATACTTCACACTATCGCAGTTATATTGTACGTTATAACCATGACTGACTTATTTATTGTTAAATATTGCTCACAGGGGCTTCCTATATGTAGGACTGCATCTAACAATTATATTCATTATCGATTATTCTGTTGATTATTTCCTCAGTTAGTTGTTTGGTCCATAAAATGTTGGAAAATAGTGAAAAATGTTGATCTCTGTTTTCCACAGCCCAAGGTGACATCCTAAAATGTCTTGTTTTGTCCTTAACCCAAAGAGATTCAGCTTATTTATAGGAACAAAGGAACTAGGAAATGTTCACATTTAAGAAGTTGGAATCAGAGAAACCTGATTTTTTTTTTATTGAATAATGACAAAAATCGATTAATTGTTTAGTTTTATGGTGTATAAAATGTTAGAAAATGGTGAAAAATGTTCACCCGTTTTCCAAAGCCCAAGGTGACATCCTAAAATCACTTGTTTTGCCCTCAACCCAGAGATTCAGTTTAATTTCATAGAGGAATTAAAATAAATAAATAAATAAAAATATTAACATTTAAGAAGTTGGAATCAGAGAATTTTGACTTTTTTAAAAATGACAATTAATCAGTTATCAAAACAGTTGCCGATTGATTTAATAGTCAATTAATAATCAATTAATTGTTGCAGCTCTAGTTATGTGCACCTGCATTACTGTTCTGTTACCATTTCACCCAGACTTACTCTGATATGCTTATTATAAAATAATAAACTACTTGTGTAGTAGCAGTAGTAGTAATAGCAATCCTGCCTTGATCATTGAAAAACTTCACAAGTGAAAAATCAATAACTCTCAAGAGCAAAACTGTTTTTATGTCTAAAAATATACTTAATTATTGTTTCTGGCATTTTTATGATAATCACAGTTCACCTATACTTATATAAAACTACTTTAGCCACTAATCTGTCTGCCCTATGCTGCTGTGTGCTGGAGTCACTCTGTGCTAACATAGTTAGCAACATTATTCCCTCATTTGGCTGGCGTTCCCTTCGATGTCTGCATGGTTGAACCACTGGTCTTGACGGCTTCTTCTCCTGTCTGTTTTTTTGTCTTGCTGTCATTCTCCCTGTCTGTAGATGCTTGTGGTCTGTCGGACGTGGCCCATGTGGAGGGTCTGCAGGAGAAATCCCAGTGTGCTTTAGAGGAGTATGTGAGGAGCCAGTATCCCAACCAGCCTAACAGGTTTGGGAAGCTGCTTCTCCGCTTGCCTTCCCTCCGCACCGTCTCTTCTTCTGTCATAGAGCAGCTTTTCTTCGTCCGTCTGGTGGGGAAAACCCCCATAGAAACTCTGATAAGGGACATGCTGCTGTCTGGAAGCAGCTTCAACTGGCCCTACATGCCAATTCAATAGAGGGAAAAAGTTACAGTGGTGCTACTAAGGTCAGGAAAAGGTCCCACACCTCAAATCAAGTCATTTCAGTGCTGCATGAAATCTGTTGCTTTGAACAAGAGAAAAAACTGCCAGTTAAATTAGATTACAGGAATTTCCTATGTAAAAAAAAAAAAAAAACTAAATTCATAATTTCCATTACAACAACCGCCATTTTCTTGATACCAGAAGAAAGATCTGCCTTATTCTGCACTGCATCACTGTGTATCTAGAAATGTCGCTGAAATAAATCAACCATTTTTCTGATATTAAACAATTTGACCCCACTGGCAGAAGTTTTTACTTGTTTAAAGAGAAACTGTATTTTATGAGATGAAATGACTGGTTATGATGGACATCTTTTGCAATGTGGCGGCCACTCACAGTCTATGGTTTTTTGGGATAACAAACAATATTTATTGGACCCTGTGTGTATATTTATCGTGCTTGTAAATTATGTTTTGGCTCTGTTTTTAAATGTTTTACGTATTTTTGCCCCAGCCAGTGAGAAAACTGCAGGGATTGTCTTGTGTCCATCTGTTTTTGTTTTATTTTTTGTTTTATTTTATTTTTTATTTTTATCTTTTGTTTTTGTTTTTGTTTCATACCTTCCAGACATGGCACTTTGGACTAAAGGAACATTTCAGAAAGATTTAACACAGGTGTTTGAAACCCAACATCATCTGACTTTAACCTATTTGCTCAATTATGTACAGACAGAATGGTGAGATTAATGCTGTTTTAGTTACTTTGGATTCTTGTTCTGTTTGAATTTTTGACATACAAAGAATGAGAAGATAAAGAGCGAAAAAAAAAAGTTTGGAAAATGCACTTCTTGTGATCAGGGTTAATGCATTACTCCTTTCATAGGTAATATCATTACTTCCTTACATGAATATTTCCTTAAAAATGTTCATTAATACTTCTGGGCAGATTAAATTATTTCCTCTTACCATTATGCTTCAGTTTTACTTTTTTCCTTCTAAAATCAAAAAAAAAAAAATTTTTAAGTGTTTTTGAAACTTGGGAACACCATATTTATTTTTCCTCAAATTAGTGAATTTTGACACTAAGAAAAATTGATCTTTTCTCATCGCTCAATGTGTCATCAAAATAGAGGTAATGACAAGGCTAATAATGGCAAAAAAAAAAAAATGTTACATGAATCTGATATTTTTATGGGGTTAGAGTCAATATAATCCTCTTGTAACTTGTTACAGGGAAAAGTAATGACATTACTTCACTGGATGAATGATTAATGCATTGCCAAACACTTCTGATTCCTGTATGTTTCCAGGTCTTTTACACTGACTGTCTCAGAGAGATTTTAAGAGAACTGGGCCTGATGTATACTGTACGTACTGTACCTACAGTTTCTTAATGGGATAAATGAACTGTACACAACTTCCCAGGTCAAGTCTACAAATATTTCATTATAATTCATGCGTTTATGAGCCCAGGCCGCTTAATGGCACAATAGACCACTGCAGGGTATTGCTGAACTGAAAGTGTGTGTGTGTGTGTATGTGTGTGAGTGCATGTGTCTGTGCGTGTGTGTGTGTGTATGTATGAGTGTGTATTTGTGTTTACTTCTTTTTGACAAACCACTCTGATGTACTGTGAAAGCATATTGGTTAACATATTGGTACCGTATTAAATTATAACTCAAGATTTATAAATAAAGTGTATTTGGTTTATTTTGCCATTTCAATTCGATGTTGTTTATGACTACGCCCATGCACTCCAAAATGAAGACAAAAAATGTGTGTTTCTGTGTGTGTGTTTGTGCACGCGCATGTGTGTGTGTGTATGAGAAACCAAGTAAGAAAATGAAAGCCCAGCAGAGTTGCCTGGTGTTCTGGAGCCTGTTTGACTGTAATATTGTCATTAATCAGACATTTTAATCAAACTAATTGCTTCCTGTTGACAGACATTATGTGTATGTCAAGATTTATTTCAGGTTACCTTATTTGAAGACCTGCAGCAACTTTTCTCCTGCAGTTATGCTACAGGGCTTAATCAGGTAGTTAACTGATTGAAACATATAACGGTGATAAAACACACAGCACACACACTGTGTTCATTTTAAAGCCAGTGCAGTGTGACATCTTTCTAACAAATATTAATGAAATGAATTCTTTGCATCACTATTTAAAGTGTATAAAAACAGTAAAACACACTGTAAAAAAAATCACACATGAATTCAATAGAGTCAACTAATATTTTCTCATTAACTGAAATATAAAAGCTTTATTTATTCGTTTTATTTAAACTTAAAATTCCTTATATTTATTTTTACCACTTGTTTGTAATATTTGTCAGTGTGCCTGACGAGTTGTTGGTTCAACTTCATATCTTACATTTAGTGTGTTTTTTCAAGTACAACTCAATCAGTGTCAAGTCTATTTGACTGGAAAAGTTTGTCTTTAATCATTACAAAATTACCTCAACCTGTCTTTTCAAATTCAGTCAGCTGAAATTTTTAAGGCATCCTGGACACTAACTTTTTTTTTTTAAGTCAAAACAAATAATTTATTTTTGCAGTGACAAGCACTGAAAACGGAAAAATGAATATGTTCTTGCAGGGATTAGGCTAGAATTACACAAATGGTGATAACCTCAGTTATACAGTGCCGTAAATGTGTATTTTCACTTAAGTTAAACCAGTTTTTACTACTTAACACTAACTTAACGTTTCTTAACAAACGTGTTTTTTTTTTGCTATTGAGGATTATATTAATGCATAATGGTGGTTAAAATCTATAGAAGACAAGAGAGACGGAATGAAAATGGAATTATAATCGTGTCTGTGTTGCCAGATTGAGGAGGACAGAGAGGATTAAAGCAGCTTCTTTGCTTCTTAGTGGACAGAGAGCTAATGAGGGGCCCCTGAGTGCTCTGTCACAACAGTTTACCCTGAGGAGGATGAAGCTGGGCGCTCAGCGGCCCCTGGGTGTTCTGGGCCAAAGGGCCAACATAAAACAATGGAGCATTTTCCCACACACGTACAGATCCAAAAAAGAAGAAAATGCCAAGGAGGAGTATCTACGCGGGGTGACACGGAGGAGGAAAACCAGTGCACTTTTAGGCTGGGACTCATCTATAAACACTAGAATCACGGCACTATTGCTCAAATAGATTCTCATTTGCTTCCGTATTTACGTCACTTGTCTAAGATTGGTCCGAGTTAGAAATAAGAGAGCTCCGCATGTCTGCTGTTTGTGGGGAACTGAAGCTGGAGCACTCATTATGCTGCAGGTCTGGATTTAGCCAATCAGCGTCCAGGAGTGAAAGTGTGTAGCCAATCAGATCACTCTTTAGATTCGTAGAAGAATATTAATATTAATTGTGTCCAGTGAGGACTAACTCAACCTAGAGGCTATAGCCCAGCAAGTTTAAATATTAGAATGATATTAGATTTTCAGGTAATGGCAAATAATGAAATAAAATAAAATAATCTGACAACGTTTAGTAGTTTTGTGGTGTGATTAAATTTAAGTTGCTTACGATGCAAATAAACCTTTTGTGCGAATTTACTTGAACACTGTAGTTACTTCAATATAATATAAAATTATTTTAACCTTGTTTTATGATGCAGACGCTTCTGAAAAAATCTTCAAAAGGGTGAAATGGTGTTAAAACAAAAAATATTTTTACCCGTTTATCTAAACTAGTTTTCAGAAAAATAATATTTTGGTATAGATGAAGAAATGACATGACGTCCGTAATGTATTTTGTTGTATCACAGCCGTATAGTTTTCCAGCTTTTCTGTGATATCTGTAAATGTGAGCAGGGACCAAATTGGAGCCTTTTTTGTGTTATTTCACCTTTTTGAAGGTTTCGCTTTAAATAAAATCAGCTATTCAATTTAATTAAGACAATTAGAACTGAATGTTAATAAATTACACAATCAGTATGGTTTCAGGGACGTGGCTGCCTTACTGTAGTTTATTTGTGCTGACTGCAGCTTTTGAAGCCGTTTCAATGACACACTTTAAACCAATAATTATCCCTCTCAAATCTATAATGATGCCGAACTGGTTCACAGTCCTCCGTAAAATCTAATTTCAACACAATTATGTTGTCTGTGGGCTATCTTTTTAATGTTTAGAAATATTTTTGCTGTAATTAAAAAAAAAAATCGAAATATAATATGTAATAATGTCATAAAATATAGAAATCCAGAAGATTTTCAAAGCTTTGGGGTAATTATTGGATTGAAGCGGGGCGACAGAATGCGTCTCAGTTTCACTCGTAATTGTGCTTTTTTTTCTGTTTATCTTAAGAAGGGAAAAAAGGGGGAAAAACACGTCAGTTTAATTAAGTTTGGTATGGTGTATCTTATAGCGTCGGCGCAAATCACGAAAAAAATGAAATCCTGAACAGCGTTTGTGGGACAGTTTAACTTTCGATGAACGACGAAAATCCACAAATCAGTGCTTATTTTTTCTTGTGTCCATTTTTTTGAATATATTCCACTGTAACAGGAAACTTATATAACAAATAAGCGCTGGTGAAAAAAAAAAACTCCAAATAAACTGTTGAATCGTGTAGCTGAAGAGTTGTAGTTAAAATATTTAATGTTCACTTGAAAAATTGTCCACTTATTTTAATAACTTAGAGTGTTTATTTTAGGCTGTTCCTTAATATATTAATAAACGTTTTACACTATTTCCTCAGTAACTTCTAGATTATTATGTCTTTTCCAAGGTTTCAGCAGCAACACTAATAAATGTCCAGCTTCATTCCTCCCTCAGATGAAACATCTTTTCCAGCTCTGCTGTAGTTGTTTATCATCACAGAAGAGCAAACATTTTTCACTTCCTTGCTTTTCTTGGTTTTTTTTTTTTTAAATTTCATAATTTCTTTTTTTGTAATTAGTTTTATGAATTTTTAAACATGCTTGTCCCAGGTTTCTATTGTGGAAATACATGTCTGAATGGGAAAAAACATCCTATTTTCTTGATGAAACACATTCAATTTGCGTTTAAAAACTCAAAAACAAAATTCAACAGGCTAAATGCCTTTTCACAAACTTCACACACACACACAAAAACACAATGTTGAGAATTGATGATTCTAAAAAATAGTTTCAAAGTGTGAAAACAACAAAACAGTGGAAAAAAAACCACTAAATATTCCAACAGTCACCCACTGTGAGTGTTGGGGTGGGAAAAAAGATTAATCCTAATTTATGGTATTCATCTGCATAAATCCTTTGATATTTATACAGCAAATTATATTTAATTACACGTCTTTTTAATGTGTCCTAGTCCTTCATTTTATTGTATACATTCCTGGATCACATTTACTTATTTATTTATTTATTCCATGAATGAATTAATGAATGGCTTACTTACTTAAGTAGTTATTTGTTATTCTATGCTTTTATTCTGATGAATGTAAAAGCACTGCAGTCCTAAACATTGTCCTATTCAGGGAATAGTTGCATACAATAATACACACTGTGCAGTGGCTTAACTTAACGCCCTTAATCAGACCGTAGACTAAAGCTAAAACAACCAAAATCCTCTTTTCTCAAAAATGCATCAAGTCTTATTCTGCCGAGAGGTTTCTTTTCTTTTTTCTCTTTTTTTTTTTAACTACCAGCCTCTATGTATACAGGCTTAAAGAAGAAAGTCAATAAAAGTGCAGTAGTTCTGATGTCCCTGAGCGACTTCATTGATTTGAATGTGGTGTTATTGTGACACTCTGTACGTTCAGGAGAATTAAAAGCACTTTCATTGCTGGAATGAAGCTCCATCTGTCTGCGGGTTGGCATTAAACGGACCTGCAGGCTAAAACATCTGAGAACCAATTTCACATTTTGTGCGGAAAGCCTGTTCAAAAGCAAAGAATCTGGGACGCATTTAACACGGAAACCTCATCAGATCAAAGAGAAATTCTTCTTTAATCTTTTACAGGTGATCAATAGTTGCACTTTTGTCATTTCATTACATATTGGAAATACATTAGATTGTGTGAAATGCGTGAAATTGTGCGTTTTTCTGTGAATTAGATGAGGTCAAACTGTCATCCATCTATCTGTCTTTTATGGATATGGATGCTATCTATCTATCTATCTATCTATCTATCTATCTATCTATCTATCTATCTATGGGCGAAGTCATGCTGCTGGGAAAAGAGAACAGGCTCCTTCCTTTTTGCTTTATTTCTTTTCCTTGTCCCCAAATTGCCCTTTTAATCCTGTTCTATATGTCTGACTGACATCACGCCACTCTGGCTCCCTGCTCTGATGTCTTAAAGCTGACGGTGTGTATCAAGAGGTTCCCCTGGCTCCTTCCACTGACCTTTGACCCCTGGCTGCCCTTTCCTTGACACTGGCTAAAGAGAAGGGGGATATGACAGTCAGAGATGATGAGCTGCAGCCTCACGCCACCTAACTCTGATACAGTCACTCCATTTGACATCATTTAATGAAACTTCAACACCTAAAGATCAAAAAGATGATTGTTAAATGGAGTAATCATTTTTTAAAGGAGCATTAATCTCAAATGCTCCCTTAAATTTGTGTATTGTTGTAAATTTGGCTTTTCTTTTCTGTCATTCTGTGAATAATGCACATTTACAGTGAGCAACAGCGAGTGCCACGCCTCAGCGAGCCCATCTGATGCTCATGGAAACAAATTCTTAAAAGCAGCAAATGTGGGAGGAAGCCTGTCTGCCGAGGAGCCCCCTCGCAAAACATTTCAGCGACCAAGGAGGGGAGAAAAAAAAAAACGCACCAAGAGGGAAAAAAAACGTACCAATCAACTCAAGGACTGTACAAAGAGCGGTCTGTCGTTGCTAAGAGACAGATGCAGAATAACCTCCATGAGAAACCTGACCATGACCCTTCCTCCTCCTCCTCCTCCTCCCAAACAGTCTCTCCCTCTCCTACCCAATTACTACAGAACATTAAAGCCCACCTCTGTCACATTAAAGCTGAAAGGCAGGGAGGTGGAGGGGGGCTGGGGTTTGTTTTAGTGGCGGTAAGAAGCTGCACAGAAGATTTCGGATTATTCCTTAAAGCAAAAACAAACCCGTTTTGTTTTTGGTTTTTTAATACGAGAGAATGAATCTGGCTTGGGCGAAGCAGCAGACATGAAGTGTTGGTGCGTTTTATACAGGCTGGTGGATGGGTGGGGTTTGTGATGGATCAGAAGAAGGGTGGGGGTGGGCAGTGGGAATCTGTCAGACGAATGAGAAGATGAAGATTTGACAGAGAGGTGACAGAGAGTTCAGTTTATACGAGGCCTGTCGATTAGTGCGTTTGCGGCTGACAGGTGGAATCCCAGGGGCGCGTCTGTCACCACGTCTGCTGCCAGGCCCGGCCGCAACACCACCAACACCACCACTGCAGGAGACGCCCATGGGCGGGGATATGCTGCAGACACCGTGGCACCTCATTGGCCCGGCTGTGCAGCAGGCCAGCCTCCCAGTCAGAGCCTAGATTAAAGCTTTATTGTACTCAGAAAGCAGGGCGAAAGTCAGGTTAATCCTCCTCTAATACATCGCTATCAGTGATCTGTTTTTACAACATGATCGAAACAAGCTTCCTGGAATGGGTATTAATCTGACATGTGAAATAGTATTTTTTTGTATGTTTGTTTGTTCATACATACAGTACTGTTGCAGCAGTGCATGTGACTCTGAAAAGCACAGTGCTGAGAGGGCCTCTGCTGTTGCTAAGATCCATTAAGATGCAAATCTTCCTTTTTGAAAAGTTTTTTTTTTTTTTTTTTTTTATGAAAAGGCATCTGGGGCAGAAGGAAAAATCATACTGGGATGAAGAAAATCATGCCAACACTTAAATCACACATTATGGCAAAGTCAGATCAGACCAGAGACAAAATTAGGCCACAGTACCACAGTCCCTGTGGATCAAGTAAATAGTATCAAATGAAATGTCAGTCAGACTGTCAAAGTGTAAAATTTAAAGCATTGGTCTTGTTTTATGTGAGAGGCTGTCATTAAAGGCAGCAAGCTGATTCCAGGTTAAATCTGAACTACTTTTACACAGAAAAAAGGTTCCCAGAATATCAGTGTCATTGTATGAGTCTGTTGGTCTTCCAGAGGTGGAAAACAATCATATGCATTCAAGTACTGCACTTTTAAAAGTATTTTAGGGGGCTTTTTAGTGCCTTTATTTTCAGATAGAGAGTGAGGGGATGGCAGGCAGCAATCAAACCAGGGCTGCTGCCAAGGATCCAGCCTTTGTACGAGGGATGGACGCTCCACCAACTAAACTACCAAGAAGTAACTCCCTCAAGTACTCTACATTAGTACAATTTTTAAGGTACTTGAAATGTACTTGAGTATATATTTTTTATGTTCTTTATTTCATATACTACTCTGCTACAAATCAGGGGGAAATATTGTTCTCTTTACTCCACTGCATTCATCTGACATCTATAGTCACTAGTTATTTTAATATGAAGATTTTCACTAAAACATCATAAGCTTACAAAATACAATGATTTGTTGAAGAGTAAATCAGTGAATTACAGTCTTTTTTGGCTTGTTGTCTAGTTAGGGGTGTTATAATGTTTCAGATGTTTATGAGTTCCACCAAAGTGACATTCGTCCTCTAAACATCTCACATGGTTTCATTTAAATAATTGTTTAAGATCCAAAGAGGTAGACTGATCCAGTATTAAAAATACTTAATATTAATTATTATTAATTATAAAAAAAAAAAAAAAGTCTACAAAAACCCAATACAGATTAGGTATCAGAACTTATCTTTTTCTTCTCTCCTGGTCCACAAATTATCTCACAAACCCACAAGAGTAGCCTTCATGTGGGATGGAGGGGACAGGTCCCCCTCAATAAAAAAACGTGGACTTTTAGTTTGACAACCTGGTTGCCTGACTGCATTGTATGCCATTATATTTTGATTTGCAACCTGAATTTTGTGCCTTCCTTTACATAAATAATGACCACTATAAATTGGCGCAGAAAAGACACAAAGTGGTGCATAAAGAATAACCAGAATGCAGGAAATGGAGTGTTTGATGATCAAAATTTCCTCTGGGAGGAATATGTGTCCCCTGACACTGAAACAAAACCTACACCCTTGTACAACTAAACTACCTAAGTATTTAAGCAAGCTCCAGTTTGACCAGCTATAACAGTTTAATGCTTTATGTGGATAAATGCTTCATTGTCAACAATCTAACAATGTAATAGCCATATAAAATAATCCTACCATCGCAGGGACCATTTCTCTGCAGAATGGAGATTGGGATTAGGGCTGGGATGGTCTGGCAATTTGACTGGAGAAAATAGCATGATGTAATACAGTCCAGCATACCTGGTTCATTCGAGTTAATGATCAATATACAATAAATAATGTAGATATTTGAAATGACTGAGTACTCACAAAAGAATATAATAGAGTCAGAAACTTTGGAAATGTCGACCCATCACATGTCATGCAGACTTAAGACTTTTTAAAGTTATCACATCAATATCTGATACTTATAATAGCAACTATATATATAAATATGTTATAAGCTGCCATTCTGACAAAACTTTGCCTGCTTTATTCAGAAAAATGTCCCTTTCAGAAACCTCTCTATCTCCAAAAAGTTAATACTGAGCACTAGAAAAAAAAAGGACAATAACTATGTCCCAGCTGGCTGTACAATTTTGTAACCTTACTGAAGTGACAAAGTTATGAGTGTTTCAACACAACAGCTCACCCATTCTTCTTTTTCTTCTTTAACATAATTTTAAGAAGTCAATTAAATTTCTGTTTTTGTTAGAAGACGGACAGAAGCCAAATGATGTTATAAGAAAAAGCTTCAGATGTCTGAGGGAATGTTGGAACTATCAGATAAAAATCTCATTGACGGGGAACAATGATACATGTGGACGTCTGTGGGCAATGATAACAGAGGGGATTTCTAATGTACGTTTTCCCCTGCTGTTTATTGTTGAATGTCGCGTGGTATTCTTTCTAACAAAGGCAAAAAGACTTTGATTTCCTTCTTAGCACTCCTTAATCATCAAAGATCATTCACGGGTCACAGGAATATTGTCTGTGTGCTGTGACCTTTGACCTCTTGATCTCCTAACTACCGGTTGTTTGTTATCTCGCTGATTGAGGACGCTGGATGACAGTGGATCAGAGAATCAGTGGTATTCCTCAAATTTAACTTGTTTGATTCAAAAGTTGTTGGTTTTGGGTTTTTTTTTTTGTTTGTTTTTTGTCATTTTTCTTAAGGACTGTGGCTCTGAGGTGTGGGGAGGGGGTTGGGGCTCTCGGTACGTGGGGCCACATGCATCAGGCTGGAAATGTGCTGATGTTAAAGCAGTAGCAGGGCTGCAAACTGCAATGATTATTTTCATTATCAGTCAATCAGCTGGTTAGGTACGAGATTAATTGTTTAGTCTATAAAATGTCAAAAAATGTGAAAAACCCTCCGGGGCCCTAAGTGACGTCTTCAGATTGCTTCATTTGTCCAACCAACAATCAGCCAGCACCCAAAGACTCTCCATTTACTGTCAGAAATTACAAAGAAAAACAGCAAAAGTTTGATTTTTGCTTGAAAAATGACTGAAACAATTAACTGATTGACAAAACAGATTATTTCGAACGACTGATCAATACATTGGATTGTTGCAGCTCTAAGCAACAGCTAATATTGGCAGTATGCCTAAAAATGAAAAAAGAAATCAGATACAGCTTGAATTTTCTAAAAGTTGAACAACTGTGTGACAGTGAAGTGCTTCAGCCTTGGCTGCTGTCTGAAGCTTTGTAAAAAAAAAAACAAAAGACATTAAGCGAATCCAGCTCACTTGGAGACTCTTGTGAGTTTCAATCATAAAGGATTCCCACTGTTATGTTTTGTTCTGTTTTGAGTCAATGCTTCAAATTGTCCTCCTTCCTTACTTTTTTCAACTTGGTCACAGATACCATGGATCATTGATGGGAAGCCATTCGCAGCTTTTTGTTTTAATATAGCACGAATCATTCACAAAGCTCATAACCATCATTGTGAGCATGGAGCCCTCACATGGTTCAGTCAAACGTCCTGTTTTATCATTACTTCATTGTGTCTGAGACCTTTTGTTGGACTGGAGAAGATCTCAGCTTGGACAAACAAGGTCTGTAAATTGTTGCTGAAATATTTTACAAATTGTATACAATGTTTACTTTTACTGTCTGTCTCAATGTTTCCTAAGAAATAATCCCTTACTTTTCTGTCACATCAGTGTCTTTTTATTAAAGCATCGGCAGGGACAGACAAACTCAAAAATAAAGATTTTTCCCCTGGCCTTTTTTATTTAGAGTTTTGGAGACAATGGCCGTAGAGATGTCTGCCTTCTCTCGAATATAATGGAACTAGATGGTACTAGGCTTGTGGTGCTCACAGTGGCAAAAAACACATTTGAAAAACTCTACAGCAATGTCTCTCTCCAGAGATCGTGGCCTTGTTGTGAGCAATTCCATGTAGGAACTATTTTCTTCTACTGTAGAAAGAAGGTGAGCATGACAAGCTGAGTGCCATCTTGTTCCATTATGTTTGAAAGAAAGCAGACGTCTCTAATGTCAATATCACCCAAAACTCACAAACAACTCACACCAAAACTATCTATATGGATAAATAGCGCTATAGGTAAGAGGAATAATATGCATTTTTGATTATGGGGTGAACTGTCCTTTTAAATTTCAAACTATATTTGTCACCTTTTTTTATTTTAAAAGCAGTGCAAATGTTCAGTGTAACTGTAACATGTACATCAAATATAATAAGAAGCAAGTGGTTGGATGTTTCTAGCAATAAATAAATAAAAAATTAAAATAAATATGCTAATATAAATCATTTCTTATGCTGTTCTTTTTTCTGTGAGGGGAAAAATGCTCTTAAAATATGTTGGATCCCTAATGATTCATTATTTTTCCTAACTTGAGCAAGAGTGACACTTTGTGCACAAAGTCAGCCAATTAAGGGAACTTGAGATCCTTGTACCATTTTGCATCTTAACATTACAAAACAATAAGGGTTTGCTTTTGGCCTGTGGCCCACCATTAAATTTCTGTTTTGGTCCTCCAAGGGAAAAAGTTTTGGCACCCCTAAAAAAAATACTGGTTTTCTCCTGTAAATCTTAAGCCATCACTTGTAGAGACATTTCCCCACTAGTGTCCACACTGGTATCAGACTGTGATTTGTGTATTTGGGTAGATGGGCAGAGTCTACACTGTTTCATTGGAGATAAGAGATGGGACTCCCCTCTCTGCTGCAGCTACTTATTTATGGATTTTCACAGGAAATTCTTGTTTAAGTGCAGCCTCAAGAGGAAATGTAATGGTCACTTCAGTGAGGGAGGTAAATGAGCTCAAAATTCAAACTGGGTATATTCAAATGTGTCTGAGTGCAAATTGAATTGAGCTGAATTGTAATTACATTAGTTTACATACATTACATTAACTTTGTAAGCTTTATTTTGTGCTATTTAAACTTTAACAGCATTAATATAATGTATTTAACATAAAGCAAATGACATATTTTACATTTTAAAAACTGGAAAAGCCAACAGAGGTTGTCTTTCTACAAATATTTTCAATAGTTTGTCTTTAAAGTACAATTTCTGACTTTGTATCTCTAAGTAAAATAATATAAAAGTATAATTCCAGTGTTTCATTTAATAGTATAAATACAAAATATTCATAATATTGTCAAAAAGTCCCCTCAAAGTGATGTCAAACAAATGGAGGAAATGAATCTTAATCCAAAAACTAGCTGTTTTGCATTTGCTTGCGTGCAAAGAGTCTCTCTTCATTTAGATGTGTTATGTAATGGGAGGCTGTAATCTGTTATATAATAACAGAGTAAGTGAAATGTACTGTACTTAAATTGGTGGGTTCCAGGATTTGTTTTGATCTCACAGCCAGAATTGTTTGTTCTGTTAAACATCTGTAAGATCGCAAAAAAAAATTAAAGTTCAAATGAAATATTGCATGCCCAACATTTAATTAACTCTTTATTGTCTGTTTCAGCTTCCGAAGCTGTAGCAGAGGACTGAGTGTGGGGTTTGGGTTACAGTGACTGTACTTTATTTTGACACAGTTCTCATAATGTTGTTGCTACTAAATAAAAACAATGATACTCCCAAAATTATTATTGGGGTTAAAAAAAAAAAAAAAAAAACGTGAAACACATAAGCAAACGATTTTTAGAGATAGATTTTTTTTTTCCTATTAAGAAAAACTTGTCAGACTGTTGGTTAAGTGATTTATTTTAGGGATGCATTAACATTAATTCTACTCTTAATTAATGGCTATTTCCATTGTTGATTAATCTGCAATAATATGTTGGGATTAACTCTGAAAAATGCTTATTACATTTCCATAGATTCAAAACCCAAAAATATTCAGTTTACTATAAAAAAAAAAGGATTTTTTTTTTCATGACAAGGACCCCATAACAGATGGACAATACAACGTCGACAAATTTCAGAGGATTTTACCTTCAATGTACAAAACTCAACATAATCCCTTTCAATCATTGCGTATGACCCAGTAGAAGAGTGGTGGTGTCTGTATCTGCAGAGACTCTGCCTGCTGCCTGTATTTCCTTATTTTCTCATTATTTTGCAGTGAACAAGACGCTTTACCAACTCAGGCGGTCAGTATTTGACATCTTGGTATCTTTCTGGTGCGTTTAAAACCATACAGACAAATCCCCCTGATTCTACCTTTCAGGAATCCTCTCCTTTTTTATTTTTAGGTTTGAAGAAGTCTTCACAGCCGATCAATAATCAAACTAGGATCAGTATAACTTACAGTCAATCAAAACAGCCAACCTTATTTCTTCCTGTCTTCCTTTCTTCCTTTTTCCAACTTCCAAAAAAGTGTGAGAAAGTGCAAATATTCTATTCCTCCTTTTTCTGGGGACCCCAGTTTGAAAACCAGTGGCTTAATTTATCTATGATCAAAAACGTTTTTAATAATTCCATCATTTCAGCAATCAAATAATTGTCAGTTAGCAAACTTTTTAGTTTAACTTTGTGGGTTATGGTCAGGGATGCAGATTGACTTTGTATGAATTACTGTAATTATATGTGCAACTTCTCAGTTTCTTTTTTATAATACATTTAGTTAGTTCACAAAATGAAGTGAGCTGAGAAGAGAGTGATGATTTAGTGAGGAAAAAAAGGAGGTGAGAGGAGCAGGAAGAGGAGCTCTCACACTGCAGATGGTCTGTCAGCTCCATTCAAACAACCAAACACAAACCGGAGCTTCTTCTTCTTCTTCTTCTTCCTTCACCTGCACGCTCCTCTGATGATGAAGCACTGACTTCATCATCCAGAGGAACTTCATGAATAAATATTTCTCTTTCACACTGACTCAGCGGGGAGAGGTCAGTCCATCCTCATCAGACTGAGTCACATTCTGTCGTAAACGGTTTGAACTGTTTGCCGTTCTCTCTGTGGCTCTCTGCTCAGGATATTTTTGGCTCTCCACAGAGATGCACACAGAAAAAGAGGGAGAGTGATGGCTGTCAGAGGGAGAGGGAGGCTCACACAACTCCCCCGGCAGGCAGTGTGTGAGATCTGGGGCCCCGGGGCCCTTTTGGATGGCTCACGCTGAATGGGTGCCCTAGCGAGGTGACCAGGCTCATTGAGAACAGGTTACGAGGGGAAGGGAATGCTTTTGCTCCACGTTTGGCCCCCTGACCCACTGTCCAACGTCTGCCTTGGCAGCTTTGAGACCCAACATATTTATTTGCAGCACTCTGAAGGGAGAGGGCGGAGCGGCTGTCAGAATAAAGTCATCGTCCTGCTGACAGCTTCATCTGCTGTTGAAGGGCAGCTATGACAGGCGCACAATGTCGCTGCGTCGGCCAGCCCTGGGCGAAGGACTGTCATATGTGGACATGCTGGGAATCTAGCAACCATCTCCCCTCCCTCCCCTCTCCCACCCTCCCTTCATATGCCAGAATTACTTCTTTGGCCCTGTTAGAAATGTTTTTCATCTCCGTGTACAAAGATGTCAACTGGGTAACATGTGGGAACTCTCCACTGCTCTGCATTAGTGTTTGTGGGGGTTTTTTCTGTCTTTTATTGTGTATATATAAGCTATATCTACATATACATACACATTTATATAAAAATACAATAGTAATATATATTAGGGCAGTCACAATTTTTCACCACAAGATCATGACCAAAAAAATTCACGATATCTATATTATTGTGATACCTATGGAAATTTTTAAAGAAGAAATAATGCTACTTAAATATACAAAATAATCAAGAAAATATAATCACAATACAAGTGTAGAAAAGTGAAGAGAAAGTATGTAACTGTACAACTATACTAAAAGTGCAATTACAATTAATGGATAGTGAAATGGAAACTGAATTCACCAATAAAAAAAAAGATCCACAAAGCTTAATGACATTAAAATATGTGTATATTAACTCAACATTAATATCTGATGGGTTTTTTTTTTAATAGATTCTTGTTTTGGTTATCATCAATACCTGTGTGTTTCGGCACCCCTAATATATACAATATATACACTGAAGATGTACCAATGTTCCCTCTAAGCTCAAACCTGTTTGATAGTACAATAATAGTTAAATTAAACAGAAACCAAATGACAACATCTTGTCAGTCTACAGATATCAAGTGAGCAGGTTTGTACATTTTGGCTGCTCACTGCTGAGGCACAGGCTGCACAGTGTTTGCATGATGTCTCCTTTGCACACAAAGATATATACCAAAAACAGCATAATGTGAGTTTAAAGTTGAAAATCCAGAATATTATTTGTTGTGCTAATTATGGTCTTTAATTAAAGATATTTTACATTTTGGTGACAAATAAGATGAGATGTACTTTCCTTCTCATTGATGTCTCTGAGAAAATAGGTTACACTTCATAATACAGCTTGTGTGTAATTTTGTTGTGTGAATCAGGTATGAATAAAAAAAAAATAACCTGTTCCATCTGGTGTTTGAATATAGCAAGAAAATAAAACTACAGGGAACAAGGGAGAAACAAGTGGGCAAGTTATTAAGATACAAATTAATTATTTACTCAGGGATTTTTTCCTCTAAAAGCCTTCATAGTTCAACAAATAATATTTCATTTTTAAACCTAAATTATTTCATTGATTACTTTCTATTATTCGAAGAGACATACATAAGCAGGTCACCAGTATATTTTCTATCTTGTAAGGGGACCTTGTCTAAGAAAAAACTGAGATCTATATCTATATCAGTTTTTGTCAAGTGGACACCAGATTTACTATTAGGGGAAACATAATTTGTTTTTATTGTACTACATGTACCTATTCTGTATCTGTATGTATTTATCTTAAAGATAAAGCACCTTCTCTATAGTCAGTCCAAAGAACCTAAGCTGGTAAGCAAAATCACCTACATGCTATGGGCTATCCAGTAATAGTACGTAAGTATGTTACTTCCATAAATGATTGACAAGTCCCTCATTATTCATGCTCCTTTCCTTTGACCTTCTACCCCCAAAACTATATTGCCATAGCCTAACATTTCCTGGAATGTATATCCAAGTGTTTTATGTTCTTTATTGTTGTATTGCTGCACCTCCTCAGTTTGGTAGCATATCAAAACTGTGAAATGCGTTATACCATAATTATCTTATTTTTTGCTTTATAGGTTACGCAGAGTATCAGTGTTGTTATCACAATTTTTCCCTAACTTTTGTTTGGTTGGGGTTGTTAGTATATTTTTGCAAAAATAATCTGAGCAAAATTTTTTCTTGTTTCCTCTAAAATGCCAAATTTTTACCCTTGTTCCCCATCGTCTGTACTACCTGCATTTGAGTAGCAGTAGAATCTGGCAAGCATTCTATTGGTTCCTGACTCATACAAGAAAATTACACTGTAAATTGTGGGTTGTGTTACAGTATTATCAAAAGTTAAAAAAATTAAAATGCAGGCTGCTTTGTGGCTTGACTAAACTGACCAAACTACTGCACGTTGAGATTAAGATGTCTGAATAGGAATATGAAACGACAGCAGAGCAACCTCTGTGTGCAGGCCCAGTACAGGTAATGGCATTAGCGATGCTCTGGGTGGTGAAGCAGCGGTACTGCGACCAGCTGGCGTCATGCTAATATGCACGGGGCACCCAGCATCCTCTCCTATCAATAAGTCATTATCTGAGCCATGCCACTGATGGGCATCCTGCAGCCTCTCTGCAGCTCAGACAAAGAGGATGGAGCAGGTTTCACTGCTGGAATGCTGCCCATGTATGAGGTGTTATTCATGCCATAGAGAGGCAAGAGCACCATAGCCACCACAAATGGGTGTTTAGATTGAAATTAGCACTGTTTAAAAGAAAAAGAAAAAGAAAGAAAAACGTATAATTACAACATGCAATTAGGAGACTTTTAAAATTGAGTCACCTTTAATCGTTACCATGACCTCACAGCCAATAAAGTCCAGATGACACAGAATTATGAGAGTATCTATCTTCCATATTGTGGCAATGTGTTGGACATACCAAGTTGTTCCTAGTTAGCTAGCTAATGAATCAAATGATTGATGGATGGATTTCATGAAAATATTGGTTGAAACTGGTTAGCTCAAGCCTATGTTATATCTTTTTTAAAATTACTATTGTATATATGTTAAATTGTATATATGTTAAATGACAGAGAGTGAGATATAAAGCAGTTAAAAATATCTTTTACATTTAATTTCATCTTTAAGCTTTAGATGAGTTTTGCAGACTTTTGTTTTCCCTGGGTATTGCCTCTCTGGTTTCCTGGTTCTCTTGGTGGAGGCCACGTGCAGATACCACCCAGCGCATGTCATGCCAGGCAGTCATTATTTGTTATCTTTTGTCTTTTTTGAATAAATAAATAAATAAAGAAATAAATAAATAAAAACAATGAAAAAATCATCTGTACATTTTTTGGATAACAGTTAATATTCTTCTGAAATAATGCTAGAATTGACCGTCCAAGGTAATGCAGTAAAGTTAAAAGCTCTGTGTTGTAAAGATGAAAACACAAGATTACTTAGCGTAAAGTATCAGTTCTCTATCAAGGAGATTGTGTAGCCATGATTTTCAAAGTGGAGGCCCTCTGTGGGCTCCAGGGGGGCCTCAGTAAATTGGAGGGAAGATTAGGGAAAATGTTGAAAATGAATAAATGAATAAATAACTAAATAAATAAATAACATTTTTAAAATCATTATTATGTGTATTGTTATCAAATATATATATTTAAAATACAATTATTGCTTCATTAATAAAAGTAAAGAAATATTTTGTTTATTGTTTTGGGTGTTTTTTGTTTTGTTTTTATTTGTTTGTTTTTAAATTTTCCATAGGATTGTAAATGGATTTTAAACACAATATGGGGGCCACAGCCATAAACGAATGTTGTTTGGGGGACCTTAGCATGAAAAAGTTTGGGGACCCCTGTAGAGCATTAATAGTTAAATATATTATGTAGCATTTAGTAAATACTTCCATTTTATAGCACAGCAAAAAATGTAATCATAATTTGTTACGTAGTACATTGATATAAATGTGTATAATGCAGGAAATGGCATTTGATTTTGTTGTCATTTATTTATTTAGGAGTTCACTGTTTGTCTTCCCATTTCTTAAACCAGACCTAAGCCCTCACTCCAGGAAGTCCAGTTTGTGTAATACAACCATGAGTTTGAAGGGTTATCAGATAAAAGGGAATACTACCCTAAGGCAGGATTTTACAATTATGGGAAGTTACGTAAACTATAATTGTTTTATCCTCCATCTCTATGACCACAATATAAACAGTAAAATTACCCTGTTCAAGTTACAGTTGCCCAGGAGGAATACAGCTTGCATGTATGACACTGCATTGCTTTGTAACAAAAGTTAAGCCATGGTCAGTGTCTTCACAGGACAAATTCTATGTATTGTTGACAGTGTCCTGTGTATTGTTGAAGTGCTGTCATTGAAATTAATAAGGAACTCTTGGACTGACACAGAGCTATCAGACTGATGGGATTGGAAACATACAGAGGAATGTTGTGGCGCTCCAGATGCTGCCACAAAATAACTGGAAAATTAAAAAAAAAAAAAAAAACATGCTGAGAGAAAGGCAAGAATCAACAGTGTCCAGCTCCTTTGTGGCATTAATTGCCCCCCATACCCCTTGACAACATCACCACTAAATCTCTCAGCACCGTCTCCACCATCAGCTCAAATTACCGTCCACCTCTAATTGATATGAACAATAACAGAAGAAAGCTTGTTAATGGTGAACATAATTGTCCCAGACAAAAGGCCAAACACGGCAAATCACACTTTACAGCAGGAGCGAGCAGAAGGCGACGTCTGGGCTGCAGCCAGTGAGCAGGCAGAGATATTTCACTGCAGATATCCATCTACCACCTGAATCACATTTCATTACTGGGTCACCCATTAAACAGCACGGCAGACTCCGAAAGCTCCACTTTCACAGTCTCATACACAACATGGCATTGTGTCTGATGGGAGATCTAATATATGAGAGAACATGACATAAAGGCAATATAGTTATTATTTTCTGGTGCAATTCAATTCAATGCATTTAAAATTTGCATTTAATTGCTTTTGAGTATTTTGTCATTCGTATTTTGCTGAAAAAATAAAATGTAATTTGTAAGAAATACTTAGTTTAACTCCAAATAAAAAGTAAATATTTTTCCCTGGCCTTCAATATACTAAGTGGACTAAGTGGCATTCAGCTTGTGGTGCTCAAAGCAGCAAAAAAATCCATTTGAAAAACTCAAAAGCAAAATCTCTTCTCAGAAATCATAACCTGGTTACTCAAGATAATCCACAGACCTGCAACTCACACCGAAGAAATCTAGATGGATAAATAGCACTACAGGCCAGAGGAAATTTGGGGATAAACTTTAAGAGGTTGTATTTGTGGATTTGAAATACTTAGAATACACTATGTAATATATAATTTTATTCTTTAAATAAAACACAATTTTATCCCCCTCAGTTTTATTTTATATGCAAATTTCCCCTCAGATAAAGGTATGTAGTGGTGGACAAAGTACTCAGTACTCAAAGTACTCAGTACAGTATTTGAGTCTAAGGAAGTAAGATACTCCTGGTCAAATATTATTCAACTTCAACTGAAAGTTTAAGTACTAGAGTACTTTGTTTTAAAAATACTTAAGTATTCAAAAGTACATATTTTTAAAAATACTTAAGTATTCAAAAGTAAAAATTACAAAGTACATTTTCTAATATCAATACATGCTGTATTGTTTTCATGATGCATTTACAGAAGCTTGTAACTCTCTGAAACCATCTAATGATGCACTGACTTGCTTGTAGAACCACTCTGCTACACAAAGCCTATAGAAACACCTATAAAAACTTCAGCATAGAAATGCAATCAAAAACAAAAAGGACAGCTATTGTCATTTTCTGATGTAACTGTACTAAAATCACTGAATAAAATTAGATTAAAACCAACTCTAAGGAGTTCTCCAAGTTTGTTAAATAACTGAGATTTCTTTCTGGCTTCAGGGGCAGTATATACATTGATTACGTGGTATTTGTCACTCAGAGAAAGACAAATAATTCTAGGAAGGCTTTTAATGTTGGATTGTTTTTATAGAATTATAATAACATTTTGAGATTTAATTTTGTCTTTCTCCTGCCATCACCATTACTTTGTTTGAATGAAAGAGGGAGAGCTTGCTTGTGCTTGTTAAGAGTGCGCCTGGATGTATTTCTGCTTTTACATCAAGGCCAGTTGAGAGCGGGTACTGTGATTGGTTTCCTTCTGTGAGGAACACAGCGTGTGGCCAATTGCATTTTAGAAAAGAAAAAACAGCAACAGCTGACTTCAAAGCTGCGCTTAGCCGAAAAACTAACGAGTAATGACAACCTTGCTAGAAATGTAGTGGAGTGAAAAGAACAATATTTGTCTTTGAAATATAGTGGAGTGAAAGTCAGAAGTTTCCAAAAAAAACAAATACTCAAGTAAAGTACAGATACTCAAAAAATGTACTTAAGTGCAATACTCAAGTAAATGTACTTTGTTACTGTCCACCACTGAAGATATGTGATGAAAATATAATCAGATATTGCATGCTAAGGCAAAATCACTAGTTACAATAAAATACAACAGAAGAAAAGAAGAAAAGAGCAATTAGCAAACATGTTCTCCAGAACTAGCAAATTACAGAGGCGGATTTGGTCATTTTAGGGCCTAAGGCAAACATAGGTATGGGGCCCTCCTAACCCTTACCCAACAGTCTGTACACCACGATGAGCCATTTCGAGCCACAAGTTGGCTACCATCTTCTCAAAAACTACTAAGAGTATTGGTTAGTTTTTAACCACTGCTGTTATTTGCATTATCAATAGCAGCATTCAATCGAAGAGGTTTCTATTTCTCCAGAAAGCACTTTCCTGCTCTGTATGTCATGACTTTCATTAGCCCATTTGCACTCAGATAGCCTTACTGGCTACAACAATGCTAATAAAAAAAAAATGCAGACAAAAGGTTTGGATATTAGTTCAAATTGTACTCAGTACGCAATTATGATTTTAAAAGCAACTAAGAAGATTACATAGTGTAATGTATACTTAAGTTTCAGTAAAAGTACAGACCTGAAAATCTACTCATAAAAACACAAGTACCATAAAAAAAAACTACTTAATTACAGTAATGTGAGTATTTGTAATTAGTTACATCCACCCCTGGTTTAGGGTGCAAAAATCAGAGTAGTAATGACTCAGAATTGAAGTTTTATCTCACAGCAACTGCCACTGCATATCAAAGAAAACAAAACAACGGAAATAAAACAGACAGCTACAGTTAAAAGTGATAAGATGAAAGCTGGGAGATGTGTGCAAGCTGTTCCAAAATAAAAATAAAAAATAAAAAAATGAACTCAATGTCAAATGTCAAATGTCAAGAAAGTAAAATACTGTCACACCTGTTTTCATTATTTGACATAAAATACAACCAATGACCTTCTGAATTCAAGTTTCTTTTACTGAACTAAGATGAACTTTAATTGCCTTGTTAATACACTTCATTTAAACTCGACAGATAGAAAGAAAATATAACTCACCGTCATGGTCCATCCACTGACAGAGGGATCATGGGTCGGCCTGTCAGGTCCAACTGGTTAATGTGAACTTCTACAAGTAACACTTGCAGCCCTGGAGAGTGAGTGACTGTACATATTCAGAAAAACACAGATTTTCTTAGGCCATTGTTCAAAAACAAGCAAACAAATCTTGCTAGCTAGTGTTAGCCCGCGTGTTTAGGGAATTATTTGCCCCCACCCAAGCCCCGCCCACAAAAAAAACCACATGTTTACCAATAGAAAAGGAGTCTATAGTCCAAGCTAGTGGGCAGGCCCTGAGATATTTATGAGGTAAGCATTCTGATGCCATTTTAGCATTTGGATTTTAAGAAAAACATAATTAATTCACGAAGATTAGTTAAAAAAAAAAAAAGTGGGGAAAATATACTTACTAGGTAGAAACAACCGGTTGACTGCCAATGACGTTGGAAAGTACCAGTGACAGGCGTCCCAGACCTTGATGTAAGACACGTGACATAAGTCATCTCATGTAAAAGACATAGTTAATGTTGTGAAACAGTTGTTTGGTCAGGTTTAGGCACCAAAATCACTTGGTTTGGTTTAGAAAAAGAAAATCATGGTTTGGGGTAAAGTAAACTACACTTTGTTAGTGTTGCTGCTTACAAAATGAAATATAAAGAACTTTAAACAAGTTCAAGTTGACATTTGGTTTTGCGCAGGACATGAACCCCGTCTCCTGGGTGAAGGTCCTGTGTTTGACCCATCACTGCATATGTGGGCTTTCTCAATCTTTATACTGCTCCCGTCAAAATTGCTATAACCACTAGAGGTCACCACCTAACAATAAGCAAAAATAAGTTGACTGCACAGATAACATATATGACTATTTTTCAGGTGTGGACGGGTTCCCCGCCTGCACCCCTGAATTTGCAGCCTCTCACTTCAAAGATATCCTGATTGGCCACTTCAAATCTATGATATGGGAGAATAACAGAGCTCATCTTTTCAATGTAGGGATGCATGGTGCCAAATAGGGGGTCTGAGACCCCTTGATGGACATTTGACATCGCTTGACAGCCTCCACAGCAAAATTTGGGGGGTCTTTGAAAAGTTCTTTTAAAAATTTTGTTGCTTGCAATTGTCAGTAAATAGGCATTTTAAAAGCTACTATGTCCAATATTCATCATTCAATTTGCTAAAAATGTATTCACAAGGAAAAAAAAATACTGTTGTGGTGTTTCTCTTTTTCTTTTTCTTTCTCTTTTAAATATTTTAAACATTTCACTTGCACTTTTTTATATTTTTGCATTGTTTTGGAATTGTTTTGCACATTTCACATCTTTTATTTTACTGAAGCATACTGACTATCACACTGTTTAAACTGTCCTAAACTTTTAACTTTTGCACCTTTTATACTTTAGTTTATATTTTACTGTATTTATTGTTTTAAATTTTTTTTATTGTATTGTCTGCTTTTTCTTACTTTATTTACTAACCTTTCTTTTTCCTACTCCTTCATGTCTCTGCTGCTCTGAGACCAGAATTTTCCCACAGGTATAAATAAAATATTGCCTAATTACCTTATGTTGCCATTGTATATCCAGTTGTTTCTGGCAAGGCCTTCTTCCACAGTTGACGCTGTTGCAAATGGTAGATTTGAAAACTAACATAACCCCATATAACCTAAAAAGCAGTGTTTTTTTTGTTTTTTTTTTCCTGCATCATGGTTACGCTTACTTCTATTTTTATTTGGGTACATTTTCCAACCCAGTATTTTGTATTTTCACTCATTCTTTAGAATTAGGACAAAACATATTTTAAGGGCATTTGATTTTTACTCAAACTCTTGGTTATCAAACCTTGCAATGGGCCAACCTCCTAGTGATATAATTTTTTATTAAGTAGCATTTTTTGCAGCCGAGAACTTGAATCCTGATGAACATATATGTATTGACTGTAACAGAGAAAAGCTGGTTGGGTTGACATCACATACAGGGGTGTGGTCCAGTCACCTGACTTATTTTTATATATTCATCCATTTTAAATTAAATTGGAAAACAGGACTAATTTCAAACACATAACTTACTAAAGAGAACTGAGAGGTATGTCACCTCTGTCAGCATAGATGTCAACTCCATAAGATGGAAAATCTGATGGAGTTGGTGTCTTATGGAGTGGACAAAATGTCACATTTTTCATTGCACAGCATAGTTGTAGTGACTAGTTATTTTATTTTTCTAAGTTGCTCAGAGTTCTCTTAATGCTAACCAAATTACACATTTTAAAGCCATAATTCTTTTTAGCTTTGATTTAGAAGAGCTACAGAGTTCACATGTTGTGGTTGAGACACATTTGATAGCAATATTATTTTATGAATTTATTTTAATATTATTTAATGAATTTGTCAAAAAATAGAAATCTTACCAGTGTTCCCACCTTTTTTAAACCAGGAAGTGAGACAGAGGTCCTTACAGTATAGCTAAACCTTTTAATGCCTGATTAAATCATGTTTTTGTAAAAACGGAAGATGGAGTCAATTTTTAAATGGTTTAAAGTTCTGAATTCTTGCAAGTTTAGAAATTTAAAAAAATAAATTAGAGCAAAACATTTTATAAATTACATAAATCCTTATAAAAATATATTTTGACCAGCAATTGGAATTGGAGTGTTAGTAGTAAAATGTTTTAAGTTTTTTGGGTAGGACATGATTTGTCCCAGTCTAGTCCATGTTTTTTTTTTATTATTATTTATTTAAATACATTTGATGTGCAAGTTTTTGTAATTTGTAACCAGATCATTTTAGATGAATATGTGCTTATCTCATCATATTAAGAAAGCAAGACAGTGAGTATATGCAAGTGTATAGATGTGTCTGCCACATAAAAACTATTTACCTAATGAAATATGTTTCATAATATATTCAAATTCCACATATAGTAAGCATAACTCTATCCTGAAATTGTCCTAAAATCCCCTTTTACTTATTTTAAGGAGTTCCTGTGGAGCCTCCACCAGTGTGTGTACTACTGTTTTCCATTAGGTATATTGCATTCGGCACTTAGAAATAGCAGCAGCATGTTGGAGATGTTAAATGAGGTGGACAAGGCTTAAATCCTCCACTGCGTTGATAACTGGCTCACCACTCTCTCTCTCTGTCTAACACACTGCTGTGAGGAGGAGGGTTAACTATCAGCTATAATGTGTAACTGAAGATCAGCTTCCCCCTCCGGCTTTGCTCCTCACACCACCACCACCCCCCCACCTCACCCCTCCCCTCCGCACCCTCCTCCCCCCATGCCAACCCTCCCTTCTTCCCTCCTCTCCCCTCCCAGCATCCCCTGCTGCTGTTGTTGGGGTGGTCTCTGCTTCTGCTGTCACCAAACCGCTGGTCTTTCAGCCGTCCTGCTCCCTTCCTCACTTTTTTTTTTTTTTTTGCCGCTCTCTTAGGCGTCACAAGATTACTGAAGCAGTGCTGACATCTCTATCAGGCTGACCTAACACTCTGCCCTTTTCCTCCTCCCCCCCTCCCCCTCCCGTCCACCTCCTCTCCTCTCCTCCTGCACTCGAGGATCCATCACACTCCGGGCCTCAGCCGCTCACTACTACACATTAAAAAAAAAACAAAACCACAGACAATACAGAGAGAAAAATACAAGCAAGTTTTTTCCTCTCCAGCAGACAGCATATGAAATAAACACTTTAGTGCCTCCAGCACTTGACAGTAATTTAGATAAGCCTGCTGTAAGTCTCTCTGTCTCAACTCAGAGAGTTGTTTCCAGGAGGTATTTCCAGGGCATCCCCGCACTTTAGTTGGCTAACTTATTATCTACTATGTAGCTATGAAGTGTTTAAATGTAGACGGGGAGATTTAACTCATATCATGCTCATTAAAAAAATTGAATTTCCCCAGTGAGGGATTAAAAAAAATCACCAAATTGCCACCATTTCATCCATTATTTTACTGTCAGTTGTGAACAGAATTAGTTTTTTTTAAATGTGTTTTTAGCTACACTAGAGGCGTTGCTAGCTATGGAAAGTAACGTTGGTCTGTCAGTCAAACTGAAATATCTCAACACCTATTAGATGCTTTGTCATGAAATTTTATCTGGACATTTAGAGTCCAAAGGGGATAAATCCTCCCGACTTGGTGATCCCCTGATTTTTCCACTAGAGCCACTATGAGTCTGACATTGGTGGTTTTCTGTGAAATGTTTCAACAGCTATTGAATGAATTGCCTTCTGGGATGGATGATACCAAACTTTTTAAAGTCAATACAATACCAAACTTTTTTTGCTACAATTTTAACAATACCAATAATATTTATCAAAATAATGATGAGTTTTAGGGGAAAAAAGGACATTGCAAGCAAATCACATAACAAACCCTTGATAATAAATTTATTACAAAAGCAAATATGAGTACAATTATATAAAAATGTTTGCGCTAATAAGCGTAAAAAATAGTCTGTTTCACAGAAAGTTCACCCAAAAACCTCACCCTAATGCATCACTCACTTAAATTGTTTGGGAGATTCTGCAACACTGTTTTCCTGTGTATTTTGTGGACTAAAAAAACTAAACCCAACTTTCAATCAGCATGATGGTGAGTAGATAATTACTGAATTTTCATTTTTGGGTCATTTCCCCCTTTAAATAATAAAATAAATGAAGTAAATAAATGAGAGGTTGTCACTCTCTTATAACAAATACTGCATCTTGCTCTTTTTTATCTACAAGTGAAAAGTAGCACCACACCACATTTCTTTTCTGCTCTCTTTCACAAGGTTGATGCTGAAGTGTGTCAAGGTGCGCAGCTTCACACTCAGTTCTCATGTCTCATAGGTTTCCACAGTCATCTGACATCAGCCAGCTGAATACTGTAAATAATAAAATGGCTGTAAAAGTTTGGATGTGACACAGCCACACATTTATCATACATTCATATTTATGTAATTTTATTTGAAATATTTTCTTAAAGGAATCAATACAGATGAGTAGCTTGTGAGTACCACAGTATGATTCCCAGAGGACTGATCTGCCCATCCATTATTACCTTGATATTTGGACCACACATTCATGCCCCACCCTTGATAAACTGTAATAACTTTGCTGATCCTCTGACATTTCATTGAATACCATTATCAGGATTAGTGCTAATTAGCAAATGTTCACATGCTAACACACTAAACTCAGATGGTGAACATGGTAAACATACCTGTTAAAGGTGTACTATGCAGGATTTGTTGGTTGCTGTTTGTGAACACACTATTCAAAGGTGGCCCCTCCTCCCTGACTCAACAAGAGAGAGCAGTGAAGGTCGACCGAGTGAGAGCGTGAATGAAGAGAGGGAGCGGCGTCAGCTAGAACACAGCAGTGAATCAGAGAAACATTACACACAACATTATTTTCTGATTGTTAGTGGTCAGTATGTGTGTATCTATCTGCCGTCAGTCAAGCCGACACACAGACCTGCAGCTCTTTCTACATTCATGACAGACAGAAACAGCAGTGTAACTTGGTCGCTACGTTTTGACCTCACATCCTGCGTGCTGTCATCACTGCCCAGAAGTCTTCAGAATCTTCACACCACTACACACTTCCAATGTATTATAAGTGATAACTGAGAGGGATTATTTTTGTCTTTTCAACTCACTTTCATATATGACCAAATTAGGTGATAAGAATAGAAAGAACCAAAGCCCGACTTTTTTTCCCTGTAAAAAGGGGTGGGGGGGTGGGGTGGGGGGGGGTCCCTGATGAAAGGTATAAAGGAGCGAGAGTCTCATCCTGTGTCCACATTATAAAGCCCCCTGAGGCAAATTCTGATTTGTGATATTGTGTTAAATAAAATTTGACTTGACTCGACTTGACTGTTTTCAGGGTCTGCAGGCATTAAATGTGCCGCTTCAAAAAGAGAGGAGGAATTGGGAGAATTTGGGAGTTTTACACGCATTTTGAAAATGTGGCTCCCAGCAGACCACCAGTGTGGCAAAGTGAAACAGATACAGGGACAGATGTACAGCTGTTTACAGGCCAGATTTTCTGCTCGGAGCAGAGACATGGAGGAAAATCAAAGAGCGTGGTGTGTGAGTTCATGCAGAGGATGAAAACACTCATGAAGCCATGAAGAAAATTAATGACTATTATTGTACAATGGTACAACCAGTGCTTCATACAATAAGTCATACACACACACACAAATAATACAGTATGCGGATGGTGATGGCAGAATTTTGACTGGAGTACGGCTGTTTTCTTTTTTATTGGGACTTACAGCAACATCAATGAAATAATGCCACACATATTAGCCCTTCAGTCTTCTTATGTGTGCTTTTCAGCACACACTTTTGTGAAAAGTACACCAAGGACAAAAACATAGTCCATACCAGTGTTAGTAACCCTCACAGTGGCTTAAATAACATTAAAGGTGCACTTGTATTGTGAGAGTACTCGTGCATATGAATAGAAATATATATAATATACGGATATATGTCCACTCAGTGGGACATTGTGTACTGCATCCCTATGGGAGCCTAGAGCAGCAGCTGTTCAAGCGTCTCTAACATTAATCTGACTCATGCCAAACACAGAGTCTGCACTTACAACTGCTGTGTGTGCCGAACATGCAGTTGTAGAGTGATAAGAGTAAGGGTGGATATTTCATGCCATGGTTGGTGAGGACCATAAATATAACAAACTGCTAAAATTTCAGGGTGATAGAGATACAGTGTCCCCATAAGCATAGTCAAAGTAAAAGCAAAACAGCACACACTGCGAGGACAGACAGAGAGACACTGTGCTGCTGCCAGAGGAGCGCTGACTAAGATTACAGCATGAGAATAAATTACAATATAACAGATTTGTGTGTATTTCTCACTTTTCCCCTGATGGTATGAATAACTTGAGAGATTGGTTGTCCTCCATCCCAGGACTATGCTGAAAAACATGTCCATGCTTTTATTTCCAGCCCACTGGACGACTGTAACACACTGCTCACAGGAATTTGTAAAAAGCACCTTAATCGAGTGCAACTATTCCAGCTGCTAGGGTTTTGACGAGGAAAAGGAAGTTTGACCATGTAATACTGGTGCTGAGGTCATAACACTGGCTCTCAGTAAATTTTAGAATTGATTTTTATTGCTCGTTTTTAAGGTCTTACATAGTCTGTCACCTCAGTACCTCTCAGACACACTTGTGAGCTGTGAGGCAGTTAGACCCCTCAGGTCATCAGGAAGAGGCTGCCTGGTTATTTACGCTATCGTCTTTTAAAACTAAAAGCATTCCCTTTTAGCTGCGCATTTCAGTAGTCTGGTCTGCCAGTCTTAACTTTTATTTTACTTTACCTTACTTTAGACAGCGACCCATCATGATTTCAGTGTGCAGCCACCACCAGCCTCAGGTAACAGCTGGAAGCAGCCGGGTTACTGTGAGGTAAGATATCATGGGAGTAAAGTTAAAAAGATACAATTACTGTAGTTTTAGAATTTTTTTCCATATGTTTCTGGGCCATCACTGTAACTCTGATCACTATGAGAGGCTTCCACTGCATTTAACTCTCCTCTGATCTTTTTAATCTACATGACTGGTTGAAAACTAATAATTTAACATTTATCATTGTATGTGTATGAAAACAGAATGTATGAAGTTGCACTCATCTAAGAAATCTATATTCATCTCAGACCCGATTCACTTTGCAAGTCAAACATTAACCCTCACAAAAAACTTAAGTATTACTTGATTCACATCTCATTTATCAAAATCACATTCATAATTTAACAAAGAAGCTCGATATGCCCCCGACATATATCTGCATGCAATTATTATTTCAACAGTATCCTTCTTTCAATTTGGTCCGTCAGCACAAAGGAAATTATCAAACTAATAGCAGGATTGTACAACGGAGCTGATAAGATCCACAACAACTTTCCCCTCTGGACTCATCACTGCACTGCACTTACACATTCTTACACAACGCCGTGGCTTTTCGGAGCTACGCAAATAATCAAGCAATTAAATTTTACTATCAAATCCAAAACAATAACACGTCCCCAACACTCACTGATCTAGTTCCAAGACGCAACATAAGACAGGAACGCATCACCAGATCAGTCTCACATGCACTTATCCCAGTACCGGCTTATAAAAATAGCTGTGGTCAGACATCATTTTTTCACACATACACCAAACTGGATGAGATCCTGTATTATGTTAGAACAATAACACATTTCAAACAGGAATATAAACACTATCTAATGGAAGGACACACTTACAACCCATAATGTCTGCCCACTTCATTTAAGTCCTCTTCTCTCTGAATCTCCGTGTTGCTGTTTGTCTTTTTGTTTTTGTTGACCGTCTCTGTTTTGTGATGTGATTTTGTCCTTTATGTGCTGCAGGAACCTGCTGTAATCCAGTTTAAACTGAGTCAGGCCTGTTTAATTGTAACTGATTTTAGTTTACTTACTTTTAATCTTTTCTTGTATAATAATAAATTAAATGAAAAATGTTTTGTCAGTAAAAAGAGAGCGCTGGATGGAGGTAGACAGTGGACAAAACCACTGCAAGGCTTATGAGGAGGAGAAAGCAATCTTTCAAAACTTGAAAACACATTGTTTTGCATCAATAATTAGCACGTTTTGTCACAATGCCAAATCTCATTAACTAATGTTGACTAGACACTGACAGATAACAGTGGTTATGTTTTAATTTTTGATTCAAATTATTGTCAGTTGTCCCTTACCGATATACTTTGATAAAGGTAGTTAAAAAGTCATTTGTACCTCATGTATTTATACTCTGCTACTAACACTGAGCAGGCGCTGAGCATCTATTCTGTGCTGCCAGGAAAAAAAAAGAAAAAAAAAGAAAAATGTTGTCTGGGTAAAACGTTGCACTTGTCTTTGTCACTTTTTACCCAGCCGTCTTTTCCATCAACATTCAAGCACTTAATTTTGAACCGTTGTGAGTGTTTTCACTAAAAATAAAAAAGTGGTTCTGAACCTGAAAAGGTCAGCCAGAACCAATAAATAGCATTGTTTTGCACCGACAATTAGCACAGGTGCTTACTGAATCTCATTAACTAATACTGACCAGACACTGACAGACAACCGTGATTATATTTTAATTTTTTATCAAAATTATTGCGAGGGACAATTCAGTAATCCCGGGATATCTGTAGGGACATGTCCCTACCCAATTCTATGCCCTTGGATGAGAGCGATATGTAGATTCTCTTTTCCTTCTGATGTCTTGCATTGTCCTGATCATTGTATGTCAGCATGTATGGCTTTATTATTAGTTGTCAGTATGTCTCTGCTCTGGCTTAAGAAAAACAAACGCCTGTAATTTTATTGTTCCGGCTGAATGAAGTGATTCTAATTCTGGTCTTTTCACACATATGACCAATTCCTCTTTTCATAAGTTATATTGAATTTCCCCCGCTGAATGCCGTCTTTGCTCGCTGGCCGCATTCATCCAATCACCCCCCAGTGTTAGCTTTTGAGATTTGTGAGGGGAATGATTTTCATCTGCAAACAAACTGCTGTTCCTGATAGAATTCCTCCGTCGCTCCGGCCTGAGTGTTGTTATTAAGCAACCTAAAATGACACAGTCTGCAGGGGGGCCTGCCAGTGGAAAGATGCTGTCCATTAGCTGTCAACAATGACCACTGGGTCTACCCTCCCATGGGACTGGCAAGCAAGGCATCGTCTCATCCCGAGTCTGGCTGAGAGATCACACAGGCCCCATTGTCTCAAGCAGCCTGGGGTCTTATTGTAGCAGCGTCTCTGGGAAAGGACGAGCCTTCACGTCCGTGGTCTGCTAAAGAATGGGCTTTCTCCTGGCTAAGGCCATGAAAACTGTAAGGGATGAATCTGGGGGAACACAGAGAGGCTACGGAGTAGATTTGGAATAGGGGCGCCCCTCCTTAGACGAGTTTGGAGTCCCCATCCAGACCTCCCTCTCCCTCTCCCGGTGCTGACCTCCCTTCTCCACCTCTGTTTAATAATGCCTGGGCCTTGGTCATTATTTTGGGCAGATGGAGACGGGGGCAGGCAGTGAAAGGAGCTGGTGTCACTCCTGAGGAGAGGATGGTAGGGATGACAGAGAAGAAAAAGCGAATCAGAGAAAAGATCAAAAGCAGAAGCTCGCCTTTCACTCGCCTGAAAGCGCTAAAGAGGATAAGGAACGATCGGGCCTGGGGTCTCCTGTCCTCTCTGGCAATTAGACTCAGCTGATGGAGAGAAAGGCGTGAATGGCAGGGTTCAAGGCCCTCTCTAGGACTCACACAACGGGAAGGAGTTTTTTCCCCGACGCCTCCTTTATCTTCCTCTCCTTTCAGAGTGTCAGAAATGCAGCTGAAATATCTCTCCAAAAAGACAGCACAATCCCCAATGCCAAACCTTAATCACGGTGGCTGATGAGATTGAGAGGAGGGGGGGGTGGCGTTTGAGAGAAAACACACATTCTTTTCACAATTCATCTTTACACTTTATATGAGGCCAGGATTCAAGGGAGGTGTAGTAGGTTTATATGTGATAATTAAATTGAACAAATTAGAGTCCATATTTTCACGAGACAACAGGACATATCGCATCCAGGGTATGTAGTTGAATACCAATAAGAAATGACATTTGATTGTCTTTTAAAATGTATTAGAGAATGAAGATGTTTTCAAGGGCTGGAGATATGAAGTGAAAGGAAAATCATTTATTTGATTTTGCCTGTTCATTTTTAAATGGAGACAATACGAAGAGAAGTAGAAAAACTAATAGTGAAAAAAATTCAATGATGATACATAATAAATGAGCATGTGCATGTACCAGTAAACAAATGTTTCTGGCGTACCTTCTGAGTGTCCCTGATGGACGGGCAGCCATGATGGTTTGTACAATGGCTCGGACTGTTTCATACAATTTAGTATTCATTTTTTTCTGACTAGAGAGCCGTCTCGGGCACGGCCACAGCAACACGTCCCACAGGAACCTATTAACATCCTCTACATATGCAAGAGTTTCAATAGGCCGTCTATCATCCTCACAGAGGGACACGCAGCTTTTGCTACAACTTTAACAGCTTGTCATAAAAGGCGCACGGGGGATTTCAATTACGCAGGTCATCAGAGAGTGAAGAGAGAAAGTATTTAGGTCACACAAATTTAATTTGAACAGATACACTTTGGTAGAGGTCCATAAACCATTTGTAAAACTAAGGGAAATAAAAACCAGTTGAGCTCAGGGGTTGTGTCCACCAATGCCTTTTTTCCTGAGGCCAGAGCATTTTTTGAATTGTTTCCAAAGACAGCACCATGTATTTACACTCTGCAGCGTGATGAGGCACTGAGCATCTAATCTGTGCTGAGCGTTTGTTTTTTCCTCCTGGACATAGAGTTAAAAAAAATGTTAAACTTTGGATAAAATGTTGCATTCGTCACTGTCACATTTTATCCAGCTGTCCAATCATAGGCTGTTTCCACCATCACCTAACTAGGAACTGTTCAGAGGATTTCCACCAAAAATAAACTGTTATGGAACCTGAAAAGGTAGTTCCCAGCTGGAACCAAAAAAAGATTTTCCTTGGGAACCAAATTGGGAATGTCATATTCTCCAGGTTGTTGTGCATTCTGTATCACCTTCTATTGATGACATCCTTAATAACAATGGTTTCACTAAAATCTGGTGGAAATGGAGGCAGGTTCGCTAGATAACACCTAGGTTTCAACGATCTCAAAGAGAACGCTTCAAGAACCAGAGTTTATTTGGGCCCTCACAGTGGAGGAGGGGTGGAACAAATAGGCTACTACAGACCATGTCCTGCTCTTACTCCTTGAACCACGTTCCATCCAACTTCAGCTCTTGAACCAAACGATCGTTCTCACTCACTGATCCTCGCTGAAAAAATCTCAGACTGGTCTGTCCTCTCTCTTGACATGCTTCAACCTTTCCCTCATCCAAAGCAAGAAGGCTACTCTACCATGTGCCTACATGTTCACACTCGGCATTATCAGGCAAATTAGGTTGCAGTTACTTACGCAGATATTCCATATCATAGCAACCAGACTGTCTCAGCTGATATAACACTGTGCGTCCAAAGTGCTCTAATGCACTCCTAGCTGGCTGTTTTCAGAAGAGCTCCAGGCAGAATGTGCGATATCACATCATTCACAGTATATCATCTAATCTTTCTCATGATAAGTAAAATTCATATTGCGATAATGGCAATATAACAATTTGTTAACAGGATGATGCCACACTATTGCAAACAGCAACAACAAGGATAACTGACTGTAAGGTAATATTGTTCCCAGCTCCATGGTGGAGAAGTTTCGTCCAAAAGTGAGAGTCTTCAGCAGTGTGGAATTTGTTTGGCTACAAAAGATCAGACATACAAAAAACCACAGTACAGTAATGTGCAAGAAGTACAAGAAGTAACAACAAAAGGGGGCAACACAACAAACTCATTTCACCACCTCAAGCACCCAGTTGAGTACGAAGAGAGACAAAAATCAAGCGAGGAGAGCTCAACATCTATTGTGAGTTCCAAACCAAAAAAACAATTGCTGTATTTTGTCATACTGTCAAGAATATCATTATCATACCACACTCTGAAATATTGTGATATTATTTTAGAGCCAATCACTCACCCCTAGTACAAGGTGTTTTCAGCTGGGGAAAAATGCTTTAGTGGACAATGGGCCTTTGTGTAGCTAAGGAGCAATGTGGCACACAAAGAGGACAAAATGGACAGAGACTTTTGGGGATTAGATGCTATGTGTAAAAAGTAGGTTTGTCTGTGGAGTCCTCCCTCCAGAGGTTTATTTAGGCCTAACAGTGTGGACCCCAACCCATAATCCTCCTGCAGACACACCTGTAGAGGAGAGTATAAAGAGCCTGGACTGAACTGAGTCAAACATCCAGCTTCAAGGAGTCTCTCCACAGCAGCTCCACAGCCTCCAGACCGTCCCTGAAGATGACTCTCTCTGCCAGCCTGCTGCTGCTGCTCCTGCTCGGCCTCTCTCAGGCACTTCCTCTCCAGGAGGAAGGAGGACATGAAGAGGACACCATCGACATCACCACCAGGATTCTGACCTCCAACAACGGCACAGATGAGATCCTGCTGGAAGGAGACCTGCTGGCTCCCAGAACCAGAAACGCCATGGTGTGCTGGTACCAGAGCTGCCTGTGGAGGAAAGCTTCCAACGGTCTGGTGATGATCCCCTTCACCATAAGCGGTGAGTTCACCAGCTGGGAGAGACAGAAGATCGACTACGCCATGCAGACCTACCACAGCAAAACCTGCATCCGCTTCGTGCCCCGTCAGAACGAGTACGACTACATCAGCATCGAGAACAAAGTTGGATGTTTCTCCTCTCTGGGCAAAGAGGGAGGCAGACAGGTGCTCTCTCTCAACAGACAGGGCTGCATGTACCACGGCATCATCCAGCACGAGATCAACCACGCTCTGGGCTTCCAGCACGAACAGACCAGGAGCGACCGCGACGGCTACGTCAGGATCAACTGGGAGAACATCAACCCACAGATGGCCTACAACTTCTACAAGCAGACCACCAACAACCTGAACACTCCCTACGACTACTCCTCCATCATGCACTATGGAAGAACAGCCTTCTCCATCCAGTATGGGAGGGACTCCATCACCCCCATCCCTGATACCAACATCCAGATCGGCCAGAGGCAGGGCATGTCCTACTGGGACATCATGAGGATCAACATACTCTATGGCTGCTAACAACAATGCTTTGATCAAAAGTTCTTGTTTAGGATAAGAAGTTTCTGTTCAATCAATCATTCAATGAATATGTGTAATCTCTGATACTATACAGAATTAAATTTAAACTTAGGCTACAGCCAATTTTTGTTTCTGTCAGTCATTTGTGTCTGCTCAAAGAACTTACATTACCTATGCAAATCAGCTCACACGTACATTGGCAAAATTGCAATCTTGCATAATATAAGGTTCTGATGTACCAAAAAAAGCTTCCACAATCTTATTGTCAACAATCCCATAAAGACCAAAGCCAACAATGTGTTGATCCTACCTACAAGTAGGCTGTTGTCTGTGTATCAAATGTCTTTTGTAGCTCATCCCTTGTCATTCAAAGAGCCACACACCAGTGTACCGGGCTCCTTGGACATGGACACTGTAGTTTATTATAAGTCAGTCCCACATACACCGTCTGGCTGCCATGAATTCTAAATCAGCAATTCCCAAATGGGGGTATCTGTATCCAAGGGGGTATACTTGTGCCATTGCCAGGGGGTATACAGGAAGATAAGGAGTAAGCCAACTGATTATACAAAACAGGCCTATAGCCACATACAGTATACTGTCAACTGTAACACCTGAACATCATTACAATAAGAGTGTATGAAAACTATTAGCAAGCAGATAAGTAATTGCTAAATTGTTGAAACAGCTAAAAGTAATGGTAAATGGAATTGTGAAAATAGCTAAAAGTTGGAATAAATTGTTAAAATAGTTAGCTGAAAATATTTTATGCCTAAATGGTTGAAATAGTTAGCTAAATGTAATGCTGTGTGGGTGAAACAGTGAGCTAACAGTAATGAATACATGGTAAAATAACTAAAAGTAAGCATAAATTGTTGGTATAGTTAGCAAAAAGACGTATAGATTGTTAAAAAAAATAGCTAAATGTAAGGGCAAATTGTTGAAATAGTTAGCAAAAAGTGATGGATAAATTGTCAAAATAGCTCAGTGTAATGATAAATGGATTAAATAGTGAGCTAACAGGAATGGATAAATTGTTTAAGTGCTTAAATGTAATGATAAATGGTTGAAATAATTAGCTAAAGTATTACCTAAATAGTTAAACTAGCTGGAAGTAATGATAACTCAATAGTCAGCTAAAAATAATGGATAAATGGTTGAAATATCATGCTTCAATCACAGTAGTAGCTAAAGCCTACTGATTTAACAAACCAAAACACAGACAATTTAGACAAATAAAAAAATCTATTCTAATAATGTACATTTAAATTTATTTTTTTAATTTTTACAAATGAACACACTGGTTAGGAGGCACTGCACTAGAAATTCATAATTGTGAAATTATAGGCAACTGAAAATACCCCCCAACAAATGCACTATATTTTTGCCTGCTCCCGTTTGAGTAATGTTCGCTACTTATTAAAGAGCTCAGCTGTTTTAGGAAATTTCTTTAAGTTGAAAATGTATATTTCAGACCAGTTTCCATCTTCAATTGAAACAAACGAGTGTCAGAAACAGGCTGAAGGTTCAACAGTACTGAGACATTTTTAGTATTTTCAGTGGATAAAATATAGATTTTTACCAGCCTGATACCTGATACTAATATTAAACAAGAAAACTGATTTAGCTTTTCTATCTGTTTTTCCCCATTCTGATGCTGGATATTTAAAGAGATCATCTAACAAACCACGAACAAAAGGCCAACTTCATATCAGTGCCTTGCTCTCTCTCTCGCTCCCTCTCTCTCACAAAATCATTTTGCATCTCGTCTGTCAATCAGAGCTGTCTGCTGTTCGTAGCCTCGGGCTCTTCTGGATAAAAGGGCTTTGATGTTGGCCTGCTCTAGTCGCCCCACAGCCTCTGGGCAGCAGGCCAGTTCCTACACACTGCGCCTGTGATTTACCTGGACCCAGACTCCCTGAAGGATTGTTAGCACTATGGGGAGTGGTGGAGGGGCATGTGAACTGTCCACATGGTCAAAATCAAGCTCATTACTGAATGTAATGATTGTTGAATGAGGATGAAACGATTGTGAGAAATCCAAAATGTTCAAAAATGGAAAGGCTGGAACAGATCATGGTGCCACTGGACTGTGGACAACACATTTATTTGACTAAATTCGAACTTTAAAAGGAATTGTCAGACATTTTGAGAAATATTCTTATTTGTTTAATTATTGCTGAATGTTAGAGCATAAGATCGCTCTCATCCACCCCAGCAGTCTGAAAAGCTCTACTTTATTAAAACACATTAACAGTTTAACAGTTGGTAGCGAGAGGTTAACAGCAGTGACAGTAATTATAATGATTCTCATTATCAGAATAATTTGATGGTAATTATACATCTCTCATGGTGAGTGGTGATATTTGGAAACAGAAATACATGATGGGGAGAGTGAAGAGATACAATCTTTACATTCTGCAAGCATTTGTGATCTGAACAGTGTTTTGGTCTGAACCAACCAGCTTTCAGTGTGAAGATTAACCATGTGTGTGCTTTTGTGCCACTCTCTGTACTATTTTCTCGTGAAAATTGTGAGATAGTCATACTCAGAATTCAATGCCCATACAGGTTCCAGCAGCTGCCAGAGTTTGAAGGTGAAGTGTTTTAGAAATAGAGACAAAGTGAGCCACAGACCAGGCAACCAGACTTGCTGTCAGTGTGAAAACAGCTTCCTGCTGCTCTGCAGTTTGCTCACTGGCAATGTTTTATGTTGGGAACCAGTTAAACACTGTGCTGCCTATTAGACCCCTCCATCCCATCTGCACAAACACAAATGGTCCATGCAGGACATAGTAATTAACAGGCTTGGGGAGTAAAGGATTGCATGTAACGGGATTAGGTAATTAGGATATTTAAAAAAAAAAAATGTTACATTAGAGTTACTGAAAAAAAAAAGACGTAATCGGAGTAAAGATACAATTGGTAAAATGGGGATTATTAGCAGCATTACAATTTTATAATACATTTTAAAATAAAGGATGATATACTATCATGCATAGTGTGCACATTACAACACTTCATGAGTCTCACATTGCCACCGTGGTCTCAGTGAAACCAGCGATCTTACAGTCAAGTCATTATCATGGCCTCTGGTGAAAAAATGCTTCTCTGGGTGAAGTTTCAACATTATTTTGTCTTTAATTCAGAAAGGAGGAACAACGTCACAGTACAGTGATATTTCTGTCTCCCAGCCGTGAAAATACTGTCATTATCCAAGAAATCCACATCTAATTTCAAGAAACATTTTCAGGTCAGACCAACTGGTAATGTTAACTATAAAAAAATACAGTTCAGTAGAGGTGAAGTCCTTCTCCGTCTGGTGGACCATCATGTGATCTAACATTGGAAAAAAACCGAAATGCAGTCAATGGCGAGACAAATTAATTTTTAATCCCACTAGAACTGGGAAAGTTGCCATTTGTCATTAAACTGATGAAGTATCAGAATGTGAAGATGCATAATTAGAAAAACTACACACCCAGAAGTTGCAGGTGATGTCATGATTTTCTTCGCCCAGAAGCTAATGTTAGCCACTGAAGCTACAACGCATTTTTGTACCAGGATTTAGTCACAAAATTCATTCTTTCTCTTCCCCGCTGATAAAAGCATCAGGAGTCGCTGGATGAAACACTTCAGGTAAGATGGTGCTAGAATGGACAGCAATATTCATGTTGAGGACAGCCGACTGTGCGAGAGAAGACATATAATTCACTGGGCGGTTTTACTCTACTAAAGTACAACATACCACAAACTTTTGACTTTGTTCTGGACTTTTTTGATTCGCAAATTTATGTTTTAAATTGACAAACATTGTATAAAGTAATATTACTTAACTTATTACTTGGTTATTACTAATTAGCTGCATTACTAGTTATATTACTATATTACTTCTTTACCTTATTGGTGGTCTTGTTGTGCCCCAAAGTTGAACTGCTGATCCTGTGAACTGTTAACACTCAGAAAGCTTATGCTGTCAGTGAGGAAAGAAGATCTACCTCTCTAAGTATGTCCTTTAAATTAGATTCCATCATCACAGATTCTCCCTCAAAATAATACTAGTTCCACCTGTGGAAAGCCTGCCTCTCTCTCTCATCCTCCATCCTTCGTTTAGCCTTTTGGCTAGCAGCTGACGTAACCTGCCCCATCCAGCTGCATGTACATGTCATAAGATAGCCTACCTTTGTCAGAAAGTAGCTCAGTAACTCAGAATTACTTGAAATAGTAACTGGTCCCATGTGGCACACCAGAAGGGGCGTGACTTCACCTTTCTACACTGCTACTGAAAAATATTTTGGGACTGTAGGTGGTGATGCTGGTCACCAGGATGGTGTGATGTGGTGTGTGTCAAGTTTATCTCTGTTCACTTTACGTTTGAGTGTGAAGTGTGAAAACCATACATTTACTTAACAAAGTACATTTAAATGCTCATAATTACTACAATTTAAACATGCATTCACATACAACAAAGGAAAATCTGGACAAATAATTGATAAACCTAAAACAAGCATACAACATTATATTAGGATATTTCACCCTATTGTATTGAGATAATCCAAATGTAGAAAGTAATAAAATTCCATTACTTTTAATAGTCATACTTATTAGAATTAGGTTACTGCTTACATTTTCAAATAAGAAATTATTGAATGTATCAGAATAGATTTTTAAAGTAACCCTCCCAACCATGGTTAACACATTAATTAAGACTATTAATGGATAATAAACATATTCACAGCCTCTTCAGAGCTTTATATGCACCACCTCCGCCTGTGTAAACACACACACACACACACACACACACAGACACAGCTGAACATTCTCAGGTCCGATATTGAGTTATAACAAGTCTTTTGAGACCAATCGGACGCCGTATTTGTGGCTCATCAGAATGCGTGTGCCACATCACATTAGTCCCCACGTGTGAACCGTGATTTTACTTGGTAATTCTGAAGCGTCTCGCTGCCTATACATATTCATGCTGGGCCTATAAGTGTCAAATTGAGATGTCCTTCCAGTGTCCTTGACAGCAGGTTATTAATATTGATACCTAAGTCAACATTATAACTAGATGAAGAGATACACAGGTCATCCTCTGTCTGCCACATTCTCCACTTTCACTTTCCTCAAGACAATTGGACAAATCATCACATTATTTTATATGGAGTAGCACTGTGTAAGATATTATGTGTATATTGTACTGGGATGTTAAAGGATATTTATTTTATTTCTCCAGGACTGATGTTATTTCTTGTTTTTTAGGGCTGCAACTAACCATTGCATTGTCAGTTCTTTTGTCAACTAATTTATTGATTAACAATTAGTTGCTTGGTCTATAAAATGGTGATGAATGTCAATATCGGTTTCCCAAACCCATTTACAAATCTGAAAACAAAATTTTGATTTTTTGTTTTAAAAAGTTACTTAAACAATTAATCGATTATCAAAATAATTGGTAATCATCACAGGTCTAATGTTCTTCTCAGGATATTTAGTTTCTCTTGAGGGGTATTATCTCATGTATTTCTCACACAATCAAGTGTTAACAGACTCAAAATGCTGACATCTGAAGCATCTAATCATCATATGCAACACATTTGTATAGCATTTGATACAAAAATTATGAGACTTTTATTGCATTTCATCAGAGCATTGTTCCTCTAATTTTACTCATTTCTCATTTAAGAGGCTGCTGACTGAGAGCCCACGCGCTCTGACTTAAAAGCCATAAATCCCAGGGTATTACTCTGAACGCCAACATCTTAACTACTCCGATTCTCCAATCCCTAAATTGGTGCGGCTGTTGTTGCTTGTGGCTGGTTTTAAAATCCTCCTCCTGTGAGTGCGAGTGTGTGTGCTGTGCAGCCCGGTACCGGAGGTTTGTCTGGCTGCTGTGCTTGATAGGATGCTGGCTTGCAGGCATCTCGTCACAGCAGCTGAGAGGAGGTCGCCAAGGTCCTCCTGCTCATGGCGACGCCCAAGGGCCATCAACACAGCGGGGAGTGCGGGTGCCGGAGAGGTCTCACACAGCCTCGCCTCGCTTCATGAAAGCCTAATGAAGACAGGGGGGCTCGGAAACTGTGCTGCTAAGACGCCCACAATCCTGCAGCACGGGTGCATGGAGAGGATGAATACGGCGAGCAGGGGAATTCAAAGAGACGCAGCACAGAACTGAGACACAGAGGCACAATGTAGAACTGTGTGTGTGATTGTGAGCATTTATTGCTGTTAGAAATGAGACGAAGTCTTCATCAATGACTGTCATTAATAAATAAAGTTTTGAGAACAGTTTCGGCCATGTTTCACTCACAAGCAAAGACTGAAACATAACATAGAGAACATGGCATCCTCCATGTAGAATGAGTGAAAATACAAACTAAAATGTAGGCACTTATCTTACATGTAAAAATAAGTCTAAATTGTCATGTTGAAGTAAAATTAGTCAGTCAACATTGTGCGCACAGAGCTCTTTATCCATTTTAAAGGTTAATGAAAGAAATAAAGTAAAATAATGCATAATATTTCCTTTTAACTTCTGATGTGTTCTTAAAATTGTAACTATTTTCTAAGGAAAACCTTGTTGATTTCTTAAAGTAACCCATTTTGTTTTTCAAATGGTGGATAATCCATTTTGGAATTAAAGTCTTCACATCTGTCCATGTAAAAACATGTAAAAATATACACATAAATGTAACACACCAAACATATATTCAGGACAATACAAAGTGATATTTCAGCTGGTGCCACAGGTCAAGAATATAAAATATAAAGAAACTTCTAATTAATTTTCTTAAAGAATAAACTGTACATAGATTAAAACACCTACAATCTTTGGAAATAATATTACAAACTGGTGCAGAAATGCACAGATAGACACATCAGCAAAACCTGTTACAAAATGTGATAAAGTAATCTCTGCAGGATCCTCAGTACGGACTTCTTTGGTTCGAAAGGTCTATAGGTGCAGGTTGAGATGAGCGGTGCTGAGCTGTGCGTCGACACAGCCAATTAAGATTCAAACCTACCACACACCCTACAAGATCTCGTGGAAACAGTTTTTAGGTAAGAAGCCCACAAACAGCAGCATCAGGTCCCGTTTACATCCCGTCCTCCTCCGCCTACATTCTATAAGATTTTCTTCTTCTTGCTGCCTCTCATCTCGCTGTACTGAACCTGCAGGAAATAAGAAGCAGTGACTTTACTCACAGAGCAACAGAAGTGTGAAGCTATTAGTCTTTTTACCACTGGTGCTGATTACTTTTTACTCATCTTGCTGTGCTTTTATCAAATTGCTTTTGGAGATCAAATAACATTTTCACTAGGGCTGCAACTAATGATTATTTTCACTAAAGATTAATCCGTCAGTAATTTTCACAATAAATCCATTAGTTGTTTGGTCCATAAAATGTCCCAGGCTGACATCCTCAAATGTCTTGTTTTGTCCACAACACAAAGATATTAAGTTTGCTATCACAGAGGACTTTGAGAAGCTGAAATCAGAGAATTTGGTCATCATTTCCTCAAAATAAATGACTCAAAATCATAAACTGATTATAAAAATAGTTGGTGATAATCTAATAGTTAACAACTCATTGATAAATCAACTAAACAGATGTAGCTCAAATCTTCACCGAGGCGTGTGTATGGCTGAATACTGCCATACTGAGCAGGGTGACCGCAGTCGTCATAGACAGAACAACAGTGGTCAGTGGAGAAACCATAGAGTCACCGTCACTGCACCCACAGGCCCAAGGGCAACGAAGGAGGAGAGGGAAGAGGCAAATGGGGTCAAACAGCTTAGAGAGAGAAAAGGACAGAGACAGAGGGTGAGGAGGAGACACGACGTTGGTTGAAAAGAGAGAAGACAGAGGAGGTGAGGGGGAATAAAAGAAGGAGAGAGGTCAGCAGAGCAGAGCTCAAATAGAAGAGGACAACTAGGGAAAAAAGAGAAAAGCTAATTGATTTTTGTGAATGCTTCATACATGTCTGGATTATGGAAACGAGGTTGCCGTTTTGGACCATCAATGCAAAATTCTGCAGCCTTGATGATTACTACTAAAAGTAAAAATTTGATTATTTTTACTATCAGTACTAAGGTTCTTAAAAGTATTGAGTGTGTTAACTACATGTTTAGAATGGTCCAATATATATTCATTTTAGTATTGAAGGTGCTGAAGTGCTCATTCAAGACTTCAGTTCAGCTTCCAGTGACTGTTTTTTATACCAGCACTGTGTAGGTTGTTAATAAAAAATGTAAAAAAAAAAATCTTTTGTTTCTAGGATTTTTTTCAGCACCACTTTACAATAAGACTCTCATTATGAATGCTTTATAAATGCTTTATAATTTGTTTTTTAATTAGGTTGTGTATTTTTTTATCAAATGGGTTTGTTGCATATATGTTTTTTTATTGTTTGGACCTACATATTTTTACTTGTGTAAAAAAAATAAATAACTAAACACGTTATAAATCATTAATAAACAATTACTCTTTAGCAAGATCCAGATTACTACTAATTAATTTTAATGAGTTACTACCATTTATCGCTGGCAAACCAGAATCTTATTGTAAAGTGTGAAACGTGTAACCATTTATTGATGGCTAGGATCAGGTGACCAGTACATCAAGCAAAGGAAGATTACCAGCTACACCTGGAATTTTGTCCTGAATGGCCCAAGACACCAACAATCTGACAATTTGATGTTAATTTGATGCCAAATGAAACTTTCTGACTACTGATATACTGATGGTGGTTGGATGATAGTAACTTATAAACAAATACATGATGAAGCTGACAGTTATAAATGCTGCTGATGGAAAAGATAAAGGAAGCAATTAGATCTGAGGTTTAACAGTAAAATAAATGTGGCCTCACTATTTAACAAGCAACAGGTCACTGATGTCCTTTTATCTTATGTGTTCCAAAAGCTGATTAATGAGCTATAAAGTGTTTACAACCTAATTAATAATCTGATTATAAACATTTCATAAATAATTTATAAGGGGGGTTTATTGTAAAGTGGTACCATTTTTCTTTTTATTGAGGTATAGAAAGAGGAATCAAGTATCATTTTAGTTAAAACTAGTTAAGTTTCAAATTCTGTTGTTGTGGCAACTCAAATTAGTGATGTAAATTATTCTATACAACCAGATAAATAAGATAAATGTATTAACTTATTCTGCCTCTTTTTGGCTGATTTGAGTTGGAAAAGATACAGTGTGTGTGTGTGTGTGTGTGTGTGTGTGTGTGTGTGTGTGTGTGTGTGTGTGTGTGTGTCTCTATGTGTGTGTGTGCGTGCTGCCTGATGTTTTGCTCCTGCTGAGGCTGCTGAGTTCATACAGGAGACACCAGCAGCAGCAGCCTCAGCAGCGTCTCCTGTCTCAGCCTGGGAACAAGCCTGCGCTGCAAAGCTGCTAAGCAGCAGACCTCCACCAGGGATGTATCATGACCAAAACACAACAGAAATTATACAGGGCTACATAATTATACAGATGAAGCTAATTATACAGACAAGAGTGATGAATGCCTGGGAGTTGTTTTAGTAAAATGCAAAGCTAGCTGGCTCTGGGATTTTGGGCTTCCTGGCCGGCTGATCCAGCGGGGCTTACCTTCTGCACATCTGAAGGCACCCTTGTCAGGAAATCAAGCACTTCATTGTTGTCAATGCTGTATGGGTTCCGTAATTTCTTGGTGAATTTATTGATACCTAAAACAGAAATTCACACCAACATATCATTAACAGTAGTCCCCTGTGGCTGCGCTCTTTGTTTCCACACAAACAAATACCTGCAGAGGAGACACACGCTGTCCAACAAATATTGCCTAGAGTACTACAGTATGTACAGAATATTGTTTTACTTTCACTTTGTAAGATGCAACATTTTACACACTCTAGTCATGCAGACAGAATCTTATGCTGTAAGACTTTTCACTGCAATTCATACATAACTAACCAGCGAATATTAAAAAGATAAGGGGGACGAAGTTGCAGGAGCCAGAAGATATACAACCAAAACACTCGTGTAACCTTGTAAATCTCATGGATAATAGAAAGGTGCTTGGAAAAGAAATAAAAATAGTAGCATTGTTGGTAGACAGGGATTTTACACAGTGATGAGGAACTCAGCTAAAATAGAGGCAAACAGACACAAACACAGATGACATAATAAACCGAGTTAGAGACTCACCCCATATTAAAACTATGTAGCGTACAGGAATGTAGTATGTAATGATTGTTGCAATGGCAAAGACCAGGAAAGCCAGACTGGACAGGAACGGCACCGACCAGTTGAAAGTGCTGAAAAATGAAGATCATAAACATCAGTAAGTGTAATTTAATTTATTGTAAACAAAATACAGTAATAAAATCTAACTGAGGCCTCACTGAAGCAGATTTATTCTTTCATACAGAATAATTACAGATCAAAGACAATTAAAATATGTCAAAATGGTCAGAACATTTCAAGAAAATGTTCTAATAATCCATTTAATACTTTGATAAGCATTTGAGAAACATTTGAGATCCTTCAAGCTGAAATACAAATAAATATTCAACTCTAGTGAGGTGGAATTTACGATGAATGTTTAATTCTTACTTTTTAATCCTCTCCCCAAAACAGGCGATCTCATCCAGCAGGTTTTGAAGGGTGATGATGGTGTCTTGGACCATGTGGATTTTCTCTATCAGCCCTTTTCTCTCTGACTCCTGCAGCAGAAAACAAAAAACAACTCCGATGTAAAACAAGAAGAATTCACACAGACCAGGAGGTGTTCACTTACTGTGTTTTATTTACTACTTTGTTGTGTATTTGTTGGGAATTTGATTGAAGGAAAAGTAGATCATTTTCAGCAGCTAACTGTATTAGAATTTGTCGTAGAAATTTCAGAAATTAAAAAAACAAACCTTCATGAATGTAATAAAAGGTTTGTACTGATTGAAAAAGATAGTTGCTATAATACCTTGTGACAGATTAAATACATATTTAAAAGGGAGGTGAAGTTTAATTGTGCTCTTTGTGTGTGTTGCTGTTATATGGCTTTGTGTTGACAGTTTTACATTGCCCCTGTGAATGAGATATTGTATCATTAAATATTTCCTGTTTAAAGAAAGGTTAAATTAAAAAAAAGAAATAATTTATTCAACTGATTCATTATAACAGAGCTATTCTGAAGTATGTGGGATCTAAATATCAGGATTTTAGTTTGGTTTGGATCATAAAAAGCTTTACAAAATGATAAAAAAAAAAGAAGAAATTTGTCATATCTGACTAGACTAGATATCTCAAGGCCACAGGTTTGATCCCTACAAGACTTTATAATAATGACTAAATGTCTCTGAGACAGACACCAGACAGATACTTTAAAAGCAAGTTTGGAAATGGGTTTTTGAAGTGAAAGCTCTTCAGAACGGGACTGGACTTCACATTATGAAAGAGACGAGGCACCGTTCTCAGGCTAGTCTGGATCCCTGGAGGGACGGATGGCTTTAAAGTAAACAGAGGAGACCAGACCCTCTGAAGATCTCTGCAGTGAGAGCCAGACTTCAGACAGAGACTCGGACCACATGTCCACATCAAACACAGTGAGACTGGAGGAGGGTTAGAGGACTAAAGAGGAGCCGGAGTCTGTGAGGACAATCGGTGGCAGCGGTGGTTATTGGGGGACTGTTTACTGGCCAAAGTCATGGTTTTTGTCACTGTGTGATCTGTGTGTGTGTGTGTGTGTTTGCTGTGAGTGATTGCTGGCTCGATGCCATCCAGACGTTGGGGATGAGCCTGGGAAAAAGAGCTGCAGAGGGGATCAAACCTGGGATACTCCAGATGCACAGCGACTATCAGTCTCAAAAAACACATGTAAGACAATTTACATTCACCTCAGTCAAATATCCATTATGTGCTAAACCACTTCAGCCCCTTTAGGGTCATGTTCCCACTAGAACCAGTATGAGAACACCAGCCATTCAAAATATCTACAATAAACTGCTGTCATTCTGAAGAAATATTTCATTGCCTAAAAGCATTGTAACACTTTCAACACAAACTTTGAAAACGAGCTTTGAAAAAGCATGTCTAAGTGCTGTCATTAGTTCCATATTGATGGTATTATATGGTGTGTTAAGCTCAGGGACTTTCCCAAATGCAGCACAGCCTTTTCCCCCGCCCCTCTATTAGCATATGAATGTGTTGTGACATGTGGAAGCGGGCTGCTGAGGTCTTCATTAAGCCTGAATGTCTTTTGGTAACCACAAGTTTACAAAAAAATACAACTAGTGGCTGGCAGGAATCAAAATGCATCAGAAGATTTAGTGCTGAATAAAGGGCTTAACAACATAGATCATTTTGTCAACATGTAAAAATAAACTCTTTTATATTCATCAGCATATAGAAATACAAATGGTTGGAGTCAACAAAGAACTGCAAAAACCCCCCCAAAACAACAATAAAAAAAACTCACAGATACATACCTTCTCATCATCCTCATCCTCATCCGCCAAATCCATATTGTCCTGGGAAAAAAAATAATCAGAATAGTATTTTAGACATTAGACTCTAGTGACTGTTGGAGTTTCTACATTATAAGCTTTGACACTGGGACTCTGTATTAACTCCAGTTGAGTCACGGGTTTGTCATCTGACGGAGTGCAGGGATCAGCAGGGACCCCGAGGTCACCCCCCAAAACCACTCAGCACTGCAGGACAGATGACTGACAGGTTGTGTTGGCTTTTGTCACAATAAGACAAGGCAACTGACGGTCTATAACAGAATATGCTTAAATGTCAGTAATCAATATTTTTCTATTAATAGTGGATCACATGACTACTTGTGCGTGAAAGGAGTTGCTCAAAGTGACAAATCCACAGAGAATAATCTCTTGACTCCCCTCAGGGAGTTCAACTCAGTTCTATTGAGCGTTTCAGCATCTTTCAATTGTTTTGGCCTACAACTCTGTTGTTGTTTTGGTTCACTCTCACCGCTCTCATACCTCATTGTTTTGGGCCACAGCAGACAGCTATTTTCAGCAAGAAAAACTTTAAAAACCCACTGCACCCCCTACAGCAGACAGGTAAGTTAACAACTAGCTGGTAAACATAGTGGAACATTTAGCAATTAAAAGGTGTGTTTTTCAGGAGTTGGTTGACAGCAGAAATGAAGCTAAAACAAGACTGAATTTTTAACTTTTGATTGCAAGGTGGCAAGAAACACAAACACAACTCCAAATGAATGATAATGTTGCTCCGTCACTGCTAGATGTGTAAATAAGCAGCTGTTTGCTGGTTCATATACATATACACGTGTATATTATAGTATTTTACTCTATAGATCTTCACTGCTTAGCACTAGTTTTATTCTCCCATTACTTGTCATGCATGTAAATGAGCGTCACATGATGGAGTACATCTGGATCAGCTATTTATTTTATTTTCATGGCTGTAGAGAAATAATAAGACAATTATTAATTTATTTGACAAGGAAAAGTTTTTTTTATCACTGTTTTGTTATCTTTGTGTTCTGGACTGCTGGAAGACATCACTTTGGGTTCTGGAAACTAGTGAATTGATTTTTTTCCCCAAATGTGACATGTATGGTCTAAAACAGGCATGTCCAAATAAAGGGCCGAGCGGCTGCAAGTTTGCGCTCCAACCAACTTGACTAAAAGCTGTTTGAGGACTGAAATCAGTTGATTAAATGAGTTGAGTCTGGTGTTCTCTGGCTTGATAGGAACGAAAACCCACAGCCACATGGCCCTTCATGGAATAGTTTGGACATGCATGGTCTGAAACATTATATAACTAATGGAAGAAAAGTCAAATTAGTCAAAAATGAAAACTGACATTAGTTGCAGGCCTACATGGATATAAATCAGCACATATTCCGCTGATTTCACAATATAACGTTACATTGTTGTCTGAAGAGGGCTCTGTGTATGTAATTTGCTAGAACCTATAGTCTGTGTTGAACTACCATTACTGTATCCAGTAAATACAGCTGCTGCTCTACAGCACAGATAAAATACAGCACCCTTTTTTTCTGTGAAACTGAGTGGTCACGGTGAAAAAAAAGTCACTGAGAATTGTGACCTTCTCAAAAAGGAGGCCTATAAACTTTTTCTAATTTAACCAGTCATAACAAGAAGAGGGCAACAGACCAATTACAGTGAAGAAGAGGCAGATTCAGGACAATGACTAGAAGCAGAGTGAAAAAACAGAAAACGGTGTTAGTAAGGGACAAGCACTGCAAATTAGCTTTGGCTATAATGATATGTTGCTTTAGTCCATTCAGTCAGTTTTCTATGCTTATTTATTATGTGTTATTTTATTATTATGTATCATGTGGCTAGGTGCAGCTGGTTGCTATGGAAACAAACCAGCTTTTACTCATGAGAACAAAATGTGGTTGAGGTAGCCGTTCTTTATTCTGCGAAATAAAGGAAGGACTGTGAAGAGGAGCCAGAAGGGTCATCAGGCTGAAGGAGAAGGAGCTGGACGAGATTCGACAAAGCTGCTGTGGACTCACCACGTCCTGGCTGACGCGTCCGGAGCGGATCTGGAGGTAGTTCCACGAGATCAGCAGGACCAGAAAGAAGGGCAGCATGTAAAACTCCCAGTACCACACGGTCACCACAAACACCTGCAGGCAGAGAGGGGCCACAGGGGTCAGATATCAGAGAGGGCAGACGCAAGGGGGATGAAGAGGATAAAACAAACTGGTCTCTATTAAGACACCCTCAAAGACATTTTCAATAGTTCCTGAATCCTCGCCAGCTAAAGGTTGATCTGATCGGCTTTTGATTACACAAGCACTGGTCAAGCTGATGAAGGCTACCCTGCCATTATTAAAGCCTTGCTTCCTACGTACAGTTATTCTGCATATGCAGTGCAGGGTGACCACTCCGCTCAGCTCGAGTGACTCTCCCTCAACCCACTGCATATGCATGGACATTAACCACCTTAAGTCTAATTGCTCTGCCTCTCTCATCTTGTGTACATTAAAGCCGACTGTGCCATTCACTGCAGGCCCAGGGAGCCTGTGTGTGAATATGTCATTAACATCCATAATGGCACTTGTGATGCACATTCCACCTGTGCGTGGCTCAGGTAAAATGGATGAGAGGAGAAAGAAATACAGCTTGTGATGTCTCAATTGCACGGCTAAATGGAACTATAAAATAATCCTGTCAGAGAGGCAGCGCCGGCCAAAATGGCAGCGAGCCACGAGGCGTGGGCAAGGGTTTACAGGTTTTTATATGCTAATAAAAATAGAAGTGAACATCTGGTAAAGACATCACTCTCCTCTGAGGCACCAACTGACATAAAAGATGACAGATCCCCCCACCCACCCACCCACCACCACCACCGCTACCACCATCAGCTTTAATGTGCAAAAAGCCAAGCATGCTCTTGTCTGTGTTATCACAAGCCAAAACAGGGCCTGGGAGAGGAGATGAAACCAATTCCTCCCTGAAAGGGTTATGTTTTATTAGTGAGGACTTTGTAATGACTGGGAGAGCCGGGACAGGGGGGAAGGCCAAGTCACGCTTTGGTGGAAATGTATACTCAGGCCATAAAGATTGTGATAATTGCAGCCCATTTCAGCTTGAGAGGCATTACACAGTCTTCGACAGCAAAAAGGGGCTCTGGAAATACAATCCAGATCAGAGAGGGGGAAAAAATGAAAGGCTACCTAATGTTAGGAGAGCTACTGAACTGTGAGGGTCGCACATTTTCAGAATGTAGCAGGATTTCCACACTAATGCTCGGGGCAGGGTTTGCATGGCACAGCGGTAATCCAAGAGCACAGGAATCACACTGACAACATTCACTCCATTCATTGTTTTAAAGAGAGATTGTGTAACTTTTGCTGGACAGAAGCTACTGTGGCCATAAGTAACAATTATGGGATAAGGTTAAATGCCATCAAGTCCGTGGACCATGATGTCTAACTAATGTTGACTAACATTAGCAAACATTAGCCACCATCAGCTGATGGTCATACCAAGCTAAGTAAGACCATAGATAGTCTGACTAATCTATGATGACCATGTCTATAATGCATTATAAACTAGAGGTGTCATGTTTCTCCCAATGCACGATTCGGGTTGACTTTCAATTTTAAGGTCAAGATCTGATTTGGTTTTCGATTTAAACACTTTTTTTGTTTGTTTGTTTTTTTGTTTGAGCACTAATGGCTATGCCATTGTCAGACTACAGTCTCGATTAGCAAAGATCAACAGATAATCGGTTTTATGCCCTGAGAACTGTCATTTAGATGTTCAAATTCTTCTTTAAAAAGACAGAAAAGTGCACACAAGTAGGTGGGGTTGAGAGAAAAAAAAACATGCTGGGAGAATGTTCAATCCTGCTTATGATTTCTGATTTTTGATTGAACTTATTTGAATCATGAAATCATGAGAACCTTTTTATGCATTATAATGAGTTTATAACATCGTACAATTATTGTTATAGGCACTCATAAATATTCAGAATGCTTTTTTGCAAGGAGTACATTACATGAGTACAGTTATAACACATTATAATGTGATAATAGCTTACTATAAGTGGTTATTAGGTGCTTTACATAAAGTAACCCTAACCCTGCTTTTTGTGTTTCTCACTGATGGAAAAAAACATTGTTGATTACAACTAAAGGTATACAGTGTCATAAGCAGATTATAACACATTACATGTGTTTATTCCAAGTGATTTCCAATTCTAACAATGCTTTGTAAATGTGTTTATAATGCATTATAGACATGGGCATCAAAGAAAGTGTTACTAAAAACTTTTAGTCTTAATGCAAACTCATGTAAGTAGTGTGTTCACTGAAGTTATTCTAATAAGCAAATATTACACCTCCCGCTTCTGAAGAGCACGACAATTTAATTGGATTTTGTTTTCTAAGCACATATACAGCAGTTACTGGATTCCCAGTAAGGTGTATAGAGTCTGTTTCAAAGATTATGCAGTATTGTCAAAATGATGAGTGTACATTCATGCACGAAGGAGGATATGCCCCAGATCCACTCATTTTGGATGAAGATTCACTGTTACTTCGCCAACATCACACATGCACAGTTTATATTTTGTCCAAACTTAAATGCTTTAGGGAGGTGTTGTCTGATCTTCCATGATCAATGGAGGTGATAAGGACTGAAGTTTTCTCTGGAACCTCCTTGGAAGGATGAGAGGATGAGGTGAAAGAGTTTAGAGCAGTTGCTGCACAAGAAAGACTGTCATATAGAAATATGAAAAAATGTATATATATATATATATATATATATATATATATATATATATGTGTGTGTATATATATATATATATATATATATATATATATATATATATATATATATATATATATATATATATATATATATATATATATATATATGTGTGTGTGTGTGTGTGTATATATATATATATATATATATATATATATATATATATATATATATATATATACATACTCTAATTTTGAGAGACAGTATAAAATCATAACTCCCACATGGATGAATGTCATCTGTCTGCTTTGACCTTCTCCTTTCACTTTATAAAAGAAATATATATATATATACACATAAGAATATTGTTAAGAATATTTCTGTCTCTCAAAATTAGTGGGGTTTTTTTGCTTCATTTCTAACCAACCCACTTTGTATTTCTGATGACTCCTCTTGTTTCTTTGGGTGTGGTAACTAACTAAGCTGTATCTTTTTTCTGATTTACAGTACTCATGTTATATTTCAAAATAACAATTCAAAGTCATAAAAAAAAACAAAAAACTAAGCAGCAACTCCCACCACCTTTTACAAAGTTTGACAGTCGGCAGATGTTGCAGGTGGTTTGTCATTTCATCCTGTCATGTAGAGTGAGGCTTTGATTCATCACTCTCATGTGGCGGTTATTAAGCAGGCATTTATTTCTTCTCACTGAGGCTTGAAAAGGCGGCGAGCATTAGTGTGAAAACATGAGTACAGATGGTACTGTCTTTCAAACACTGAGATGCAGTGGGAGGATGTGTGTGTGTGTGTGTGTGTGTGTGTGTGTGTGTGTGTGTGTGTGTGTGTGTGTGTGTGTTGTGTTGTGTTGTGTGCTTGTTCATGCTTGTATTAAGTGTGTGTGTGTCTGAACTGTCAGGCAAAACAACAACATTATTCCTAATAATTAACACACACACACACACACACACACACACACACACACACACACACACACACACACACACACATATATATATATATATACATGTATGTAATAAAAGGGGATTCTTCAGAATCACGTTAAGAATATTTTGCCATCATAAAATAGTGTCCCATTGTGAGTACCTGTGCATTTAGATTGCTTTAAATATTTTTAAATTGGCAAGCAGTTTCTAATTAAAGCCCCCTGACCCCTGACCTCATCTTGGAAGACAGTGTTTAGGTCTAAGTGATCCCCAATGGCAAAACTAATTGCAACACTCATCCAAGTACTACCACTCTTTGCTGGTTAGTTTTATGTCTGTTTGAATCTTTCATTTTGCATTATGCGTTTTTTTTTTTTGTTTGTTTTTTTAAACAGTTTTTGCTTATACATCTGCAAAAATATGAAAGAGTAATTGTGAGAAAGGTCTATGGTGTAAAAACAGAACGATTTTTTAAAATGCTCCTGATAAAAACTATTAGTGACAATAATTGCACAGTTCAAGGCTAAAGAGCGGCTTCTGTTCAGATAACAGCTCTGTGCTGCAGCTCCCATTTTTCACAGCAAATTGAACAAACTGTACCATTGGCTGGTGTACAGTATCTCTTTACCAGTCTCAGAAGTAATTCCTTGGATGCTGAGCAAAACTTTAGTGCCATCTACAGGACGTGCGCTGCAAAAACAAAAGGAACTTTCCATGACCTTGATTGCCTGCATAGTTAATGCACAACTTGCTGTATGCCATTTCAATCGAGCCCGATCTGGGAGAGAATAACCCCAAAAAGATCAGCACCCACTCCACTTTGCAGTTTAAAGACAAGGCTGAGAGGCTTCTCCTGTGTTTCTGTCTTAACACTTGTACTCAACAATGGCAGGATGGAGAACAAGCCTTATCTCTGAAGAGCCTTTTAATTGGACTTCTGTCTGCATAATGGGGTCTAAATCAAACCAAGCACAGATTGGACAGAGGGTTAATGAGTTGTCAGGGAAGTAGAACAAAAATAGACTCTATCTCGGGTCCACTGGGACTCTACTCTCTCCAGCTGAGGCTTAACTCTGCATCCACGAGACACGCAGCACTGAAAAGCGTCCACTCCAACACAGAGCTGGGGCCAAGCCTGCGTTTCTGCTGAGCCCAACGCCGCATTGATTAAGATTCTCGCTGGGAGAGTTCAAGTAGGGGCTGGCCAGACTGCGGTTGTCTTCCGCAGCTTGGAGGGAAAACAGAGGGAAATGCAGATAGTGTGTTGATAAGCAGTTAAAGCACTTCACCAGGAAGGCTAGCAGGCTCCTCTGAACGCTCTCCCACTGGAAGCAGCTTTTGATGTACTGCAGAGTCGACATGATAGCCCTGTACAGTGTCTGAACACGCAGCACGTTCCTGGCCAGAGCCTGAAAGACACATTACAAACAAGAAAACACATTAATATTAAAGCTGTTATGTTTAAAATATGGATAAATGTGCTCTTAATGATGTTTTCATTGTGTGTCGGTTTAATTTTGTAAGAAGTGTATTCAAATCAAACAGGACACATCCAGTCAGCTAGAGAATTAGTGAGAGTGGCTAGTATGTTTTGGAATGAGCCAATGTGGTCAGGGGGCAAAAAATGTCAGTAATCTGACCTGATTTTGTCAACCAAGACTTTCAACATCAAAACAGAAGGAACCCCTGCACGTTACGAGCCGAGTCGTCAGTGTGTAAGCCAATTTTGTCGTTAGCGAGCGACGTATTGTCTGACAACAATGAGTCTTTGTGGGAAGTACAGACAGTCAGGCACCCTGTCTCGCACCCTGTCTTGCACACTGTATATCAAACTAATGTAGCAGAACAGTGGACAAGAACTCAGACACAGTTGGGGGCAATTAAAACCCGATTCAACTAATTCAGGCGAAGGAAAGTCTTTGCTTTTGGAGTTGATGCTTTTTGGAGTAAAGCAAAGTAAAGCTGCTCACATTCAGCTCGTAAAGAGCTAATTGATAATAACACATGGCAACATTTGTACAACTTGTCGTCTGCCTTTCCTTTCTCTTCACTCCTCTCATTTTAAGATGACTTTTTGGGGGTTTTTTTGGCCTTATTTGATAGGGGCCAAAAACCCCCCAAAAGAAGAACAGACAGGAAAAGGGGCAGAGAGAGAGGGGACGACTCCTAGCAAAGGGCTGCAGGCTAGAATCAAACCAATCGCCGCTGCAGAGGACTGATCGCCTCAATACATGGGGCACATGCTCTACCAGCTGAGCTACAGAGGCGCCTATTCTCTTCACTCCTATTCTTTGAAATTTTAATTATCCAAGCATTACAGGAATATTGTCAAAAGTGCAGTGACCTCTGACCCTTTCCCTCTTTACTGATGTGAGGTTTAATGTTATGCAACCAACTATCTTTTTCATTATCATTTAATCTGCTGTTAATTTTTCAGATAAAATAATTACAGATTTGGTCCATAAAATGTCACAATTTCCTAAAATCAAATGTCTTTAAAACCCTTGTTTTGTCCTACCAACCCTGTCCAAAGGTATTCAGTTTCCTATCATAGAATAAAGCAGCAAATCTGCTTATTTATTTCGGCACTATATCAGAATTATATCAATATCTTCGATTGTGGATATTGTTACAAAGTGATATGGAATAAGTTTAGTCTTTTCTTGGTTTTAAAGGCTGCATTACAGTAAAGTAGCCAATAGAGGTATTTCATCAAAAACACTGTGATATTTGAGTTTGTCCATACTGTTTACAATTATCTGAGAATTTATGGTATATCATTTTAGAGAAAATGTACTCTGGCTGTGAGTCCTCTGCAGTGGCTGTGGGTTTGACACCCATCTGCAGCTATTTGTTGCAAGTCATCCCACCACTCTCCCTCCCCCTTTCCTGTCCTATCAGAAAATATTTATATCATGATATTTATTGTATATCATGGAATGGCCTAAGTAGTGAGATAAAGCATTATTTATAGATAATATAGCTTAGCCCTACAGTAAACAAAATAATTTATCAATCGATAGAGTTCAAATGCTAATCTGTCCTTTCTATGCAAGTGTATGCTGCTCTGCATGAATAAAAATCAACTTAACAACTGCAATTAAACTGCATTACAATTTTTTTTGACTCAGTGCAAAATTATGACTCCCAAAACCTACATTGTACAGTAAATGAATGAGAGCTATGTCAAACCTTTTTGGAAAATTTGGGATTATCCTCCATGAATTTTCTCTCCCTTGGCTGGAAGGTTCTTATACTTGCTCTGACCTGATTTAAAAAAAAAAAACATCATGAAGCAACAAGAAGCACACAGAATCAGGCTCATCTTCCAGAGCCATGATGTATTCATGTCCTCTTTGCAAGCTGAACTTTTACTTACAGGGTTAAAAATAACCTCCAGCTCCAGAGTGATGCTCCCCTTCGACATCCTACCTAAGTCTTCTTTCTTCAGCGGGAAGGCGATCTGTTGTCCCCTGCGGATCTGCAGGACAGAAAGGGCATCAGGTGTTGAACTCAGCCATGAACCTGACCATCAGTCACGCTGGATTACATCTTAGCAAGTCTTCAACCCGCTGGAGTGTTTTCACCCTCTTCACTTTAATTTAGACACAGAGTGTAAATAGATTAGTCTATTGTGTGCATGAAGGACTCTCAGTGAGGTTGTGAGTACCGAGAGCAGGGGAATGGCAACTTTTCCCAGGAAGTCTGGCGCCTTGTCTCCATCCTCATCAAAGATAGTCACCACCAGAGCATCATGAATGTCTTTGACAGGGCTGCGGAGACAAACAAGGAGGTAAGATAATCTGCACAAAGCAGCCCACGCAACAGAAGCACTCCATGTCCCAACATAAAGCATACATGCTACATACATACTGTAGTATTACAGAGAGAAAAGAGACTCAAACTGACAATGTGAAGACTTTATTCCACTCTGGGTAGAGGCTCTTGTAGACTGTGTGGGTCTGCAGTCTGTCATTCCCCAGTTCCAACACACAGAAGGGATCGCTCTTGCCTGCAGAACATGACAAAAACAGTTTCACACTGGGCTTCCTCTGTCCAGTGTGACCGAACAAAGACAGAACTTAAGTCCAAATGTGTGACATACCATTTAAATCAGCAGCCAGCAGATCTGAGGCCTTGATCACTTTGACTTGAAGGAAACCAACATCACGGAGGTTATTCAGGGTCGTTTTCAAACTCTGTGGGGACAATAAGCAGACAGGAAAAATGAACATGAAAATTTCAATTAAGTTTGATTAATAAGTTTGTGTTAAGCTGTGACATCTGGGATTTGAGAGACCAAAAAGCGGTGCTTTCACAAGCTATAGCATTATATTGGAGGAAAAAAATTACTAACAAAAGATTACTTCTGCACACTATCTCCTTTCTCAAAATAATGTTAATCAAAAAACTGCATTTTGGTCCTTAGACCAGATACAGATTCAGGTGACATTTTTTCTTCTGCATCAGAAAAGTTTTGTTTTGACTCGTACTTCTCATATTTCCACAAGAACTTAAAAACTTGCAATGCATTGTGACACAGCTAAAATCTAGTTTTAAAAGTTTTTCCTTCTGCATCAGAAAAGTTTTGTTTTGACCCGTACATCTCATATTTCCACAAGAACTTAAAAACTTGCAATGCATTGTGACACAGCTAAAATCTAGTTTTGAAAGTTACGAAATATTCACCATGATGCATTACCCATTTTAAACAAGTTGCTGTTATTTTATTTTCCTACTTTTCCTGCATGGATTGAAACCAGTGGCTGCAAGACAGGCATGACAAAACAGAAGCTCAAAACTAAAAACTCTAAAAAAATGTTATGCTTTGGAAAATGGTTGATGATAAAATGTGAAATGTGTAGTGCAACTTTTTCTAACAATCTTTAAGGCAGGCTTTAAGTGATGGTATATCCAACACAGTCCTAAATATTTGTCCCTCCCCCTGTCTGTCCATCATCAAGGATGGTTTATGAGAAGTGTTAATGTTGGCCCTTTTTTATTTTCAATGTGCAACTTCATTTGCCACCATGCAGTGTTGGGGAGTAGTGTACTGGATGTTATTAAAATGGTAGTTTAGCTACATTATGCACTGGCTTGCTGGTAGATCAATTATATTCATATTTGCATAGTGATTCAAGCAATTAAAATACTTTTCTGGCATTTTTCGGGTTGTTAACTACTGAATCTACAATTGTGGACAAAGCGGGGCATTTCATTTTTTTAGATTACATATGAACTGTGAACAAGTTTGCATTACATTTTTAAAATAATTTCGTATAACATGTACATTGTAAATTTGATCATTTATTTATAAGGCAGTTTAATTAAACAAATTAGATTTCTCCTAAATGCAGCTTTGCTGAAGTCCAACTTTTTCCAGTGTGAAGTAATTGGTTGCAAAGTTATGCTTTCAAAGTTGCTTCCCCAACACTGCAATTATGTCTGTTTTCAATGTTATATCCACCATGCCACCAAGCTGTATTTTAACACTCAACACTTACTTTTAACACTTACAGACCTTGTCACTAGCTGATGTTAAAAACACTGATAAAGCAGGAATTTTTGTTGCCGACTCTCTCATTACAAGGTAGACACCACCATATTTTGCCCTTTCATCAAAGAAAGCAGTGCAAAAATCTTGTTTAAACTTAACAAACCTAAAATTGACTCAAATTCTGAATCCCTAGATGCCAGTTTTTAATCACTGAGTATACCACACACCTTTATCTTCACTTTTATCTTATTGTAATGGATTTTACCTACCTTAATTAACAGATTTTCTGCAGAGCTCAATTTATCTCTTGGTCACCACCTGCTTTTATATTATAAAACTAGATTAAAGATTACACTGATAACAATCCAATAACTCACACACTAACACACTGTATACTGACACTTCAGCTGTAAGTGATGCACCCATGGTACAGTACAGATAGAAGTATTAATAGTACTGACGTAGTTTTCCAGCTGGTTCTGTTGCTCATGTGGTTCGTCGAGCGGTGCGGCACAGAGGTCAGAGATGGAGACTCCACTGCATGTGTTGAGCGTAAGCAGGAAGACCAAGCGTCCTCTTCCCTGGTCCAGGGTGTGTGTGAACAGCTGCCTCTGATTGAAAGGGACCCTGGACAAGTCCACTTCACACCTGTACACACAAACACACACATACAAAGGATCTGAAACTGCATGCTCATGCAGTTACAGTAGCCTTATGAACCTAAAAGTCTAAATACATCACACATAAAAAATAGTATGCGCACATACAGGCATAAAGCAAGTATACACATGTGCACAGACCTACATTCACAAGATAAGAGATACTAATCCACATTTAATCCTTGCAGTGCCAGCCTACATTTTTCACATTGGTCATTGCTATATGGGAAGACTCACTGGGCATTTTTTGGGGGCAACATTATGAAGGCTGCACACTAAACAACTGACCGTTCACTTAGACACACACACACCAATCTCGCAGCTGACATTGGTCTTTTCTTCCAAATTATCAGGTGCAAAATCACAGCAGTTCCTCGGGATGAAATGTCAAACCTCTTTTTAAAAAGGACGGTTTTTGTTGTCGTTCACAGGGTTCAGGTGTTTTGCAGCAAAATGAATCACATCATTCGTTTTAAGATTGTTCCCATACAGGCTTTGAAGGGCAAAGTATACACAAACACAGAGCTTCTGAATGCAGACTCACGTTCCTAAACACTCCTCGGTCCTTCGTCCTTCCTTGGACCAGAGCTCCACCTCCAGGATGTTTGAACCGTCCAAGTACTGGTTTAGGGTGAACCTCTCTCTCCACTGAGGTTTGGACACTTTGCAGTGATTCTGAATCAGAAATTAATTTAGACCATAAAACATTAAAAAGTAGCCATTCAAATGCATATAATGGAGTCAAAAAACATTCATGCCCTAATTTTCCTTTTATGTTGCAATGGTAATTAACTTTTTCTACATGCTGAAAAAGTCAGTTCTGAATCAAAAAAAAGAAAGATATTGAAGATACGCCATGCACAGCAGTGCTTCTCTCTTGGGTACCAGCTGTGCCGGGTAAGCCACATTAAACCAAAAATCAAAGTTAAAGCGCACACCAGGATACTTGGCTGGATACTATTTTATTAATAGATTACATTAAAAACAAACAACTGCGTGTTTAGCATGTTGCTTCATCAGACTCATTCAGTGCTTGATTGGCATTAGGTGTGCCTTTAAAAATAATCAGGCTCCAGTTAGTGGAGAATCCAACAGGTTCATATTTTCCAATACAAAAAAGAAAAAAATAATGGGCAATAGCATCTATAATTCACCCATACAAATTAGATATAAATATTACATTTCCATTTTGATTAGATAATGAGGTACAAGTAATGTCAGAAAACAAAATCTGCAGATTCAGATGAAGAGTAGCTCCAGAATGCCTACATCACCATAGGACACCGTAAGTACACAAATATCCTCATAATAAGATACATATGGGTAAAATCACAGAAAAAGGTAGAAAAGATATATATTAGAAGAAAGAAGGTACCATACAAAATATACAGGCCTAAAGCTTAATAACAAAAGTTGGAGGAGGTGAATGGTCAATCAGAAATCAATCTTGTGTCAGTCGAATGTCAGAAATCGTGGACTTTTATAACATTTGTTATCCACAGCTAATATTTAGAACATTAACCAATTGCTGTGTCCAGTTTTTTTAACCACATTTGTAAATTTGATTTTCCAACAGTCGTGTGTGTGAATATTTTGTTTCATCAGAAATTCCACATCACACATGAAGGCATAAAAAGTAATTACTGTCACTTTGAACCTCGATATTAGACAGGAAAAATAAATACAAGAAATAAAAGAAACAATGCCGCTCATTAGATTGCAGCCTTGATGTGTAAAGGATGATGCTGCAGAATAGCAAGATGATCATAAATGACAGCGGCCACCGACCCAGCAGCACAAGAAAGTGAGCATCGTTGCTAGATATCATCCAGCTGCCAGGATGAGCAATGATTAGCGTTCAGGCATTTCATGGCACAAGTCCATTTTCCATCCATCTTATTCCATGTCTTTCCCAGAACTTCTCTTTTACATGATCTGTGATCATCATAGTGCATTAAAGTCTATCATTTGCACTTAAGAGCAGATTATTGTACTGTTGTATTCATCACAAGCCACTCTGGACTAGTGCTGGGGAGTATATCAATATTATACTAATGTTGTGATATGAGACTAGATACCATCTTAGATTTTGGATAATTTTATGTTGTGTTGTCTTCCTTGTTTGTATTGGCTGGTTTTAAATGCTGCATTACAGTAAAGTGATGTCATTCTCTGAACTTATTAAACTGTTATAACTGTTATATGATTCACCTTTACCTGATTAGTCATTATACCCACATTACTGACTATAATTTGCCAACATCTCATTGTGTTAAATTTTTGTGAAAGCAGTCATCGCTACAATATTGTCTCAATCTATACTTTTTTTTTACTTTTGTTAACACCTTTCTAGAATCGGTGTTGTACATTGTATATACTAATAAATGGATAAATTCAAATGTCTGGTTTTGAAGAAACACTTCAGTATTTTTCTAAATACATTTGGGAAAGAAGGGAAATGACAGAGAAAGATAAGGAAAGAAAAATACAAGTGTAGAGTTTAAGATTATGAATTAAATAATGAAGAAAAATGTTTGGGATTGGAGGAGAAAATGAGCAGAGGAAGTGGAGGGGGAAGAGAATTTAAGAATAACAAAGACAATTCAAGAGTGGGAGGAGGAGGGGAGTGGAGGAGATGAAAAACATTAGTCCTCCATCCAGTACCTTGCTTTTGTATCTCTGCTCTCCCAGTCTGAAGCGAACAAAGAGCTGACCTCCTGGAGTGTCCAGCGGCAGCTCCTGACCCTCGACCAGAGTCACTGACACCACAGAGGTCCACAGCTGATTCTTCTTCAGCGTCTCTGACAGACGAAAGCTCTGAGAAGAGCCTCCCGCCTGCAGGAGACGGATTTGAAACAAAGGAAAGAAGGGAAAAGGGAGAAAGAGGGAGGAAAAAAAGAGATTCGAAAACTTGCATGTTGTATCAGGATATCTATTACTTCAATCAAATGAAATCCTTCATTTACATATTAACTAATAATAAATCTTTTCTTTCTTGTAAGAAAGGGAACAAAACCCAAAGTGAAATTGTCACCTATACCATGTAAAGCTTAAATCCAATGGCAACATGCTGCAAATCAGTGCAATGGACATTACAACAAGCACCCGTAGATGACAGCTGAATGAAACCACATTATCTGTCCTCTCCAGTGAAAAGGGGATGAAATTGTTCATTTCATTTCACTGAGAGATTAGGTAAAGCCTGCAGTAGCTACAATGCACAGCAGCGTCTCTCTTCCATATATAATAGGGAGGCATATTCTAAGATAATTAGCTGAGCTTACATGGAGACACAGCACTGTGGGGAGATACATTTAACCCAGATTCAATTAATGCAGATCAAGCCGGCGCTGACGTCCTGTCTGAATGTGTTCTGCCACATGCATAGGCAGAAAACCACGTTTCAATTAACAGACCTCACTGAATACACTTGGCAGGGAACAATAGGTATCTGAAGCAGCAGGGGAACGTGCACTCACTGGCCACTTTATTAGGTACACCTGTGTAGTAATGCTAACACAAAATCATGTGGCTGCAACTCAAACTATAAACATGCAGACACGGACACAAGTTTTTCTGCTAATCCAAGGAACGAGAGAAGATGCCAGATGTGGTGGTTCAAACTTTCTTAGAAAGAGCCGCCCCACTCAGACTCATAGATTCATGCACTACAGAGGATAGGCTGTACAGAAAATAGCATGATAAGCCAAAAAAAAGCATGCATTCAGTAGTTGATCTGTAGGTGAAAACACCTCATTAGTGAAGTCAGAACACAACGACCAGATGCATTTAATGGACAAGCCTGCCAATATTCCTTTTTTTTTCTTTTTGTTATTTTCAACGAATTCCATGAAAAAAAAAAAGAAAAAAGACGGTGAGTATTCTCAGCTTTCCTACCTTGTCTGTGCTTCGGACTGACAACATAAATCTTAAAAAAAGGGTCACAATTATACATATATACAATTATAGCCTTGCTAAATGTAATCCACTCTGGGGTTTTATCGCTACAACCTAACTTACTTTAGATTAATATTACTGTAGCTGACATTCCTCAGCTCCTCTTATTATTATTATTATTATTGTTATTGTCCCATAAATCAAATGTTTTAGCATTAGATAATTAGTCACCCTTTATAAGGTGGAATAATTGGCATCAACAGGACGGGGTATGTGCGATCAATTCAAAATAAACTACAGTGCCCACTTTCACTGCATTTATAGATTTTAGATAAGAATAGCACAGATAAACAGGGTGTATCAAGTTTTTAATACGCATACAATGCTTGTTAGCAGAATCAATTCATTGTCGGCTTTGGTCTTTTCATGGGATTTATTGACAATAAGAGATAAGCAGACTGAAACTAAAAGATAATAGTAAGGCCCACACATATACTGTTCAACAGTGCTGTGTTGAGGGGCGCCTCTATACACACAACAAATCCAGTTGTGTATTGATTCAGTGGGGAAAAAAGGCCTTTTATGCTGTTTTAGAGGCAAGACGTGTGTGAGGTATTAGGTAGGTATACCTAAAATATCAGTGACCACAGATTGACAATGACCTACTGCTTAATCATACAATTACTGTGTAGAAAAACTAATTTTTTCACATTCACTTGTCAGATTTTATAAAATGCCATAAAATGTTACTTAATGTCTGTCCAGTGTGTTCCCTCCATCATGTCTTACCCTAATACTTCGTTTTCGTTTTTGGGGCCACCGCTGCCAACAGGAGCATGCATGTTAGGTGCAAAACAGAATGACACTGTGGTTAGTAGGACATAGACAGAAACATTAAATAAAAATATAAATGTATAATAAATGCAATCCATCCCTACTGCCAGATAACATGCAGTAAATATATATGGCAGCTTGCCATACATTTCCTCTTTTGCTGTCTCCTTCTCTGAGTGACAGACTCATGTCCACCAGAACAACTCCCATGTCCTCCTCCAGGCTGTTTGGGTCATCCAAAGGCAAAGAAAACTCGTTGACTCTGGAAAAAAAGTGGCAAATGTCTGCTTCAGTTAAAGAGATTTAACAGGTCCAGATCAGAGATGGACAGCTGTGTGCTGCTTATGTATTCTAAAGGTTTGCTAGATGACTAAGAGGACAGGAGAGCAGGACAACACATTCCGCTACACAAAATGATGTATTTCTTGTACTGTTTTTCTTGTGAAACACTGGATAATTTTATTCCTTAAGGCAAAAATAAAACAATTTGAATCTTTGATTGAAATGGCCACCAAACACAGATGTTATGCCACCTGTGACAGAAGGTCACAAGTCGGCAAAGCTTCATTGTAAGGGGGAAAACACCAAAATGGTTGGGAACCACTGGTTTAGTACATACAGAAATTAAATTATAGAGTAAAGCTGCAGCTGCACTGTTTGTTGTTTGCTGAGGAGAAAACTTAACACGGAGCAACTCCTGATTTTCTCCTCTTTCAATCCAAATAAATAGCTTTCCTTAAGCAATAAATTGGTCAGAGTGATGAATATGGACCAATAAGTAACAAGAAACTGCAGCAGAGAAATACCAAAGATATGCTTGAGGAATTTTTTAAGTGTAGCTATTACATAGTCTGTCCACCAGAGAGCACTGACGTACTTACTGTCCTACTGAAAATGTCTCATTCAGTACATATCATGCTCACAATCCCTTTTAGAAAAGCAGCATTTAAAGAATAAAATCTATTGTATCAATGACAGTAATGGCCTCAAAAATCCAGTATGAGATTATACTGTAAACTACACATGAACAGTGTACACTCCAACCGCTCCCTAGTCATACTTCTCAGAGTTTTCCATCATACTCTCATGGAGGCACTCACTTGTCCATCTCCAGATCACTCAGGGTGACGCTGGCAGAGCCCATGAAGTCATCAGTAGTGAGATCACGGTCATATACCTGTGTCATACCAAACACCAAGAGACTGTTAAGACAGAGGGCATCATTGACGCAATATTGTAACAGTGAGTGGCTGCTTGCACTACTGTCCGTGGAGCCTCATAAATCATGATCACAGTTTATCATTTCTGTGAATGTTGTGCAGAAACTGAGCAGCCATGAATTTTAACAATGACACATTGAGTGAAATTTTCAGTGAAAATCTTGTTTTTGAAATGTAAATGTCAACAAATATGGGTTGAAGCTAGAAATTTTGTTAGATAAAAATTTACGAATTTTAGAAATTATTACATTTACCTTTTTTCAATGAATTTTGACTACTGGAAATGTTTGGATCACACAAGCTGAATACAACCCTACACAGCCACCACAGGAATCCAGTTCTACAAATAGCAAGATACTAATAATGTTAGTGTAGCCTAATCTTTATTTGCAACAATGCAGAAATACCACATTTTGACAGAATGAATCGACATGTACAACAAACAATAAACCTGCACAGCATTTGAATGTTGATTTTGCATTCGAATGGCAATGTTAAGAACGAAGCTTCGAATTATTCAGTAACTTTAGCTAATTTACTCAACGATGAATGGTGAAATTTCAGCCTGAGGTAGAGGGTGGCTGAAACAAACAAGTGACTTGAGGCAAAGTGCTGCAGTAGCAATATTCTCAGTAAGAGCATTGCTGAATAAAACATTTATTTGATATTGAGACTTATCCCACACACAGCTGCATTTTAGACTTCACCTCGTACGTGGCTCTGAGGCTGCACTACCTGAGGTGCAATCACAGTAACTCCCCCAAAACACTGTGATATGCAAACACATTGTAACATCAAACACATTAAAGAAGCTTGACTGACCACTTGACAAAACCAACACCTTGACTACAGTGCTCTTCTGATTTTAACAGAAACACTCTCCCACGAAAAAATAATGTTTTTTTCCAGTGAATAATGCATTTAACTCATAAAAAGTGACTGTAAGTTACCTTGATGTACAGTTTCTGGTTCAGATCCTTCACAGGGAGGGAGAAGGTCTCATTCCAGGTGGGATTGAGTTCTTTATAAATTACTTTGCTTTTGTAGAATGTTTTCCCGTCCAGTTTGAATTTCACATAAGGGTCACTGGTGCCTGAAAATGACATAAACATAAAACAGTGCAGTTCGGATTAGCAATTGATACTGATGTTCCTTTTACTGAGCAGACTGGTGGGGGGAGGAGTTGGCGTCTTGTTAAACGATACTTCAACAGTCCACACATAGTAATTGTTGATGATGTTTCTGATACTGGGGATTAAACATTCATTACAAGATCACAATGCAGCTGTTTTTTAATTTAGCCTTCAGTTTTTAAAATTTTTTGCTTATTTTATTTTATTTTGTTTTTATTTATTTATTTACTAGTCCTCTTGAGCTGTGAAAGGACGTTGCTTTGACTTCTGAAATTTATAGTTTGACACAACTGAGGACACCACTTCTCTTTTCACTCCATCTTTCAAAAGCAGGGTTGATTTACCATGTTGACCAGCTGTGATAAATAAATTAATTTACCCTGCTTCTTATTTCCAAATTAGTTTTCTAAATAGCCACTGACCCTAATTTTTTTGAACTTTTAGAGAAACGTACTGATTTCCAGTAAGAGGGAGGACCAGCCTGCTCACAGTGTCATTTCTCATGTGTCTTTACGGAGGATGTGTGTTTTTTCCCTCCCCAACCGATATGACCACAACTTCCTGACTTAAAAGCCAATCAGAATCTGTCTTCCACTGTGAAAAGTGACAGCAGTTGACACCTTTATTTTTGTGTCTTTATTAGTATCTTATGACTTACTAGAGCAATGCACCAGGATACAGAATAATACTTTTTCTTATCATGAGCTTTCATGAAAGTGTTTTTAGCGTGTGTTCTGCTCTGTCAAGTCATTTTCACTTCAAATACAATCTGTGACTAGCTATTCTGTCAACTGACCAGCTGAGGGCAGCAGGCTACCCATCAGCTTGAGCTTATCTGCATTCATGTCCTTCTGATCAGACCTGGTTCTGCGTGGTTTTGCTGTGTCAGTACAAGCATTACATTAAGGAACAACAAACCAGTGCTGTTCAACAGCAAACAGCTGTCAGCATATGCTCTGCTTGTAGAGTATATAATCTGATCCAACAGAAAAAATAAAAGGTCGTACTGCTTTTTTAAGGCCATACAGGCTCAACAATAATGCGCTGAAACCAAATCCTCCTGCCTCTTGATCCTACCCCTCAGTCTGCATTATCTGTACCCAGAGCCTGGCTGTGTAAATATGACAGAACACAAGAGAAAAAAAAATGCAATCCACACACATGCCCAGAGTGAAAGGCCTGGTGTAATGAATGCTGGGTGTGGTTCAGACAGGTTCTAATATGCTGCGTGGAATCCTGCCCTGGCTGGTACAGGAGCACCATGGCTAACCTGTCTCTGATATCCCTGGAATCAATAACACAATGTGTGTGACCAAACAGACACGATGATGGCCAGCCATCATTAACCAACCAAGGCTAAACACACAAACTGAGGCCAGTGCGAGTGAAAAACACACACCGGCAGAAGACACGGCTTCTCTGGTAGCTTCAAATGTGAGAATGCTCTTCTTAAAAGTTTGAATCCGAGATAAGCAAAGATGAGATCTGACAGGCCTCCAAAATTTGAAATGAAAAATGAGTAAAACACAATAAAGCAGCAGTTGCTATATGAGCATGAGAGGACAACTGGGAGAGTAAATGAAAAACAGTAGCAGCACTGAGTTAGTGGGACAGAAATGCACCTGAGCGTGTCAAATGATGACATAGGTGAGAAACTGTGAAACTATGTGTGAGAAGTAACAAGAATTTATAAGACTAAGACCAATGTGAGAAGCACAGCACACAGTATGTAAAATAAATATTATTTTGCAAAACACAAGGTACATAGTGTCTACTGTAGTTGTCAGATCTATATAACATCAGAGGATGAGCTAAAGAGCTCATTAAACATCTAGGCAGACAAATCATATGGACAGAAAAAGTTGACTGCTTAGTGTCTGTGCTCGTACTCCTTTCTGCTTCTCGAAACTGGGGCTGTGTCAACCAGCATCTACTGTGGGTAATACACTGAATATCAATAAGTACCTCATACAAGTCCAATTCAAATAATCACAACTATCTCTTCGAATCTATCCCATCAGAAAAGGCTGTCTAATAGCAAGGTGCAGCCATGAAAATATTCTAAATACAGCATATACTTAAATTGATATTGATTGCAGGTTACGTTAAGCTACGTTATTACATAGCTTTGTTAAATACAAAATTCTAATCGGTCATTTACAGCACTCTCAAATACATTTTTAATTCTAAATTCCTCATTTCTAAATACTGATTCTAATTCTAATTCAAAATGCTACTCCTGAATTCTACTCCACATTCCTTTGGGTGGATATTTTTTTAAGTGGCTAAAATTAATTTTACTGCTGACCCTGTCCCCAACACTAAATTCAGGGAACAACAGTAAGGATTGCCTGCTAGCCCAACGCAAGAAAAATGCTGCATTAGGCTTGTAAAACTAGGAACTCACTTGCCTGACTGGGCAGGTGGTAAAAAGTTAAACTAATATACTATTTTGGTTATCAATTATCATTGTACAGCAATTCCAATCAATTCCCCTCTGGGGATTAATAAACTTGTAAACTATCTATCTACCTATCTTATCTGTTCCTGCATCAATCCAGCTTCCTTGTTCTGACCAGTAAGGTATCATTTTACCTCACAGCTGCTGAGGAGTCAGTTGATTTACTGTTGTTTGCATAACATTAGCTTCAGAACAGGTTTTTTTTATTTTCAACTCTCCATTCTATCTACACAAAGACGGTCCAACTCCTGCATGCAAAACAACACGCCACTTCCTTGTTGTCATATAGCATCATCCTGTATTGTGTATGTGTTGTAGTGGTGATAAGATGAAGGTCTTACCACAGCGGTCCCTGATGACCAGGTTCTTTCCTTCCTTCAGGTTGATGGTCAGCAGGTAGGACCTTGGAGGAATCCTGGTGTTGTCTGACACACTCATGGTCTCGTTGCCCATTTCACACTGGACACACACACACACACACACACACACACACACACACAAATACATTATGATTTATTTTATTATTAACAGCAGCACATCTTATTACATCTAGACTTGACGGGTAATTCTACAGCTTCATGTGAATATTAGCATTAGGGGTGTCATGATTCTCAAAATAAGACTTTCAGTTTTAAGGTCACCATGCAATTCAATTTTCAATTTAGATTTAAATATTTTGTCAGCATGTCATATTGAGTCTTGATTTGTAAAGATCAACAAATCACTGATTTTATGCCCTAACAACTGTCATTTACATGTTCAAATTCTTCCTTAAAAAAATAAAATGTTACCAGTGGAAACACTGAGCTAGGTACTAGATTGTCATAGTGAAGATTTAAATCAAGGGTCAATCAAATAATTGGATACATCTCCAGCTCTGTCAGTGAAAAGTGGAGCTGCAGGCTACCAGTAAGCTATGCCGTTCCGTCTTTGAAGTGTTTATTTTGCTTTGGGCACGTGAAAGCAGGTGGGGGTGGAGAGAGAAAAAACACTGAGAGAACTGCTTTTGATTTTTGATTTGTTTGCAATTAAGATAATTTTGAGCGATTTTCATTTCAGAATTGAAATTGTCACATCCCTAAGTAATAAGTATGGCTGAATTGTGTTGCATGCAATACCTAAATTTTAGTATCCATACCTCAATATAAACATATTTTTTAATTTATGCAAAATAACAGAAAATTCTCTAATCTGGATTACATATCTGGCTGTACATTTGTTGATAGTTTTTTGTCCTTGCAGCATTTGTTGATGATAGATAGAGATAGATTGAGATAACAGAGACCAGTATTTCTCTCATTTCAAATGTTTCACATTCTTCCTATCACAACACAAGCCAGTCCTATAAATGAAAGCAATCTGGGGTTTTTCTAACAACATTGTGACATACCACTCAGGGTTTTGTTCTTCTTTCAATTATTCATCTCACAGTCACGTTCTTCACATACTGGAATTTACTTACTACTGTACCGTTTTTGTAATCTTTTAGTTTTATTGTGCTGACGATTTTTAAATGCTATTTCTGATACAATATAAAAAGTACTCTATGGGAGGCTTTCTGCCTTCTATGCTTCATGTCCACGCAATGGATTATTTAATCAGTTTTAAGCCTCTCCACCAAACCAAGCATGTTTCAGAGAATAAACCCCCGGTAGCCTGGAATCACCCTGCTCAGCATCCCAACTCTGACTGGCCAGGATGACACACACTGAACAGTGAACCACACACACACACTGCCTACTGTCCCATCATGTCCTCAACACAATAATCTGGAATTAAACTTTGACACGAGTGTGTGTCAGCCAGAGCACAATTCAGCCGTCTGTACAATACTTAACAAAAAACATGACCACGGCCACTTCACAGAAACAGACAACCACCCATACTCACCTTTTTAACAAGTTATCATGATCTGAGAGATCAATCTTTAGCAGACAACATAGTAAATTATATTAAGATTATATTCGTTCAACACTGAATCCTAATACAAATGAACAATCACCCATACTGGATAGCAACACTTACATTTTGGTTGTCCCCGTCTTTTAACACGAGACCGTTGCAATCATGATTATCATACTGTGAAGGCAAAGATAAATACATCTATCATGTGATATATGAAGAGTCAAGTCCCAAATAATGAAAGAGGAAAGTTTCAGTCTGCTGATCAGGTTCAGGAACTGATCTCTCTTTCTTTGGCATTTCTGCCACCAGCACAAATCCTCTGAGCATTTATTAAAAATTCCTGTATCCTGGGGACTGAAGAGAACAGTATTAAACCACAGAACACAACACTGGAAAAAAAAAAGGGAATCTGCTCTCTTTCTGCCCTGTTGCTCCAAGAATTTACCTCCCTGTAGACTCTAAACCACAAGGCACTAAGCATTATCCAAAATATTTTACAATATTAATGGATCTGTTGGGAATCCAATGCGTAATATGGCCGGATCACACAACAATCACATAACTAGGAGAAAGTGCATGTGCTGTTTAGGCCCAAAAAATGTGCATTTGCACAGAGTCAGCGCTTCAGGAATGAAGATAAGAATGGTGCTTTTCTGGTTTGTTGCGTGTTGTATGCTTTTTTAAATTCTCTGATGTAGTTTTAAAAACTTTCAAAGACACAGTGTTAAAGACACCAAGGCTGGATTAACCTGCTTTGGGGCCCCAGAAACAAAAATGAACTCCTGTGCCCCTGTTAACCCCTCTGGTTTTCCACAGTGTGTACAATACATTGTCTATTGTTTACAGTAAGTCAAATCAAGTCAATATTATTTGACTGGACCTGCCTACAATCTTTCTATGCAGCAATAGCAATGGCTGTAATAAACTGTTAAACGCAATTTAATTTAGGAACACACACCGTGAAAGTACAGTACTAACTAAAATAATGTCTAACAACTAGATTTAGAGTCTATAGCAACACTAGCAGCTCTGTGAGGCTGTTCTTTGGCAGTCAGCATAAACAAGCTCATGACTGCAAAGCTAACATCGCAACTCGTATAATGTTTGTTGTATAGTGTTTCTTTATTGTGTTGTTAGCATAGTAACAAGTAACACTAAACCAAAAGTAGAGTTAAAAATCTAGTGGGTGAAAAAGATACCCATGCTTCCTCATGGCATTTTTTTGAAACCAGTTTTTTTTATAACCTTAATGGAATCTAGTTGAGATTTTTGATGTTGACAATAGGGTTGAACAATTGTGAAAAAAAATTTAGTTGCAGTTATTTTGACTGATATTGCAATTGCGATATGATTTGTGACATTAGAGGAAAGGACCATTTTTTACATCATTACTCTCATTGTCATTGAAAAACACAATGAAGAGGTATCTGTACTAAACAAAGATGTTTTCTGAATTATAGACAATGTGTTGGCCAGAAACTTATTATGACACACATTTTAACAAATATTGCATATCCTGTGATTTGACAATTGCAGTAGGTTATATTGTGACTTCGAATTTTGATTAATTGTTGAGCCCTAGTTGCCAAGGTCAACTAATGACCTCCCTAGTGCAGGGATCACCAAAGTGAAGTATGAGAATAAGGAATGGAAATATGAAAATAATGATTAAAAGTCTGAGAATGTGGCAGGAAAGTGTGGTAACATTGAATTAAAAAAATAAATAAATAATTGCAGTGTTTACATAGTTCTCACTGTATTTGTATTATTCATTGCTTTTTTTCTTTTTGCCTGCCTTCTCATCTGATATAGGAATCTGCATTTTTGGCCATTGTGTGGATGTTAATTCAAGATGGCCACCATACAAACCGCATGGGACCTTTGCTGATTTTGACAACATGAAGCATTCTCAACTAGACACCATTAGTGTCCTAAAAGACACAAGTTACAAAAAAATGCCATTCAGGTGCATAGTATCCCATTTCTCCTACTAGATATACTACTGTAATATAAGGCTTATAGGAATGTCAACAGTTTTGTTTGGTCACAAACCAAAAATGTATTTAAAAAAAAAATAAAATTTTGGCCTAAGGAAGGCACAAGTTGAAAAGTAAAGGAATCACCTAAGTGATTACGCTTGAAAACACATGAATGTCTGTACAAATTTCATGGTAATCCATCCAATAGCTGTTGAGATAATTATCTTAACTCAAAACTCATCTGGTAGATGTTGAAATATTTCCCTGGGTAAGTGATGACAGTTGAAGTTACATTCATTGATTTGGTGGAAAAGGTTAAAAAATAACTATTTGCACACAATATCAGCTGTTCGCACATCTTCATCAACCCAGTTACTTCTCGCTTGCAAGAAACCTACCTGCCGTCAAACAAAAGACTTTTTGTTGACACAACTTGAATGCTTACTTTACCAAATGCCATGTCATCACAACAAGATCATGGGTGTGGTGCAAAGGCATTAGATAACATTCACTGTTTGCTGTCAATGTGAATCTCACATGTTTTTCAGCTGTCCTACTGTACTCTGGCCACACCCCCATCTCATCAAAACCCCACCCACAATAAAACCAAGAAAAAATATTTGATAGAATAAAAAAAAAAAAACACTGCTACAGGAAAAAAGTCAAAAAAAAACTTACACTTTAAAAAAAAACAAACTCTCCACTCTGGAAGATTATCTGTTTTACTATCAAAGTAAGGGAAAGTATAAACTGAACAGAAAACACAAATTGTGGCAACTAATGACTAGGGCTGGGTTAAAAAAATATGGTTAATCAATTTGAATTGATTTTCAAATCTTAATATGTTTTAATAATTCTCCAGGTTAGAGGGTACCTTGTACAATTTAAAGCATTAGTTCTCTGAATATCACTTTTATATCCAAGCAAAATTAGTATGTCAAGTTAAATATCCCTAACCAAATCAATATCGAATCGAAACATTGTGAATCGAACCAAAATGATCTGGGAAATCTGAACTGATAATAAGGACCAGCACATTCCACTAAAGAGAAAGTAATCACTCTGACTGTGTGGAATGTCACACAGCTAGAGATGACATGGGATGATTGTTTTCCTTGGTTCATAATCTTATCTATTGAAGAAGGTCTTTACAGAATTATGAACTTTGATATAGCACAGTGATCATGAAAAGACACAACTATGATTCCACATGTGTCTACACTTCATACTTTCTGTTTCTGTAATAAGGACAATAATATATCATGAAGATTGTTCATGTTAACAATTTAATCAATTGTAATCATCAGTAAGATACAAAACACACTTCTTTTTCTCAGTTTAAGATAGATTTAAACAATTCTAGCTGCACATTATGTGAAACATTAATTCATTAAGCACAAACAATTTAAACAGACAGAATAATAAAAACTAAGGCTCGAGCTTGAAATGGCTGTTCTTGTTTGCCAAACAAAACGATGTCAAATGGGATGACGTAATTGCCATTTGTATGTGAACAAGGCAAACCAAACCAAACCATGAGAAAACCTGTGCGCTCTGGAGAAATGCTACACAAAATGCTAAAAATGCTCCACAATACGTAATTGCAAATAACTGACTAATGATAAATCATTAACATCCCTAATACACAGTATCTGGCCAATCAAATGAAGCCCCAGCTTGCTGTCAGCTACCCTCAGCTTAATTTATGTAATTTTTTTTAGCAAATGCTACATTAGCTAGCATGATGGCTGTAGAAGGAGAGGAGAGTGATGAAAATGTGGCTGACAAAAACCATGTGGTAAAACAGAACAGCACGTCCACTATTCTTCATTTTGGATGCAGAGACAACATTTTACAAAACACAGGTACTGTGGTTGTAACAGTAACAAGCTTACACTTAAATATTTGTTTGTTTGTTTTTATTTTAAGTTTTTGGGTAATTTATGCCTTTATTTAGTAGGGCAGCTGAAGATATAAAAGGAAAGAGAGAGAGAGAGTGGGAGGGTGATGTGCAGCCACTGGCTGGAATTGAACCCACAGGACTGATGACTGCAGAACAGGGGACGCATGCCCTGACAACTGAGCTTAAGAGTGTCCCTAATATTTGTTTCTCAATCGATAGTCATATCATCAACACAATATTGAACAATCTTAGCACACACTGCAGATTTCCTTCATACAATGAAGGCGTATTTTCCAGTGCACTCAGGTCTCTCTTGCACAAGAGTTCTTGACCTCAATTAGATTACCTGAATAAATAAAGGTGCATAAACTCGTGTCTCAACGTGGCAGTAATTGTTTTTGCCTTAGTTGGCGAAGTCCACCTAGTGACTATGAGGAGGCAACAGTGATATAAAAATAATCCAGAAAATACATTTGAGAGAATCAATTCGAAAGATGTCTCAATTGCAACACAAATTACAGAATTTTAAAGGTTTATATAGCTGCCCAATGGGATGACTGAATCAGGGATGTAGACAAATTTCTGCTGCAGAATTTAGCAAGGAGTGTTTATAGGAGAACTGTTAAAAACTACTGGTGTAAAAAATTACTGACAGGTCTACTGTGTATATACCTGATACTGGGTGTGGTCTGTTAAGTATCAGGTAGCAGAAACAAGCTGCCAGACATTGAGACCCCCAACAATCTATGGATATAATTTATTAATTTGAGTCAGACGTCACATTAAAAAACAAATTAAATACTTATACACGTGCAGTTTCAGCTGTTTGCACAAGTAGCCACCTGATGTCCATTGGTAGGAAAGGTAATATCTACTAAAATAATATCTAAATAATTATATCATATTCTGACAGAGAGAGAACTTTAAAAAACAAAAAAATTAACAAATATTGAATAGCAGTAGGTATAATGTTACAGGAGATATTATGTAATACACAATATTTACATTGTGACTGTCATTCCTGTCATGTCATGTCTTATGTAAATATTAAATATATTCCAATAGCAGATCAAAACTAGTGTGTCCATCCATAAAAGCATAAAGTACTGTATATGCAAGAGTTACAATTTAAGGATCCATTTTTTTTCCAACCTTAAAATTAGTCCACAATAAAAAATATTCATGACTGTAAGGATGATATTGGTCTCTTCTGTCAGTGATAAATCAATAGCTGTAAATCACTAATTATCTGATCTGCCCTCCTAAAAATGTCTAATTGATCTTTTGTCTTACCTTTCAAAGTACAGTACATAAACTCTCTAAGACGAAGGTGTACCTGGTGCTAAATGTGAGCATGCCAGTGTGGCACCCACACTCCGAGCCACATCCTTGTCATTGTTGGCGCATTGTTACAAACACAAAGACGTGACTCATTAAATCTCATGCCTTGGTTGTATGAAAACACACAGGCAGAGTTTGCCAAGTGCTGCTGTTGAGTATTGATTTTGGAAAGTGTTTCCATTTCAACTTCATCCAAGTTAAACTTTGTACATCCTGTGCAAACACACCTGATACTTCACACCCACCAATGTACAACAAAGCAGCCACTTTACTCTGTGTTATCTCTTTACCTGCATGTCACAGGAACAGACTGATCTATTATTTTCTACACTGACTCAACATTTTAAATGCAGCGTCTTTACCTGTGAGCTGTCCTGGGGAACATCCAAAGAGGGAGAGTCTGAGCTGTAGACGGTCATCATCTCCGGCAGGGCAAGCTCCTCAGGCTCCATGCCCCTGGTGGGTCTGTTGATCATCTCTGGGGAGCTCATCTCCTCTTCGCAGTAACTGTTGAATGACTCCTGGGAGGAAGCCCAGTCTGGGCAGTCTTCAGGCACACTCAGTCTGTGTTCACTCCCCATCTTCAGGCCACTCCCACCTCCTCCCAAGCCTCTGGAAGGCTTGACAAACGGTGAGGAGGGACTGCTGTAGCTGGGGGAGTTGTACTGCTGGAGCCGTATACTGGGGGAGACGTGAGCGTACTCCTGCCTCATGTCCCTCATGTCCGGCACGGAGGAACTCATACGATGGTCCATGGTGTGTTCGAGTTGGACAGGTGACTTGCTTGGGCTCGTCTTGCCTCGTCGGAGGTGTGGCAGCATCTTCTGGCGAAGATGCCGCAGCACGCCTGACTTCTTGGAGTCCATGACGGGAGGGAGGGTTAGTCTGTGTCTAAGATCTGGGCATCACTGACAGCTAGATTAAAAAAAAAAAACAGAGACAGAGGAGAGTTAGTCACTGTCTAGCTATGACTGACAATGTCTTGGTCATATTCTTACAATTACAGACATTCACAACTTGTTGGGAAGTTCTCAGTTAGACAAAAAAAAACATCTGACATGAACTCTTAAAAACACGCAATAAGGAAACAGTCTCCTGGCTGTGTTTACAAGAGTCATGACACACTGCACACACACAGGTGACAGGTGTTTTACAGTCATTTTAAAAATCTTTTCTGCAGCCAGAAAAGATTATCACTGAGCTGTAGGAGCTTAAGAACACATAGTGGTGGCTTCACTCTCCATCATGACATCAACAATCCGTTATTTATCATATCCTAATTAATGAAATAGACAAGTTAAGCAGCATCTACATATTTTACAAAAACATTTTTTAGTACCTAAGAGAAGCAATTATAGCCTACATATGTGATTTTTTTCAGAATATTTTCATGGATTCACAGGGTTAAAAAAAAAACTAAAGATCTCCTAATTCATGCAGATTTATTAATAATTTAATGAAATGGTTTTTTTCTTCAAAATTAGAATATCTCCCTTATATTATAAATTCTTCATGACAATTTGGCAGTGCTCAAAAACAGGCCGACTCACTAGACTGCGTTCAGGACAGCATTTTTCAGAGTTACCATGTCACCAAATCAGGTCCCACTAGGTTTTTTTCCTCCTTGTCACAAGTAAACTTGAGTTTCACAGTATTCAGGCATCTCTCTTTTTTAGCATGTTCATTTTATCTTTTACTATAATGACTAATTTTCAGGACAAACAAACAGGATAAACTGTCCTGACTTTTTCAAGATGTCATCCCAGATGAGAAGGTCTCTCATATCAGTATGTAAAGCTACATCCATCTTAGCTTAGCTCAGCATAAAGACTTGAAACAGAGAAACAGCTATTCTGGCTCTGTCCAAAAGAAACACATTCCACTTGTAAAGCTCATTAATCAACAAGTTGTGCCCCATTTGTTTCACCTGTACAAAAGCAAAAGTGTTATGACACGTTACATTTAACGAGGGGACTTTGTCTCTGCTGTTTGTCCATTAATATGGCTGGCTAAGAAACAGTCAAACACATGACCAGCCATAAAACAATAAGGTGTTGCTTTTACACTTCAGCTTTTTATAGATTAAACAAACAAGATATAATTTGTTAATGCTCCTGTTGGTTGTCTTTATGCTAAATGAAACTAACAGTCTGTTGGCTTTAGCTTCATATTTAACGTAGAACCATGAGAAAGGTATTGAACTTCTCATCTAACTCTCATCAAGACAGTGATTTAAGTGTATTTCCCACAATACAGAATTATTTATTTAAGTCATTTAGCCTGATTCTTCATCAAATCATCATTCGATGTGTAACCACAATCACCTCCACTAATACTCAGTGGCGACCTTTACATAACACCAGCTTTCACAGTGTATTTACAGAACAACATTGTTTAAACAGTCATCACCTGTTCTCAGGAACAGATTCTTAAATGAGAAATGCTTAAAAGGTGGAATATACAACATTCAGCATCATTAGATGTCAGCAAACAACTACAACATATTTGCTATGTAAAGAAAAGTGGAGTAATAGAATCCTGAGCAGACAATGAAGTCCCGCTCCCTCTGCGAGTTGCAATTGGAGCTTCTCTGTTAGCCGGTCCAGCCGCACATACATTTTAGTGCATGTGAGCGTGCATGTTAGTGCATGTTGGTTTCTCTGTCCTCCCCACATCCAATTTCGATGTGACAGCCTGCTGATTAGCTTTCTCATACTGCAGCTAAACAGTACAGCAAAATATGTTTCTGAAAACATGTGAGGCGAGAAATGGGCAAAGCAATAACAGAATCCTCATCCATATTTGATCAACACTGCCTGTTTGACAGCTATTTAAGCTGTGGAAGCACTGTGTGTTTAGATGCTGCTTTCTTTTTTCCCCAACTTTATTGAGTAAAGAAAGCACACATTTCAGGTCTGAGATGGTGTTGCAGTACTGTGACCTCTTGTGGCAGTGTTTGCCACCCATAGCACCTTTAAAAAGTGCCATATTTTAAAAAGTGACATCAACTGTAATGTTAAAAACCACTGTATATCAACAGTAGATATCACATTATCAGCTCAGAATAGAAAAAGGCAAAGAAAGAACTCATGTTGCTAAAGGTACCCTAATCATATAAAATAATAATTCTTTTGCATTTCTCCCAATTGTATGTTACATGCTCTTGTTGGGCGACTGAGTTTAGAAATAGTTTAGAAATAAAGCACATGGAAAAGGATGTAATTAAACTGACATAATGTAACTGGATGCAATCTATATGAATGTGCACAATTAATATTTCCACACACACACACACACACACACACCCACACACACACCCACACACACACCCACACCCACACACACACACACACACACACACACACACACACACACACACACACACAGAGTTTTCCACAGAGGAAGAAGACTGATAGGAAAAGCACAGGTATTAGGCTACTAATAATATTAACAATGGTGTTCAGGTAAGTGGGAAAGTGAGCCAACACACACAGTACCAGGACCCTGAAACTGATGCAGTTAAATGAAATTCAATCATCAATTTTATTATTTATGCCTGACCTGTACCTTTCCTACTGCGACTTTAAGGACATATGATTGAAAATGTCCAAAACAGGGCTGCATGATATGGTAAAAAAGCAATCATTGCAATTATTTTGACTGAAATTATGCTTGCGATATAATGAGTGGGAACGATCCTTCTTGCATTATAATTTCCTTTTTTTTTTTGTCAAAAAAAAGAAAAATGATTTTTAGACCAGGACATCTATGCAGCCCTACAGTACTTCATTATATGCTGTTTGTTCCCCAGACATTTTTCCTTTTTCAAAAAAAAAAAAAAAAAAATAATAATAATATATTAATTAATTAATTAATTAATTTTAAAAAAATGTTCTGGTTCCAAAACTCTTTCCAGTATAAAGGGGATCACATTTCTTTATATTATCATATTAGAATATCATATAGTAGTATAGTAGGATGTAGCTATTTTATCACTGTTGATCCATTTAGTGTATTTACTGTCCTGAAGCACAATTTATAAACAGATACAATTCTTACAGTAGCAAGCAACACAAAATGCAATCTATTTTTTCACTGTGTCATCTTTTTATGTGTGGTTAAAAAAAGTTCATACTTGATTTAATAATGACATTACACTAATGCTTTACATTATGTGCTGACTTGTTGAACCTGTGTTGTATCTCAAAGTACCCATTTACACCAGCAACACTAATAAAATGAGAAAACATTTGGAGGAAAACAAGACACTTGTTTGTCTTTATGCAATGCATATGATCTGGGGCTAAATTACTACGTTTATACAAAGCATTTATACACAGATGCTACTACTATTTACAACTACTGCTTCTGACTTTAGTTTGAGATTTAGCTTAAATTAACATGATATTCTTCAGCATTCCTGTAAGATATGTTGCCTATATACAGTATTCCTGTTATTTTATCCATGAATGTGGTGGATAAAAATAAATCCAACAATAAATAGCCTAAGATTACAAACTATTTGCTAAACATACCATACATCTGAATCATAGGCTGTATGTTACAGTACATTCGGTGGATGACATGTCTCCACTTCTTCTCACTGTACAAAAATGAAGCCAAAATTTTGTATCTTGTGCTGGTGACGTCATTCGGAGCCAGAGTCTGTGCAGTAGTCATCCGGGTTGGAGCTGATGTATCGAGGCTATGTCCATACATCCAGCAGATACAACTGCGAGCTGAGCTGAGCTCAGCTGTCAACCTTAAGTGAAACCGCCTTTTTATAGCATCATTATGGCTAAAATTTTTAAGAAAAAAATTATTTGATGTGTACTTTGCACGTTCGTGGGTAGGGTCTGCCACAAATCACTCAGCCTGAAGGGTGAGTGTGTTATAAAGCCCTCCAACTGCAAGTCTGCATCAACACAGGCTCACAAACCACAGTCCCCTCAGGGGCAGTACATCTGTTGGGTCTGGGGTGGAGGGAACGCCATGAAAGTTAGTTCTGTGTGAGCTGCCATTATTTTCAAGGATCAGTAATAGGTTACTTTACCTCAAACAGCCATTTGACAGACATTTTTTGTGCAAATATGATGTAATGACACATTGAAAAAAAACAACAAAACAGAGATGTGGCCAAAAAAGCATGGGAGCAAGTTATTTATCTATTTAATTGTTTTTTTTCTTTCACAAGCTCACTAAGTCATGAATGTAATGAGTGTGCCTGTCATTGCCACTTGCCACATCTTTGTCAATGCTGTTTACAAGATTATTATGTTAATATTTAATCAGTTACAGTATCCACCATGATAAATATTCCTGTGTCAGGCAGAGAAAGGCAAGGACGTCCCAAAGCTTGCCAGTGGACAGCAATTTGACAGCATTTTGAAAAAATATCTAATTGTGATCATTTTGACTGATATTGCAATTGCAATATGATTAGTGATATTAAAAGGAGTGCTCATTTTTACATCATTATTCTCATTTTTATTTAAAACTTATTGATTATGGTTTGATTTTTGCAGGGATCTGTACCAGACAAAGATGTTTTCTTAAGTCTGTAAAGTATGATGTGTATGCCTGGACGTTTCGCAGCATGATGATATCAAATTTAAAACTGACACACATTTTGCATTAAACACATTGCATTGCATGCATTTAAAATTACATAGACCACACTGTGATTTTGATAAAATTTTGATTGATTGTTCAGCCCTAATTTAAACCCTCCCCCTTATTTAAGTGAGCCTCTGCAGCTGCAAGTGTGACCGAGTCAGTCATCAAGGAGTGAGTTTGGGATTGAGCCTACGCCTCTGGATGGCAGTGGAAGTTTTTCATGAAATCCCATCGACCTGCTATGCATTGTACTGTACAGGTATTCTGTCCACCTCTTGTAGTACTGATGTGATCATCAGTAAAAACATGGTGTGACTGAGGTCTAATCTCATTTTTTGGACTGCTGCCATTGCTAAATGACTTTTTCCTGAAGCTGTGCGTGTGGGTGTGTGTATTTGGCTGAGTCATCTATCATGTAATCATAGTTAACCAACTGCAAAGTCACTCTCATTCTGTAAAACAAGATCTCTTTTTCAAATGAAATGAACAAATGTCACCGGTGAGTAGACAAAGCAGTCGGTGCGTACTGTGACGCATCATTAATGCTTTAAGCTGTCATCTCACTAAATGATCTCTGCAGTACAAACACCTGCCCAGAGGTCCCGCCGCTACTGACAAAACCTGATTTTGTAAAGCAACAGTCCAATAAGCCTCTTACTGCTGGCCTCAGACTTTGCATTGCCATGAACTGTGACTGATGACTGGCCATGTTATCAGCTGGTGAGGGGAAGCAGAGAGAGAAGGAGGCGAGGTGACAGATCAAGGAACGAGACAAGGAGCAGTGTTTACAAAACCCACAGAGATGACAAAAGATGTTAGGGAGTGAAACTGAAAATACAGTTTGAGATTGAGAGTTCAAACATTTAAAAATGTGACAATAACAGTCTGATATCTCAGGCTGACACCTTGTGGTGTGTTGATCGGTAGTAGTGCTCTTGTCTGAACAAATTCTCATTGGCTAGACAGTCTCTGGTGTTACTCTTATGAGGAGAGAAACGTCTTAATCCATTACTGTCTGGACCGGGACATATGCAGACCATATGCAGGACTTAATTTCTGAGTGAGAGGCTATTTACCCAACATTTACAGGCTTCCAACTAATTAACACCATGTCAGAGTACCACAAATTGCTACATCTGCCTCCAATCTCAGACGACAGGAGAGCTGTGTAGATAAAAAGTTTATTGTTAATGATAATATATGGGTGGGTTTTACTCCGTCAGACTGCTTTATCAATGAGCACCTGCCGATAACGTTTCAAGCTCAATGATGGATAAATACCAGCTGTTCATAATGCGACTCAAAACTAGAAGGCTGTTTTACAATGTTTTATGTTGTTTTAGTGTTTACTCTGTGGTTAAACGTGGCTACTCAAGCCGGGGTGATGTTGGACTAATATTGGGCAACAGTAAAGACAGGCTGTGTGAACATTAAGCCTCATTTCAAGCAACTAAACAGCAAGAGTAGTCAGTTGGATACTGTAACTGTATTTTCAGGTTGCTTTTTATAAAATTTCAACCTGCAGTACAAGCTGCATTATCATTGAGCTCGGTTTAGGTACCGAAGCCGAAGTGACCCTTGTCACTGGTTTGTGCGTAATGCAGATAAGTATGTGTTGTTGCTGTATAGTATGTAAATTTACTTGACAGACATGTCCTGAAACTGAAGACAGCCACATATGAAAAAGAAATGACCACGCTGCAGGACTTTATGTGCTTGACTTGGCTACCAAGTAGAGTACACTCAGAGCATTGTGGATTTAATTAATCTAGAGATAACATGCTGTTTTTTGAAGAGTGAGTTTAAGTTCGATCTACCAAGATTTTCTATAGTCCTGCTAATTTTAGACATTGATAAAGTACAGCATAACAGCAGGCAATCTAAGTTTTCACTGACAGATTTATAACTTGAGGTGAGCTGAAGTAGTTTCCTCAGCAATTAGCTCATCTGTAACCACTTATCTCTATGCATAGTTTAGAGAAAATGAGTAAACTGATGAGTCAGATATCTGCAGCCCAGATTCAGATTTCTCAGCCTGACCCAAATACAAGGATTAGATGGTGGATGCCTGACAGGGAGAGAGAGACATAATGGCCACTGAAAGGCTTGACGCACTATTCAACTGATAACTGACTGAAAGGAATAGTTATCTCAAGTATAGATATGCACGATAAATATAACCAGGCCAACAAATGAATGGCCAATAATGGGAAACCTATATTATTATTTATTATTCCAATAGTCAAATTATAGTCGATAAATATCTGCTATAATAACATCTGATTTTAATTGTCACGTGTTAAAGCACTGAATTTGAATCCCAAAATTCCGAAAGGCTCTAAAAAATTGAAGTACATTCGTTTTTTGATGTAATATTTGAATAGTAACAATAATAGTAATGAGGAATATTAAATCATCCATCTTTGCTCACCACATCTTGGGCTTTTTTTACCCTTAGGTGTGGATAAACAATAACATGATTAAAACAAAAAAGTTCAAAAATGTGAATTTATGGATTATTTTATTGACATCTGGCATGAAAAGCAGGTAGACCCCAATCATGGGTTGTTTTACCGGCTGAAAGAAATCCATACTCTGCATCTCTAATAAAGTAGAAATTTTGTCATGATTTAATGGTGCACTAGTATTCCAGCAGTTGTATTGTGTTGAAATGTTAAAAAATGTTATGGTTTGAGTTAACTAAGTCTTTAAAGCCACAACGAAATTAAAAATTAATTTTAACAAGTTTAGAGCTACAACTAAGGATTATTGTCATTGCAGACTAATCTGTCCATTTTCTTGATTAATCGATTAGTTGTTTGCTCCATAAATTGCCAGAGAATGATTTAAAAAGGTCAACCAGTGTTTCCCAAAGCCCAAGATGATATTCAGTTTACTGTCATAAAGGAGTAAAGAACAGAAAATATTCACATTTGAGAGGCTGGAATCAGATAATCTTTTCCTTAAAAAATACTCAAAGCCGGGGCGCCTGGGTAGCTCAGTTGGTAGAGTGTGCGCCCCATGTACAGAGGCCGTGAGTCCTCTGCAGCGGCTGTGGGTTCAACTCCCGCCTGCATCCGTTTGCTGCGTGTCAGTCCCCCACTCTCTCCCCCCATTTCCTGTCATATCTTCAGCTGTCCTATTGATTAAAGGCATAAAATATGAAAAAAAAAATACTCAAAGCCTTTAATCAATAATTAAAACAGTTGTTAATTTATTTAGCAATTCATGATTGATTAATCAATTAATTTTTGCAACTCTACACAATTCTAACCCTGTGTTCTTGTGTTAAGTATTACATTGACTTGATTTACACACTGACATGTGTCTCTTTTCTCTTCCTATGAAACACTGAACTATTTTCACTGTTTTTGATGACTCATCTTGAACTTGTGGGTGGGGACAGACATTAATCAAAGCAAACATGATTAGGGGTGACAAACTAATCCCACCCATCATATAAAAACGCACTTAAACTTGCAAGTAGCTAGCAGAATAATCTCCTGGTGTAGGGTGTGTATTCTGATTTTATTCATGCCGGCCTTCTCCTCCTGGTCAAACAACACAGGTGAAGGAAGTGTGGGTGGAGGCCAACAGTCCCCTGCAGCCTCAGAGCTCTGTATGTCTCTATGGCTCCATATCACACTGTATTTGCTAAACCACTTCTACTTTTGTGATCCAATCACATCTAAAGGATTTGAATGAATGCTTCATGTAAGTGATAAAACAAAATATATTGCAGATCATCACTGTCTCTGGCACTAACTTAACATCTTTGTGTATTAGGTGAAAGCACACGTCATGTTGTGTTTAGAGGGTTTGGCCTATGTTGATAAATGATTTTGACAACATTAAATGGCAGAATATTTTCTAAACAAAATGGAAATTTCGCCAAATATTAAACCAGTTCCTCAACAGCTATGACAATGAGACAGGATCTGGAGTGATTAAGTTGGGAGCACACAGTTGTTGTTAGAGCTTTTTAAATTAATGACTGAGTTATATGTTGAGTTTGACCTAGTTCCCCAGAGAAAGACCCCTGATTGGAGTCTAAAGTTCCAGTCTGAAACCATTGAAACTGGAATGTCTTTAATCTTCCAATACTGTGGCACTGGTCACAGCAGACAAACCAGTTCATCTGCATGGCTGCCTACAGGGCTAATAACCTGTATCCCTTCAGTTGCCATTGCATCTTATTGTTGTTAGGGTGTTTTACGTCATAGATTTATGTCAGAGCATTTTAGCAAATCATCTTCTAGGATCAGCAACTATAAGAAACCAAAAGAAATGAGGTGAAACATCAGCATTTACCTGACCCCCAGAAAGACCACGTAAAAAAAAATCCAGAAACAAAGCAACATGGAGAAAACACTTTCATATATTGGAGCCATTTAGAAGCTTTAGCCACACAATCTTGTGAATGCTTGCTGGAGTCAGTTCTACCTAACATCTACATGACAGAGTTATTCTCAAGCACCCCTCAGTTATTGACTGAAACTGCGATCAACGCTGCAGTGCTTAGGTGGACCTGAGCTGTGCTCTGTGCACTGCACACAGCCTTAAAACAAGGAACCACCACATCAATAATTAACTCTAAACAGTCTCAATAACCTTAAAACCCCAGTTATTAACCATTACAACAGCCAGGGGGATTTACAGAGAGCATCCTGTGTTTGACTACAAACTGAGTCAAGTGTAAATTGTGTATTACTGGAGGTGTGGTCCAGAAAACATTGAAGTAACAGCACCTTGCTCATAAACAGGGGCCTGGTATAACCACGTAAGTGAGATATACCTCGTGGCCCCACAGCTGAGTGGACCATGACTTTCATTTCAACTGGCAGTCAAGCAAAAGAGGTCAGCCAGACTTAAACCTGGACTAAACAGATGCAATTTGAATGCACAGCCTGCACAGCTGGCCAGGTAAGGCCAGACCAGCCTTGATTCCAATTTCTTGACAGGGAGAACTACACTTTCAACAAACCTTTCTTTAAAAATATGAGCCTTTTACAGTACATCCCCCAGTGCCAGTCCAATCTGTAGACACATGAAGGCTGCAGGCGCAAAGCCAGTCTGGTTCAAGGCGACGCTGCCAAAGCAGCCATCCTTTCTGCAGACAACCTTGTCCAGAATTCTGTTTCACTAACCTCACTTGCATCATACTAGCCATTTATCTGGTGCTCTTACGTAAAGAGAAACCCAGTTAAATGACCAAGAAAAGCAGGACTCATCTCCTTGATGGCAATAAACAAGCAGCCAATAGTGAAGAGGTCAAAGCTCACAGCATTAAACAGACCGACTGTGAACTTAAAACAAAGACAGATGAAGAAAAATACAACAGAAACACAAAATGACAACAGTGCTCTGAAGTACAACAAGTGCTCTTAAGTCAGTAAGTAAGTAAAATAGTATTGGTCGTAAAGAGTGACAGTATAATAGAACAAAATTATATGGAAGCATGTAGGCAGAGGAGAGCAACAAGCACCAGTTAACCCACAGTAAAAGAAACAAGTCTATGATATAAAAATGTCCATAAATCCATTGACTAAATCTTTCGTAAATCATAAAATGTTCAGACTAATAATTAGAACATGCATTATCCTTACAAGACTGATGAGTATAGATATGCCGACACCATTTATAACTATTATTGTTTTTTTAACAGCTGTATACTACTAACCCTTTATGGATGTGATATGATTTGTATCATTGTTGTATGGCCTGGTTAAGGTTAAAGTCTTTGTAAAACATGAATGAGATGAGACTGAATGCCGTAGAACACAATTTTGCCATCCTGGGGCGCAGAAGACCAGGGGAGAAATAAATAGTGGAACAAAGTAAACAAATTAGAGTCTGATGAGTCTATCCTAATAAGCTTTATTTCACTAAAATTCAACTTCTGAATCATTTTTAGCAGTTACATCCCCAATTAGTTATGGATTGATTAAATATTTTGGGGTAGGGGGCTTCAGAGTTTTGTCGGCTTCTGAAAAGAGGGGCATGCCAGAAAAAATTTGGGAACCACTGGTCTATATTGACTGTGAAAATGTACACAATTACACCTGCTTTATAAGTGGCGAATATTTACTGCTCTATACAAGAACCTTTTCCTTCTCATGATGCTTCTCTGCTTTTCATAAATTTTGTATGAAGAAAGCATTAGCCATATGAGTAGGCCCAAGTTGTGGGTTGTGGAAGTCTGAGGTAAAGGGAGTGCACTGTACTTACAGTAACATGATAATAGTTAATTTCTGTGGCTATAAATTATGCAATTTGTTTCCCATTAAACTGAATCTGGACTGATAAGATCCTGCATACAGTAAGCCTCAGCAATTGTTATTACAGGTGCTGCCTGGAGCAGGCTGACACATGTACTGATGACTGTAAGAAAACCAAACACATATTTCTACTGTCATTCCCAAATGAGGTCACCACCATAAAAAAAACACATAGAAATAATTCCTGATAGAATACAAATAAGGGATGATAGCGTTTTAAAATGATACTGGGTTAATCCGCTGTTAATCATGACAGCACTCTTGCAGACTGGGTCTTCTAAATTTTAGATCTGAATGTTTAACAAGTTATGATTTTGTCTGCCAAAAACAGATAAGAAATGCACCAATTCTGAAATCAGCTCTATAGGAATTCTCATTCTGATAACAGATAACAATTTACTGTAGCTACATCATCAGGACACATTATTATTAATACCTACTGCACACACTTATATATGCTTACAGCTACTTATAATGATATGGTAACACTGACAATAACTACATGGCTTTTATGTTTTTTTCCCAGTTGGTGGGAAAGTTGTGCAACTGCGTACCAGCCCTGTCTGAACAAGACAAAAAGCTATTTCCTGAAACTATTTCACAGTGTGAGATGGGGCAAGACTAAAACTTTCTGCAGAAAACACACATCAAAAACAAACTAACTCGTGCATGAATTTAAAAAAACAAACAAACTGCAGTTGCGGTGGAGTTTAAACTTTTGTTGTTGTCGGTTTAGTGGTTAGCTACAAGCTTTTGTCTGCTGCGACAACATAAACAAAACCCTGGGTCTCTGGGTCTAATTAACATGCTGGAAGTTTGTTGGGTACCTCAAACAGGTTTCACATTGCATCCAGAGTGAAAGTAGGTTATTTAACTTAGTGTCAATTATAGCACCTTTCCAAAAATGTGTCCTAGACCTGAAAAAGTCACAGTAACGCTCTCCAATCTGTAAAGACTAGCTAAAAATACGCTGCTCTCTAAGAAAAAGTCACACCAATATCCGTTAAAAAAATAAACTGCATATAACAGTATCCTTCTTATATAAAAAGATAAATTATAGTATTTAATCTCAAGTCTTTCAGTGAGTCGATGGTGGCTGCTCATTTATTCGGCATGTAGGACACACTGTCCAACAAGCACCAACTGTTAAAAATGACACAAAAGTACCAACTCCAGCGGTGTCTTGCTGTGGGACTGGTGGACGACCAGTTTTGCTGTATTGACAGACGACTTTTTTTTCAACAGAAAAACTGTTTTTAATCGTGCGGCACAAATTACATACATCTCTGGGTTACAATAACTATTAGCAGATGTTTGAACAGAGTTCAATCTAAGACACAGATGCAGGCAGCATCAACACAAGTTTCCCACGAAGCTTCAATGGGAGCCATCGAGACTTCTCACCTGTCTGAGTTTCCAGACAGGAAGACGGCTCACCTGACCAGCTCCACTTCAGAGACCCTCACAGGTAAGCTAACTAAACTTGTTCACCCTCTGCTTCTGCCATAGAAAATGAAATAATCAGCGAACTTTTACCTTTTTCTGCTGTTAAGAACCTCCGACGAGTGTTTCTCATTCACCTCATTGCTGCTAAACGTAGTGAGGACAGGAAAAAACGACAGCCGCCGGTCTGAACATCGACTGTAGTATGTGTTTGAGAGCAGACTTCCTCCTCTTCGTTTGAGCGTGAAACATCAAGCCTCACACAACAAAGCCGCTTTTGGAACAGGACTTTCAAAATAAAAGTTCTTCCGATGACAGCGTGCGCCAGATAAGACACGAAGAAAAGTCTAGAAAATATACACGGAGATAATAAATCGGCAAACTGAAAGAAAAAAAATAGCACTGCTTTAAAAGGCATATATATTTTTTCCATAAGTACAACTTATAGGATAAATATGTTTTAAACTGAGTTGACACATTTTTAGCGGTCAAATTGTCTGAACTCACGTTTAACAAACATAAGTGTAATAATATTGTAGGAGTAATCCAATTTTTGAAATACCGGTTTGTTCTATTCAACTTTAGCAGCTCTAGTTTATATTTAAAATATAAAGCTGCATCATTTCCGGTAAGCTATCACTTCAGCTAACTTGACTACATCCACTGGGAGGATTACACAGGAAAGGATCATGTTTGCCAAATCTCAAAGCAAATCAAACCCCTATGTTGTGTTTTAAGTCTGCTGATTTCAGTCACTCGTAATGAAATATAATTCAAATACATTTTTTCCTATCTGATATTTTCCCTATCTGACTTCTTGGACACAGGCCTATTCAAGTTGTGTTCCACAAAATACTGAATCCTTTTAAGACTCACTTATGTGATCATGCAAGTGCTTAAACAGACAAAGTTGATGCACAGTTTCCTCGATGTTTAACTGTCATCATTATCTTGTTGGTCCTGTCTATATTCAACCAGACGCAAATTTTAAACATGGACTAGAGAATTACTTCCTTGGTGTATACATGTATGTATAAATGTATTTGTTGTATTTTATATTTTAACCCTATTCCATGTTGAATTTAATTAACTATCTGAATATATGTTGTATTTATGTATGAAGGAACTACAACTCTATTTTCGTTGTACCACCCTGTGTTGTATAACGATAATGAATGACCTTGAATCTATTCTGTTAAGTTATTTGGACAGAGATGTTCATAAAAAGCCAAATCAAGCGAAGTCCACCAAAAATCTAAATGTTTAAATGTTTCTTTTTATTTGATTCAATCATTTGTAGAACAGTCTTTTGTGGCTCACATACACCTAATCCTTTTCTCAAACAGCTGTTTGCGCTCAACATTCCCATTAACCTTGGTACATTTAATCCCTTCATCCTCCAATTCCCTGCCTCCGAGTACAGTGTGAGTGAGGCCTTGGCTAAAAGTATATGGTTTTCTCTTCATATGAACAAATATAATCCTGCTGCTCCTCTCTTTCATGCAAGAGTACACACTTTTAATAGGTTAGTGTGATCAGTTGTGTGTGATGTTCATTACACCTCATAATTATACTGAGTATACTGCTTGATTACATGTTAATTCAGTAAGGGCACTCTGTACCATTTGAAGAGATATTTACAAAATGACCTTAACATTTTTACTAGATTTCTGTTTTAATCACTGACTGAAATTACAAATGTATTACTGTCATGAGACGGTATCAGAATATAGGCCTATTGAACTTATCAGTGGTTTGGCTTTCAGACAAAATCATGTGACCTTTTTTTTCCCTGGCTCACACATAATGCACACCAATAACTTTTCACACAGTAGATCATTTACGTGGCAGTTGACATCAGTGATTGTGCCTCCAACCAGAGGTATTACACATACCGAATATGAAACTTCCTCCACTTCATTCATTTTTTACCTCCTGATTGGTTGTAGTCAGTCATTAAATTCTTGTTCCACTTCTCTACCATTTAAAGCCTATAGGTCTGCTTTATACAGATAATATCTGACTTACCCAGTCCAGTACATCCTCTGCGAGCTACTTAGTTCCTGTCTATGTCCAGCAGGCTATTGTAGTCTAATGGTCATAACAGCCCAACCCAGAACATACCGATGCTATCAATGTTTTCCCTTTTCTGTGTTTTTAGCATCAAAACTGACTGTAAACTGTTTTTTTTTTTCTTGATTGTTTGTTGGCTTGTCTCATTCTCGCATTCCCATGAACCAAGTGCCATGACTTCCCCTGCAGCTGTGATTTGCACAGTCACCACATCTTCTATTTATGGTCTGCGTCTGGCATATCCATATACCAGATGCCTTCTTCAGGAGGTTGGTATAAATGAAAAAGCAGCTTATCTTTTGGAGTGGACTGATAAATGCTCTCTTACATAAACAAATACAAGTTTTTGAACCCAGCATTTTCTCTTTCCTCTTTAAAAAGTTACAAAACAGCTCCTTTTGTGTCTGTCATCGTAGTCATGACTGACATGCTTCCCATCCACACTATCAGTCAGTGGAAACGCTGTGGTTACTCTTGCAGTTTCTGCACCCTCTCACCACAGTTGCTACAGTGTTACCCACGTGTTTCATTCTCAGCATTAATCATGTTACTGCTCAGTCAAACAACTGTTTAGTAAAGACTCATCTCCATTTAGAAAACTTGAAAATTTATCCAACCTATCCCTCAGCACTCAGTCCCACTGTCATACTAATGTAGATCAATCTGTATGACAAAAACATCAGTGTTGTGTATTTATATATTTCAGTTAACTTTATCTTTATATGTGGTTTGTTCAGACTTGTGTACATTAACCTTTCAAAATATAGAAACAATGTAAAAATAATAAAAACAATGCATTGAACTCTATAAAAAAAAGACCTTATAAACCTGTACATATGAATCAGGCTGTGAATCTGTTTATATTTTATTCTGTTTGCTTCTTTAAGTTTGATTACCTCATTATGCCTTTAAACACACACTAGAGGAGCTCATTGTTATTCTTCCATGGTTTATGTGACAGGCATTTCCCTCTGCAATTATGTAGATTTCATCATGTCCCATAGGAGCTCATGTATTCTCATCTTATCATCAGTTTGGCAAAATTTAGTCCTGCTGAGGATATAAGGCAACATCAGAATTCTTTTTCTTTTTTATATTAGCATCTTTGTCCCAATTTCTAAAGACTTACATTTGTTTTATTAGAATGTGGAAATCAGGGGTGTGTTCCAGTTGTTACGACATAGATACCTTACCTCTGATACTGGCTAAAATGCTGGTATCTGTGTCAGTACATGTGCCTATGCACATGCTGTCTGATCTACCACATGATTTGTCGATCCCATAACAATTATTATTATTGTTATTATTTACACACTGGCGTCAGATCACACAGTTCAGGTATTGGAATCAGTACAAGGAAGGAAAAAATGGTACTGGAACATTTCTAGTTCACTACCCATATTGCCATACTATTAAGTATGCCAGAAAAATACAGTATGTCCAAATCAACAATTCCAAAAATACCAGGATGTCGTATTGTACCTGACTGCATTTGGCAGTATCCAAGCCAACGTGCTTTGCTGGCTATTCTGACACATAATACATCACACAACTGAGCTGCCAAGAAAGCACAGACAGATGACCGGTCATTAGCTGCATTCCAAATCACATACTTTTTCTTTTTAATTCCAATTTCACTGTACAAACTGTCAAAGATGTACGAGCAAGAGGGTCAAGGCTCAACGTGCAATGTCATGAGGAAGTAGTATGTCCCAATTTTATGGGTACTGCATGCAACAGGATGTACTTTTTAAAGGTAACTGCAGTACATACTAAAATTAGAAATAAAAAGTACGCGATTTGGAACGCAGCTCTGGTTTTAAGATGGTGTGCAACATGGCGTACTTCACAAAACAGACTTATCCAACAGACACTTGATGAGAAAGGAGCGGACAATGCCTTGCAACAAGGGCAATCATCCACAAAAATGTATTTTTGTAAAATCTGGTGCATGTGTCATATTTCACCAAGGCAGATACAACAGACACATAAACAATATATAGTTACACCAAAAGTGATATATATTAAAGATAGTATATACAAAACAATAACGACATTTTGGTAGGACATATAGAACAAAGTGTCCATGGCTTTTCAGTTTTAAATCTGAATGAAATATTTGTCTTAAATTCTGTGCACAATATAAAAACACACACAACATAAAAACAGCATACTGCTTTGGCTGATATAAATAAGTGTTTTTATAAAGAGGACTGACAGGGACGGTGTGGAGGGAGTATTGCTTTCATGTTGGACTCATTCAATGTTTCAAACCCTGAGAAGATTAGAAATGAACTGGGTGACACCCAGTGGGAGACATCCAGAAGCACTTCGCTGCTTTACTACCCAAATCCTGAAGCCTCGAGACTGACAGACAACACTGATCTCACCTGATTCTTCTGTGTACTGTACTGCGTCCCACTGGAGAAGAAAATGTCACGTTGTTCTGCAATTGGACCCATATTATCAGTCTGTGATGCTTCAGTTTTACAAGGACAGCCTGTTGTGTTTTAAGTACAACTGAAGATTATCTGAATGAGATGATTCTGACTCATTTTGCTCGACCCTTTTCAATAGTCTGACCGCTAAAAAAACAAACAGAAATAGCTGAAAGAAAAAATAACACATCAATAAAACCAACATTTCATTTGCATAACAATGTCCTTCCTGTGTTTGCCCTGGCGTTGTGTCGTCATGTGACTGCGGGCTTTATGTCACCCAGCTGTCCATTCGCATCCGTTTGACCGTTGGACTCTCTGACCGACTCACAGGGAGCGGGTGGAAGTCCTGCCGCTGCTGCTCCTCCCGGTCACTTCCACCCTCGTGGGAGCTGCAGGAGGAGCTGACACTGTCTGCGGGAGACCTCCCCATCTCTGCTCTGGTGGACGAAGAGGAGGTGGTGGAGGGGTGATGATGTGGAGGGACATGGGTCATGTAACCTGATTGGCTGAGGTGGTCGCGGGGTGGGGAGATCGGCTCTGCTTTGATGTTGATGTTGTGGTTGGTGTTGATGGAGAGATTGGAGTTTCCTGACCTGCAGCCGGGGGACAGAGGAAGAGGATGTTTAAAAGCAATGACTGTGGAACAAAGGCGCCATCTAGTGATGAAACTGACAGACAGAAAAGACTCTCTCTGTCTGGTTGGCTATTATTGAAACTTGTCCTGTGATGACATAAAAGTACATTTATTCAAGTTCTACTCTTCAGTAGGTTGTTGTTTTTGGCATCGTAGGGTAATATAAATCAAGTGGTCGCAGAGAAAACTAGATGTCAGCTCCTCCTCTCTGTGCTGTTTTCAGCTTTTAGAAAATTTAGCCTTTGGCCAATCACAGGTCATTAAAACAGTTGATTGTTGAGTCTCACTCCAAAAATGTATTGCATTCTCAGTTTATGGTACTTTATTCTTCCACTACACTACAAGTAAGAGGTAAATATTGTACTTTTTACCTCACTCAATTTATTTAACAACAAGAATTGAAAGTAACATATAAAAATATGATGAGCTTATAAAATATGATGCATTTTAGAGATTTAACAACCCAACAATCCATAAAGTGGTTATAAATAAGCTCCACTTCAAGCCACTACAACAATAAAATGCTACTAACACTAGGCAATGTATTTTTGCTGTGGTGAGCAAAAAATCCATAATAACTTCTCCGTAAATTACAATTCAGGTGTTCTGACAAAAAGCTATACCTGTGCTACTCCTCTTGGCTCTGTTTTCAGGCTTTAGAAAATATAGACTGTGAGGGGCGATTTTGGCCAAACACAGGTCGGTAACATTGTGTTTAGTGTATTTACTTATTATATTTTAAGTTCATTTTAGAAATACTATTACTTACTCTAAGTGGAAATATATACCTTTTGAAACAAGCAGATAACACATTCTTCTTCATACAAAATGCACACTTGTTGAAGTCAATAAACTCAGGAGTTTTACTGCTACTGCCTTATTTAGTCTGGTATGACCACCAGCCTATGGTGGCTAATATTAGCTATACTAGCAAGATATAGATAGGTATTGCTGTAAATGACAATGCTGATTTTACAAATCATCAATGTAATGATTTTACAAAACAGGACAACCTGTCCTGTGACAAGAAGTCCCCCAGGAACACTCCCTGGAAATGTCCTTGTTTTTTTGTTTGTTTTTTGTTTTTTTACTGTATGATGAAAGCAGACAGCCAAGTGAAATAACATTTAATGTGGCAAGAAAAACCAGATTGCTGAGCCTAAAAGTTAATGTCTGAATCAGGTTGTTGCTTGTTTTGGCCAATGGAGGGGGCTGCTCACTTGTTTTTGTCAGTCTGCCTGCTTTCTAGTTTATTACAGTAACCACTGTCAAAATACATTAAACTGGAATTGTCCCCTTTTTTATTTAATCGAGAATAACATCAGATATTATATATAATTCTAGATTTATATATAATTATAATTATATACTGTCCACAGTTTTCATTCCAGGGTCCCATTTGGTTATGAAACACTCCTGAGGGCTTTTGTGCTCTCCCACTCTACCTGTTGTGTACACTGTGTATCTCAGGTGATTTTTCAAGTAATATAAATGCTAACTACAGTGCCAAAACGGTTAACAAATTGTGAAACTGTAAATCCTGATATCAGTCATGAGGAGAGAAAGGTTACATGTCAGGTACTTACCCCAGCGAGCCCAGCTGGTGTTGCTGCCATGCAGCCATGGAGCCCAAAGAGGGACCTGCAGGGGAGCTGAAGCCCGACAGCTCTGCACTATTCAGGGAGTAATCTGACAAAGACAGAAACATGATAGCACACAAAAAGCATTACACTTACACATTGAGTCAATACTGGCCTTCCTTCAAACAAGGTCAGTATCAAGTTCAGCTTCTTTGAAGCTTTGGTCACATTCCCACAATGAACTGCTAGACCACCCGAAACTTTCACTTTCACTTTTAATGTCACTTGATGGCCCAAATTCACAGAGGTTCAGAGAGAGTGACATTCTGAGGACACATGACTGTTGGCATTTGGTGAGAATTTCATATTTAAAGATACTGATTATATTTATACTTATTGTATTATTTTCAAAACATAGATATAGTTAGTCCAGGGGTGCAACCTTTACTCACAAGGGGCCATTTGTGGGGGGGGGGGGCATTCCAAAAATAAAAAATAAAAATATGTCTGGAACCACAACTGTTAGATTTTTCTTTTTTAGGTTTGGCAATTCATAGCCTGCCCAGACTAACCAAGTAAAATAGTAGTAATAGTAAATAGTAAAATTTAGAGGAAAGGACCCCAAGCTGTACACATAGGCTACATTCTAGTTGACATCAAAATAATTTGCCTACCACAGCTTTAATGCTAAGAAGATCTGAACCATCTGAATCAGTCCTGTAGGGTTCTTCAGGTAATAAAATACTGTATATATTATGTATTTGTTATTCTGGTTGTCTTGGTCTCTCATTTGAAATGTAATAGCACATGATAATGTAACCTTTCCATTAATTTACACAAAACATTTCAACAGAAAAACAACAACAACCTTTACTAATAACATCAAAACAGTATAAATATTAATAATCATCAAGTACCATTATTGTAGGCTGAGCTGATGCCGGAGTAGACCAGACTCTGGTGAGGCAGACTGGGTGTGGTGATGGAGACCACAGGGGTGGACAGAGGCTGGCTGGACTGACTGCCGCTCAGCCTCTGGTTACTCTGAAAACAATAAAATACACAAATACACAGTCACTAAGTTTGTTAATTAAATTTTGAGCAGTCTTAAATCTGTCTTTTCTCTGTCTGTTGCTTTTCTGTTCTTAGATCACAGTTCCACTCAACATTACAACAGGTGAACCTTGCTTGTGATGCCCCATGTCAACCACATGATGTCAGTATTGATTGATTTGACTCTTTCAGCAGCGCATGAGAACTGATTCCCTTGAAGGAAAAGTTGAACCTCAAATACATATTTTCATTAACCTGCCACACATACACATACTATGCTTTATTTACTAATTTCCTACATTTCCCAAAATGCCAACAAGTACCAGAAAGTGTGCCTGGACTTGTTGAGGTTCACAAGGCTGTTGATGGATGCTGATGTTTTGCATTACTAAAAGTGAACCAGGAATTCACCAAGCTGCCAGTGTCTTCAGTTAAATTCTAAATCTAAATCTGTAAATCCATGTTTAAAACAAAAACTTGATAGTCATTTCTTGAAATGAAAATACTTCTTATCCTCTGAATTACATGGTTTAATTTTTGCATTTAAACTGGTGGCAGTCTTGTTAAGGAATTGTAACTGGTACAACCTCAGTGCTAATTAACTTGATTGGGTGTTTTAACAATTAATCAGAAAACCACTAAATAGCAGCAGGCAGTTCATTCTTCAAGTTGGTTTGGCACACTTTAATGCCTGGCTGGTAAAACTGCTAATAATCAAAACTGGTGGCTCTTTCACACATTTCTAACAGTAATTAGAAGTTTTGTGTTGTTCCTCTCTGGGTGTTGGCATTCCAGCTTGATAATGTCAGCAATGACATCACCCTGAATGAAGTCATTCACTGCTAAATGCACACACACACACACAAACACACTCATACACAGTGGGTTAACCAACCACTACATGCCTAGAACTAACAGCGTGACTGCCTGGAGCATTGCGATGTTTTGTTCCTCTTTCTCTGTGTTATCTGAGGTATTCTGGTCAGTTTGAGTGGCAAATGAAGAAATCGAGTTCAAGCTAACATGAGATGATTATGATTAACAAGTGTGGCCTGTGAAGAAATGCAGAGTTGCTCAGTTCTTTATGGATTAAAAAAAAACTGCAATCTAGGAGCTTGCCTGTTTGTGCAAAACACCCTCAATATACAAAGTGCACTGTACACACTTAAATGCACTGAGGAGGAAGTGAAAGGCAGTTTCAATATGATCAAACTGAGGAGCTGCTGTCTCACCACAACTCAAGATCTTTTATTGCACCAAATGAAAAGCAGAAACAAACACATGCTATCATCTGAGCAGCTACCATCCTCTTCTCTTCTACTGGCTTCAACACAGTGGAAATATTAGCACGCTATTGTTTATAGTTTCCTTGCATGTTTCAACTGCACATCAGTGTCAACCCATAAAAACTGGTATTTAACACTCTCAGACCACTGAAACAGACCATGCTTACTGCTACTGCAAACACGAAGAAAATAAATTATTTGCCATCCTGCAGTGATCAGCAATAATCATGTCAGAAAGACAAATTATAATAATTAATTTATTTTTGGAGAAGCAGTGTTGATGGCCACATGGGATCCTTTATCATTTCTCCATCTGAAAATACTCAGACGGTGCAGGTGAGAGCAACATATCATTTCTGTGTGAAAACAACTATTCTAATTTGACTGGTAATGAATACAAATTTTTTGCTCTGTGCATCTGCTTCTGTTTGTGCTGATGTGATGGGGAATTTATCTTATGTTTTTGTTCTGGCTTAAAGGGATGGTTCACCCAAAAATGAAAATTCAGTCATTATCTACTCACCCTAATGCCGACTGAGGGTCAGGCTTACTTTTTTACTCAAAAAAACACTGCTGGAGTTTCACAGGAAAACAGCAGAATCTCCCAAGTAATGGAAGTGAATGGTTGTTTTTTATGTTTGAATACTGGTCACCATTCATTAAAAATGTTTGGGAGATTCTGCAGGACTGTTTTCCTGTGAAACTCCAGCACTGTTTTGCAGACTGGCAAAATAAACCTGACCCTCAATTGGCAGAATGACAGAATTTTCATTTTTGGGTGAAATATTTCATTAATAAGTTGTCTGTAAATTCTCAAAAAGTGACAAAATCCTCTCCTCATTTTCACAAAACACCATATCACACAACATGTCTCCCAAATAGCTGTACTTTCATATTTATGTCCATCTCAAGGGAAACAATAAATGCTGTCCTTTTTCTGATGGATCACAAAAAATGTAAAAATCTGCTGGATTGCACAGCCAGCAGGATCCTGGAGCCGCCCGGTCACCATAAAAAAGAAGAAGAAGAAAAAACACACCTCTCAGTTTCCATTGTTTGCTAATAGTTACATCATGTTTGAGCACAGTGTGGGAGGGAAGAGCAACAGTAAGGGAGTTGAGGGCAAATCAATAACTTCAATAACACAGCACAGATGCTGAATGTACAATCTGAAGGAAGAAAGACAGACTCAAGAAGCTCTGAAGATTCCCTCTACACTCTACACTTCACCAAACCACAAGATTTCACGCATCTATTCACCCAAACTTCTTGTATTGCACACTTTCTGAGGGCTTATTTGTGCTACAATTTCGAGATGTGAGCGGAACATATGAGTATATTATTTCTGCATTTGCGTTTTAATGGTACTGGTTCTGATTTGATTTGAGCTTCCACAGAAAATCAGCACTCTTTCTCCCACAAAGTAGATGTGTTGAGTACTTTAAATATCTGTAGGCCTTTTAGGAACTTCAGATGGTATGTAAAGTACCTCCATAGTCTGCCCTTATGATTACCAGTGTTGACCTCAACCTTCACTGTTTTGGTTTCAAAATCTAGTAAAACTATTTTTAAAATGCAACAGCCATGGTTACAAAACAGAAGATACATTCTGTTTTAATATTTAGAAGAGTTATCAGTTCACTGCCTTGAATGATAGCCTTTTTAGTGCTGTGAACAGTATACTAAGCCACATCAGTCATTATGTAGATTTTCTATGATGAAAAGTATTGTTTCATATAAAGCAAAGTGTTTCTACAGGTACAACACATAACACTGACATTAGAGTGGCAAGAAAAAGTACAAATAAACTTTTTTTTAGTAAGGAAAAAAACATGGACAGAGAAAATTGAAAAGGATGCAATGATGGTTTCCAGGGGACTTTCTGACCACTAGTGCTAGAATTTTTTAATAAGCTGGTCCTTGAATTGTTTTGATCTTGTCTTTAAACCCACACATATGTTTTAGTAGCAATGCACCAGTAAAAGAGAAGAAGAAATTCTTTGAAAATTAGTTATGACATGCATTCAATCTGGTTGTAAGGCCTGAAGGAAGCATACAATGCATTTGGGTGAGAAACACTGTATGTACACATAACACTGGAGACTCCACTGCAAGGGACTGGTTCTGGCATTGACAACTCATGCCTTGACGTCTATTCTTTTTTTAAATTAGGACAGCAATTCTTTGCCAATTCTTCAGTCCAGAAGAGAGAGATCCTCTCCTCTTTAAAAGAGCAATGGTTTCATTTGCAAACTCACCAACCATCTGGTACAGATGGTGTCAAACAAATTGTTCTGAAAAGTTGCTGACCAATTCTGCAGTAAACTGCATTGTCAATAGCTCCTGTGCTTGTCTGCATCCAACTCCTAATATCATTCCTAATAAACTCGGCACTGAAAGCCTTAAAGCTGGACAATATTATTTCATTGTTGTGAGCAGATTCTTGTAGGAACTACTTTCTTTCTGCAGTAGATTCTACCAGAACTACTTTATTTTCAACAGTTCCTACATGAAACTGCTCACAGGGTGTGTGGCTTCCGTTGAGCAACCAGATCATGATTTCTGGAAAGAGGTACTAGTTTAGAATTTTTTAAGTATTTTTTGGTGTGAGCACCACAGGCTGAGTGCCATTTAGTCCATTTATACTGGAGAGAAGGCAGACAGCCAATATCACCAAAACTCTGCAACTCACACCAAAAAATCTAGATGGATAAATAATGCTACAGACTGGGGAAAAATGTGTATTTTTGATTTTGGGGTGAACTATCTCTTTGACTTTTACCTCTAAGTCAGGCATAACTAGCAGACTAGAACAGATGTTAGTTTTCAAGTTAGTTACAACTGTTGACAACTGCCTACCTTCCGCCTCAAGTTCAGCAAAATACGTCTACGTGTTTGGTGCATCATTTAATGGGAGGGGCTTAGCGGAGTGATACGTGGAGAGTGAGGCAGACGGTCCAAATTGCTTACTGCAGCTTAAAGGCTTGTGTTTTTACAGAGTTGTGCCCAAGCAGGTGAGAAGTGCAATACAGTTGCAATTCAGCTCAACCAGGACAAAACTCAGGTTTTAGTTATTGGTACAGGGGACCAGAGAGAGAAACTGGCTAGCAAGCTACAGGCCCTCTCTTTTAGCCCGTGTCAGCAAGTCAAAAATCTTGGTGTAATATTTGATGCAGAACTGAACTTTGAGGCTCATATAAAGGATGTCACAAGAAAGGCATTTTATCATTTAAAGAACATCGCCAAAATAAGACAGTTTCTCTCTCAAGCCAATGCAGAGACACTTATTCATGCTTTTATTACTTGCAGGATTGATTACTGCAATGTTCTTCTTTCTGGTCTCTCTAAAAAGAATATTTTACAACTACAATTACTTCAAAACTCAGCCGCTCGGATGCTGACAAAGACCAGAAAGAGAGCTCACATTACACCAATTTTAAAGTCTCTGCATTGGCTTCCTGTACGTTTTAGAATTGATTTTAAAATTCTTTTATTGGTTTATAAAGCTCTTAACGGTCTTGCCCCTTCTTATTTATCTAACTTGCTTTTACCCTATGAACCCAGCAGAGCCCTCAGGTCTTCTGGAAGTGGCCTTTTAACAGTGCCAAAAGTTAAAACTAAAACATACGGTGAGGCATCTTTTTATTACTATGCCCCCCGTTTATGGAATAGCCTGCCTGAAGATCTGAGGGTGACATGCAATATTGATATTTTTAAAGGCAAACTTAAGACCCACCTTTTTAGTCTGGCTTTTAACTAAATTTCTAATTTTATGTATTTATTTATTTATTTTTATTTTTATTATTTATACTTTTATTGTTTTAATATTTTAAATTTATCTCCTGTGTTTCCTCATCTAATTTCTATCTAATTTCCTCATTATCATGATGTAACATGAGTGCTGATTGTGTGGGTTTGTGTGATCCTGTGTGTGGGTGTGTGGGCGGGGTTGGGGGTGGGGGGGGGGTATTCTCTTAGCTATGATTGTAAAGCACTTTGTGCTACAATTCCTTTTGTATGAAAAGTGCTATACAAATAAAGTTATTATTATTATTATTATTATTATTATTATTATACTCAGCTGGTTATAAGGTGGTAGCTGTGCATCTGTCAGCTTGTTGTCATGTTGCTGTTCACCACGCACACATGCGCGCACACACACACACACACACACACACATATGCACTTACCAGTGTTTGCATCATTCCTTTGGATTGAGGGATGACCACTCGGAGGTCTGTCTTGCGGCTGTTAGGTACCAGGCTGCTCGCAGGAGGTGGAAGAGGAGGAGATTTGGGTGGTATGATCTTCCCTAAGCTGCTTCCACCAGGCGAGCCCACAAAACCGTTCACTGAACACACAGATGTAGAAACAGAGAGGTGATGGCAAGGAAATGTTGACTTAAGATTGACTGACAAGCTGACTGCTTGATGGAGAATATAAATTCTTCTACATGGACCAGGAGCCTTGTATGTGCAATCTGTTCAAATAAACAGTTTTCCAGGGATATTTTTCAGAGCCTCTTGCAGCCTTTGTTTTGTTTGTTTTTTTAAGAAAGAACATTTGTAACGTGCATTAAAGACAGGCGAAGTTATGAGGTTAGAATTGTAAAAGTACAGCTATATATTATACAAGAGATAATAATGAATAATTGATCATTTCTTGCTCTTGACATTACATAATGGCAGTGTTCATATGAGACATGCTGTTCTGGGAGGGAGAGCACATCAATGACGAGGACGATAGTGTGCGAGGAGGACAGCTTGTAGCCATGGTTGAACACCCAACAGTAAAGACAAATATATCTGACGTAAACCAGTAAAAAAAAAATGCTGGAGTGCATCCAGACTCCTGGAATTACACTGTTCCAGTGTTCTAACGTGAGATACTGACTTTAACTTGACAATGAGATATCGGCAAGTAACAGCAAATCTTTAAAAAGCACTTTCAGAAGTTCATGTTGTTTAAGTGTTTGGTTGAAACATGATAAATTTACGGAGCAGACCTTCTAGATTAGTAGTTTCCAATGAGGGGATTGTGGCCTCCACAAGGGCTTACAAACTAATTGTAAGGGGTCATGATATGACAGGGACCAGACAAACATAAAATTATGTTCAGTTTTTATTTCCTCTCATTTTTGACCATCTTAACTTGTTCAGAATTCAAAGAATAAAATAAAGTAAAGAAAGGCACTTTTTTTTTTAACTAATTACAAAGAGTACAGCTATGCAACTGGTGATGAGGGGTGAACAAAGCCATTGCTTTTTTTAAGGGGTCACAAGCAAAAACAAGTTTAGATATTCAACAACAAATTATTTGTTCTTTTAGTCTCAAAAAAGAACATGATAAAATTATCCACATGGTTATACACATTTACCTTAGAGGTCCAGTTTATAAGATTTACAGGAATCTATTGGAAGAATTGGAATATATCTAAAAGTATGTTTTCATTGGTGTATAAGCACCTGATAAGACAACACGGGTCCTCTTCCATGGAGGCTGCTGTGATATTTGCAAAGCCATGTTTCTACAGTGACCCAGAACAGACAAAGCAAACACTGTCTTTAGAGAGGACCTTCTATGTTTATTTTGCCAGTTTCACAGTCACTGTAGCTTCTCCTACACATGTGGAAGGGGAGGGAGAGACGCGTTGGTTGCAATCTGATACCTCAATGCTTGATGCCACTAAATTCTACACAATGGTCCTTTAATCCAACTTTATCCACCTCACCGAGTGGTCTGTCCGCGCAAAGATAACAAAAGTTCAGGGTTTCACTTATATAGAACATTTTACCTGCTGTTTTGTAAAATCAGATGGGTCTGGGTACAAATTAAGAACACAGTGCATCTGAGCTGCAGATTACAAATAATGAAGAAAGTGTGACTCTATTTTGAGGAGATGTATAAAGTAGGTGCAGTTACAAGTACAGGTATAATATAGGAGGTTTGTGATAGAAAACAGAAAAGGGAATCAACCTGGACAGCCCTGGACTTATACTGAAAATGAACTTGACAATCCTGCTGATGCACCACTGTACATATCAGATACACTCTTGTGAAAAGACACTACAGTGGCATTTTTCAGTATAATGTATTTCCACCTATTTTTACATTTACTCAAACATCAGTTTAACCACTCCAACTGCATTACTTTTACAAAATTGTAATAAATAAACATTGTTATTAAAAATGTATTAGTAGTAAATGCGCTGATATTGCACCTGCAATTGGAATAGACTTTCAGATTTATAAATATCTTGTCAGGATTGTTTTTCTGCGAGATTATATCAGAAAAACTGAATGTCTTTAAAGCTCACAGCATTACTCCAATAGAACATGTGAAAAAATTATATAACTACTGCTACTGGGTTGCGCATGGTTACGAATAAGCAGATTTCCTAACATTTCCTTGCCTGATCTGAGAGATACTGAACATAACTGCACACATTAGTTGCTGTGTTCCTGCATCATCATGACTGATAAAAAGATCTTGAGGACAGGTGGTAAAAAGAATTTTTAGAACTTCCTTGGTCCACAATAATTAGAAATACATATTTCTGTTTTTATGGTGATGGGTGTGGTTCTAGGGTAAAGTTTTGGCCTTTTAGATTGAGAGTTCTGTGTGTTTGTACGAGTTGTGAAAAACACATACCAACTGGTCCAGACCCATTTTGGAGAGCCAGATCAGAACTGCCCTGCAGGCCACCTGAGGATAAGCACACACACAAACACACACTGATTGTCATTTGATTTCCAGCTTGCGTTCTATAACCACTGACATGTAGCCAGCATTACTGGTTTTTACTTATCATCAGAGTTTGTTAGCTGGTCTTTGTTGTTTCTTTTTTGTCATCAGTCCTTTTTGCACACACCTGTGTTTCCAGTGCTGGGAGGTCTTTGTGGAGAGTTGATGTTTCTGTGGAGGTGTGCGTGAGGGGAGGACAGGATCCCACTGTCAGCTAGAGCTGCTGTGGCTGCAGCTAGAGCTTGGGAAGTTGCCCCTCCTCCTCCTCCTGCACCAGAGCTGTACGACATGCTGCCTGGTGCTACATGCATGAAGTTCTGCTGTGGAAGGCCTGTGGACTGGAGATGACAGATAGAGACAAGTCAGCATGAGCTTGATCAAAACTAGAATACATTTTTCCCTTTTGTGACCTATGCCTCTGTGTTTGTTTGACCAAGTAAATCACCAAAGGGGTCAACTATGTAATCACCAACTGATTCACTGACTGACATAAATGTGACATTTCTCTCCACATGCTGTGCTGCAGAAACAAATGTGAGTATTTTCTGTTTTCATTACTCCTCTATGGCCTTTGGGGAACAACATTTCTAACCTTTTTTTGACATTTTATAGACCAAGTGGTTACAGTCTCTTAACAGACATCAGATATTATTAAGCAAGCTTTGATCTAAGTAAGCATATGGACAAGCTATGTTGCTGTATCAATGTGAAGAACAATGGAGCTGATGAAAACCAACAATAAATTGTAATGTAACTTACAATTTTATGACCCTTCATCATGTTGTCAAACTCTTCATTAATCTTCTTATATTTCTCCTCGGTGCTGGGGGTGAGAACGTAGGAGGCATCAACATCGGGGCTGTCGCAGCCTCTGTGCTCCTTCTTGTTCAGGGCCTGTGCGTGAAATAAACAGCGGGCAAAGGCTGGTAACAAAAGCACTGGTAACAAGTAGAAAGTGCACAAACATCAACAGATCTTTGGCCCAGCTTACACTGGCATGTAGATGACATTCATATTAAAGCCACATTGTTCCAGAGAGCAGTGAGCCAACCACTGAGAGCAGAGAGCACGTCATAAATCACAATGAACCTGTTTGTTAAAAATTATTTACACATCTATTTGAATTTTTTTTATGAATTCTTTCTGAGCACATACAGTCTTAAAACACATCAGTTCAGAAATCCAACAGAAATACAGATAAAAGCAAGAGGTAAAGCTGAGACTGATCAGTTTAACCTAAAAATATATTAATATCTCATAATTACTACATTTGTCAATGTCACAAGCTGACGTATTGCAGACACAGGATGTGTATACTTCTGGTTGCTCCCCATCTAATATCTGGTTAAAGAGCAGGAAGGACAGCCAACCACTGACATGACTAGAAACCACATCTGATTCCCAAGAGGTTTACAGCACACTGATACTTCCCTAACACCGAGGCAATATCTGCATTTCTGTATGCTGTAAACAAAATCCCGGTGAGTTCTTTACTGTTATTCTCAATACTGTAAGGACAGAGAAACACATTTTTCCCTCACGGTAAAATGCTTCAATCCGTTAATCACAGTGTGTGATATGCCCGGCGGCAATTGAGGGGTTCCCCCTGACGAGTGCTCCAGTCCTATGCTGAAATCTTTCACAGACTCAACATGCAATACACAAGGTTTGAGTCTGTATTTTTAACCAAGTGCAACCGCGAAGTTGAAACAGAAAAAAATGCACTGCTTTTCAGGTTAAACGGGATAACATTAGGTTGTCTAAACCACATGACACTTCAATTGCTGACTACTTCCAGTACCACCACCCACTGAGCCAGACCTTACCAGAAACAACTGAGAATTCAACGACAATATAAGAAGAAACATCACAACAATTGCTTTCTGTACTAACGTTTGTGAATAAATGTATGCAATTTGAATAATTGATTACTGGCCATAGTAAGCTTTTAAATGATGCTTTAATTGTTAGTGACAAATTATTTTTAAGGATTTTTCCAGAGACATCCTAAAACTTTGCTGTTGAGGCTTTGTGGGGGTCTCATGTTTCAATCAAGAGGCCCCCTGTATTTCTGAGAACCCCTGTATTTCTCAACATGGTTAATGTTTCACTTTGTAAAAACATTTATAAATTTGACAGTGTTTGGTTCATTACACATTATTTATGTTTTGTTTGGAAAAACATTTCCAAGGATGTCTCAGGCAGGATGTTTTACCAGCTGTTTCCATCTGTTTGACTCTTACAGCTTACAAGAGTTTTTTTTTCTGCTTTTTACATGTACAGATCATTGGTTTAATTAACATGTTTATCAAGCTTTGACGCATCTGAATGTCTCTCTGGAGGATTCATTAACAACAGTCATACCGTCATCTCTCACTCAGTCTCACCCACATCTGATAAAACAGATACACTTCTGTTTTAATCAGTCCAAACAGGCTGCGTAACCGCTTGTGTTTTTTGTGATTTACTCTCAGTAAATGCACATAAACATGCCCATTCTTCAAATCCATTTTCTTCCTTTTATGTAGATAACTACAGGGATTGTTTGTTGGTTTCTGGGCACTGCTTAAATGTGGGTGACATATACTCAATATACACCTGGTATTAAAATGTGATCTGTACCCAGACAAGTTATCCCCATACATCAATCTGGATAACTTACCTGGATACAGATTCCATTTTAATACCAGGTGTAAGTTGGGTACCACACTCAATACTGTGCCTGAACACACCTAGGATAGTCAAGGATGGTTAAAAACATATGAATCCGAAACCGTTCATAAAAAGTTTTGATTAGAAACTAGTGGGAAAATCCATCTATAAAACACAAGGCTTGCTTACTCAGTCTGCTCTGAGTCTACGAGTCCATCTAATCTCTAGACAATTATAACACAGTATACACAAAGTAGACCTACAGGAGGTGTGACATACAATTAGCTTAAGTCTGAATAAGGTCAAATGGTTAAATGCTCTTAGGCAAGACACTGAAGCACCTACCATACTAATAATAATGGCCTCCACTTACCAATTCAATGTATATTGGTATATACTTTGAGAAATGCATTCATGTTTTGCATGAACAGTAGCTAAGCTGCTACATTCCTGCTTTGGCCAAATATCATCTGCTTAAACAGAGAGTACATTATTCTGCTCTTGAGTGTCTGACAGTTTGTTTTTCTTTATGAGCTCTGAGGCAGCGTGACAGACAAAAAGCTGGCCTGTAGTACAGTCTTCCTCTAGAGACACACTGCTCCACATCACACACTTACTCATCTATATTCACACCAGCCTTTTAAACACAATGTACTGGAGTAAGCAGATATTTTTATAGCAAGCCTGAAACAACTTTGGGTTTGGCTGGGTGTTTATGGTGGTGTAGGGTGGACAGACAGGGAAAAAGCTGGCTAATGCATGTTTTCACTCTGGTGTTGTTTACACACACAAGCCCGAAATACACACAAATGCACAAACAGGACCTACACACATGCATCAATGGAGAGATGTCAGAGCAAGAGTGCTGCCACATACATGTAGTCAGGCGCCTCAAGAACTTAGGGCAGTGTCATTCAATTTGTGGCCCTTGGGCCAAATCTGGCCCCATTGGGGTGCCAGGTGGCTCCCTGATCATTTTCTAATTTACAATAAAAATAAACAAAATTATAGGAAGGACTAGCAGATATGCTAGTTTTGTATGATGGTATAAATTGGGTGTTAGTAACAGAGAAGGCTGATCTTTGTGTGATGAGCTGTCAGGCCATGTGAGGTGCAGGAGGATCAGACAGATAGCTCTGCTCTGGAGCTATTAGCTAAAGAAGAGCAAAAGTTACACAGAAATGAAGATAATTCTGATCCCATAAATGTATTTCATATTCAAAGAGCTTAAATATGCTGTTCAGTGGTAGCAGGAGTTTATATTAATGGTTCATGTTTATGAATTATTCCAGTATTTCAGTGATTGCATGATGGAGAAGTTGAAGATCTGTGACTTTGGGGTTCAGTGCCTTACTCAAGGGTACATCAGCAGTTCCCAGGAGGTACACTGGCACCTCTCCAGCTACCAGTCCACACTTTGTACTGACTGGTCTGTACTGGAGCTGACCAAGCCAACCTCTGGTTCCCAACTCAAGTCCCTACAGATTGAGTGACTGCCCCTTCAACAGCTGTGTTGGCCAGGAATTGAACCCAGGTCAACTGCCTAGAAGGCAGCTACGCTAACCACTATACCACCAATGCTTAGATACACACCAACTGTAGTGGATCATATTACTGTCAGATGTGTGGCTTACACAAATATCCATAGCACTGCAGAAAGGCAGTCCTGATAAAGAATATGTAGATTAGGCTCAAAGTAAAGGCTGGTGTTGCTGAAGTTGTGATGGTAAGGTTAAGGGCCAGGAAAAGCAGAGTATTTTTGTTGGAGATAAAAATGTTCAAACTTATGTGGAAATGGGATGTGGAAGTGAAACTTGTGATATTTATATAGTCAGAAACCTCGCTCGGTTAAGGATACCAGAGTTATGTAGAACTTCAAACCACAATGGATTTCATAAAAACTAAGACATTAGCATCATCTATCTATCTATCTATCTATCTATCTATCTATCTATCTATCTATCTATGTATATACGTCTAATGACATTTAAATCTGCACTGTAAATAAAAGCTGAGAAAGCTTAGAATTACAAGTCTGTCTTCATTAGATTTGAGAATTTTTAATCAAACTCAAACTTGATATAAACTAAACAAAGTGTTGACAACCTATAATCTTTTGCTGAGCGAATTTACTTCTCATCTTTAGATAAACTTGAATCTTTGAGTTTTAGAAACCCATTTCAAACATTTCAAAAATTGTTCCCAGTGAACTATGAACCTAATTTGTAATTATTTGGGTGCTTTAATATTAAATGGTTACAACTGAAAATATTAAATTATTACCATTATTTATTATTTAACTTCAATGAGTTCATTCAACAAATTTTGAAATTAGAGTTTTTTGGGGTTTCTAAAACTCCCAGATTCAACTTTATCTACAGAAGTAAAATTATTAGCTCAACCAAACATTATTACTTGGTACAACTTTTTCAAAACTTATAGTTTGACTTGGACTCGAAACTGAAAAATCTATTGAAGTAAGCTGCTTTGAATTTTCTCACCTTATTCGTGTGTGTTTGTGTGCACAAACTGATTTTTATGGCCACTTGAGGGCAGTGGAAAGTAGCTACAACTTGTTAACAAACAGTTGCCCATCTACGCATTTAGCAAATACAGAGTAACACTGGCATTCATTTGGCAAGTCCTTTTTGAGGCCACCTGATGAATGTTAGTCCAGTATTCACTCTCTTTTTAGCTCTGGTTTGGTCTCCACCAACTCCTGTGAGAAATATCTGTCTCTTTTGCTGTTAAATGTTCTCTGACTTTGCATGTCTTAAATTCTAAGTGTCAAATGTATCATATTAAAAACACAGTTCTCATTGTTGATAAAAGTGAAGCCAAGCACAGACTTGGCATTGTTCAGGTGCTTTAGAAAGATTAGGTTTAGATAATTTGTTTAGAACATGGACAGATGAATTGATGGATGTTAATTTACAGCACCTGGACTTTGGTAGAGAAGTCACTGTGAAAAAAATCAAATCATACCCACATGATGCGAGCCTGGATGATGACATCACTTCTCTGGCATCCATCATGTCATCTCTGCTCCTCATTACATTACACGTCATAGCGTGAAAAGGACAGACTGACAGACCAACACACCAGCCAGCTGACGGTCTGTCCACCACATGTCCTCTGCATTCCCAGACACTGGTAGTTACTAAGAGCTTTAAACACACACATTTGCAAGTCTATTTTCACCACAGGCTTAAAACTACATTTTAACAACTGGTGACCACTTAAAAAGACACACACTCAGTTCCTGTCAATTCAATGGCTCGTTACTTCCACGCTTCAGTAAATTTCAAGCTGGCCAGTTTAAATTTCCAGTTTGTTTGGCGGATCCTGTGTTCAGCAAATGTGTAATTTTGTGTATTTATAGGATGGTACACAATGGTATATTATGTGACTGATCATGTTGCACCATCAATTATTTGTTATTTGACAGATGGCGAAGGAATTAGTCATCATTGAATTAAAAATTCTGTAAATTACAGACAATGTAGCGGTGGTAAAGGAAAAAGGACTACTATATTTTTTACAGTGTATAAAGGACAATGCAAAGCACAGTCTTGTCACAAGCATTTTGTGTCCTAGTATACTAATTAGATTATACTGTTAAGCATTAACTATATATAAAGCGTTCAAGTCAAAGTTGGAGGTCGGCATTTCCTGGTTGAAATACATATACATACACATTTTATTTTCTACTTGGAAATGTATCTAAATATTTAGTTTCATTATACACTGGCAACATATTTTTAACATCAATTTACATTCAGAACAGGTTTTACTGTATGACAGTATGTGTTATTTTAATTAAATACAGGTAGTTGATGGTTTACCATTTACAACGTGTGCTTCCCTGGGTGCTGCCATTGTTGTGTGATGTCAGACAGGAAAAGGATAGACTGACTGCAAGAGCTGAATTCAGTAAAAGTCAGAGACCGAAATCTCCCAGTTGAAATGACCAACTTCCAACCTCTATGCGTTCAGGTGCACAATGCCAAACTTAAGCAAAAACACGACTGACTGAGACAAATTGATGTTTCTCTGGCAAGTGTACAAACAATTGAACCCACAGATGTGCAGGATCCTTGCATATTTTAAAATCCTGGTATCATGACAACTCTATTCCCTACGACAGTCCAGTGACAGCCAAGGCCCTGCTCCTGCTATATTAAACCTATAATATGTTGTTCGTTGAGTTGTGTATTTATATTATCCCCAACATTTCCAACAATATTCAAACGCAGAGAAATCCATCCATCATTTATTCAAGGTGTTTTTCCTGCTAGCTGTTGCTACCTAGTTGCTAAAACTTCCAAGAAAACACTGGATATGTCAGAGAGTGAGGAAGGAAGTCAGCACATGTGACTAAACATAACATGAATAAAAATTTAATATAACCTCATCCATGAACATGACATCTGCCTGACTCATGTCAGATACATTTTCATCAGTTATGGTGCTTGTTTAAAAGTGGAAATAAAAAAATCCCATGATACCACACCACTTCATGACATCATCAGTTTATGCCTTTTGTTATTGTTTTAATGTGAGGGGGACCCCTAATGGCGTGGACATATTGTGCATTCAAAGCTAGGCTTGTTCCCTTACCAGCACCGATGTCGGTGTCAGCATCCGTTAATGCCTAAAATGCTGGTTTCAGTATCGACCGGTACACATCTTAATGCACCAACTCAAAACCACATAAAAGGTTTAACCTAAGACTGTCCATGTAATGATGATAGCAATCATAACACATCATAGAGGGATTAGTAGTGGATAACTGCAATTTAGCAAATACCTTTTTTTTAAACACAATGGCATCGGGTAACAGCCGATATGCAAAGTTCAAGCATCAGAATCGAGAAGTAAAAAACGGTATCGGACCATCTGTAATTAAATCGCTGCATCAAGTATCACTGACTAGTATTGTATAACACTAGAATAAGTGTGTAAACCTGTAAAAAACCTGCATGTGAAGGTATATGTAAGCACTGCAGGCACACTGTAAATATTACAGTAAGTTGGCACAATTCCAGTGCAAATGCAGCACTCCAGCGATGACTCAGACTCAGCAATCATTATTAATGATGTGAGGGGGAATGAGCCACATTATGACAGTTTTTATTTGCTCAGCATCACAAGGTTGTTACTCTTCAATTGTTCTCTGATTCAGGTGTAAACTCTGCATGACCTTACTGACAACTGTTACCAATTATGTGATCACTCCAGCTTCTTTTAATGTTTCACACCATTCTCAGGTAGCTTTACGGTCTATCTTTATATAAGAAGGAGTTTCAGCTCTTATGAAAGAGGTTGGTTTCTTTAAAGAATGGACAGTGGACTGTATGAGGTCACAGAGGGACACAGAGTGGACCCAGGAGAGGAGGGTCTAGTGGGATGTGGTCCAAGCCCTCCCCCGGCTATATGTGGCTCCACAGATGCTGGTTTAGACCACTACATCATGTCTGGGCACTGACGACTATCTTAAAGTGTCTGTTAGAGGATCTGAGGGTGTGTGTCTCCTTATCGTCTCAAATGTCAAAGTCGGCTTTAGTGGATCTCCAGAGGCATGTGGATCATTGCCACCATGAGGCACGAGCTGCAATGATAAGCATCTTAACATGTGAGGGTGATGTCTTCTTGTTGCTGTTGGGGCTGCATCAAAGATAAAATAAGGCCCTCTCGTTCCCTGGAGAGAGTCTTTTCCAGTTGGGTGATTGCCCTATAGGCTAAGAATAGGGCAGGCACAGGAGTGTTTGAGATGTGATTTGGCACATCTCTGGCAGATAACCTCAGCTCACACTTTTTCAAAGGCTAGTCTACACAGTTTCTGATGCAGATTATTTTGGGGACCTATATCATACTTGATTTTAACTAAAGCAAACTCACCACTATGGCGTATGGTGCCACAATGCCAGTTTTCACAGTAGTTTTCACTTTCTGTTATGCTTCTCATTCATCTCTGGGCTCCGCAGGCAGGAATTACTGCTCTGCATACCGTGGACGACTGCTCTGTTGTTGTTGAAATTCAACTCTGCTGCACACAAACTTGTCTCATTATTATGACAAAGGTAATCTGTCAGTGAAATTATATGACCAGTTAGGGCTTTGTAGTTGTTTTAGCTGGCAGACCATCATCATTATAGAAAAAAAGTCTTTCTTGCCTCTACCTTCATTTTAGGTTGACATTACACTTTTATCTCCTCCAGATGGAAACAGACCTGTAGAGTGTTAAAAAGATGTCTTGTTTAAAGTCAAAGTTAGATTAAAATTGATTTTTGCTAAGAAATCAGTATGTAACTGGCATCTTTACTCATTGCTGTGCATTTTGATTGTCTAGTAATGCTAGTTAAACTCTTTATTTTGCATCATATCAAACAAATACAACACAGTGTGAAGGAACATGAATGAAACGTAATGCACAGCTACACCAACTAGCTAGTACTACTATCTTGTTACCTTTGTTTTCTGAGTTACAAACTTAAAAACATAACATGCACTGCAAAATGCTGAATGTTGTAAAGGCATAGACAGCTTAAAGGAACACTTCAACATTCAACTTCTTAGTTAGATGAAGATTGATTATTGTCCACTATTTTCAGTGGAAAATAGCTAAAGCCTGCTCAAAAGTCACTAGATGTTGCTGGATGGCATCACATGTTCATTTGTAGTTCTGTAGCTGCTATCATCTCATCAATATACATCACAATTAAGGATGATAACAATTAAATGATGATCAGTTAATTGGTTGTTCAGAATTTAATCAATCAAATAAAATTTAATCAATCTACTATCAAATAAACATCTAAATGACTGAAATTGTTTTTATGAGAGTGTTCCACATGCTATCTGATATTTAGGTATATATGTTTAATATGCAGGCATTTCCTTTTCTTCTACATGTTTCACAGGCTGTAATGCTGTCAGAGGATGCAATATGTTGCTGTGGAAATAAAGCTTCAGTTGAGGGGAAAAATGTATTTGGTATTGTTTGGTGGAAGCAAAATTGTGTTTTTCCAATAATAATTAGTCAATTAATTGATTGTTAATGTTACCATTAAGGAAAGTTCTTAAAATCTGCAACACTAACTGTACATCTAACTTAAAAAATATTTTCTGAAGGCTGTTATATGGTCATTGGAACCAAAGTATCATGAGTAGAGATGATCCAGAGAGCGAAATAAACTCATTCTTTGAAGCCCTGTGTGTTTGGAGAAAAAACATTTAAAAAGTCAAGTTGAATCAGAACAAAAATAAAGAAGGGGTTTCCCAGACAAAATATTGAATGGGGATCATCGGTTGGTTGTTAGGTCCATACAGTCTCAGCTCATTTATGTAGCTGTGCTCCCCCACTGACTGAACACAGTCTGTCCAGAGAGCCACAAATACAATAGATCACATTCACTGAGAAATAGATTTTTCACTCTGTGCTTTTTGAATTATTCCTTTATAACACAAATGATGGACAGCCAACTCCATGTGGGGCTTGTTGAAAATGATAAATAATGCTTAGTATTATAGTAACATTTTCAAACAATACAGTATAACTTTTCTGTGGGCAGCTAAGCAGTTAAGACAGCATTTCCTAGCACCACTGATTCTCAGATATAAATCAGCCAATGTCATGGGAAAGGTCCAGCAACTGTGTCCACAAATACTGCCAAAAAAATTGTTTTCCTGCTAAACAGCAATAGCGGGTACGCCCTTATATAACTAGATAAGAAGAAAACAAATGTAAATTAAACTTAAAAGATACTACTAAAAGATACAAAGATCCCCCCCACGCTGGAAGTATAATACTTGTGTGCGGACTGTGACAAAGAAACATGTGAGCTGTTTGTGGCAGAGAGATAATCATCAGCAGACATCAAAACACAACAATGAATCCAAAGAAGCTTTTCTGCCAACATGGTGAGTCTGATGTAGTCAGTGGGGCATTAGGTTTCACGTAGTCAAATTTTCAAGCTTAATGTTGCAAATGAACTGACCGATATGTAAAAGATCGACCTCTCACTTTCCAGGCTTTGTTTTCACTAGCTTGTCTGTCTGCGTGGCATTTGTGGGAAAAAACAAATAAGGGCCCAAAGCAGGCAAATCAAGCCTGGCTAGTGGCTCACAGAGCTGACACAGGTGTCTGCTGCTGCTTCACAGCAGGAGGATATACAGAATCATGCTATTTAGAATCACTATGGGTAATGATGCATATGAACAATCTCTAGCCCTGCTATTACTACATCTAAGAGTATTAATTAAGCATTAAAGGAGTAGTATGCTGAAACTGTGCTTGCAAAAATGAGTTCAGCAGTCCAAATAGTGAATTGGGTTGAAAACCCATTTAATATATGGTTGAAGTAAGTTTCTTCCCCTTGCCCCATCCTCCCCAGTCTTGAGGGAAGCACTGCAGGGTGCCGGAGCTCCACAGGAGCGCAGGACACACAAAACATCTTAAGTTGACAATAACAAGCTATGACGAGTCCTCCACTGTAAGTTGATCAGCTGTTTATAACTGTCAGTTGTCTGTCAATGTAAAGTTAAACTGGTTATCATGAAAATAAAAGCCCACTGCTCCTAAAATACACATTCTGACTTTGAGTTAAGTGGCTGCCTGTTTCACTGCCTGCCAGACTCCATTAACTTTTTGCTAAATTTAACTGTTATAAACATATACTTATCCAACAAGATTGTAAATGATTATTTATATCATCTATATTATTATTATTATTACTATTATATAGTTATTTCAGCCAGGACTAGAATTTTCAAAGGCTGCAGCATTGATGTCAGAAAAGCGAGTAGTTCAACTTAACATGTTTCACTGATATCGGAAGACATATCATGGTCATTTTACAATTTACTCCAGTAAATATAGTTCAGATTCCTCCTTCAAACAGTTGTGGCGTGTGCAGAGCCTATACAGTTTCACACTATAGTTTCACATGTAAGTTCCTATTTATCCTTGAGCCTGTACTGTCTTCAGGTTTTGTTTTTTCTTTCTTCTCCATCTTTTAACAGTCTAAACACCCTTGAAAACAATGTTAGATTTACTTGAGAAGGTTAAAACAGACATTTTGGTAAGGCAGAACACAGCAACAGAAGACAGAAAGCAGCTGGAAAACATGCCTGGAATCTCCTGAAATGAACTCAAACACTAATTTGAACTTCTGTCTCTGAAAGGGAGATGAAAAATTTTGAAAATAAATACATTTAGTTTGGGATGTTTAGCTTCCTTTTCAGTTGTCAGTTTGCATTTGGTACAACACTGCTGTGTGTGTGTGTGTGTGTGTGTGTGTGTGTGTGTGTGTGTGTGTGTGTGTGTGTGTGTGTGCATGTCTGTGTGTGTATGTGTGTATGTGGGGGCAGTAAATTCAGGCTCTCAGCAAGGCAAACACCCATTAGAAGCTTACATAAACAGCAACAACGTGAGTCACGCTGACCATTCATTTTTAATGGCAGCAGCGATGAGTACGTGCTGTGAGAGACAGGACAGTGCTGCTCAGGGACCATGATGCAACAGAACCAGTGTCATCACCCTGATGACGCTGCAAGACTCCATAAAACGGGTGAATGGCTGGTTCATATCACTGAAAACATCTACAGTATGTCTCCAGTAAACCAGCTATGACTGGTGTGCATTAATGCTTCATAAACAGTGTCACAGATGATTTGAATTTGACAGAAGACAAACTTGTAAGCAGCCTATTTAATCCAGCCAGTTTTTATCTGTTTTGCGGCAAATCATCACATGAAAATCTCAGTCTTTCTTCTTGACATGTCACATCCTGAGTAAATAAAACAAGTCTGACAAGGCAGATGTTCCCATTTCTTACGTCGAAGTTTGTCTTTTCACCTGCTCAACATACAATCCTCAGCACCCAAACACGATATATGAGGATTATCAACACGCGTAAAGTGTTTCTGTTTGTAGAAGTCACTTCAAACAGATTTCATAGAAGTCTCTTCATCATCCCACGTTAAAAGTGATGTCTGCACCGCTGCTCTTTACACCACGCATCATCTAACAGTGTTGTTTTGCCATTTTGTACTATTGGTTCACTTTATCGGCCACGTATGAGTCAGAAATGACTAAAACTAACATTAAAGACTATCTGCCAAAATACACTGCCAGTGATCATCTTACCTGCACATGATTCCAGTGATTAAATAACTCTGTCATAACCTGTTTAAGTTTTAAGCCAAAATACTGATTATCCAGTTCAGTGAAGGGTTGACAGTGGTTAGTGATTAAATTAATATGCATCACAGCTCTTTTTGAATTTAAGGTCAAGTATTTTTCTGTTCAGGCATCTGACATGGAGTCTGTTGAATAGGTTGGAAATTAGACTAAGTTTTAAATATGCCACTATTATCATTTAATGATTCTAATTTAATTTAATTAAGTTTTTGACATGTAATAAGGTAAATTAATTGTTATGTAATTGAAACAATAATCAATAGATTAATCGATAAAAAAAATAATCGTTAGGTGCAGCCCTAGATAAAAATGTAACTACCAGTAGTGTTAGCATGCATACACAGCTCCCTAGAATGTTTATACCAATCTTTAAGTCAGATTCAGGATAAATTAAGTAAAGCTAATGTGTAATCCAGTACTTTCTGTTCCACTTTTCTGTACTGTTCCACTGCAGGAGTTTTTATGTTCATAAAATGCTATCAACAATATAGAATTTATATTCTATATTTGCCATTTTGAGTCATTGATATTCTTTTACCGTTTAAGGTGTTATTATTTATAAGTGCTTTTGTGGCTTTTATTCAGTCAACTGCCTGAGTTGTTACAGAACCAATATCACTTAAATTAACACTTGTGCAATACTTAATCTGGCAAGTATGTTATTCTAATTTTTACTCACATTTGTGGAATACAGTTTTCCTACAAAATACGCTACTTTATACCGATGAAAGGGAACAGTGACATTCCTGTTAGTTTCTCCTGCCTTGTCTGTGTTTCTGTTTAGAAGTTCAGCAACAACAAAAATGCATAAAATGTCTTTCAAAATGTAGATTCTATTTCCCCAAATTGTAAAAGAAGATATCTGACAAGTCCTCTACCTTTCTAGGGATTCATCTTTCTAAAACATGAATTTCAAAAGCAAATAATCTGAGTGTAAATCTAATATGTTTAACAATGTCAAGATCTCTCTCACTCTCCTTCTGGCTGGTTCCCTCTATTTTATTCCTTCTCTTTCACGGTCTACTTTTTCCTCCTACCTTTTCTTTTTTTTTTCCCTCTGTTTATATTCTCTACTAACTGTCCATGGAAAAAACATATCAGCTCTCCAGGCATAAAGGCACTCTGCTGACCTATCAAAAAACAAAAACCAACAAATCTTTTCTACCATTTCACAAAGGCAAAATATGCTGTTGGATGTGATGCACCTTCACCAAAAGTCAAGTCAGTTCAAAGCTTTCCAACAACAACACTAACACTGAGATTTTGACATGAGAAGGAGACAACCTTTTGAACCAAGTTAGATTGTTACTCACCTCTACAATATCAGAGTTGGTTCTGCTCTCGTGGGGCTCATTGTACTCTGTGTATTTCAGCAGGACTTTGTCCATGTCTGTGCTGGCGTACTGGAACAGCTTGTTGGAGCTGTTGAAGATGATGAGGGCGATTTCACAGTCACACAGAACGCTCAACTCATAGGCCTTCTTCATTAGACCGAACTTCCTCTTCATGAAAGTCACCTAGAAAGACAGAAACCAAGGATAAATCTAGTTTTCATCAAATCTCAGCTCCTGACATATATATGTGAACTTAGCAGCATCGTACAACTTGGTCCTTGTTCAGAAGCACATTATGGACAGACAAACATGCAGGTTACATGTAGGCCGAACAAAAAGGACGCTTCTGGCATTGTAAAACTACCCTACACAATGTAGTTTAACAATTAATTGCATTTTAAATCATTTTGAAAGATCATCGGCATATTCTTCTCATATTTGTCCTCATTTTCTATTATCTAAATCATTTTATAAGATGTCTTTGACACAACAAGAACATTATTTGTATAATTAAGACATCAAGTTATAAGATATATAGCCTAATGCTATATGCTAATGCTAAATGAATGTGCAGGGGAGGTGGAGGCCAAGGGGGTTTATATGAAATTCTACCCAATACAATTAAACAATATTTTTATAATATTTTATAAAAAAAATATATACATATGTGTGAAAAGTTTATTTTTTCAGTGGAAAACACAACTTTTAAATGCTTCAGGGACACGAAATTCACAAAAAGCAGTAGTGTCATCATCATTCAAAATCCAAATAATCATTCATTAACAGCATGACAGGTAACTCTATGCGCATTTAACTGCAACCTGAGGGACATGGACTGTATAGTCAAAGTGTGGTGCAATAATAGTGATAATAACACACATTTGCTTTGACAATATGGCACTATGGCATAGTGCATTTAACTACTGCTCTTATCCAGAACAACTGAACAAAGGCAGCATGAGCTACTGACGCAAAATCAACTGATACTGAAATACACAACATTATCACATATAATTTCTAGACGTCATGTAGTCTAGAAAAGTGATTCAAAGGCGTCTATGTCACACAGGAAGGAGATGAGGAGGAGGGTGGAGGTAGAAGGAGGGAAGTTCCCATGTGAGACACTGCATTCCCAAAAGAAGGTGGCAATGACCTGTAAATTAGCTTCTACTGGAATGCCATTGGTGGAGTGGGTGGGAAGTGTGGGTGGGGAAAGGCACTGAGTAATCTTTCCCCTCCCTTAATGATTACTATCAAAGTGTTCAGCCTTGTTTGGTAATCATATTCCTTGAAAGCCCATATACTGTCATAAAACTTTCCTTTTAAATATAACGACTATTAAAATATTCCAAGCATACAGTTTTATATTGCGTTAAAATGATAATGATGATTCCTGAAACTTCCATGTTCCCCTAAATCATAAAACGCACCTATATCATGAGGCTAAAATGAAATGCTTGCAGTGGACCTTTTACAGCTTGCATTAAACCCACACACAGCCCACAGGTCACACATTGATCATACTTATCCAGTTTTCTGGTGCGCAGCTAGCTCCCTGCAGTGAGTCAGTGTGTTTATCTGCGGATGTCTTGCTTCCATCATGGCTTCTGGGATCCTGACTCATGTCATCATCACATAGCTAGAAGCTGTGTTCGACTCTCACTCCTTCTCACACCTCCAAGATTTCCAGCAATGCTGAGTATCAGGTGTATTGGTCCTTGTCTGCCTCCCTCATGTTCTCACATTTCCACGCAGTCACAGCTCTGAGGCTCAAACACAACCTTCTGCTGTTGGTTGTTGAGCAATCTTAACAAAGACTTCATTATTCATTAATGCTAACAGGAAATATCAGTACTGACAAGGACTACAATTGGCCAAAGAATGGTCAGACCACAACCAAATACAGCCTCTGAAACTGACAGAGGCCAGCTTGACAGCAGGAACTACTATACTGGGGTGATTTACAGTGGCTTCAACCAGGACTCTAACTCCTGGAGCGATAAAGACAGCAGGGGCAGGGGACAGGAGAGGCATGAAGTGAAGAAGACTGAGAGGGTGGTCAGGCATTAGAGAGGCAGCAGGGAGCCAGAATATTTTCACATCAAACATGGTGAATTAAGATTTTACTTTCATTCAAACCATGTTGCTGTTACGATGTTATGTTGATTATGTAGCATTTGATAAAGTGTGCTTTACAATGAGTTAATAAGGTAATTAAGCTCATCTTAGTTCGTTAAAAGAGAGAATCTTCACAAGGTGTATGGTTCTTACCAACTAAATGTGTAAGAATATTTCCTTTCTTGACAATTTTGGGAGCTTATTTTTTTGACCCACTAAACTATAAAAGCTAAGAGTCTTGTGAAAGTAGCAAACTTGACACTTGCATACATCTCCCAGCTGAAACTACAAGGGGATTAAACTATTGCCCTTGAGGCAAAAAGTGGTATTAGTAGATAGGATGGGCCAGTGCTAGTACTGGTTAGCATGCTTACTTCAATAGATATCTCTGTAACACAAAACATTAGGGTTGCAACTAATGATTATTTTCAGTCTATCAATCTATTGATTATTTTCTCAATTAACTGATTAATAGTTGTTTGTTTTAAAATGTCAGAAAATGATAAAACATGTTGATCAGTGTTTCCCAAAAACTAAGATGATGTACTCAAATGTCTTGTTTTACTCACAACCCAAAGCTATACAGCGTCTGTCAAATAGGAGTAAAGGAACCAGAAAATATTCACATTTAGGAAGAATTTAGACTTTTTTTGCAAAAAAAAAAAAATGTTCAAACTGCTTAGTCGATTATCAAAATAGTTGCCAATTATAGGATAATAATTATATAATTATAAAAAAAATTAATAAACAATTATTAAACAATTAACTGATTAATATTCGCAGCTCTACAATACACAGACATAACATAACTGTTACATCTTCACATGTCAATAATGTTAGCTAATTTTTTTAAACTTTTAATTCTGACCATATCTTAGATATAGCACATGTAATATGGACGCATAGTAGCAGAGCACAGTAATTTGCATCTTTAGTAGATATATATTTTATCCACAGTTGTGGCAAAAATTTCTCCAAAAGTTGTAATTCACTGAGAGTAACTTTTCCAATACACATGACTTGGAAGATGGGTTAGGAAAAGCAGGGATCTCCTAATCAGACTGGACGTTTTCCACACTCATGTTTCACCCAAGAATGTGTGTATTAAAACAACCCTCCTCTCCCATACTTTTCTATTGTTCTTGATCTTTTGTGCTCCTAACCTAAATGTTTGAACCTAATTCCTCTATACCTGGGCATCTTACATCTTATTTCTATCACACCTCCTCACCAACACTGGGAATTCACTTGTCACAGAAATATCCCCTAAATCTGACGTAACTTCTGCTGTAAGCTTGCAAGAATTATACTTCCTTGAATGTGGGCCTTACTGGAAGTCAGTTAATTGACATATGCAGAGTGGAAACCACAGCCTTCATAAGCCAAAGCGTGTCAGTTGTTGGGCTAAATGTGTTAAATCTGGTGACTTATAACTGCTCTCTACTTCCAGCCCCACTTGGAGGCTTTTACCCAGGGAACTGCAGGGAGTACCATTATATGCATGATAGCACTGTGGCTTTTTATATTTTATAGCACAGAAAGCCAGATAGGGAAAGATGTGCTGTTTAACAAGTGATTTAGACTCCTATTTAGTCATAAAGTATATTTATTTTATTTTTTAATTTGAGCATTTTCCCAGTGGGGGAGATATAATGTTATATTTTGTCTCCAGTGCAGTATAATTTGTTTTCAAATGTCTGAGGAGCAAAGTGCCCTCAGCCAAAATGTCGGAGCTTCTGCAACGTCACGTGTTCCAGTTAGGGAGCAAGAACTGCATCGGATGGCCAACCAAGGTCATGTTCAACCAAGCTGAACATTTGCACTAAAGCCAGAAACATTTGGAACATTAGTCACTGAATAAATGTTGTATCTCATTACACTAACTATATTAGATGATAGTGATAAAATAGACGCCACAGTTCTCACTATGATTCCAAGGGCAGTTAACATTTTTTTGTTTTGGTTTACATTTTTACAGCTACCTCTTAAATGATGTTTGAAATTAGAATCATTATTTCTTGAGCATGGCTTGCAAATAGATTTCTGTGAAAAGGAATAACAAAGAACTGCTTTGTTCCTCTTTTAGAATATTTAATCACTGTTGTATTACTGGTTCATCTTTCTACAAAACTAATGTCATTAATATATATTCAGCATAGTGTGTAATAGTGTAACAGATTCAAAAAGAGGAAAACCAACTGAAAACACTTGTCAGATAAAACAAGAATACAAACCAATTTCCTAAAATAGAGTACAAGAACCTAAATATACAGCAGACTCGAGTGATGCACACCCGACAGCTAAAGCAGTGTCTATCTAAAAAAGCTCTGGCCAAGACAACCAAACATCAAATATAAACATCATCCCAGATATTTATTTTCCAGCCACATCCCTATTTCCAGAGCCTGCGCCTTCCGTCCAGACAGGCTGGTATTTGTTGTGCTGTTGGGGGTGATATATATAGAGGAGACAGACAGAGAGGGATTCCAGTGGGCAGCAGTGTGGCTGCGCAAGGAGACGGTGAGGAGAGAAGGCCACTGTGTGTCCCTAACACTGACCCACCCTGCTAATGACAGGGTGCCGTCCGGACCTAGCTAACCCCAAATTACTGCCCTCGTCACCAGCTGTGACCACCGCACTCTCAAAAGTGAAACGGCTTAGAGGAACCTTTGGGAGTTCTTTAGATTGAAACCATAAGGGATCCACAGAAGGCTCCTCGATGGATCCCTTCGCAAAGTGTTAATGAACCTGTCAATACATGCACGTCCACATAATATTTGGTTACTCTATAGGAAACTCTACTTTTTAAATGTCAACTCCAACTCAGTTTGTTGCTCCCTTGGATCTTGGAATAAACACAGTCAACCTTTAGTTGTTAGAGTGGGATCTCAAAGGGATTCAAGGGCCACACATCAACACATCCGATAACACGAAAACCAAACATAACAACCAAAAAAATTCCATAACTGCCTCTAGATGTTGTTTACCACAGCAGAGATAGACAGTTGTGGTTTGTATGGATGCATGTTTTGTTATGGAAGGAGGAAATGTTCCACAGAGTAGTGTCAGGGAGAAGGAGCTTATACAGTAAATTGTACAATATAGAAGCTTATGTGCACTGGAGGTATTTTACACAAAGGATTTTCTGCAGAAAAAAAACAATGGATAATTCTTCTATAGGCGATACACTTCTCATATGAGTCCCTAAATGAGAGAACTGACTTCAAATCCAGAAGACACCTTGTTCTGCCACTTTCAACAGCACCTTTACCAATTAAATGGGCACAACAAGGCAACAATACTGCATGCATGGGTTATACTGCTGTACTATAAATGTTGTACTGTTTGAATAAAGTCACATTTTCACTATATGGTATGGCTTGATTTGTCTCTACTCGCTTTTGATACTTCTACTTCATTTTCCTGTGTAGTACTCCTCAATGTAGGCGGAGCTGAGCGTCATAGCGACACTATTCCTGCACTTGGGAAACAACACAGGCACGGGTTTAGTCTTGAGAAGCTGCAGCCTTTATTCACTGTCAAAATCTAACCTACACTGTACATTTACTGCCGAAGTGACAACTTTGCTACTCACCTTCCTCTGCTTAGCTCACATTCACCTATCTGCTGTTTGCTCTCCCTGCCTTTACCACACACTCACTATGCACACAAAAATGAGCTAGACTACTCTTATCCTCTCACTACCAAGGATATGAAGGGATGGTATTCATGATAGGTCTGCATTTCATCAATTGACCACAGGGTGGTTTTGCAAGCTGCCATTTTTGAGTAAATAAAAAATTGAGGTTGCTATTGATGGTAGCCTGGCTATTTAAAAATGCTGAGTTTGTACAGAATGTCCTGTGTCCTACTATCAATCTATGGTCTGTGGTGTTTTCATGTCACCTTTTAGTCACGCCATCAAAAAGCGAGTAGACTCGAGTTGAGCCATACCATGCCGTGGAAATGCGACATAAGTATACAATTAAATGGCTGTGATGACAGAAGAAGGAAACACTGACCTGGCGGTTCCTCTCATCTACGATCCGGGTGATCTGAATCTTCTTCCTCCCCATTGCCAAAAACAACTTCCTCTGACAGCCAGAAAAGAAAAATTTCAGTGGGCTCCAGGTAGTTAAGAGTTCAACAGACAATCTTTAACACATAGCTCCACTGTCAGCTCCGTTACTCCTCTAGTATCAGTTTGGCATGGCTTGCTGAAAAAGAGCGAGACAGAAACAAAGTCAGCTTCATCGCAGTGTCATTCAGACATCACAGTATGAACAGTAAAACAGTTTTCAATATTCAGGAAATGCAAACAAGAGTTTCACTTAAGGAAAAGGTCCAAGATTCCTTACACCAAGACAGAGGGCAGTAGCAAGAAATCCAAGTCAGTATTTGGACAGAACATTTTTGCACTCTGGGATGGACCAATGAACAAGGGAACAAGGAACTTCTACAGAGTTTACTATGAGCTATTTGCTGGAGACATTTTTCACTCACTGTGCAAGGATGTACAAAGATTACCATGGATCCAACTATAGCAATGTTTTCTGTGTCAGCTTGCCAAGACCTGATGGATCATTTTTGAAATGTCTTAAGGCTTTTTTTTTCATTTATTTTTTGTCAGTTTTCTCCTCCAGTATTACTATTCTGCTGCATTGTAATCTTTGTCATTGCTAATTCCACTTGACAGTTTCTTTTCACCTGACAGCAAGGACCTTCACCCGCAGGGCATAAAGGGCACCAAGGTTCACTGAGCAACCAGCAGGGTTTCCCAGTCCAGCAACAAGGATATAATCTCTCACCAGTTTCCCAACCACAAAGACTTCAAACTGTGCATGTTGCAACACACAACCAAGCCAAATGCACTGTTACCAGGGGCTGAACCAGCATTTCTGCCATAGTGGAGTGGAAAAGTGCTGTACACTTTCGTTCTTGACAGTCTCTTCCTCAGAAGTCTTTTGCAATGAAATTTAATCTGTGACCACTGGATTGCATTAAACACATCAAGAGGAACTCAAGAGCGCACTAACCGAGAAAGACCAAGAGAATTAAAGTGCATCTACCTCATCACACACCTTTTCTAGCTGGCTCCAAACTCTCTTCGACAGCAAACTCCTTCATGTGCACCAACATGAATATCCAGCCCTGTAGTGTTGAGTGGACTCGCCTCTGCTCTCCTTCTTTCTCCTCCTGCAGGAGTGCCCACCTGCCTCGCTGTGTCCCTCCTCTCCTCAGCCTCAGTGTTGCCTGAGCCCTGCCTTCCCCCAGAGCTCCTTAGCTCTTTCCTAATCTCATCTGATCTGGGAGGAGGCAGAGAGTGAGGCGAAGCCAGGCTTTATCCTAACCCTCTCTGGATTACTGCAGCATGTGGATCCCAGAGCTGAGCGACCAAAACCCCCACTACAGACCCAGTTCACAGGGTTGAGACATGGGACAAATACATTTGTCATGCAGCAGTGGAAATTTATTGGTGATTACTTGCTGATTTAAAAAACCTCTATATTTGGTAAATGATAATATTATTGAGTACCAGTCACTTCAAATGCCTCATACAGCAAATAAATGAAGAATAAATAAAACTAAATAGAAAATCCTCTGTTGATTTAAAATGCATTTAAAACCTAGTTGCAATTTTCTAAAGTCTTTTTATAGTGTTGTGGTTTCAACTCTTTGAGTGATTGTTTAGGAGTGTCCTACTGAAAATACATTATCAACCTTACATTTCATATTTTTTGTCCTTGAACATCACAAGACTATAATTGTATATAATGGCAACTGGTTTGCAAAAGACTGCACGCTATCCTCTACCCATCCAGCAGAGATTCCAGCTGACCCTCCCGTGTCTCTTGAGAGTACACACTGTAACAGACAAAGACTCCTTGCATATTTCGGATTTAAAGGTCACAAGGATTTATCTGTTTTATAATCTGGATGATTTGATGGCAAGATGCAAATATTTTGAAAAAAGAAAGACAATTCTTTCCACCAATCATCTCTGCTGCCATTTCTGTGTGAATGAAGACAACAAACATTTCTCTCAACGTGTTCTTGAGTGATGGTTAACTGCTATGTTACATTTCTAAGTTTCAATCAGCTGCAGCCTTGGAGCAATACGTCACTGTAGTGCTCTGGTCTAGTTAGGAAAGTCCCTGAAAAGCAAAAGGCACTTTGCAGTACTTCTGTAACATAAATGATAAGGGTAGGAACTGGATTATTGTGATGTTAATAATGCATTGATCAATTAAAGAACATACTGCACTGGCTTCAGCCATGACTGACAGTACTTCTATTGCTGCCAGTGCCAGCTACTGGGCATCTCACAGCTACTTAGTTTAGTTGCTTTCTAATTAGGATAGAAGAAATTAAATCTTTAGATGTGAAGATCTTTCTCCCAGTTTGACAACACAGTTTGTTAGAAACAGTCTGAAGCCTGTTGATGAGGCCAGCTGCAGTTAGGAGAAAACTGTTCTTGTGGTGTGAGGTTTTGGGCCTGGTGTACTACAGCCTTCTGCCGGAGGGAATGACTTAAAAAAGTCTGAGTACAGTGGTCGACCACAATCATTCAGCTCGCCTCAGGGTCCTGGAGGGGTGGCAGATTGCAGCCAATCAACCCTCTTGGCAAAGTGAATGATATGCTGCAGTCTGCCCTTGTCCTTGGCAGTGGCAGCAACGTACCAGATGGTGATGGAGGAGGTGAAGTTGGATTCAGTGATGGTGGTGTAGAAGTGTACCATCATAATCTTTGGCAGATTGAATGGATGTATTAAGGAGAACTGGATACAGCATTGGAGGCGGGCCTCCATTCATTGCTATGAAAGCTGACTTCTGTGTTTAAAATGACCTGTATCCATATCATGCAGCCCATAGAGCAACCTCACTAGAGACTTCTACTGACCGAGCCAGCTAACTCCCTGTCCTTCTAGTACTTCCAAATGTTCTGGGTCAATCCTGATAGTGAAACAAGTCATTTCACATTGATTGTGATGCTTACTTACAGTCTTACAGTACAGTCAGTTGTACAGTTATACAGTTGTACAGTCACTTCTTTCATGACATGAGCTTATGCAAAAAGGTCTCTGGCCCATAGTGCATTCATTACACAGTTTGGTCACTATGTCAAATTGGCTTCAAACTTGGGTGCTTTTTTGTAAAGTAGCTAATGTTCGACTCGTTTGAGCTCCTGGGTGATTATGATGCTCAGGAAGAGGAGGGACTCCACAGTGTGGTCTGGGAAGTCACACAGGGTGATGGGGGTGGATGGGGCTCAGCTCTTCCTAAAGTTCATAGCCATCTCCAGTCTATGTAGAGCATTAAGCTCCAAGTTGTTCTACCTGCACAGGTCACCAAATGGTCGATCTGCTACCTGTAGGTGAACTCATCAACACTAAAGATGAGGCCAATGAGGGTGTGTCATCCACGAACTTAAGGAGTGTGATGGACTGAGATTGCACAATACTGCCGTCATGAAGCCTCGCCATTATGCCACCTTTGACTCTACCAAACAACACCACTAAAATGTAATTGTGATGGCCAGACTAGCCAACAAGCAATTCTGCTCCTCTGCGCTTAAACAGTCACACAGCGCTGATAATTTCATGAATTTATAATGTAACGACTGTTATGTGTTCTTGGATAAAACACCTGTATGTGGAGTCGCACTGAGGCACACTCAGCTGTGAGAACATATCTATCAACTGAGCCAGAATGATGGGAATGAATACTGTGTACTGTAAAGGAAATTATACGCACATATATAATTATTGCACACATTTATTTAATAAATATACAGTCTTGATAAGTCTGAAATAAAAAAAATTGATTATAAAGTGGGCAGCACGGTGGTGCAGTGGTTAGCACTGCTGCCTCACAGCAAGAAGGTCCTGAGTTCAATCCCCCAGCTCCCCAGCTGGGGCAGGGCCTTTCTGTGCAGAGTTTGCATGTTCTCCCCGTGTCTTGCATGGGTTCTCTCCGGGTTCTTCAGCATCCTCCCACAGTCCAAAGACATGCATGCTAGGTTAGTTGGTGACTCTAAATTGCCCGTAGGTGTGAGTGTGAGTGGTTGTCTGTCTATGTGTCAGCCCTGCGATGAACTGGCGACTTGTCCAGGGTGAACCCCGCCTCTCGCCCAATGTCAGCTGGGATAGGCTCCAGCAGCCTGCGACCCTTACGAAATAAGCGGTTACAGAAAATGAATGAATGAATGAATGATTATAAAGAGAAATTAAATAAAATTAAGGAAGAGACTCAATAATCCCTCTCAATTGCAAAATTGACAAATTGAATTTAATCTAACTACTACTAAGCACATTTCATAATTTCTAATTCTAACCCTGTCAAAACTGTATACTCTACAATTTTTTTTTCTCAAAGTTTTGTAAGGAAACATAATTGCTTCCTGGATTATGTACTAGTGAAGGAACATTTGTTTACCACATGTTACAGTGGTTGTTGATGGTGGATGGTGCAAGTGCAAAGTGCAGGACTCTGAAATGAAACATGGGAATTCACACATTCATACATGTGTGGGGTAGTCTCAGGCAACAAAGATACTTTGATAACGGTTAGGGGAAGATTGTGGTTTCAGTTAAATGTTATTGAGTTGAACATGTTTGGTTTCATGCAAGTCCCTGAAGATTTTGTCAGTATTAAAAAAAAGACAAAGATCAATGCCTAAGAATAACAGAAAGTTTTCAAATATTGTAATTGCTACACATGTAAAGCAAAATCTGATATTGTAAACGAAATGTGCTGCCAGTGACCATTTTAATGATACTTTCAGAATCAGTACTTTCTGATTTTGCAGATATGTCCATCGACAGCATTTTCTCACTATGCTAATCAAAAAAGCTTGATAATCCAGGCAGCATTACAAAATGTATTTGCTGTTGCGAATTAGTAGTATATAAATGTCATTTCTAAGCATCAGATTTGTCCCAATTCATGATTGTTGTAACTCTTATTAAGGGTCATTTGCAGTGACAATATACAGTAAATCTGTGTCCTAATGCTGTCCTGTGACTGCATTTTATTTGTGATCTTGGTGAGAGATGGAAACTCAAACACTGAATACATTCAAAATTTTCTCCCCTTGTGAAAATAAATCTATGTCTCAGGCTGCCGAGTCTGTAGAGCACCAACAAAGCCTGTTCCACATCTCAAGTACATGTGTTTCTCAGACAAGTTGTCCTGATCAATGCAGATGTAATATGTTACTATGGCAGAAACTCTATCTGGCTGACGTAAAAATCAATACAACCCACGGGATGAGCCAAGAGGCTGCAGCATCCAGCCCTCACACAAACATCTACGAGGCAGAGCTTTATATTGCATTACCTCCAAAAGACAAGTCACACCTAATCTTATACAATGAGCAGCACAATTTGAAAACATTTTTATGGTAATTCATGACTGAATCCTCTGGAGTCTCTTTATGTTTCTGAATAGTTAATCTCTGGCAATTTTCAGATTCAGGATTTTCAGATGTCTTATTAAAATGGATATGTAGCACTGGAATAAAACCACTGGTTACACAACTTCACACTGAACTCCTGAAACACAACTTACATATAAAACACACACTGCATGAATCATCATGGCTTTCCTTTGCTTATACACGTGATTTATTTTCTGAAAATTGAGCATTTTAGAAAATAATTTCTCTATTTGTTTCATTTCCAAATGCTTGAAAAATTATCAACCATTGATGAAATAGCTCATAAGTTTTTCAAACCTTTACTCTTGCTCTGACCTTCTCAACACCTCAGAAATATATATCACCCCCCCGCATGTATCCTCAACTAAGTGCTAAGTCCCCCGAGCAAACCTCACAACCAAACACTCTTCTCTTTATCTCACCCATGAAATCCAATTCCTGCGGATCTTTTAAAGCGTGACCATGCTTTGTCAAGCTGTGAAACACACATTTCCAAGGTTAGATTGTATAGGATTTTAAATCTGTTATGCCTATATAGCAGAGTGTTGTTTATTGTGGTTTTGGTAAATGGAGCCTAAGAGTTTTCGTCTAACATATTCCTACACATAAAATATACTGAATGATGTACTTGTCTGCTAGATGCACAGAAAATAAACATTTTTCCTCTTTCTTTACTAAAAACTGTGTTACTTTTAAGTAATATACAGTAGTTATCAGTGACTTCATCCCTTCTTGTTATTTCTTCGTAATGTCTTGTCAAGGGTTAGATTAGATCAGTACCACTCCCATATGTAGCTGTAATCTATACTGTAGGCTGGAGCCAGGAGATGGTTATCTTAGCTTAGCATAATGACTAGAAACAGGAGGAAACATCTTACCTGGCTCTGTCCAAAGTAAAAACATCTCCCTTGTGATCACTTAGAGTTTGCCAGCAATTCACTGCACACAAGATATAGTCCAGCATATAGCTTCCAATGAAGCCACACATTGTCATTTTTATACTTAATGTGTTAAACAAATCAGGTTTTACAAGTTAATTAGAGAGTTTTATAGGCAGTAGGCATATTTTGTTACTGTTGGACAGATCCAGGTTAGGTGCTTCCCCCTGTTTCCAGTTCTTATGCTATGTTAACTAAGCAAAGATAACAATCTCCTGGCTCCAGCTTACATTACATATTACAGATCTGATCTTTCTAGTCTTTATGATAAGCTAAGCTAACCATTTGTTGCATGTAGCGTCATATTTGCCACACAGACACAGGACTAGTATCAGTCTTCTCATCTAACTCTGACCAAGAAAGAAAATAAGTATATAACCCAAAATGTCTGACCATTCCTTTGAAATATTTGCTAGATGTTGTGCCTAACTGATAATAATATTGATAATTGGCTGACTGTCAAATAATTTTCACAATCCAACCATTGATATGCATTTGAGCAAGGCACCTTACTTTCTACTACTCAAAAATACTCAGTTGGTAACCATAGATGACCATGACCTATGACTGGCCTAGGCAGTTCTTAGGAAATGTGAAGTGTACCAAGTGGGAGTTTGGCACAGGCTGTTGCCGAGTAACTGCATGATGTTCACTAAAACTTTCCATCAATAAGTGAAGGCTAAACCATCTGACTTCTCCTCAAAGAACTAACAACAACCCAGTCATTCAAAAACATTTTAGAATTACTATTAGAGATATCAACCAGTGTCTGTCTGAAAGTCTAGGCTAGCTCTCTAATTAAAAGCACTGAAAACACTGATCAAAGATTAGCAACGATGACGAACCTTTAATGGTTACTCGTAATATTCTTTGTGTGCTTTCCAGGACGGATACATTGGGCAGCTTTTGAGTGTTGGAAATGTTTAGACACCCTGACTTAGAATCACCACATGTTCAAGCAAAAGTACTCACTACCACAGAATAATGACAGCAGGACTGGACACAGCTAAAACACAGAATAATACTCCTCCACAATCCCAACTTCCTGTTAACTCTGACAAACTACTTCCTGTTTCATGATGTCTCTGACAGCGAAGGAGGGAGAGTAAGTTGAATTCCCCCTCCCAACCACCTCCTCCCACACACGTCCATATAAGCATTTTTCTCATGAAGCAAGGCATAACTGTATCACCAAAACTGACATTCTGGTTCCTACACAGCAACAACCAACACACAAGAAATCAAAGGTAATTTTATTTACACTTGTGTAGCATTCAAAAGAAGTTCAATGTTGTGTAATAAAAAATAGTTTATTCACTTTCTTTTTGAGAAAGCATATCTGCCCATCAAAGGTGGAGTGAGTGACTCTGCTGGCTGCAGTATAAGTCATAAATTACACTCCCTCCATGTCAGCCAGTGGGACATGGGCCAGACAAAAGTACAAATCAGGTACACTTTTCCCAAAGACGGTTTCTGTCATTTTTAGGGGAGAGAATCTCTTGGCACCTCACAATTCCAATTCCAATTCAGAGGGCTACGATGCAATCATAAAACGATTATTGATGCATCAAAATTTCTGATTTTTATGCAATTTATTCTTTCTCACTGTGTGACGACTTGCTATTTTTTAAACACAGCAGATTTCTAATGATCCATAATTAGTTTAGTTAGACAACTTGCATACAGTGTGGCTCTTGTCCAAGTCACTTTTCTCTTCAACCTCATAGAAGCCTAATAGCTTAATTTATAGCCTAATTTTTTTCGGATCAGTTTAGTTTTAAGTAGTTATTTGATGTTTTAAAAAGGGGGTTTCTTGTCATGAAACACAGGCAGCTGAGCCCTGCTTGCAATTAAGTCAACTGAGCGTATGGGCAGGATTGCAATACGGCAGCTACAACCCTGCTCATTACTGTGCCAACTCCGTCTCAAAATGACATCACCAGCGCTGGCTGCCACCAGATGGCAGCGCTTCATTTTTGTACAGCGAGAGACACATTGTCCATTTTTAGATTAGACTCAACAATCAATCTTTTTTCCAGAATTGCTTCAAATGTGACGCTACAGCCAAGAGACAGATATCTTAGCTTCAAACAAAGGCTGGAAGCAGAGGTACATTTTTAGAATCCGTCTTTTGGAAAGAATGAACAAGATATAACATATTAACTATTGTGTGTTAAAGGTGCTACAGCCAGGTTTTGTCAGATTTGGAAAGAGATAAGCATGCCATTCTCCCCTTCAAGTGTTTTTTGACTCAGCTAAGCTAAGCAACTGCTGGCTCCAGTTTCATATTGACTGTATAGACCACAGAGTAGTATCGAGCGTCTCTGCAAAAATGTGAATAAGGGTTATTGAACTAAAATGTCGAACTGTTCGTTTAAACTACTCAACCCACACAGGAACACAGATGACAGAGATTATAATTCCGGCTTTATCTGTCTCTTTCCTCTGCTGACAACAACCAGTGCAAACCAAGCATGTATGTGATACAAGGAAAACTGCTGGAACAGAATTTGTCAATGTTTAATTAAGACACAGTGATTTAGGTTTCTCTGACTCTGATTGCTCCTAATTTTTTTTCAAAAGTGTTCAAATATATTTATATCAACCCACAAAACATTTTTTTTGATTGAACCCTTAAAAATAATGATAAAAGTCAATATTTTCACTTTGTATTGATCATATTAGATTGCTGAACATTGATATATAGATACAGATCAATGTATCATTACACCTCTAGTGTGTACACAGTGCCATCCAGCATCCAGTCCATAAGAGAATGTGGCAGGGCCCCTCTAACACTGGCTCGTTGCCCCCAGTAAACCCTAATAATCGGAGGTCAACGGTAAGTGTAACAACTAGCCATTTCTAAAAAGCAGTACTAACATCATGAGCCCTAATTAACACCCTCTCTACACCGTTAATGTCTTCTCATGTAAAGAATAAACAAAGTCAGTGCTGCAGAAGGGTAATCATGCTGGGTCTTACCAGCACCAGGTTGCTTTCAGCACAAAGCAGCACAGAGTAATTGGCAACCCTTTCATCCCTCCTCCTCATTAAAGTCCATGGGTTCATCTTAATTGCATTGACCCAACCATGACCTCTGCTCCAGTCACTCCAACAGTGAATCAATGAGGCTTCAAGCTGATGCTACCCAGCATGCACCACTAGGTATCTTCTGCTACCAAAGTAATCACTGCCTCCGATGTGTGGAAGACTGAACATCAGTTTGGTTCGGCAGATTATAGAGCTGATTCCGGTTGTGAGCACGGAAGCAGCCATATTGAGATTCATGGCTATTTGGTGGAAGATGAAAAGAGTTTCTGTTTCATCACTGTTTGTAAAAGTGTTAAGGACTGATGACACAGATCACATTCCTTATTCATGCCTTTACTTTCCCTGCAGCTTTGCTCATATCCTTGCTCTACGCTGCTTCCCTTTTTCGCTCGATCTTGTCCTTCTTCCTCCAGCAGCTTATTTGCATCGTATCCATCAGCAGGGAGAGAGGGAGGCTCTCTTGCTCAAGGCGTAACAAGGCAGACTGAGAGAAGATTCTTCCTCCCCCCGGCTAGCCCGGACACTCTTTGAAGTTCTCATAAATGGAGTTTTATAAAAGTTCTTGGGGGAACTCATACATGGTAAATAGTCAGGCTACGTGGTGGACCTGCTCCCCGAGGGAGGTGGAGTGAGATCAGCAGGCTTGTTTACTGGCTGAAGTGTTTAACACTTCCCTGTTTAGAGTAGCACTCACTGTGCCGAGCCTCCCCACATGCCCAGTTGTGAATATGAGTTTTCTTTGATGTAGGGAAACGAATGACAATTTATGTAAAAACATAACAGAGTTGCAGCTCCTTAAAAGAATGAACGATAAAATTAGCATTTTCTTATGCAAATGATGCTCTGGAACAATGCACAATCTTTGAATAAACAGAAGTGAACACACACAATATATACCAGTGACGACAGCCGCAAATGAGTCTCCTTGTAAATCGGCCCAATGACAAAACCTGAGATCCAGTAAAGTCAATCTTAAAATGTTCCACTTCACCCTCTTCTGTGGCTTATTGACACAAGAACAGGCCTTTCCCGAGCAAGACAGGAGCAAGGAAACCATGTGCTGCTGCTGCTGTCTGCTGCCAGGCACAGCAGGAGCGCGAACTGTGATTAATTCATCACCCACAGTCAGACAGGCCAGCCTCTGGTATCATGCAGCCTGAGTATCGATGCTGGCCTCTGCTGCTTGGCAGGTCACTGAGCTAATGAGTTTTTGCCTGAAATGTAATAATTAAACTCTTCTCCCTCCACCAGCAGCCCAGCCATTTAATGCCAGGCTGAAGACCGGGCAGATTAGATGGCTTAAACTGTCATCTGCCATACCACCCACTTCCCCCAGTCAGTTAGCAAACTCAGATGCTGTGTTGCTGTGCCAAGTGTGAGTCACTATAAGGAGATAAGGGTACAAGTCTACGTGAGTCTGTATATACATTTATGTTAAGGCATGATGAAAAGACAAAAAAACAACATGATAATACAAATAAATGAGCTGATTTCACACTCAATAAAGCCACAGCTTCAGGGCTGCATTCACTGACACCCTATTCTCCAGCGGGCTGCTGCACTGTTACACAGTTACTCACAATCTCCCAGCCTTGTAAAAAGTCCAAGACAGCAGTCTGCTCATTTAATTACTGGCCCGCTGTGATGTCATTTCATTATTGTGTTGCTTTTATGACAGTGGCAGTGGGATAAGATTTTCCTGTCTCAACACAGAGACACTGATGTCATGCCTGCAACACAGATTGAAACACAAGCTGCCCTGTAAAATATGGCCACGCTTCCACATTCTCTCTGCTCCTTTCATAAAAAAAACACTAATTGGGCTTCAACTGAACTTTCAGTACTGACTGATAGATTGTCTGCCATCATCATGTTTCCCTCTGTATCACCTGTGACACTGCAGTGATCTTGGACTAAAGCGAAGTGACCTTTTCTCATTTCCAAACTGTAATAATGCAGCATGTAAATTATAATATTTATAAAAAAGCAAAAGAGGCTGTAGCGCAGCTGGGCCAATAAAATGAATAAATTCCGACCGCAACAGCTCCCAAACAATTCCATGTCAACAATGCCCAAACACACTCACATATGTAGTGTGAACTCTACTTTGACTGGAATAACAGGCTTCAAGCTCATTTAGGATGTGCCTTTCAAGTATTTCTGACAAAGACAGTGATACCTACCAACCTCATGAATTCTGAGAATAAGCAGCATATTTACCCATAAAATCAGTAGCGTAATAGATGTTAACATTATTCCAGAAAGTAAATTTCTGACTAAAACTGTTGTTCCTAAACAATCAATCAGTGACCAACTTAATTTTGTAAACCATTAAAAACACTGGGGAAATAAGCAAAAACGAGCCCAATTTTAATTAATTTAACTGAAATAACATCATTATGGTGCAACATTATCCTATGAGGGTGAACCTGGGAACAAGATTCAACATATTCATATAGCAAGCCTGGTTCCCATTTATTTTTCATTTTTAGTTTTACAGCTTGCATTTGCGTGAAATTCTGACTGTTGAAGCAGCAGTGCAAAAGCTTAACATTTGGGAAAATACCTCCATTTCAAAGTCAAGTCAAAGATAAATTTCTCTTTAAATAACCAAGTAAAACATTGAGTCACGTGCAATAAACATTCAATCACACAGCTTAAAGTTATTTTATGGTGGGCTGATGATTATGCTGTTGAGAAAAAAATCGGATACAGTCATTATATAACTATCAAATGTGAAAGCAATGTGACAACATGAAAGAGAATGCTCTTACTGATGAACCTACAGGGAGTTATTATCAATGTTGTGTTCACAACTTGTTTCTACGGCCTCAGAGATTTGATTTAAACTGTAGGTTTAAATCAATTCACTTTTGGAGACTGGGTCAACTTTTGGTTACATGTATTGTTTCAAACTGCACTGACTCAGTGTTTTGAATTTGGCAGCTATTATTTCTCTGCAATAAAGCTGAAAAATAAAAATAAAAAACTGCTGGCCATAACATAAATCTATAGGGTTGTTACATTATCTGGGAGAGTTCTGTATTTCTACAATGATTAACACTAAAAATATGAGTAAAAGAAAGACTTGAAATGGGAATACATAATAGAGAAAAACACTTCCTGAAACACTGGATCCTCCCATTTCAAAACCATATTGCTATAGTGTGAAATCACTCTTGTTCATGTATAGTGTGGGACCATATCCTGGTGTGAAAACACACAGGTATTGCAGCTTCAGTGTCGTAAGCTTTTGGAGGTGAAGTTATGATGCTACTTACACCACCTCTGGGTGTGTAGTCTTTCTAATAATGCATCTTCACAGTCTTATACTTCATCAGTTTTACCACAAACTGCAGCTTTCTTGACTTGAAAATAATGTTTTAAATTGACAAACATCATATGTATGATTCATGTCACAATTCAAACAGGATCAAAACATTAGCATCTCACCAGTGACTACAGTTCATATTTTTCTGAAGTTACGTCCCATGGTCGTCCAATAGAAGTGGGGGGCTTCGACTCTCTAATGTCTCAACATGAAACAGATTCATTCAACATCAGTTCCAAACCTCATGTTTCACCCAGGCCATCTGTGGCCCCCTGCTGTGTTTCTATGCCCCCTGGGGGTCCACCCTAACAGTTTGAAAAACTCTACATTATTGAACTCCAGCAGAGCATTAGACATCAATCCTAAAGACTAAGGTCCCTAAGATATCAACAATATCACAAAGTAAATCTCTCTCCAATCATACAGTATAGTCACACAAACACCTCGTACATAGTGTACTGTAGATCTGCATGGGCAACCATTTCTTCTGATCTATGCTCACTGCAGATGAGTCTGCAGAGAGGTATACAGTAACTTCATCACTGAGAAGTATCTCTAGCCTCAGCCCAATCTTTTGATCTACTAAATGATATTATAATGAATTCTTTAACATTTTTGTTTGTTCCTGCTCTCATTGAAATTCTGTGCTTTCAGCAAAGTAATATCATCCTTTTAATGTTGTGAAGAGATGCTAAGTAGATCTGAGGCCTCTATCCTGAGGGTCCTTCATGCAATCTCCTATCCCCCCCACCCCTAACCCCCCAACACATACTTCAACACTACCATCTCTCTCTCTCTGAGATTACTGGGTAAACAGTGTACTCTTTTTCAAGTTGGTTCAGGACAAGTAGAGTTCATTTGGAGCCATTATACAAGTCTTTTCTCGTGCATTCATACTGTATCAATCTCACATCAGTAGTGTATACAGAAGTATCAAAGATTGCTCCTTCCAAGTGGCATTTCCATTAAGTGTTACACTATGGCATTTTACATCAACATTTTAAGTGGTGTGTGAGAGGATTATGGAAAAGAGTAACTGACACAGTCTCAAAGCGTATTTTTCAAATGGCTAAATTTTTATAAGATAAACTGTGGAGCTACTTCTGGAATTTTAAGTTTAGTCTTGAATTTGTTTAGTTCGACACTCACAACAACCTTTTCTCCTGATCAACAGAGGGGTGAGAAGCAGTAGTAATAGTGGTACAAGTTTGGGCATGAGGACTGAAATGAAAGTTGAGGGGAAAATAAGTACTCTGAACATACTGAGCATACAGATGGACAGTGTGCTACTAGAGTAGTTTGATAAGTAGGGTTGGTTTAACCGTAAAACCTCATTAAAATACAAAATTCCTTGACATGTTTGCATGATTTTAGAATTTGTTGGCAGCTGGTATAACTCATCCATCTTGCAAACTGACTCCAGACTATTCTGAAGAGGAATTATAAAGCTTAGGTTGTGCATAAATTTGTGCATTTGCTCACTGGTTATTTCTCTTTCACTGGATTGCGAGCGTGACGAAATATTACATCTGGGATCAGCTAGGTCACCTGGGATTGAGGTGTATAATTGCTGAAAGCCACGTGTGAGATCCCACTGGGTGCTTCTGTTTGAAATTACAGCTGAATTACCCTTAACAGCCAGGCTACAGCAAGGCAAGCTGACTCCAGTTTGTAATCATAAAACTGGTTCCTCTTTTTATTATTGACATTACGAACTCTTGCTGACCTAAACTTACCATATTCGTACTCAAATTTTCAATAAAAAAAGTAATCTGAATCCCATGTAAGTCCACTGAAAAAAGCTACAACAACCAATGACAGCTTATCAACTAACATCATGCACATATCATCCACACTTTTTTTTACTATAACATAGCAAGTCTGAAAATACCAGTCAACTTGATGCATATGAAGTTGTACAAAATCATTATCATGTCAAAATTAACCAAAATAAACCAGAGATTAGATATAACCAGAACAGATATTTGAGGGGTCCTTCACCGGTGATGGATCGATTAAGCAGTTGGCCTTTGAATTGGGATGATTATCCGACATTTTTGGATAATCAAATTGACAAATACCTGCGTTCATGAGGCCAACAAACAACACAACTCTGCAGACACATCTGCAGGCAGCCTTGTCAGTGTGGCTGCTTTGGAACAATCTGAGCACTCCCGCTTTTGAGTTATGAGAAGTCTGCTCTCATGCATCCTGCCATAAACATCTGCCTAAATTTCCTCAGTTTCCTAAATATCAAAACATTTAATCTAATGTAAAACATCACTGGTTAACATTACATATTTATCACTTTATAATCTATAGAGCACCAATCACATTTTGAAAACTACAACATAATTCAAGGTATTTTTCATTAATGAATAAGAATTCCATCAAAAACATGTTGCTGGCTAAGATAACCATGTAAATTAGACTGTAATGTACATAAAATAATGGAATTACAAAGGCCTTTATATATTGGCCACCAGCTGCCCTGTTCTCATTAGAAAACAACATCGTCAGACTCTTATCCTTCAACCAGATCATGGGAATGTTGCAGTAGTTCTAAAAGTAAGAGCAGTTACAAGGACAATTTCATTAATCATTTCTAAATATTAGTTGTTCTTATAGTCAGAAGTGTTCTATGTTGAATATACTCTTACACAGAGTCTGTGGAAGTTGCTGGTGTAACCTTGTCATTAACCCAGTGAGGAGAGTGAGCAATTTAATGTACAGCCAGCATTAATGAAGTGTTGGCACCATTAAGAACGGTGTCAGGACTCTGAGCAAGACCCAAACCGCTCTCTGGTCTGGACCCTGTCTCTGCAAATCAACACTGAGTTTAATTAAGCCAAGCCACGCTGCCATTGACCCAACATTACTGTTTAAGTTGGCAGGGATGAGGGAAACCTATTTACTGTGAGCAACAAAGGCAGTTTTATATGACTGCAGGAAAGTAGATTGCAGGGCTAATATTTGGAAATTGTTTTATTTGATTTCTGTATTTATTGAGTGTAATTTCTGAGCTCCTCTGTGGCATTTTTAGCATCAAACGTGCGGGTGTGTGGCCCAGCGGTCAGACGGCAGGCAGCCAGAGGTTTGGCTTGTCTGGAACGACCAGCTTGGGCCTGATTACTGGGGCGACCCCGCAGGAAGAGTTCGTAAGTCCAACAGATGAGGAGCACTTCAAGAAACCAGAGTGAGAGGAGAGGAGAGGAGAGGAGAGGAGAGGAGAGGAGAGGAGAGGAGAGATCATCCACAGCTTTCACTGCTAGAAGGTATTGCTCAACACAGTAAACATGATGTAATTCTTACTTCCCCATAAAGACACACATAAAAAATATTTTATATTTCCCCTGACCCCCCTCAACACTGTCAGCAAGCAATTTGACTCAGAGAGAAACCAGAGCTGCATAATGTAATTCTGAACAATTTAGTATTTATTTACTATTACTATGATTATGGTTATGATAATTATTTTGAAAATCTATGGTTTTATAACATTAGAACCCAAACAAATGATTGTGATTATTAACTGTTGTCATCCCCAGGAAAAGACTGGGACATGGAGGACCCATCAAAAAAATGGATTTGCCATTGGAGTTTGCCAGAGTTTTTTTTTTTTAAGACAGAAAAGAGTAACTTTGTAAAGAGGTATCTGATATTACCTTAAAGTGTTTGGTATGTCCTCTGGCAGGAGGAGGAATTCCTCTTCAACCTCAAACTTGGAGGACAGATTCAGTGAAGACTAGGGGTGGGAATCTTTGGGCACCTGCCGATTCGATTACGATTACGATTCAGGGGCTACGATTCGATTATAAAACGATTATTGATGCATCTTTATGTATATTGATGCACTTTTTCACAAACACATTTCTTTTTGTCTCACTGAATAAGCATTCGTCACTTGCAATTTTTAAAAACAGCGCATTTGTAATAAGAATTCATTTCGATTATATTTTATTAAACTATTGGAAATATGTGCAAACTGGAAAGTACCAACAGTAGCCACTAGTAGCCGCAGCAACAGCAGCCTGCCGTCTCCCCGAGTCCTCCGTCGGGTGGAATCGAGTTACGGCTTCTCATGTTTGTTGTGTTGCCAAAGTATTTTATTTTAGCTCGACACAGCTTACATATAATGTGGCTCTTGTCCAGTTCGCTTCCGCCGTCGACGTTGTAGAAGCCGAAGTGTTTCCACACGGCTGCTTTTAAATTAGAAGGAGCTGTACGGACCTCATGGCGAGGTGGCTGCCGGTCGGCCATGTTTGTTTTCCGCTGTGCGCGTGTCGCTCCAGGTGCGCGTCCCAAAGTGTCCCGGCGATGACGCGTACCGCGCTTCTTAGTTCCACATTATTTAGAAGCTTCTGTATCACTTTAATTAACAGATTTAAATAATCGAAATTTGGACGTTTGTGAATCGATTCAGATTCGTCCACGTCCGAATCGCGATGCATCTAAGAATCGAAAATTTCCCCCACCCCTAGTGAAGACACTAATACAGACAGCAATCCCCCCTCAAGCTCTGAGATTCTGAAAGACAAAAAGTCCTTGTATCTTAATCTTTTCTCTTTTTTTTAAACTTGGAAGTAAAATAATAAAAAGTGCCTGGTGAAATTTGACATTTAAATTCACAGTATGTACACTCTGCTGTTCAGGTTCTCTCGTACATAAAAAAACACAACACCTAGTTTGATGACATCTAAAGAAGTGTGGGATCACTATTAAACAACCACCACAGCAGATGGAAATATGTCTGACATGACTCATTACTTTGAAAAAAATTAAAGAGCTCCCTGGGTCTGACCATTGTTGGAAACATTTTGGATATTATATATACACAACTCAACAAAATTAACATATCTATCATCTACCTTTTTTAATGTGATGTAATAATGAAATGTTATGTGTCATAGCTTTAAATAGTAGCTGTAACTATGCCAGGTGATATGGACAAAATCAAAATCACATTTTTGACTAAATAGCCTACAGTGGTATTGATATTTATCAATATTGTGACAATATTGTTGGAATGACTATTGCCGCTTTCACAGAACATTTGAGTTTTTTTGATAAATAATAATTGCTAATGTGGATATAATGACTAACTGTAGCTAACTAAAGGCAAATAAAAGAACAGCTAGAACAATCTGGTAAGTTCAGAAAATTACATCACTTTACTGTAATGCAGCCTGTAAAACCAGGAAAAAACATTTATGACATATCACAATACAGCAAAATCCAAAACAATAATCTAAAACAATATTGATACATTATCCATATATATTGCCCAGCCTTAGCTGCAACTGACACAGATGTTGGCAGAAAGTGATGCTCCATTCTGTTATTCTATTTTCTGTTTTCTCTTCTAATGAGGCATTGAAGACATAAAGGTGACCACAACTGTTTTCCAAAACCGATATAATGTTGATGATCACATCAAATAGAAGACAGATAGTTCATATGGGCCATAAAAACTTAAACATAAAGATATAAGTACCACAGAGCAAAATAAAATGAGCTTGTGCTGTTCCATAATCACATCAGTCTGAATGGTAGCATCAGCACAGACAGGTAAGAAGCACACAAGGCTCCACAGTAACAAGAGTCAGCTAAGGCTTTCATCTTGTCTGCTGTGTTTGATACAGCTTGTCATTGGTTTGGCCAGGCATCGCCACAGCTAATCAAAGTGGATAAGAAATGCATTAGTCCACACGGGAGCAGGCTGCATTAGCTTGGGCTAAAGCAGGACATGTAATTGACTAGAAAAAAAAAAAAAGTAAGTCAGTCACAGAGGACTTGAAATAGCCTCTCAATAAAATACATATACACACACACACACACACACACACACACACACACACACACACACACACACACACACACAGTGCAGCCTCTATTTCTGCAGCATGTGGTGCAAAAAGAGAAGCCTGTCCTTCAGAAGTGTTGCTATTTCTGTTTACCACAAGGCCCCAAATATTCTATCATTAGGGAAACTAGGAGGGAAAGGAAATACCACTGGAGAACACATGGACTCCATGCAGCTGCACAAAGGAACCTAACTGACATGTTACTGGTAACAGGTTTTAGCGCCACAATATCTATGTGTCCATATACATCAACGTGTTACAAAAGTGATATTTCTCATTTATCCCAAAAAAATCATCAACTTTATCACTACCTGTTTCATCACTTGTCCAAACCTCAATCCAATTCAAGAGAAAGCCGTGGTAATGGTAAACTATTGAGGGGCAGCAATTTGAACGTCAATTGGCTGGTAGAAAAATAAAGTTACGTTCGCACCCTGATTTACTGTAATAAATACTCAGACACTGGTGTATAGTTCAAGGGAAAATCGCAAAAAAAGGGTGTGATGTGTAATGAGCCACACTGATGGTGAGCATGAGCAGCAAACACACAGTGGCTGCATCAAGCAGCATCACCCTGGCTTGTAGCTGAAATAAGCTACATGGTACTTTAATATGCAGTACCATTGATGACAGCTCTTTAGTTAATTTTACTTTTTGTGGAATGTGGTGGAGTGCTGGTCAAGACTGGCATATTTGCCTTGGTTGGACTTGCTTACTGTCTTTCTATGATAATGCAAATGACGTCTGTTCAAATCCAAGCCATTACAGTGGAGGTGATGCATTTTCTACTATTATTTGTGTTGCATGTATTAAAAGCAGCACAGCACAAGAAATGTTGGATATACATCTTTGATAACTTCATGCATTCTAACTTTGTGCATGGTTGAAAAATGAAAATAATGGGATTAAAATACAAAACAAGGTAGAGGTACTAAAATCTAAAATTTGCAGCCTTTTCTGATCCAAATTTTCTTTCTCCACTGTGTCTGAATTTCTCCTCTCTTTTCAGTTTATTTAGTTTGCACACAGCTAAACCTCCGTCCTGCAGCATGTACGAACGTTTTGAGGGGCCATTGCTCTAACCTGACAAAAAAGCATAACCATAACCCAGTTGTCTATATGTTAGCCAGCTAGCTAGATAGCTAAGATTGGTTCATATCATAGCATAAAATAGCCAATATTACACAACGTGATAAAAACATGACAAGATATGCACTGGCAATGGCAGCAATACCAATACTGGTCTAACTGTGGCAATTATTGGCTACTTGTATTTATGCATCCACAACAGCAAAAATAAAACAATACAAATCTTTATACTGTGTACATCTATTTTTTTCCTGAAGAGGAGCATCTCAGCCAAAGAGGGTAAATGGGTTGTTTCTTAGGCAACTTCAGCATGGCCTTGTGCACCTCCTTCCCAGTCAACCTCAAACCAACATGACATTAACTGCCATTAATCACTTTTATAACTGAGGTCATACGCTGGAGTGACATGAACTCTCAGACGTATCAGTAACCACATGCCAAAAACCAAAACTGACACACTCACCAGCAACAATAGGGTTTGCATTAAATCTATACTCATCGCATCACATTTCTCTAGCAAAAGCATCTGATTAAATGGGCAGGGTTCCCAGAAATGTTTCCATCCCGATTACATACACAGTGAAGTTTTGATTGTCATTCTCATGAAACAATATCAAACATCCAGCCAACCTTTGTAAAGTATCATAACCAGTTTTTGGAGCGTGTCCTGTTTCATTTTGGCAGATGGAATAAAATATCCATTAATGCATGTTTTAAATATTTTCCTCCATGTTATCTACATGCTCACTATCTTGTTAATGGTATTTATATGCAGCACTGTATATCCCTGTATGGCTGAGGAGGTTGGGGCCCTTTGTGTCACAGCCCTCTGTGAGCACGCTGTCCTAACTATCAGGAAAAGACTGAAGTATGTGTCTTTAAGTGTAAACACTTGAAACATACATCTTAATCAGATTTACAGTAATAAGAACATTATGTGCTTGTACACATAATGGATTATATGATTATACCTTAAACAATTTACAGTAATAAAGTTTAAGGTATTAAAGTTCTAATTTGATTACATATGTGATTTGGCCTCCTTTAAAATTTAATGTATGCTCAAACTGTGTGTGTGTGTGTGTGTGTGTGTGTGTGTGTGTGTGTGTGTGTGTGTGTGTGTGTGTGTGCAGGGGGTGGGGGGGCACTGGGCAGATTGTAAAGCCCCCAGAGGCAAATTGTGATTTGTGACACTGCTGGGGCTGGGCATTATTTAGAATATTAAAATACCGGTACCAATATCCATACCTTTAAAATGAAACTGATACTGTTGGAGTACATCATTCGATACTTGTTTTTTAAATGTTCTTCTGTATGAACAATGGTTGTAGAAAACATATAAATCTTTTTTTTTTAATCTGGGTACCAAATGTACTGAATGCAGGTATTGTTTGACTGGAGAATTTTTGATACTAATTGTTACTGTTTTTTGTACCAGCCGTAGACACTCGGTTTTAGAAATAAAATTTGACTTGACTTGACTCTCACTTTTCAAAGGGCCCACTCTGTAGCCAGTGTTTAGTGTGTCCGTTCTGGGCCACTGTAGAAACAAGGTGTGGCAACAAAACTGGTCACCATTCAGTTTCATAGTTTGGGAAATTCTGCTACGCTGTTTTCCTGTGAAACTCCAGCTGTGTTTTGTGGACTAAAAAACTAAACCAAAGCTTCAATCTGCATGAGGGTGAGAAGATAATGACTGAATTTTCATTTTGGGGTGAACTATCCTTTGAACATTATATTAATATTTGACCTTTTAAATATCATAGTTATCACCAATACCAGTATATAATAGTACCCTTAATCTGGATCAAAGCATTTTACAGTTATATACAGAAAGTGTCCATGGGCAACAACAAAGGCACAAATGTGCGAACCCTGGCTCTGTTATTTCGCTCATCACAGAAACTCATTATCCTTAAAGCCATTCACATGATAACTGAACTAAACTCAAAAGAGCAACATCAGCAAATTACACTGTACTGCAACTAAATGAAGATATATGTGGTCCAGACGAGGCAGCATTGTGGGTATGTAAGCCTGCTAAGAGATAACTGACTGGAGATGGGAGACCTCTTTCATCCCATATGCTCCCTGTGGTCTCAGCAGTCTGACAGGGTGACAGTGTAACCATGACCTGATTACCTGTCCCCTGAAGCCTGTAATCACTAAAGCCAGCAGACAGGCACTGTCAGTCCGCTGACAGGGAGGATAATTGAAGGTGATGCTACATGCTGCTAGCCCCGCTAATGAAATATGAAAACAAAGAGCAGGAACAAGGCAGCAGGGCACCAAAGAGGTCTGAGCTCCAGAGCAGGACATTTCCTGTCTGTTCACCAGCCACTTTTCATTTCACCTGCTGATAAAACCCTGATCTTGCTTTTTTAGTCACTGGTCTTTTCCATACACATTTCCATTAAGTCTCAGTTTTTTCCTGTTACTCATGTTCATGTTCATGGTGAAGACAAAAGGGTGTTGTAATACTAGTTTAATGTTAAAACGTGGAGTGCCTCTCCAGGCTCCACAGTGACAGTGTAGACTATTAAAAAAACATTAATCCTGCATCAGTGATGTCACCTATAATGCTCTGAAGGGACTTTTTTACAAACTGGATTTGGGTTTATCAGCCAACTGTGAAAGGCTGAGACTCCTGTCTTACAACAGCCAGCTACCCCCCAAAACAAATATCTCTTTGAACATGATTATGTCCGTGACAATTCAATATTGAGGGACCAACCTCTTGAGAAAGAAATACAGATTGTTTTGATTGAAAGAAGGCGTTGGGGAAGATTTCCCAACCTGCTAAAATCTGTCCCGGCTGAACTGAAAGAGTGGTGAGGCTCTGAGGGGGCATAATTCAAGGAAGAAAGGCCAGGAAATAGTGGATAATTAAATAAGTAATTAATTTAAAAAAAAACTATCTATGGAGTTGTTAAGGAACTCCCCCAGGCCCTGCAATGTTAGGAGGGAAAGTTAGACCATCTTCACGCCCTTAAATGAAGCTCTTAAACAGGGGCAGATGCTCTGTGGGAGTCATGAATTTACTGGATGCTAAAACTATATTTGCCCTGAGGAACAAAGTGTATTGTCTGCTCAATCAGCCATCAACTTGTGGTCAAGTTCTTGTCCCAGTGCTCATCACTTATCTTTATGAGTTGTCTAGATGGACTGTCTGCTTTATGAAAAAACATCTGTGAAGCCACAACAGACTCTGACAGACCAGCTACAGCCAGTCAAAAAAAACAGTTTTTGAACACTGAGCTTTGTCATTCTCTCTTTAGTTACTCACATTTTACGTTATATAATTTCCTGGCACCTGCCAAAAAGCTTGAAACATCATTGGAAAGTGCCAGTTTGATTTGCAGTCTAATTCATGGTGATGAATTTCACTGTATGAATCTCATTTTCCAAAAAAATTTATATGGTTGCTATATTTCCAACATGACATATCAGGGGTTCAAGGACCAGTGTGTAAGATTCAGCATCATCTAGTGGTGAGCGTGCACTTTGCAAACCTGTCACCTTCCCTTCAAGCATATACGAGAACCCACAGTGACTGTGAAAAATGCAAATGGACAAATCTAGAGCCAGTGTTTGGTTTTTCCCATTTTGGGTTACCGTAGAAACATGGCAGTTCAACATGGTGGCCTTTATGCAAGAGGATCTGCTCCCAGTGTAGATATAAACACTTAATTCTAAGGTAACAAAAACACAACATTTCTCATTTTCAGGTGATTATAAAGTAGTGAAAACATATTATGAAAACATATTATCTTATATTCAATTTCTGCCATTTTCTGCTAACAGATCCATGTAAATGTTACACATTGGACCTTTAAAGCAATTTTGATATAAGAGATGTGGGAGTACTCCACAATCTTCCTGTGCAGAAATCCATTCTAAAGTTCAGCTGAAGATAATGTGAAGCTTCAGCCCTCTAAATCAGCCTTTTTAGTACACACAGTATATGCATTAGCTAAATAATGATCTTAAGTATGTATTTTTACACAAAATGAGGGCTGTGAATTTTGTCACTTACACTGAAATCACCTCAAAAAGGGATCTTTTTGCTGCAAGCATGAACAACACAAACAAATACAGCACCCAGTAACCTTTTAATTGTATATATAGCCATGCAAGTACTGTATTAGAATAAGACTTGAAAAAAATGTGTGAATCTATCCTTTAACACCATTTCATTCAAATGGCTAAACAACTGCTGACATCAACAAAAATAAACAGTAGTTACTGTAACTCCCCCACAGACTCCCTTAAACTGTCTGTGACGTTGCGGAACACAAAGATTATATTTTGTGATTTTTGTGAAAATGATGTTTGTAATTTGTTAGTTACCTCAAGGTTGGTATTTTTGAGGTACCCACTGACAGCATTTGGGGATGAAACTTTTTGAATTTACAGTTCACCCTAACATCAAATATACATTTTCCTTTTATGTGTAGTGCTATTTATCCATCATGACAAAAACAGTTTCATGTACTGTTTGCTCTCTGCCACACTACACCTGCCAAATACATCTTCGTGCAAAGGGAAGCATGCTTCAACTCATAGACAAGAGGGTAAGCTGAAGAAAACGCCATTAATGTTGACATTCAACACTGTTACAAGCACAAGCCTCTCGTCCATGACTAAATGAACGCTTCCTTCTGCATGGTGATATGGTTGGTGGGTATAGTTCCTTATAAATAAAATAGTTCCACCAAAAAACTGCTCACAACAAGGTGTGTGGATTAATAACTGGGTCATGATTTCTGGAGAGAGATAATGCTGTTGAGATTTTTGGGGGTTTTTTCACTTTGAACACCACAAATCAAGTGTCATCTAATTCTATTAAATTCTATGGCCAATATCTCCAAAACTCTACAACAAAAACAATCTAGATTGATAAATATTATTACAGGCCAGAGGGAAAGTATATATATTTTTTTATTCTGAGGTGAACTGTCCCTTTAATTACAGTACTTGAGTAGTCATTACCTTCCACTTCTACACTCCCTCTCAACTAACTCTTGGCAAGAAAGCGAATATTTTCTACGTTTGGCTGTTTGACATAAATTCAGGTTGTGGAGGTCCAACAGCTAAGATTACATTTACCTTAATGCGTTTGTGGCTATATGGAGTCACTGGTAGTCACTTCAAATATGACTGCTGCTGAATTGCAGGCTAATTTTATGCTTTTAGTACCCCAACAGCAGTCCTACTGATATCCCTCTTAGAAATTATCAAAGACAATAACGTTAGCTACACTTTGTTTTTGAGCCAGCAGTTTCCATTAAATTAGAAGGACAGGAGTAGTGGAGGTATCAAACGAGAAAATGTTCAAACTAGCAAACCGGCTAAAACAGCTAACTACAGAGGTTTTTTTTTTTTTTTACAGCGTTGCAGAGTTAATCAAAGTTTTATAAAGCCCTCCATTAAGGCACTTCGGCTTATCACAACATGTACTGTACACGTACTGTACTCATGTTTAATGTCAATTTATAGCCACAGTGACAACAAAAACAAATTCCCGTCATTAGGTGTTTATACAGAGCATCTGCTGTCATGTCATTTGTTTGTTTGGGAAACTAACGGACCAAGTTAGGCTACAGTGTAACAAGCATATCGCAACATTATGTGAAGTGAAGCGGCTCCCCTCCCTCTCAGTGTCCACAGCAGAGGACAGACAGTAAACAGACTTTCTGACACGTAAAGACACGAGTTTGCTCCACTTACCCCGCTGTCCTCCAGATGCTGCTGTAAATACGGATAGTTTTCTATCAAAGTGTCTGCGCCAGACACACACACATACACACACACACACGCAGACAGATCTCCCTCCGCTATATTTAGGAAACTGACAAACTCATAGCAGCGCGAGAGCTTTGGCTCCTCCCCCCGCAGTGTGTGTGTGTGTGTGTGTGTGTGTGTGTGTGTGTGTGTGTGTGTGTGTGTGTGTGTGTGTGTGTGTGTTTGGATCATCCTACGTACAGTGCGTGTCAGTACGTATGCGTGTGTGTTTACAGTGTATGTTTTTATGTATGAGAGTGTAGTGAGTAAATGCGTGCACGTTTTTGAGTCAGTGTGTAAATATGACTTTATGTGTATATTTTAAATTAGTTTCTATTGATGAAAGTTTTCATGTATTGTTTCTCGTGGAATATTTTAAATGAACCTTTTCCACTACACCTCTCTCTACCATGCACTTATTTTTTCTATTTTTTATGAGGGGATTATCAGTGCTAATTTCTATTTTTTAATAGAAGATAAATATATAAATAGATTTTTTTGATAGTTTTTTTTTAATCAAAATTAATTATTTTTGGACCCACATTGGAAAGCTTTTTTCCTTCATTATCTTTGTCTTCAGTTTTCCATCAGGCTCTGTGCCCTTTTGTTTAAAAAAAAAAAACAGCCAGGAGAGTGAAACGTGCAGTGTGTTCATTCCTGTGCCAGTGTCATTTGTCAGTCTTTGTTTTTTATCTTTTTGTTCCATCTTTACATGTTTAAATCCCTATGGACTCTTATGTCTGTCAAATCATGATTTTGTCATCTGTAGTGCACTGTACACTGTGCATGCTACATTCTCCAAGCTTTGCCACCTTTGTCTCAAAAACATCCAGGGAAAACCTTGAGTGGTATACATCATCTGAATGCAGGGAAGCTGAAGATTAATTTAAGATGCAGCTCAGCATCGGGTGTCAAGTTTTTCTAGTCAATCTGCTACATACATTGTGCTTTCTTTAAGCATTTTGAAAGTTTAGTTCATATAAGGACATATAACATTGTGATGGAAGTATATGATGGCTATTCTCATCCTCAGTTTATTTCTTGTAAGTTAGGAAAATTTAAGGAGCAACTTTTGAGTTGATACCATTTATTACACAGATTTGGTGCACCATTTGACCATTTTATACCACTCAAGAATTTATTTTTAAATGGCCCAAGATCCTTCCAAAACACCACATTAAGACGGTTAGCACTTCACTTCTGGGTATTGCTCATAAAGCCCCTTCCTGTAAATATACCTAGAAAAGCCACCTACTTTCTGAATGCTCCAGTTCTCTAGTTTGTGGTAGTAAACTTTCATGAAGCTGTGATTATCCTTGAAGTCACTATAGATCATGATATACAAAGAGGTCAAGTTTCAAAAAATGGTCTCACTACAATGAAGTGGCTGCTATTGGGACTAACACGGTTACATATGATATAATTGGGCTCACTGAATCCACAATAGTCTCAGCTTTTCAGTCATACACAATTTATACAATCCCACTACTGTTTAGAGTATGTACTGTGCAGGAATATTGAAACAGAACAGGCAAAAATAACACATTTATACTGCATGCAAATAACTGCATGGTTTTTGTCCATCATCATATTCAAAAGTGTTGATACCAAACTTTTTAGCTGGCAAATAGAGACAGCATGTCAGCCCAAACACATTCCCAGTATAATAACTGAACCATTGATATTTTATTTAGCCCTGGCCTGAAGGAAGAAGAAGAAGAAGAAGAAGAAAGCTTGTGACTGAAAGGTCTCGGGTTCAAGTGTCTGAACCAGCTGAAAAAATCTGCTCGGAGCAGTCAGTCCTCCCTGCCTTAATAACACTGTTGATGAAGCTTTGAGCACAACCAGCACCAGTGTTTGATTTTCAGAGCTTGTCTTGCAAAATGATATATCTGTTAATGTTAAATTTCAATTCACTAAGCCTATACGTTGAAGCCACGTGCCATTTTTGTGCTGTCAGTCACAGAGTTGATGTCTGAGCACTGTATGTTACATTAAATCTTATTAAAGGCAACAGTTCCTTACATTGGACAGCCCACTGAGTTTGAAAAAGATGCAGTAGAAGTGCCCTCTTTGATACCCCTCTGGTAGATATGGTAGATGAAGATTATAAAGTGCCATCTATGGTGGCCCAAGGTGCCAATGTGATGAAGTGCCCTCTGGAAAGCTCTTCTATCCATAGGCTGCCCTACATGTTAGAAAATAAGTTGTCCCCTGTGCTTCTAAATTGTTATATAGTCAATAGTTCCCTGCAGTCAAACTTTAAATCTAAGTCATAAATTAATTTTAATCTTAACCAGGACTTAGAACTCTTTTGTCATAAATGCATCACAACTTTCTGCACATTACTGCACCACTGCATGCAGCTGGTTTTATTTTTTTGCCCATGCCCCTCAGACAGCCAAGTGACAGACCATATTCACTCCAACACTGATTCATATAATTATTTTTAGTTAGCATCCCATCCAAGATATTTATGCATCCCATGATTGTTTCCCACATGTTCTATAGTGTTATATTATTAAACCATTAGAGACCTTGTACAAATCTGAACAAAAACTTATTCAGTATTAAAGCTGTAATCCGGCTTAAACTGCCTCTTGCACTCCTGTGTGTGTCAGGTGTGTGGCAGCTGCTGCCTTGTTGCAGGTCACAAACTGGATTGCTTCTTGTCTCTACTTGGTTGAACTACAGAACACCCATTATACATTATGTTCCAGTATATCAAATGTAAACCACACTGTGGAGATGTCATGTAAATAAAATTATTATTGTCACACAGGCCTACTTCCTGTTGCCAGTAGGTGGTGCCATGATGATGACTCCTAACTGGTACATAGATGTCTTTAGGCCAGGACTATGATCAAACATGTGATCCCTTATTTCCTTCCTTGATTCATTGTTTCCTTATTTTTTTTCATTGTTTCCTTCCTTGCTTGCTTCCTTCTTTCCTTGTCTCCCTTCTTGCCTCATTGGCTACTTGTGGCTTCCTTGTGTCCTTCTTTCCTTACTGGTTTCCTTGTTCCCTTCTTTTTTCCTTATTTTCTTGTTTATTTCCTTTCTCTTTTCCCTGTCATTCCTTCCTTCCTCCCTTTTTTCCTTCCTTCCCTGTTTCTTTCCTTGTTTTGTTATCTCTGTCCTTGTTTCCTTCCTTCCCTCCCTGTGTCCTGCCTTGTTTTCTTATCTCCTTCCCTGTTTCCTTATTTCTTCCCTTGTTTCCTCTCTTCCTTATTTCATTCTTTGTGTCCTTCCTTCTTTGTTTCCTTTGATGATTCTTCATTTCCTTCCTTGTTTCCTTATTTTCTTCCTTTTTTCCTTGTATTCTCATTTAATTATTTCCCTCCTTTTTCCTTCATTCCTTGTTTCCTTGCTTGTTTCACCGGTTCCTTCTTTCCTTGTTTTTGTCCTTCCTTCCTTCCTTGCATCTTTCTTTCCTTCTTTCAGTCCTTCCTTGTTTCCTCCTTCCTTTTTCATTTCCTTTTTTCCTCCCATGTTTCCTTGTTTCTTAATTCTTCACCTGAATGGCATGAAATATTACCTGACTTTAACTGGTTTTGATGCCATAATGGAGTTGAGAGACGACAGACATTTCTACAGCTGATATCTCCAAAACTCTGCTACTAATACAAAAATGATCTAGATGGATAAATAGCATTACCAGTAAAAGGAAATATATGTAGTTTTGATTTTGAGGTGAATGGTCCTCTAAAATGTAACATATAGTAATAATCTCATTAACAAAGATCTGGTTTTTATAGAGTACAAGGTTCCCTTAATCCCTTTCCTCTGAAATGAGGGACTATGTGGTGAGATTTTACAATATTTGATTATCACCAAGCAACAGTCTTGGACATCTCCACAGCTTCAGTATTTTCTGTATCACTTAAAAAAAAAATCAGTGGGAGAGAATAAGCCTTTAGTCAAAAATGTCATATCTAATAATAATTTGATGGAAAACATAAAGAAATCCTATTTTTCTAACATATACATCACAATGAAATTGTCTCTTAAGCTTAACTTCATACATACATTTTATAATGACTAAATCAACAGAGAGGTTTTACTTGTAGCAAAAGGCTACTTTTAGACCTCTGTTAAAAAATAAAATATGAGAGGATACAGTAGCTTTGATTGGTGCCTGGGTAGAATATAACTCTGGTGCCATCATGTGTCCATGAGTCAGATGACAGCTGAAGTGCTGCTTACCAAAGCAGGTTAAAAAAAATCAGTGGGAGTGATTTTTGCCAAAATGCCAGATGTTACAGATGTAGATATAACCACTTATCATGTTATGTTCAATTTTTTCCTTATTGTAATGGCTAGAATGTTATTTGCAAATAGGTTGTGTGAAACTCACTGTGTTTTATGAGCTCTGATGTCTGTGTTTGACTCTGTCTCCCCCTGCAGGCTTGTAACAGAGTGAAAACTGTCCCTCCATGACTTCAACATGGTTCTTCTTCAGTAGCACCTACTGTATTTTGATACTGACATACTGGAGTTAGGAATAAAGAGAGAATTGTGTCATCTGGATGTGATGTCTTATGCAATGCAGAAAACACATTTGCCTACATCATCAGCACAGTTCTGAGATTAAATTATTTAAATCTAAAATTTTGGCTTGAATTTACAATTGATGCTATTTGGTCTCATATTCAATACTGTCCTATTAGTTGGGTACAAAGACGTGGAGAGAGATGAATTTGAAACCAACTCTAAGCTGGTGTTCTCTTTTCTGACACAACATAGAATCAAATCAATTCTGTAATACACGCAAGAAAGATATAAATCTGCTGCTCCCAATCTGCCTTCATAAATGATTCTGTAATATTATGTCATCGTGTTACTATTTAATTTAAAATGATTAGGGTTATGTACCTGAAGGTATCTTAAATTTGCACTGATTGCAAAGTCAGAGGGGGGCTGTTTAATCTGTTTCAATCTGCTCTGTTCACAACACTAATGCTATTTCCATTTCATTTTGACCATTATATCTGCTCACATTCCATTCTCCAGTTATAATCAATTTAAAATATTTTATTTTAAATTAAACTTTGTCAGCCTCCCTCAACTTCTGGTCTGTGTCATGTCATTTAAGTACTTTTATATGCACACTTCTGTTGCTGTTATGCCAGTTCCTGGGTGTAATCATATTCAGGATATGATATGGCACCTGCTTATTCATATTCCTGTATGATTTTAACTTTAGACGTGTGTTTTGACGAAGTGTCAAATTTTCTGTACAGGATGTAACTGACTCCTCCATATCCCAGACAGTTTGTTATTTTTGCACTGAGCAGCTGGTTTAAATATCTGATTCTCACTTATAGTATGGAGGTCCTAACCATGTTTATGGTCCAACATTTAGTAGATAGATATGTTTAGGTAGTTTTAGGACTATCCTTCTTTAATTTCCATAATGCCCTTAGAGATAATGCCAGTGTAGCAGAAAACAACATAACCAACAATTTATTTTGGCTTTAATTTACAATAATTTTCATTCATGGGCCAGTTCATACAAATCCATCCTGCTTCATTTCTGTTGAAAATTGGTGGTGATTATGGGCCTTTCAGTCCCCCTCCATAGTTATCAGGTTTGCTGTACCGTAGCTACAACAGTCTGGTGTTTTCTTCTGTGTGCGGGACTGAATTTCATACATGTTGCATCAAAGTCACAATCTGTTTAAACACTTCAAAACTCAGCAATAAACTAAAATATAAGGCAGGTTATTCTTCCACCTCCTTCCAAAAGTGTATTTCTATGCAACAAAAGGCAGGCGTGTGTGCAAAATACTCATTAGATTAGCTCTTAACATGCTTTTTTTAAGTGAGTCATTCTCTTTATATCTTCACATGTAGAGATTATATATCCTAGTATGTATATTTTATATCCCCATCGTTTTACCATGAGTGGTAGGTGAGGAGATGGAGAGTGGAGAGATAAACGAGGGATTGAAAGAGCAGGCTGCGGGCAGACCTCACCACTAAAACACAATAACCACAGCTGAGAGGAACGTCATGCCTCAATGGGATTTCACAGTGAAAAACACTTCCTCATGATACACTGGCTGGATTTGATGCCCATATGTGTGAAATTCTCTTATAAAAAAGAACAAACTTCCTCTATGAAGTGATCCTAGAGCAAATTTACCAGCTTTAGAAAAACTATTGAGCTTTAGCCACCATCACCCCTTCAACCAGCATTTACTAACACACTCACTGAAGTGGGTGAAGGGTGGAGGGTCAGCTGGTGAAGACCAAGAAGTCAAACTCTATTTAACAGTACACTAATAAAATATATCAAACCATACTTTGTATCACATTAGCAAAAGCTAGAAATAATGTCCTGTTATTCGACAGTATTAGACACTTATTAGACCCTTATTATATTTTATTAGAGGGAAATTTGGGTCACATTAAAACAGAGCTTTCACATCCACAGTGGAGTTGTGTGCTGAACAATATTGTGGCTTTTAGTTTTTCAAATCAAGGTCAGTTTTTCTGAGGTTTTTTGCTCCCGACATCTGACCAACCAAACTATCAAACTGCATGTTGTTGACAGTGTTACATCTAATACATCCGACATGGCAGATCACTTGCTTCACACATTTCATCCAGTCCCCTATAGACAAAATATTCCTCTTCCTCTATATTTTTGGTCTTTACTTGGTAGCTCTGCTTCACATATTGTTTTGAAATGGGGACATGCAAGATAGGTGATTTCACTAGTTTACAGTACACTGTTTACTGTCGTAATGTGTCCCTAATTACACTCGAATAAAGGGCCTAATATTGTTTAATAAAGAACATATTTCTAGTTTTTGCCTAAATTGATACAAAGAAGAGGTTGTCACATATTATTAGTGTAAACTATTATGACAAAAAAAGAACTGTTAATGCAAAATCAATAGCCCTACAACCAGTAAAATCAACCAATGAACAACACTAATATCTAATTGTTATTAAAAAAAAAATTAATAATCTTTTTAACTTTTTAAATGAGGCGTGACAATGACAAAAGAGAAACATGTAACTGACTACAGCACACAGCACACAATGTAAATAAAATTTACAAATTTCCATCATTTATTAAGTCCCAGATTATGCTACATTAGTTTACATTTTCCATGTGCGTTTCTTTAATATGATAAAAATGCATTTGTTATTTGAAAGTATAGTGCAAAAGTGCATATTCACAAAACAGATCAAAACTTCACATGTGATAATTTTCAAAGTGGCAGCAGACAAAGACATAGAAAATCAATAAATATGTTTTAAATACAGTGTACATGACAGACCATATTCACTCCTAACAAAAACCTTTTGAAAGAACACTGTTCATGTATTTGTTTCAGCAGACAGCAGAGATAAAAACATGAGTATTTACACAACATTAATAAGCAGTTCAGACTAAAACATGAGAATACTGTGTTATAGTAAAAGAAATGGTTGTGTGAATGAATAAGCAGTGCTCTGTTACAGCTGTTACATTAGTGTATGGTGGTGCTGTGGCGTCACAGGGCCTCTGTGCTTCAGGTGTTCACAGTGTTGGCAGCGCTCAGGAGTGAGGAGAACAGTGAGTCTGGTCTTTGCATCAGCACATCTGGACTGCCTAACTCTGCCGCCTGTTGGACACAACGCTTACTGTGAGTCTGTGGGTTTGGGATCATGCAAACCTTATCTCTGTGTACCTGTGTTTGTTTGTCTGTTACCTGTCCGTTGTCCATGACCAGAATGCGATCTGCGTACATCACAGTGTTGATACGATGGGCGATGGTGAGCATTGTGCAGTCCTGGAAGGCTTCTTTGATGGTGTTCTGGATCAAGGCGTCTGTCTCTGCATCGATGGATGCTGTTGCCTCATCCAAAAGAATGATCTGTTGGACAACAGGAGGGACAGTTGGCATAGATGAAGACTAAAAGATAACAGTAACACTTTCTATGAAGCCCATGTCTATAATGCCTTATAAACATACTTACAATACATTATAATCTACTTTTGGCAATGTACAGTTATAACCTTTCATATATTCTAAGATTCTAAATTATTATATATGTATATAGTGAGAATCAATCAAATATTCATAAGGCCAGGTATTATAATGGTCACTCCCTGACATTTTTTTTTTTTTTGCAAGGATCATATAAGCATATAATAATATGACAACTCTAACCCCTATCCCTAAGCCTTAAAAATGTTTAAGCAGAAAGAAAAGATTAATAGGAATTGTCTTTCTTTTAAAAAGAAAGTACTGCTTTCCAGAGAGAAAGTGCTCCTTTCTGTCTACAAGAAGGAAAGTAGTTCCTCCATGAAACTGCTCACAACAAAGTTTGTGGATTATCTTGAGTAACTGGGTCCTGATTTCTGGAAAGAAATCTGCTGAATTTTTCATGTATGTTTTGGCACTTCAAGCACCACCAGTCAAGTGCCATTGATTAAAGAGAAGGCAGACATCTCTATGGCTGATATCTCTAAAACACAGAAACTCACACCAAAGCAACCTAGAATGGTAAATAGCACTACAGGTAAGAGGCAGAATATGTATTTTGGGGTTAACTGTTCCTTTAACTGCCCTTTTCCTTAAGTGAGAGACATGAGAGGCAGGGGTAAGGCTAGGGTTAATTCATTAGGAAATTTCATTACTTCACTTAAAGCACCCAGTGACCAGCTATATAAACTTCTAATCACATTATAATGATTATAGTGATTATAATGCATTACAGTACACTATGATCCCTTAAAAAAGTCTCAGTTAGTGATTAATAATAATAGTTAATAATATAAAAATATGACCTTACAAAATGCTAAAATGTTTTACAATATGATTTGATTACTGCAATATAGCAATTTAACATTTGTTAATCCTTATAACTATAATTATACAGTGCTATAAACCGATTATAAATGGATTGTACATATCTTTATGACACATTATTGACATACAAAGTGTTACCAATATCACACAGCAAGTAGTCATACTGGAAAAAAGATACTGGTTGTGTTCAGGTAATTGATGCAAATGAAAACAGCAATTACAAGTGGTTACTTAGTTTGATTGGTATTGTAACAGAGATCTGTGGTAGTAGTTACACAGTGGCTGTTCAGCAAACTTATAAAGTGTGTATATCAAAAGAAATCAAAAGAGGTGGATGTATGCACCAACCTTGGAGTTGCGGAGTAGTGCTCTTGCCATACACAATAGTTGTCTCTCTCCTACAGAGAAGTTCTCTCCATTCTCCAGCACTGGGGCCTGTAGTTTCCTCTCCAGTCTTACGATCTGAGGAAAAACAACAATACTCAGAGCACTACTTCTATTACTGCTATTAACACTTCTGAGGGTAACCGAGACTGACATTAAGCAAAGATCCATTAAAAGAATAGTTGTAACATTTTGGAAAATACGCATTTTCACTTTCTTACTTACATGTGCAGTGGTGGGATGTACTTTTACTCAAGTACAGTACTTAAAGGGACAGTTCATCCCAAAATCAAAAATATTCTGGCCTGTAGTGCTATTCATCTCGATTATTTTGATGTGAGTTGCATGGCTTTGGAGATACCAGTCATAGAGATATCTGCCTTTTCTCAAATATAATGGGACTAACTAACCAAACTGCATTCATAAGGTGCATTTTTATGAGTGCTTTTTGATAGAAGTTGATAATACTTCTATAAAGGATCTGAATACTTCCTCCATCACTTCTAGAGTTAATATTATATGTAAAAATAGAGGTTCAGTGACGCTGCTACACCACTAACAGGACAAATACCAGCACCACTAATGCATCTTTCATGCAGAAGTTTCAGATAACATTTCAAGTCAAGATATGAGTCATAAACAGTTGTTGTGTCTCGAAGCATTGTGTCGAAATAACTGATGTCAGATGACAACATTCTTGGTAAAGGTATCAATGAAACTAATAGAGCGAGAAAAAATAACCACATGCTGCAGTGAAAATGTTATAATGTCCTGTGCTTCATATTGTGCTGCTAACATACTGCATCCTTCATGTAAGTCTTGTCCAGCGCCGCCCAGATCTCCTCATCAGTGTAGTTATTGAAAGGGTCCAGATTGTACCTAAAGGCAAACACATCATCATTGCCGGTTAACATGTGACGGACTTACCACAGTGTTAACAATGTGCGTAAACATGAAGATCATGAAGGGCATAGTTATGGTTACCTGACGGTGCCAATAAAAAGCACAGGATCTTGGGGGATGACAGACAGTTTGCTGCGCAGATCTTGCAGACCAATGGCCATAATGTCCACTCCATCTATCAGGATGGTTCCTGCTGCTGGCTCAACCAGCCTGAACAGAGCCACGCCTAAAGAGGACTTCCCTACACACACAAAGAATAGTAACCCTACTGGTTTATAGAGGTAGGGCTCCACCAGCATCCTACAGGCGTGGCTTAAGAAAATAAAATTTACATTTTTATTTGCACATTTAAACCTGAAGCTGCAGCTACAAACCATGGTGGTCAACATTCGACTAAACCTCACTCTGTTGCTGAATATCACACTGCAACTGTTGTCACTGTGTGCCAAAGCTATGTCAAATTGTGTGTGTTCAGGTGTAAGATGATGGTGCTGAATCTGCCACATTAACCTCAGGGAGAGTAACTGATCGCTTGTACATGACTGACTGAACCTGAATTAACAAGGTCTATTACCTATTTATCAAGGATGATTTATGGTGTTGATTTCAATTGCCAGCAGACAGCGCCATGGATGTAAATATGGACGCATTATAAATGTAGTAATTCTTCATGATTGATAGAAGACTAAAACAAAGAGAGACCCAAAGGTTGCTCTCTTGTTTTCCTTCGCATTTTTGGCTCTCTTCTTGCACTCTTGTTGACAGAACACTGTCTGCCCTCAGGCCCGCTTCATTCACTCAGAGGCCAACTTGCCTCCTTGGTTAGGAATTCAACTGAATACTGAGCACACTGAAAACCACCAGAACTAGTGCTAAAGGCACTTGGAATTTCACAGTTCTGAGAGAAATTTGACTTAAACACTTTTGTTAAATAATTGTGGAGACTCTCAAAACTAACCAAGCAAACTCAGGCATGCGTAAATAGATTAAAAAAAAAAAAACTACAAAGAAAAGCAAACAAACACATAATGACCATTAAACAACATTTTACAAATCATGAAGTAAGCAACAATTATCCCCAACTAAGCACAGTACCGTTTCCACTGCCCAGACTGCTCTAAAGGTATCCAGATACAGATCCATCCTGCACCCCTGGCCTTTTTTATCTGGAATTCCAGACAGCTGGCTTGGTCATTGTAAACAAAGTTCAAAAGAGTGTAGGAGTGTGTTTTCCTCAGCTGGTACTTAGGACCACAAACGCTTAAATCCAAGTTCCTCTACTGTCTGGGTTTATACAAATTAAGGCTGCTACATCATCCCTCACTGCTTTGTTTGATACACACTGGTTCTCAGTCAGTCACTCTATGTTCATAGTTGTCATTTAGTCGTAGGAGCTGATCTAGAGGAGTGGCATAAGGTGGTGTTTGCCACCCCTAAAAGATGCCTTGCCAGCCCAGCTTTGGACGATCTAATTTTAAAAATATATCTGAAAAGTTTTGGCTGGTCGGGAGTTTGCAAGCGAAGCTCCAATGTCCAAGTGCAAGTGAATACAACAAGAGATGATGCTCCCTATAGATCACACATGTCAAACTCAAGGACCCGAGCCAGACCTGGCCACCATATGGACTGTGATCTGGTAATACACTTTGACATGTCCTGGTAACATTCACGCACCTTATCCAGCATCTCCTCTTGCATGGTGGCAGGGATAACAAGACTGTCGACTTTCATCAATAGTCCATCTACAACTAGCAGGTCCTGGTGAAACTGCCAGTATGGTTGAAGCTCTGGGGCAAGAGCCTTTCTGTCAGGCCATCCTATTTACAGGATGACAGGGTCTTTAGTCATCTTCAGACATCATCTGTGTCCTTTGTGTTCCTGATCTGAACCACCCACATCTCTGATGCAGGTGAGTGGCATTTGGCATCTTCCCCCAGCTGCATATCCTCTGCTGTTGGAGGGGCTTGGAATGGGGCTCTGGACAATGCATTGGCAGTGACAAGATTCTTACGAGGAACATACACAATCCTGTATGTGAAGAGGAGCAGTCGCAGTCTGAACCTCAGAACCCGAGGGGGGATTGTCAGGTGCTCTGCTGTTCAGCAGATACATGAGGGGTTTGTGGTCTGTCTGTATGAGGAAGTCAAAGCCCGCTGCTACATGCTTTCCCATGCCCATTCACCGTTTGACTTGAGTAGGTCCCTTATTAGCTGTGTGAGCTCTGTGACACGGGGTGAGAAGTTTTCCCACATAGTTTATCATGCCCAAAAATCTTCTTACACCAGCAGTGTCCTTGGACGTGGGCATCTCTGTGATTGCTTCGATTTTGCCAGGGCCCACCTCTATGCTGCGTACACTGATGACGTGGCTCAGGAATGTGACCCAATCCACAGCAATCTGGCATTTGTCATTGAGCATCAGCCCCTCTTTCTAGAGTTGCACTTGGCACAGCCTGTGGTCATATTGTTCACAAGATGACACAAAGACCAGAATGTTGTCTGCATGACAGACAGTTTCTTCCAGTCCTGCCGGCATCTGGGTTAGCTGCTTCTGGAAGTGGTCGGGTGCTGACGAAATCCCAATTCTATTCTGTGAAAGCAGTACCTTCCAAAAGGCATGACGAAAGCGGTGATTGGGGCAGATTCTGGGTGTAGGGGCACAGAATGCAGCTGTGCATCAAGTTGTTTGATGTCTGACAACAACTCCTGAGTGCTGTCTACTGGGCTCAGTAACTGCAGCAACTTAGTTGCTGGCAGACCAAGCAGAGGAGTGACTAACCTTTGTATTACAAACTCAAGTTGTGTTATTGTTCGGATTTTGTATCCTATTAAATTGGCCTATCACCTTCAAGAGTTGTTGCTTGGCTCACGTAGCACTCTGGGGAGTATATCATGTTCTACTTCTGAGTGGACAGCAGCTGGAATGGCTGTCACCTCTGCCCCTGTGTCAAGTTTAAAAGCCTTTTTTTGTCCATTCAACTTCAGTGTTTTCTTCCATGTTTTTGACTTACTGCCCATGGACACCTCTGCTAGGAAAACAGTCTGTTCTTTCTGTTCCTGGATTGCATCCACTCTGTCATATTATTAACCAAACGGTTGCATAATGGCCTTTCTTACGGCATTTTCTGCACTCTGCATCACATGCAGCACAGTTGTTCAGGGAGTGCACTGGTGCTTTGACAAGCTGTGGCCAGTCTCTTCATGACCTCAACACCATCTGCACATCCTGGGAGTCGTGCTTTTATATTTCCTTCACATTTGTCTTTTTGTATTTTATGTGTGTGTGAAACAAATAAAACTACTGCACATCAAATTGGGAGTAACTGTTGAAACACAAGGTCTTTGACTCTACAGAGGAGTAAACGGCTTCTCATTTCTGGCTGATGACCATGGATTTTGTTTGGGTAAAATAATTACTTTTGCTGGCAGTTTTCATAAGTGGAGCTGGCTAATGTAAGCTAATGCTTAACCTTCTTGTCTGAGCTGAAATACACTCATTAACATGGGGAAAAGGAAGCACAGACATTAGATTAAGTGCAGTCGTCTTTGAGATGGTCATGCAGCCAGACCAGCCACACCACAATCACCCCAGGAAGAAAGTGGGGAAACGAGCTAATATAACGCAGCTTAGACCAAAGGGAGCCAGAGAGAGATGCATCATCATCGGCTCTCTTTGATCCTGCACCAGCCCACATGCTCCTCCTCAAAGTGCCCACATAACAAACCACAAGAGGTTGGCAAATGCAGTGGTAACATAAGTTTGGCTGGAGGCAACATTACTGCAGCTAGCAAGTTAGCACGAGTTAGGCGGACATGATAATGTTTGCAGCTTACATTAGAGCAGATAAAAGAGGTGCGGAGGTTCCCCCACACTGCTGAAGAATTCCAGGGCTGGACAGGCCTACAGTGCCCTAATTACTGTTGCTAAGATATGACTGAAGAGTTGCTTTGCACAGGAGGGCCTCAACGAAGGGTCAGTTCCTTTTTTCTCTACTTCTAAATAAATTAATTTCCATAGTTGATTTATACACCTCCTGACTGATCAACAAGAGGGGTCATCTGTGTTAGTATAGCTGACCTTGAGATCATCTCTAAGGATGAGTAATTAAAGAGGTCATTGTCCCAAACAGAGCTTATTTTTCCCTACATATTTTCGAGGGAGGATAAATATTTCCATATGTTTCTTCCACCAATCATTTTAATATGTTTAAATTAACATTTTCTAAACTTACCAGAGCCTGTTCTTCCCACAATGCCAAGCTTCTCTCCAGCTCGGATGACAAAATCGAGCCCGTTCAGGACAATGGGTGTGTTCTGCCTGTACCTCATCTTATAGTCCTTGAAGGTAATGGCTCCACTCTTTGGCCAGTTCTCTGGAATTTTAGCCTCCTTTATGTGTCTTGGGGCCTCAGACTCACAACCCTGTACACAATAAATAACAGCTGCTTTGAATGAGTGGGTAGGAGGGGTGTCACATGATAATTACCTGCACAGTGGAAGTCGTTGGCCTCTTTCATAAAACACACAAATAGCTTTAGCAGGTGCCTTTCTTGAGTAGTCTAATGGACCAGGGCTGATGGTTGGATTGATGGTGTCATTTTTCTGAGGCAGAGTCTAACCGTGATGTATTCCTGCAGCCGCTCCACTGAGTTGAACCTCGCCTCCACCTCTGTCGCCTGTCTCACTACGTACTGAAGCATGCCTGTCAACTGCACACATAAACACAGTATGTAAGCACACATGTTGCAGTTGCTTGCAATCAGAGCCAGCTTCTTGGGGAGCTTATACAAAATGTTGTTTGGGGGGGGCCCTATTTTGTGAAACTATAGTGGGGAATTCCAAAACATCTAAGGTGGTCTGGGGTATGAATTTAACATTTAAATGCATTAATCTTGTGCACTTTGAGAGGAAAAGAGAATAGAACTGGAAAAAACACTTTTAACTCATTTTTTTCCCCTCAAATACAAATCAAGCATTTCAAGTTAAACCCTTGAAATTGAACCCACAGAAAATGCAAAGAGTTGCTGCATTTTCTGAAAAGTGTTTATTCAAACATCAGTCTAACTATTTATGCTACTTCCAGACCACATAAAATGTAATAAAGTCAGCAAAGTTTCCAAAACCGATCCTTATATGAAAAATATATTTAAACATTGTTATTGAAACGTATCCATTCATTAACTAACACCTCTTCTGTCTGAGAATGTTTGGAAATAAATACATTCATAATACAGTTTTCCACTAATTTGGGTTATTTATCTTAGACTACAAAAATAATGGTAACAGCTAGCTGCTAGCATTTTCACAAGGTGTGTTCACATGAATGATCCCCTGTAGTGACATGACATGTGACAGAGCTTCCCCACTGATCTCTGGACTTAAAGTACATGGCTTGGGGCCCCCTCTGTGGATTATGGGTCCCTATGCAACCGCATAATATAGATATAGCAACAAAAGGCTTTGCTTGCAATCCCTCACCCACTCATTCATTTGTTGTCCAAATTTACCTGTATGGTGTAGGACATGGCCAGGCCTTTCAAAGCTGGACTAATGATTTCATCATTGCTGAGCACTACGAACAGAGCCACCATCAATGTCATTGTTGCAGCCATGAAGTCCAGCCAGAAGGAGAGCCAACGTGTACCAGAGTGGAACAGGAAATAGTGGTTGGAGTTGATGTCATTCAGTGACTTAAACCTACAACATGACAAGGACAGGCCAGGGTTTGTGAACAATATGTGACCTTACTGATCCGTACAACAGTGTTTATAATGCAGACCAGGACCAGAGACAGTAGAACATCTGGTGTTTTTGCACTGCATGAATGTAAAGCCGAGAAGAATGCAAAGAGAGCAAACATGGTCAGCAAGCCTGAAAGGTCAGCATGCAAAATGAATATAAAGAAATATCAAGTATTTCTGATTAAGAAACTCTGGTGTCTTACAGTTTTATGTGGTTGTCTCTGATGTTGTAAGCATGGATGGTGCTGAGGCCCTGCACAGCAGAGGTGGTGAGAGAGATGCAGGGAGATCGACTGATGTTCTCCATCCTTTTCATCTGACGGATACTCCTCTGGAATATGCTGCACAAGATTCACAACTGATATTCAGTTTCCCTTAAGTATACCTCTTTAGTATGTTGTTATATTCATACAAATTGTTCGATGAAAATCTGAATCTTGCAAGTTGTGGTATATAAGTCAAATAAGAGTTCATCAAGTGCAATAATTTTGATTCTGTTTTGATGTTTTGATTCTAGTTATCGTAACTAAAGTACATATGCAAATCTGAATAATAATGTTAAATTTGACAAACTTCAGATAGCATTTTGAGTTAACTTCTTAACCTGAGTTGACAAACCAAATTAGCACTTGGTTGAGTAAACTCAAAAATGTTTTGCAACTGGCTGCTTTATTTTTTCAAGTTTTTTTTTTTAAAGATCCAGGGAGAGCAACTGATGTTCTCCACCCTTTTCATCTCATGGGTGGAGTACCCATGGAATATATTGCAGAGGAATCACAAATGATTCCTCCCTTAAGCATACCTCTATATTATGATATTATATTAATGTCTTAAAAGCTTAAGACATGCCACAATTTCAATAAAAGTCTACATCTTGTAAGTTACATCAATATTATCAAATTCACTAAGCATGTAATCAATGCCATTAAGAAGAATACCAGATGATGAACTGCTATGATCCTATTTCCCTGTACTCTGCCTGAGAAATCTATGTTAAAAATCTATCTGTGGACTTAACTGGTATCAACTCACAATAAGACAAGGGTGAACAAAGCTCCCATAATAACCACAGCTACCAGCATTGGGGGGAAGACAGCGGAGATGATGATAATGGTGAAGGTGACCAACAGACAAAACTGCAAGAAAGGGTCCATGTGGAGGGGAAGCACTATGTCCACCTCCTCTTGATCTTTGGAGAAGCGGTTGAGAATGCGGCCGGTTGGTGTTGTGTCAAAGAAATGCATGGGACTGGCAATAATCTGAGAAAGGAGAACAAAAAAATCTTTATCAGCAGCTAATTGGCAGCTACTCTCAGTGTGAATGTTTGATTGTACAGTAAATATAAGACTGGAAGTCTTCCAGTTCACATTACATTCTTGAACATGGTGTCGTGGAGTTTACAGGCAGCATTCAAGGTGACCCGAGTGTAGAAGAAGCATTTGATGGTGGCAATGACCACCATAACAATCATCATCACGCCATAGATAAGCTGGTAGAAGTGCAGGTCTGGATTTTGTGAGATGTCGGCCTCTTCTGAAGTCTTGTTGACCATGGAAAACAAAAAGAGAGAAAATACATGAATTTCATGCTGTTGTGAAGGTTGTCACCATATACTGCAGTGGCAACACAGGCTGTTTACCGTGAACTATTTGCTGCTCTCAGACTGTCAAACATCACTGTAAAATAAAGTTGTCACATTTTCAAAGCAACTGCTTCCACTACATGTTTTAAAGTTTTGAACCAAACTTTTATGTTTTGACATAAACCAAACAAAGTATTGCTGATCTATACTCTTTTGTTGAGATAATTTACTTGGCTGCTTTATATAAACTTGAATCTTTGGGGTTTAGAAACCCCAAAAATCTGTTTTTCAATTCATTTTACATTATTTACCTTCACTTCAATGGGTGTTTGTGTGTGTGTGTGTGTGTGTGTGTGTGTGTGTGTGTGTGTGTGTGTGTGTGTGTGTGACATAGAGAAAGACATTTCTCACCCCATTACCCTGCCCCAGCCAGAAGCTGAGCCACCAGTTGCTGAAGGCGGTGGATCCAATCATCAGGACGATGGTCATGATGGTGAGGAAAGTGAGGAAGTAGCCTGCAGCAACACAGTCAACCCAAACATCATCAGCCAGGTTTGGTATGTGATAAGTAAGGGATAACGTACAGCGAGCAGGTCATTTCCGCAAAATAAATTCCAACAGGGTGATGCAGGACCTCTTGAATCATCCTGAATGGGTTTATTTCACAATAATAACCTACTCACTGTACACTAGCTCCCTTATTCCATGGTTATTACCAGAAAAAAGAAACAATTTGACACAAAATATTCATTTTAAAATGATGTTATTGATTTTTTGCAAAAGTGCTAGTTCACTGTATATTACCTGTTTCTTACATGGTTATGTATCAAAAAACAATAATTTGACACAAAATATATTGTGACATATACATGATTTTAGTGATTTAACAATGATTTTATTGATCATCCAGAGTCTATGATCAAAACTGTGTCCATAACAATGGTCTGTTATACATAGTCACAGTCTGCTATACAGACATAGGAGACCTTAGAATGCTGTAATTATCCAATCAGAATCGAGTATTCATGAAAGCCATGTAATAATTCTGTATTATTGCATAGAATCATGCCAGTGCATGCACGTGTATGTGTGTGTGTGTGTGTGTGTGTGTGTGTGTGTGTGTGTGTGTGTGTGTGTGTGTGTGTGTGTGTGCTGTATTAGACCTCCAACTGCCTTGCAGTATCGGTGGTAGACTCTCCAGGAGACGGCACCTTCTTCAGAGCTCTCCTGACTGACCAGCTGATCACTGACAACAGCTAAAGCGGAGGGAAAGGAATTTATAGAATCAAAGCATGACTAAAGTCATTTGTATCAGCCTGTCTCCTGACCAGTTGGATTGTGTTGTCATAGAACAAGAATTGTAAACATGTAAAATGATCAAAATAGTTGTGTGAAATAGTTGTGTCTATGGAGTTATTTTGACAGACCGTTTGCCCAGAGTGTAGGATCTGGTGTTTGAATCCTTAAAGTGATAGTTCACCCAGAAATGAAAATTCACTCAATATCTACTCACCCTGTGTTGATGTGAGGATGGGTGAAGATCCTCCAGTTCACAAAACACTCCCGGAGCTTCGGCAGAAAACAGTGATCAGATCAGAGCTGAGTGTACACGACTGAAGCGCAAGATGGGCCTCTCTCAACTTTTACTTTGTGGTCTGCGGCTACATGTGGGTCTGTTTGAGCTGCGGCTGCCTTGTCCATCCGTCATAGTTCCTCATTAGTATATTCCGGCTCAAACAAATATGGCTGAGCAAAGAAATGATGGTCGTCTTCTATGTCGAAGTTTTTCTTCTTCATTGTTGAAAGTTTGCGAAGTCAACTGTGCATGTAACATGTCATTATTTCTGAGCAGATCTCTCTCTGTTGTCTGAGTCGATTCCAGCCAGCATGTAAACACAGGTGTGAAGGTATTGCTTGCTATCTTCACCCATCCTCACATCAGCACAGGGGTGAGTAGATGTTGCGTGAAATTTCATTTTTGGGTGAACTATTGCTTTAATATGACTGATGTAACTGTGGTTTACTCGTATTGACTCTTTCTTTCTTTTGCACTCACACTGACAGTAGCAGAGGTCTCTGAAATTTATGCATTAAAAAGACAACTTGCTGCACAAAAATTGACCAGATTACAGGAAATAAAACATCTGACATTCAAAATCTCATGGGGGAGATCCCAAGACCCCCTGCTTGACTTGTGCTCCTGTGCCTGAGGTTGCTGGCAAGGTGTCCCTTATTTTTCCCCATTGAATTCTATCCTTAACCTGAGCTGACAAAACAAATTTGAGTAAACTCAAACTGTAGCTGGTTGCATTCCAAGGATGAATTTGATTTCCTTGTTCAAAAGGGGTGAAACCATATGAGCCTGACCTCTTTGCAGATACTGTTTACATTACATCTGACCCAGCCAATCCTGCACAAGCATCAGCATTACAAATTAATGAGTTTTGCAGACTTACATTTTTGGTCAGCTGTTGTTCCATCATTGTTTTCATCTGACATGTCAAATGCTGAAAGGAAGCACAAACGGTGGGGGTGAATATACATAAAATAGTGAGAAAAAAACTTGCCATCTCTCTACTGTAGACTCTAATACAAGTATAAAAATGCTAAAATATTACAAAAATTCCAGTATATTGTCAGAAATTCAGGTTTGTTACTCTTCCTGTCTTACCCTGTTTTGCAAAACTTTGTGCACATTCATCTTACATTCTTAAATCATATATGTTCTTTTTTGTTACATATTGTCCCTTTGTTACTCCAATGGGCTGCTGGAGTTACCTTTTACCTCCTACTGGTTATATATTGGCTCTTTTACGAGGTCTCACTTTTCAGGTGACACTTTGCTCTCCAGGCAATTAAGGAAAATTAAAATAGCATGCTGTAACCTGTGTTATAATATCCCTGTGTTTACAGTCTGTCACTGCTTTTATGGATCCATAAATCCTTACAGGCATGGACTTATTTACACCAGTTATAACAGAAGGTACTACACTTCAGACTGCTGTGTCTTTGTACTCAACTCCGCAATGAACTCCAGCCTAATTTTTTTATCATTTCAAGTTCTCTAATGATGAATTGAGACATATTATATTACCCAGTATAATGTATTGTGGGTCATGACACTAAAACTTTTGTTTTTTGCTTTTCTTACCTGGGTTCACTATCCCACTGTCTGTGCGATCTCTTAGCTCCACCTCCTTCAGCTGGTCAGAGTCTTGGGGTGACACTTCATCCTCCTCTTTCTGAATCTGTAAGCAAAAACACATTTATACTGCTTAGTCTGGGAAAGGTGAAAATAACTAACCTTCACCCTATAGTAAATGAGGAAACTGCCTCTGAAATAACAAATAGTAAGACATGCTGTCCCTTGTTTCAGAGCCCACCTTTTTTTTTATTGTTTTTGAGCTAGTAAAGCAATAAAGGAGTGGTGGGAAACTTATACAGCAAGTAGCACCACAAGGAAGTTTTGTTCTGTAGGGTTTTCTATTATTTACTTTGGACTGCTCCATCTGGTAGTTGCTGATGAGCTGAGCGTAGCGTCCGCCGGCTTTCATCAGGGCCTGGTGGTCTCCAGCCTCCCTCACCTCGCCATCCTCCAGAACCAAAATGTTGTCACAGAACTCCAGATACTGTCAGACACATGTGAGGAGAGCCACATCAATGAAAAAGGCCCAGCACTATGGCCAAACACAACACAGTCTAAACAGCACGCACATGTCCACATACCTTTATGACATTTGGCAAATGCTTTTAATTAGAGTGACGTACAACACTGCTCACAATTCATGATTATATAACACCAATGACAGCAGTCAGACACCACTTCTGTGAGGTATCTACGTCATTTATTTGCCATTAAACAAACAGCTACACAACGAAATGAGAGATGGGGTGTGTTATTTAATCTGCTTTTACTCCAGGCTTTACCACAATCAGATGGCATAGATCTTCTAATCTAATCTTCTGTTTTGTTTTGTTTTTTTCAAAATATGTTAGAAATAAGGATGGCAAAAGAATTCTTCCTTGAGGGCTGAGGTTTTACCAAGAAACCATTTACTTAAAAATAACCCTTTTTTGCAGAAAGGGTTTGTCAAGAGTTCTTTGTAAAACTAAGGGTTTCATCTAGAACACACTGTGGGATTTCTACTGTTCTGCTGATCTCAGCCTCTTTAATCCTTGTATCTATTAGAGTGTTACTTGTATATTGCCTTACTTGCACTCTTTAAATACTTTGTTTTTTAATTATTTATGGCTCAATCCCGGACCCAAGTACCAGTTTCGTACCATAAACTGTAAAGGTGAGCTGGTATGACAATAAAGTACCTTGAATCCTTGAACCCTTGAATCCTACTGGCAACCTTTTTATATTCCAAGAGTTTAGTCTAGAACCTACCTGGGGAGTTCTACCGAGAATCTTCTTCTTCACACACAAGGGGTTCTACCATGAACCCTTTTATATTATGGTACAAAGAAATCTTGACAAACCCTTGATTTCACAATCCTTGAAGAACTCTTCCTTCCAAAAAAACATTCTTTGGATGAAAAGGGTTCTTAATAGAACACAAGCACCCATTGTTCTAAATGGCAGAACACACACTGAAAACATCTTGACACGCATCAAACTGACTTGACGCTCGCACTCCGAACTTGTTTCAATTTTGGAGCATCAAATGAGGACCAGGGCTTTTTTATCTGCAGCTGCAGTTCGTGTTTGGGGAGAGTTAAATGGAATAAAAAAGGGATGGACGTGAGGAGCGAGTGCTGATTGAGCTTTAGCTCCACCTGAAAGCAGATTTAAAAAAATCTACCCGCAGCAGAGAGCGAGGGAGGGACAGAGTGTGTGAGTATGGACAGATAAAAACCTTTTATGATCATGAAACATAATATTAATGTACACATGGTGTGTGATTTTTTTTTTTTGCTCCAAGTCCCATTTGTGTACTTTTAAATACTTAATTACTCCCCATTGATTAATCATAACTATGAACATCTAGAGAGGGACAGCAGGGAGGAGGGAGGGAGGGGTATCGTGTGTGAAGTGCCAACTGATATTAAACTTTTTTGATGATAAATCCTGATGAACAGTTATCCGACTAAAATATCTGTCTGAAACAGACAGATGCTCATCTCCTCCATGAAATGTTTGTCACTTCTCAGCATTATTCTGAAGCCTGCAGTGCGCTATTGAAGCTTCATTTGATGCATGTCAGATGAAGCCTGCAGTGCGTTTTGGCCTTTAGAATATAAAAAAGAACTTTGGTAGAACCTCCTGGGTGGGTTCTTGTTAGCACCCTTAGAAGGTCGGAATGTTCTGGATGGAACCCCCAGACAGGTTCTCTGTATAAAGGTGTTTGCAAACATGATTGATTGTGATTGGGGTCATGTTCAATAGATTCACTATCTGCTAAAAGAATAAAACAGAGCCAAATGGTGTCCATCTCCCTACAGTACCTGCAGCTGGTGTGTAACCAGTATGACAGACTTTCCCTGAAGCTCCTTCTTGATGCATTCTTCAAAAATGTGTTTCCCCACATGGGCGTCAACAGCAGATAGTGGATCGTCAAGCAGGAAGATGTCCTTATTGGAGTAGACAGCTCTGGCCAGGCTGATCCTCTGCTTCTGGCCCCCTGACAAATTAAGCCCCCGCTCTCCAATCTGACAACAAAACAGCAGGACGCTATTGAGAACACTAGCCACAGGGTTTGCATTTGAAAATCTATTTTTACTTTTACAGTACTAATTAACAACAATGTAGAATAATTATTTTTTTAAGGGTAGAAAACATTTTGTTATGTCAGACTCAAAATACCTTCATCAATCAGCCTGGTGTTCAACTTGTCATTAAAAATTAGTTTTGACTCAGATTTGAGAGAGTCATGTCATGCAACACTGTATTTTCCATGATAGATGATGTCTCCCTGAACATCTGGTTTTATGTTCAGGTTCACAGAAGAGTTGCACTAGAACATGACGTAAAGTGACAATTAATTGACTAGAATTAACAAACACAAAGCAAAGAAAGTGCCTCACTTTGTTCTGAGTCATCTTTAAAAAACAAAATGAACAAAACAAGTACAAACACACCAGGCAGAATAGTTGCAGGATAATGATCAACTTGAGGAAAGTATTTCATTTACTCAAGACCACCAAGTGTGACTACAAGACAGGTGCTGTTCATGAGAAATCACCTTTAAGGGGCAGTTCATTCCAAAATAAAATAAAAAAAACATATTTTTCCCATGGCCTGTACTGCTATTATACATCTAGATCTAGTTGCTCAAGATAATCTACACACCTTGCTGTGAGCAGTTTCATGTAGGAACTAATTTCTTTCTGTAGTAGAATCTACCAGAACTACTTCCTTCTACCAGAAACAAAGTACTTTATACATGAAGGTGCTCACAACAAGGCTTGTGGATTACCTTGAGTAACCAGGTCATGATTTTGGAAAGAGACACTGGTTTTAAATTTTTAAACTATACTTTTTTGGTGTTTTGAGCTCCACAACACGAGTGCCATTTAGTCCAATTATATTGGAGAGAAGACAGACATCTCTACATCCGATATCCGAAAAACTCTGCAACTCACAATAAAAAAATCTAGATGGATAAATAGCACCACGGGCAAGGGGTAGATATGTTTTTTTGATTTTGGGTTGAGGTGCCCCTTTAACAAGAAAGCCCTGTTTTTTAGCAGGCCACTCCACAAAAAATGTGTATTTCTTGTCAAACAAGCTGAATTATAGAGCTTTGATAAACCAATTTAGAGTTGAATCAAATTATAACAGTCAAATTATTAGTAGTTTCAACTCAATTACTTAGACAATGTAAGACCTTGTCTCAAATCTGTTTCTCCCAAAAATCAGGATGCTTTTTGTAGGTTATATTTGCAGGGAAATTCACATTAGACACAGCTAAGCACTCTATACCACTGATGGGCTAGTGGTCCCTCTCAGCAATGAGTTGTACACAAGAGGTCTCTTACCACACATCAGGGGGTGATAGTATTAGATATTCCATTAAAAAAACACAAAGAACATTCAGTGTGGCAAGTTTAGAAATACCTACCTCAGTTTGATCACCGTATGGGAGGATTTTCAGGTCAGTCCTGAGGCTACATACATCCACAACTCTGTCGTATCTGTGGAGTAAGACATAGCATTGCCTGAAAGTCAGGTGACAGTACCAAGTGTTGTGTAATCAACAGAACCATTTTGAAGACATGATTTGGTTATTTACTGAATAATAAAAACAACCAAAATGGGAGGTATCATTTTGAAAAAATCTCAAATGCATCAAGAGTAATTAGTAACTAAAGTTATTAAATAAATGTAGTAGTTGAAACAGCACAATATTTCATCAGAAAGGTAGATGGAAGTTCTCTGCATGAAAAAAGTAGTTTTCAGAAAGTTTCAGTAATTTATGTTTCCATTTTTCTGTTACTTCATGCATAATGGTCATTCACCACACAATTATAGGTCTAATCCCAATCATAAAAGCTAGCTCAATGATGTGGCTCATCAAAATACTCGCACAGCTCATCATTCTCACATCTCGCCATGTCTGACTGCTTCCCCATTAAAATCCTGTCAGATAATGTACTTGCCCTCTGCTCTTGTTTGACAATCTTGCACGTGTGAGATAAGAGGAACTTTCTCCCAGTTAAACATTTGTCATGTAAGACAAACACAAACCTTGTTTTAATAGTGTGTGTCACTGCAGTAAAGAGGAACAGTGGTAACATAATAACATCACATATGATCTGGCCTTACTTACTGGATCTGGTTTTACTTAGAGTGACAAACATTTACACAGGTTAAGTGATCAATTACTTTTCCTGGTCAAAAGGTTCACCCATCAGGATGTTTTCTTGAACAGTTCCATGGAATATCCAGGCCTGCTGGGAAACATAGGCAAATGTCCCATCAACTTCAAGGGAGCCCTGCAGGAGGTGCATCTAAAACATAAAAAGGTGCAGACAACCATGAGAAATGCTGCACAGTAAGCTACACAGCATCAGTTAAATCTGGTTAGAGATAACATCATTTAAATACAATCCAAATTCCAAAAAAGTTGGGGTGTCATGTAAAACGTAAATAAGAACAGAGCGCGATCATTTGCAAAAAACTTTTCAAACCGAAAGTGGTGAACATCAAGTCATACACTAGTAAATGACTGAGCCTTTCAAAGATGCCTCCTGTCACCTGTTACTAATGAACCTGTTTACGTGTGGAATTTTCCAGACAGAGCATTCCACAATTTTCCCAGTCTTTTTACCCTGTGCCAACTTTTTTGAAATGTGTTGCAGGCATCAAGTTCACCATGAGTGTGTATTTACAAAAACAATTAAGTTTAGCAGTTTGAACATATCTTGTCTTTGCACTATATTTAATTGAACACAAGTTGAAAGTGATCTGAAAATAACTGCATTCTCTTTTCATATACGTTTTACTTTCCTTCCCTTTTTGGAATTGGGGTTGTAAAATTAACTGAAAAAATTGTCAGTCAATAAAACTGCGCAATGTAGTGTCACAGACTTACAGAGGTTTTAAAAGAGAATAAAGGACAAAAAAGACAAAAGAGGAGCCAACCTGCTCCAAAATGCTGGAAATCAGTGACGTCTTTCCACTCCCAACATTCCCACAGACACCGAGTAGGTTGCCCTTCAAAAGATAACACAGATAGTAGAAGGTTACCTTTCACACAGTCTAGTCTGCCTCATTTATTCAAATCAGCAGTGAAGCACACCTTAGGCAGTGTGAAGGAGATGTTTCTCAGTGTTGGCAAAGTTTCGGTCTTCCCATTCTGGGTCATGTCATCCACTTTGTGTCCGGCCACCACATTGGCTGAGCCATGTGGAGAGCCTGGCTTGGTCCAGGAAAGTGTTGCGTTTTTCATAACAATGGCCGAGTCACTGTCCTTCTTCTGCTTCACATACGGATCTGGATTCTGGATCAGCAATATTTTCTGAAAGTGCCACACATCACACTCATGAGCCTTTTCATGTTTCAGAAATTGAGATTTAAACTGCAACAGCAATAAACACAATGAATGCTGGCATTTAAAGGAGCAATAATCAATTCTGGTGGAAGCTAGTTCATTACTGAGTCTCATTCTCAGGTCATCAAATATTGACGCTTTGGGTTGGTGGCTATGAGACTAAACAATCAACTGACTTTGAGCCACCAACCTACAGTTACAGTATTTGATGACCTGAGAATGAAACTAGATTTTCTAAAGGCTGAAAACAGAGCCACGAGGAGGTGCAGAAGTCTAGTTTTCTCTCAGACCTCTTGAATTACAATTTACTGAATGGTTATTATGGAAGTTTTTGCCCAATGATGCCTGCTTACCACAGCTTTAAAAGGTCCTGTATCATGAAAATGAGCATGATATTGGACCTTTAAAGTTGTACTAACAAATCCTGAAAACACACACAAACAAAATGCTAACACAAAAAAGTACAAATAATAACATTAAAAAAATTGATTAATTTCATTCTTTTAAAATAAATATTAAAAAATAAAACAGTAAACATTTTTTCATTTAATTTAGAGAGAAAAACAGTTAATTGTCACTTGTGAAAGCAAATGCATAAAAGTCTAGCTTGCACTGTAGATTGGCATGACATGATACAACTTTGTACAAGCTGTTACTTATTATCCCTGTGATTTGTATGAAAACGTTTCATGGTAGTGGTTTATTAATTTTTGACAGGGTGGACAGCACAGACCCAACTGAAACATCACAAACACAATAACACCACAGGCAGCTGTGTGTCTCTATGATACTCTTGCTCTTCCATGCAACTTGTCAATTGGGAGGTGACTCTACTCTATAGAGACTACAATGCAGTGTTGAATTGGGGCATTATTGAACATGATATAGTTCTGACAAAATTACAGATCCAAGAAAGACTGACAGAAAGGCAGGACAGAGAGAAGAAGAAACAATTACAAATCCACCTGCTGATATTTCAGAGCCATGGTCAGAGCCATATATTCTAACTTGCGCAAACCTCAGTCAAGTAAAAGAGCAATGAGTCAGGCAGACTAGACTAACACTTCCCACCATTAGATGCTAACATATTACACCCTTGCCATTTTAATTTCTGGATAAAACCACACCAAAATAAACTTTGTGTCAAATCAGAGTAGTAAGAATTAACACAGCTGAGCAGGACACAAAGAGAAGAGATTACCCTCAGTCGTGTTAGTGACACAGCAGCCTCAGCCAGGGACTTCACAGCCAGGGGCATCAGAGCCAGGCAGAACCTCATGGAGTTGAAGATGGCGATAGTGGTAAAGGCCTGATAAGTACGAAGAAGGATGCTCAAACTCCACTTCCCCCCATTTATCACTGACAAGGTTATATGACTTTTTTTTTCCAAACACCTATTATCAACTTAAATCACTCATTTGGCATGTTGGCAAATATTGTTGTACTGTATGTGCTGCACTGCTGAGGTACTCACGTCAGATGTGTTGAGCGATAAGCCCAACAGAGTGTGTACAAGGAAGGTGAGAACTGTGGCAAAGGTGGGGATGATGCTTGTGATGCTGTTGTTGATGTTCTGGACGTAACTGACCGTCTGCAGTTGTTTCCTCTCAGTTTTCCTCAAGCCTGCAAGAGAGACAGCATCATGTGTAATGTGTAAAGAGACTGTGTTGTTTTACCTTTACTCGTGGTGGATTTGCTGATCTCCAGCTCTTTTTAGAGCCTTCCTGTTGGAGTTGCCCAGCGCAAACACATCAGCCTGCAGTTGTTCACCGAGCACCTTGACTATAGCAATAAATGTGTAAAACAAGGCACCTTTTTATCTTTTTCTTCTTTTTATTAGTTTTCACACTTCAAGTGTAAAAATACATGAAAAAAAACAAAGCACTATTTGTAATCCTGGATTAGAAGAAGCTTGTTGTTTTAACAAATGCATTGCTACATTTGACATGTTTTTATAATTCTTTTTATAACTATCCTAAATTTTCTCTACTTAAAACCTTTTAAAATCATCACATTGTCTGTGTGCTTAACAACAGACATTAACTATGATTGGGCTCATTATCCTACTAATAAAATCATGAACTTTTAAGAAGCAATGTTAATACCCATAAACTTCAGCAGGTTATTTAAATAACTTAATAATGATATATGTTTCTTCATATTCATAAATTATTTAAGGACCAGATTTGGCTCATGGGCTGCCAATGGAATAGGATTGATTTACACTATGGAAATAAAATAAAATCATATATAGCTGGATATACAGCAGAAGACCCAGAAGCTATTTGCATGTGTAAAGCTATGTCACTCCACAAGGTTTATGAATGCACAAAAGGCAAAAATGGTGCATGCCAAAAGAATTATTTCATAATTTCTCACTTTGCAAATGAGAATTAAAAATTAGAGTAAAACTTATGAAGCAATGTGCCACCATATCTCACTTGCCACTATCCCACAAAGGACCATAAATGCTCAAAACAAAAACATTTAATGAATATTAATAGAGGTGCTTGTGAGCAACGTATGGGTCAAGAAAAAATATAAAGTTGTGACTGGAGCAGCTGGTTCACAATCAAATAAAATGTGGGAACAGCATCTTCTGATGAAGCCTCTGGCAGCATGGCTATGTGTTCACTGAAGTCATTTTGTATCAAAAATTTATTACAACCCTTACCTTCAACATTACTATTAGAAATCCTATATTTTTGAGAAAGTAGCACATGCATCTTTTAAGGCTGGTTCTGTTTACACAAAGTTGAAAGTAAAAAGGATGCCTTTAATATACATGATAAATTAAAAACTAATCTGACTAGAAGGCAAAGTCAACATGCAGCTGCCTAACTTCATACCTGCAATCTTCTTCTCAAAGGAATCTTCCCAGGCGTACATCTTGATAAGTTTGATGCTGCTGAGAATCTCATTCATTGTGCGAACACGACTGTCTGTTGTCTGCATGGCTTTCCATCTGAACTTGTTAATAACCCTGGCCAATAAAGCCTGAAGGCAGAAAAGAACATTAGACATTGACAATGGAAAACCAGCAGCGAGAGAGAAAATATTGTTCATTTCACTTGTGGCTAAATTAGGTAAGGAAAATGCCTATGAAAACACTGGATATGCCTAAGTCTGAACAAATAAATGAATATGTACAAACCTGTAAGGGGATAAAGATCACATAGGTGCAAACTCCAGTCAGTGCGGTGTAGCCCAGAACGTAGCAGGCATAGATGACACACACAATAAAGAGGACTGGTGCGGAGAGAATGAAGCTCCCAAACAATACTGCCTCAAACAGCCTGTGGCCATCGTTAGTCAAAACATTAATCATCTGGACGGGAGAGAGCAAAAGACAGACTGTCACCCACATCTGCCCAGACTACATTACCAGAGCAAGATGCTTGGACTAATAGTCAGAGTTCATAAATTGCAAGATATTTATGACAGGTTTGGTATAAAGAAGTAAATTGATAGTTAATTAAACTAGTTAATTTTATTGTTAACAAACTATGAAATCATAATAAATTATGTTTAATAAGTAATAAGTAATTAGTGTTAGTTTATGTAATATAAAATGAAAGTTATACTTTCTATCATAGCTCATAGGAGACAATAAGAATTACATACCGATTACTCCAACTATTTTATCGTTGCACACTTAACAAAAACAACTTAAATAATGTCAATTATAGTATTACTAATAATTAGTAGACATTATCAATCATCATTTCCTTGTTTGTTAAATTTACTACAAGGAGTTTTTAACTGGAACTATTTAACAATAATGTCTCTATGTATAACTTACATAAGTTAACAAGGCTGTCCGTGAGAAGATTATATTTCTATAACATTGTTCTTAATACCTGCTCAGGTCAAGCTCTCTCTGAAATCAGAGGAAATGAGCCTGTGTTTACATTTTCCATGCAGGCAAAGTTCTGTTAGCCAGTTAAACAGAAGAAGGAGATTATTGTTTAAATAATTTTATTTTTGATGATATATTTTGTGGTTTATTGCAGTGTAAACAACTTTTGTCCACAGGGAGCTACAAAATCAACAAAATATCACTAAGTTCTGTGTAGTAGCTTTGACTGTGAAATAAATATCAACTAAAATTTAATTAACTCTCAGTTTACCATTTTTTTTTATGATGGCTGATATAAAGTGTTACCTGCATGGGTAGATTGATTTTATGACTAATCCAAAAATGCACATGTCCATTTGTATTCATTATAACAGCATTTATACATTATTAACAGCTAATCATGTAGTAATACAGTGATAAGCAGTTCTCCTCATGACCCGAATATAATTCACATTTTTTAAGTTCTTGTTCCTTCTGGAGGAGGAATCTATAATAATGGGGAAAAGATAACAATAGTTTTAGTCTCTGTTTAAACACCAACATGACCATGTCTTCCATATGGTATATTTGGTACTACATACTCAAAACATCTAACACATTTTCATACACATACAGAAAGAAAACTTCCACATAAAGAACAACCACATTATTCCCATTTTATGCCTGCCTTAACTGCATTTTCCAGCTGCTGAGAAAAACTGCTACCATTCCCAACTTTGTCTCTGACTGGGGCATAAATTAAGACATGTCACAAATGGTTACCTGGTATATTTGGGTTACAAAAGGCCAATCAAAAATACATTTTCATTACCCTATTTTCTACAAGAGGAGGAGAATGTTACAAATGATGGACAAAGTGATTCTGGTAGCCTATAGGATCAGCCAAATTCATGACTGTTCAGTAAAAGATTTCTCAATGCATGTAGGTACACTGCATTAAATAAGGATTCAAACTTTATGTAGGTAACCCTGTCTTTACCTCTCCCATTGAAAGGCCGCTGTGCACCCGCAGAGAAATCACTTTCTGAAAGGCCATCGAGGAGAAGGCCCCCTTCAATCTGACTGCAGTACGCAGGTTCATCGCCCACAGCAAAGATATTAGGAAAGCTTTGCAGAACTCTGTGAAGAACAAACCGAAGGCCAGACCAACACCGTGGGACAGCGAGGACTTCTCTGGGTTATCAGCATAGTTCAGGATCTGATAGACCAGAACACCCTGAGAAGACAGAGAGGCTTGTAACACTTAAAGAGCATTAAATGACAATAAAGAAATGTTTAAAAAATAATAATAATAAAAAAAGAGCCTTAAACATGTTAATCTTCTACTGACTGAATCTTCACAATCTGGTGTCTCCTGTGTCTTTTCTAATCTGAAAACCGAAAAAAAGAAAGAGGGGGAAAAAATCCCTGCATTCCACCTAAACAATCATTTATTCTCCTTAGCATAAACAGTGGAGAAATGTTATTTTTTACATTCACTAGTGTACTTGAGTATAACTTTGGGGTAGTTGTACTGGAGTTGTACTTCTACTCTACTACATTTCAGAGGAAATTGTACTTTTATAAAGAATAAATCAATGGTTTTCAGATTTCTTGGCTCGTGGCATCTTACAAACAAGCAATGCCCAGTTGGGGTCATAAAAAAAACCTATGATTAGAGAGGAGTCCAACACATGACTACAGATTTGTGCAGCAGAACTTTGTTTTTTCTTCTTTCCTAAGCCATCTCCTGTGATCCATCTGTGGTCACGAGCCAGTCTCTGGGAAAGACTACATTAATGCATTGATATTAACAATCTAATAATGTTAGATATAATAATATATCAGTCACAGGGAGCATTATTCAGCATAATGCGTACTTTTACTTCTTTTACTTTAAGTATATTTTATTTGTAATTGTAATGTTACATTTGCTGGTGTAAAAAAATGGAGCACCTCCATAAAAGCTGAATGGTTACAGTACACGAAATATGGCCACATGTTTGCAACGACCACCTGCTCGACTCCATTACGTCATACCCCTCTAATGCACCCCCCAGAAATCTAAAAGAATTTTTAAAAATTCAGATGATATTACCGGGCCCAGAAATGCCGCCACCATGGCGAGGATGCCGACAATGACAGACACAATCAGCCTGGTTCTTTGAAAGCGAAGGGTCACTCGAACTAAAGAGGCCTTCTCTAGGCCCACCTTTTCAACTTCTTCCTCCCAGAGTCTCTGGAGCCTGTACAGCACACACAACCAGAGGCAACAGTGTCAGTCCTGTTAATTCATTACAACAGTGTCAGCCATATCGTACTACAGCTTAACAGTAAAAAAGCTAATTAAATGCACTACGTACATTCCCTGTTTGTTCAACATTTTCATGATTCAGTATTTTTATGATTCTTTCTCCAGATGATAATTTCAGCAACAAGGTCTGTCATACATCAAATGTACATGTACTGTCAAATGACAGAAGTTGTCAAAAGGATCCAGTTCTTCCTTACTACATCTTTAAAACAATACAGTATTAAAATGTAGTATATCTAAAGTACAGACACTACAAAAAAGTAAAGATCTAAAGTAAAGAAGCGTTCATTCTGTCTTTATTTTCCTGCCTGAAATTTGGCTTGGAGCAGTTTTTGCAGATTTAATTCCAAAGTATTGATACTGCTGATATGAAGTCTTGTTTTCAATATCGATCCTTGCATTAGATGACATCCTTGCCACATGAGGGTTCTTCTTAGTGCTATAATATTGGAGCACAGTCATCATCCACATCATGGACATTTCTTAATTTAGTAATTAACATAAGAAATGCCCCATGTTTGCCAAATTATTTGGCAGTAATATATTCAGAGTTAGAAACATGTTAATTATGACATATTCCAATCTCTTAAATTATAATGCAGTAACTGCTTTAAATTAATAAGTATGGATATCAGTGTTGATGTCAATGATGTATTACTCTCCACTGGAGGTATTTCCCCTATTTGTGTATAACTATTTTCTTTTCTCTGTGGTATCAAAAGAGGCACTGAATATCATTTTTAATACTGGTATTATATCAAATTTTAAAATTAGAGAGAAATGTGGTGCCTCAATGTACCATCAAGAAGAGTGTCAGACCTTTCTCCACTTGTGTCGGCTCCATCCAAAGGAGACAGATTGATAGAGCTCGCGTCCAGCTTATTCCTGAATATGGACCACATCATGGGGGTCATCCAGGCAAAGGTTGTAAAGGACAGGAAACCTGCACTGTCCAGAGGGTGGGACCTAGACATGGAAACATCACCCAAAATATTATATTAATATATATATGTATATACATATATATGTCTGCCTTCTCTTGCATATAATTGGACAAAATGGCACTAGTCCTGTGGGGCTCAAAGTGCCAAAAAAAAGAAAAAAGAAAATTGAATAATTCAGCATCAGCATCTCTTTCCATAAATTTTGGCTCGATTGGTCAAAATAATCCCAAGACCTTGTTTTGAGCAGCTTCATGGTGGAACTATTTTCTTTCTGCAGTGAAATGTACTGGAACAACTTTAAAATATTCAGGAATGGATAAAAAAATACTCCAGGACAGATGAAAAATATTTTTTATTCAGGGCTGAACTGTCCCTTTAAAATAATTTAGACAATGTCAAGACAATACTCACTCTGATGCGCAGAAGCGGACAGGTTTGAGGGTCTGAAGGCTCTGATTGTATTTTCCAAATAAAGAAGGTTTGTCTGTTTTTCTGTTGTCCAAATCAGTGTGTTCTTCCCTGGAGGCCATAGATTCAGTTCTCCATCGGAAACCATTGTCCTTCAGAGTCATTAATACAAAGAGACACAGAGAAAAATTGGATGTAGTAAGGAACGGAGAGGGTAGAGGAGTGCCTTTTTTCAAAATTGCACCTAAGGAGTCTCGAAAAGTGGATCAAATACATCCAAAACAAAAACACAGGATGTAGGAGAAACAATAGGAGAGGAAAGGCTGTAAGGCAGTGAAAGCAGCATGTGAAGAGAGACTTCAGGAGACTTCTGGTGGAAGCTGCTGTTTGTTTTGTACTTACAAAAGAGGCTCCTTCTGTAGCCTTCTTTTCCAAAGAATAGTTGGTCTTCATTTTGTCCTGCACCAAGGGCATCGAACACACAAAGAGTTCATCAGCTATTAACATATTTTAGGTAGAAACATTGCTTGTAGCCCAGTTTATCACATATAATAGTATATAGGTGAAGACTGTTGTTTTCACATGAGACAAATATTAAAAGTGTAATCAAAATACTTGGTTAAATACACAAATGTACAGATATTACATGAAAGGTTTTACAAACAACATGGTGCTATCAGAGCGTATTGATTTCAAGAAAATCTTCCCTAAGGCTCAGACAGAGCAGAGATACGGACACCAGACTTTGGGAGAGGATGGCGATCATTCAAGACAGTCGTGCCTGTCACAGACAGTTTGAACTATGACTAAGCACATTTAGTAAAGTAGTTTGTAGTGACAATTAAGTACAATTACTGTGTGTAAATTACTTACTTACTTTATTTCCATTTTATACAACTGCTACATCACAGAGGCAAATACTGCACTTTTTACTCCACTACATCTGTCTGACAGCTTTACTTTACTTGATAAAGTAAAGTAGTTTTCCTTTATGGGGTAAGAAAATTCTCCTATTTCATAAACTAAATAAACTCTTTAAAACCCCTCTTGGATTAGCTGGAAAATGCTTTGTCACAAAGATGAGAACAGGGCGGTCATGAAAAGTTGACTTTTTAGTTACAGTGTTCTCACTGGACACACTGTAAAAAAAAAAAAAAAGTTTTCTTAGCTTTTTAGGTGATGCTACAAACATATGATGATCTAATACAATATGATGCATTGATTAAACTACCCAATGGTATGCAACGCTTCAAAATGAGTTCAACCCTAAAAACATTTACAGCAGTAAAATGCAACACACACATTAATGCAGCAGTAATGTGAACCCAAAAACATTGATACTTTTGCTTCAGTAAAGGATCTGAGTTCTTCCACCACTGGTCACAGAGCAAATGCAAACAAGGATGAATAACATATGAGAATTCCATGTCAATGAATAACAGCACAGGAGTCCTCCCCGTCTCCCACCTCTAGTCAGACTGTGTCAAAGTTCTTGCTGCAAATTTGATGCACATTCTTGAAGATGAGTCGATGTGACCTTTATAACCATATACGAAAAACCATGATGTGCTGAAAAAGCTATTCTTTACGACCTTATATTCAAAAAGGACTGAGTAATCCTGAGCAGGTGTAATGCCTGTATGTGTCATAATGTATTGCGAGGATAGATGTAATATTATGGTAGCCATAAAAAGTTTAAGTAAAAAGCCAACTTTATTGCGTTTACACAATCATACAGAGTACAATTATGCAAATGAATAATTAATTCTATGCACTTAACCAAGGAGCAGTGGGCAGCCACTATACAGTGTCCAGGGACCAACACCAGTTGTAAGCGAACACCTTGGTCAAAGGTACCAAATAGGCCTACATGTTTATAGAGGTCCAAGAGATGTTGCTCGCTTTGTTCTGATTATTATTCTTCACTAAAAGCGTTTGTGCAGCAAAACTTCAAGATGAAAACTCACCAAAATTGTCAGGTTGCTAACAACTCAGGCAACAAAATGACACTCACTGTGGTGCTGTAACTAAAACGTTTATGTTTATATTTTTTGCAACTATCCCAAAAATGACTTGGTGCAGATTCAAACTTCTTTCACCATCTCAATCTCTCAATTCATCTGCACCTTTGCTCCTTTAACCTTCTGCTTTAAAGCTGTGATGCTGAAAATGAGTCAGCATCATCTACAGACTTGGCTGATATAAAGTTATTAAAGAAATTTTGATATGTCAATCTATTTCAATTTTACAAGTCAACCAGTTTTTATCAAAATAGCAAATTTCAAAAAATCTGCAATAACTCATGAATGCACTGAGATATCAATTAGAAAATCAAACACGTTTAAGAGTGTTCACTAAGTTTATACCTTGTGTTTTAGCACTAGGGGATGCACACAAATGCTGAAAAAATTTCAGCACATCCACTGGATTGAAACAGAAATTGGCCTCAATCAGACTCACTTGCCAACAAAGTGGGAATTGATGCATGTGTATATCCTGTGCTGCTTGTCAGTGCTTGTCTCTTACAAGAATCCGAATGCAATATGCTTAGATCCTGTTAAAATCTTATTTTTTTCACAACCAAGAGGCAATAACACAGCTCTTTGGACATGGAATGAGTTTAAACTCCTCTCACCAAAGATCGCTTGAAGCTCAAACAGTCATAACAGAGCAGCCGCAGAGAAGTTTTCAAAATTTGCTCGCACGGAAAGTGATTAAAAAACTGAATATTGATAAGCTTTGAGCTTGCAGCAGCATTTAGCAGAACAAATAAAAATTACATCATCACAAAGCAAAGGCAACAGAACTATACATAAACATACATAAAACACGTTTTTTAGTTCTTTGTGTAAAGATGTTTTCTAGCCAAACATGAAACAGTGATATCACACAGCTGTTTCTCGTTCTATAACTTTACACCACAATCATGTCAAAACATTGAATATTAAGACCAAAAAAATGCCGACCAGCACTAGATTTGAGAATTATAACAGCAAAATATATCCACCACTGTAAAGAGGTAACTCAAGAATCACCATTATTATTTTACTGAGTTCAATTAGTCCTAACAAAATTACACAACTGAGCTGATAAAACACTTAAACATTACTGTGATATAGATTAAAATATATTTAAGAAAAATAGATTAACAAAAGATAAAATGATAACCAGATGCCAAATTTTAAATTGACACAACCAAAATCTAAATCCACATAACTGAACAAAAACACAGACTATAATAGACTACAATAACAAACTAAACAAACAAAACTGATTCAAACTGATGTAACCTGAACTGAGTGAATCTCTTGCTGTAAAGTAGAAAAATCAAATAGTACCTCTGTGTGGGGGACGGGGAAGAAGTGAAGTGAATCAAAGCACTCTAAGCTACATTACACAAGCAAAACAGAGATCAAAGGTCTGCCTGTTCAGAGGTAACTGTCCCTCCTCACTACTTAAACTTCTGAAACAATTAAAATCAGTCACATAAAGGTAAATGATTAAAACTTTTATCAACCAATAAAACAATACACGTGCGCAAGAATTCCATATGATTTCATTTTGGGAAACCTCTAGCCTTATTTGGATTTAATATGAGTGAATGGAGACTTTCTAACATTTATGTTTGACTTTATATATTTCTTTACGTCCAGGGACGAATGCAGCATGTCAAAACTGGGTTTTGAACAGCTCCTTAAATATAAAGTAATTGATGCCTTTTTTTTCCGCAGCGTTCTGACTTTAACCTCAGGACTAAATTTTTTAGATGCAACTCTGATCTTCTTCTGTATAGTTCTGTATAGTTGTATCTCTTAAAGATAAGTCTGTGTTGAGCAGTGCTGCTTCAAGTGTGTGAAGCTGTGGGTGTCATGTGGGTAATATAGGTGTCAACAATTGCTTTTTCAACATATCCATAATGTAATTTTGACTAATAGCACATCTAATTAAAGACATCTGTAATTTAACTGTCACAATAAAAATGTCAATACTTGATATCAACAATTAATTTCTTACTGGTGGACATTTCTGTTTATGTCTACAATTGTTCTTACATATCATAAATTGAATTTTAGCTATCTAAAATTCAATTCTGAGTAAAATTTAATAATTGGTATGTCTGCTTGGAAATGTAACTCATAAGAATCTAATTTCACCTATCTAGAACTGAATTTCAGATATCTGAAATACAATTGTAACTAGTGAAAATTATATTTGTACTAGATTGTACTGATAATTATATTTGAGATATCTACAATTGCTTTCATAACTAATCTGAAATGAATTTTAGATATAAAAAAAAATAATTTCCACCAGTCCAAATGTCATTGTATCTTCAATGACATAAGTCTACATGTCTGAAATATTATCATTACATTACCACTAATCACAATCTTGGAAATTAAATTGTAGATATCTGTATTCATTTTTCTTACTGGTGAAAAAGGAATGACTGATATCTATAATTAAACTAAAGATATCTGTGAATCAGTTTTGACCAGTCAAAATGTAATTTCTACATATTTAACATCTCCACTTCGTCAACATCAACTTATTACTTGTAGGAGTAACTTATTCTACGCAGCCTGTGAAGGCCTGAAAGAGCTTTATCAATTCTGAGAAAATGGTTACAGGTTAACAGAAAGCCTTTGTTACAAACAGAGGGCATGGAGTTCAAAAGATGAGTACAAAAACTGCTTATGGGCGGCATGGTGGTGCAGTGGTTAGCACTACTGCCTCACAGCGAGAAAGTCCTGAGTTCAATCCCCCGGCTGGGTCAGGGCCTTTCTGTGCTGAGTTTGCATGTTCTCCCCGTGTCTGCGTGGGTTCCCTCTGGGTTCTCCAGCTTCCTACCACAGTCCAAAGACATGCATGCTAGGTTAATTGGTGACTCTAAATTGCCCGTAGGTGTGAATGTGAGTGTGAGTGGTTGTCTGTCTATGTGTCAGCCCTGCGATGAACTGGCGACTTGTCCATATAAGTCATAAGCGATTACAGAAAATGAATGAATTAAAAACTGCTTATCATATATTCCCAGAGCCCATGGTAACATCTTAAATACCATGTTCTACACAACTAATAGTCTAAAATCCAATGTCTGTTATCTACAACTCTATGACAGATTGCTGGAAAACCAGAGTAATTCTTGCCATCATTTATAAAAACTGTTGCTTATTCATTTTCTATCAATGACTAATCAATTAATAGACTGATCAATTATGCTTTACAGTTACTCAATATCTGCAGTTACTGTGCCTACAGTTTGGCGAGGAAGGTTTTTGAAACTTTGTCAATAGTTTGTTTGTTTTGTGTATTGGTAAAGATTATTCACTGTGTGCATTTATTTGTCATTAATGCTCTATGTCCACTTAATATTAATACAAACTATTAGGCTGTTCTGCCCTCTAGTGGCTCAACACACAAAAAACTGAAAAACTTCTACTCATTTAGTGGTACTCATTTTGTAATGATTAAATAAAATATTTGGACTTATTAACACTTTACACAGCAAAATATTTTGTTTGCTTATAAAGCAAAGTCCAGTGGATCTATGGAGTGATGTGGACTTTGTATCTTGGTTATACATGACTAACATGACTTGTGAAATTTCCTCTGCTTCCAGGTTGATGGTCACTTATGCACACTTCATGTGATTGATCTAACTTCACTGTTCCATACACAAGGATGATGTAGTCCATCACACTAATTCACAGGTATAGGGATGATTCAAGAAAACATTACAACAGTTTTTCAATTTTTTTAAGTGGGGTTTTGTGAAGAACCTATCCATAGTCAGTCTATTAACTACTACAGTAGATGGCGGTTGATATGGCTTCAGTTTGAAAGAAACAAAAACAAACCAACCTCAGGGTCACCTTTGTTGGCCGCCCCCACCCAGGTCAACAGCAGCTGCATGAGGGGGTGCCCCACCTTCCTCACCTCCACTGAGGTCATCGCCCCCCCACCTGAGGAGGCACCGCCTGCTGAGGTGTTAGTTAATGTGTTGATTGAAAAAATTTTTAAATAAAAAATTTAAAAAATGAAAAAGGTAGCAGCGAGGAGGCACCCCCACCATGGTCGGCAAACAAATTCTAGCCCCACTGAGTAGGGATGAAACAGACCTTAACAATTATTATGTCACAGTGAAGTTGACTTTTGACCCCTGAACTTTTTGGATAACACATGGAAAGGAGGAGGAACAGCGAGGCCGGGTGCCTGCAAATCTGCATGCAGATTTATAGATTATCATGTAATACTGTGTTGATTATTTACAGCCTATGTATTCATATTATGTCATCCTTGATAATTATGACTGGTACCATTTTTTACAATGACAATAGTTACAGACAGAATGTTAATTATATTTAAAAAAATATATATATATTAAATTCATATTATTCAATTAAATAAAATATAATGTATTATTAAATTAGATTAGATTAAATAAATTAAGAATTTTAAATGGAAACATTAATTTAATAAATAGAAGAAATATGAGAAATACAAGAGATTTCTGTGAAGAAATTACACATTGCTGAGGGTAGAGAATGCACCAACACCACCTTTTATCAGACCAAGTACAAGTACTTACATTTCAGTACTTGCCAATACAGAGTAACCATATGAGTACTTAATAATGCCATCACAGTTCTTGTGATGTCTTTGAAAACATTTTTGTCAGCTGTTCCTCACTTTTTGACTGTAACTACTGACATTTTAGTAATCAACTTTGTTTTCCTTTACAAACTGCACTGTCACACATTTCACTTAAATGTGACTTCACTTTTTGACTATTAAAAATTATTCTTCATCATTCAGCCGTGTGTTCCTTAACAAACATGGCACATATTTCATTTAAATGCAACCTCACTTTTACAGTAAATGGTTGCTACTGACATTATATTGATGTTTTCCGTCAAAAATGGCCTTGCAACACATTTCACTTGAATGTAACCTGTAACACAAATGAAAATGAGACAATTGAAAATGCGAGGGGCAGATTCTTCTTGATGAAAAGAAAATTCTCTACATTATCAGGTGCAAGCCTGTTTCTGTCTTCATCTACACAGTGTGTGACACAGCGCTAAACAGCCTTTCACTCTCAAGAAAAAAATAAATAAATAAAACAAAACAAACAAACAAAAAAATTATACCTAAAAACCAGGGGAGGAAGTAATTAATTACAAATATTCAAATTACTGTAATCAAGTAGTTTTTTGGGGTACTTGTACTTTTATGAGCTAAGTATTCATTATTATGTAATCTACTTAGTTACTTTCAACAATTTCAATTAATATCCAGACCTTTTATCTGCATTTTTGTAGCCAATAAAATGATTTGATAGCAAAAAAGCCAATGAAAACCAGGACATATGGACAAACAAAACAAAACAAAACAAAAAGCATGTTAATGACTGATCTTTAATTGATTTTTCATTAAGAATTTAACCAGTTAAAAATGTATTCATGGATATTTAATCAATAGTTGTGGCAGTAACTGCACCTCATCTAGCTTTGTTTTGTCTGCTGCAGACATTTGCTGAATAAGGAAATAAAAACTTGAAATGAGAGAAAAAAAAACAGCCAATCAAAATGAGGGGAAAAAAACACTTGTTTTGTATCAAATCAAATATGAATGATTAACTGATTGTTAGTGTTTTAATTATTGGTAAAGCAAAACACAAAATTGAGAGCCCTGGTCTGAAGAGGTGATGGTGACATCATCGGTTAAAAGTAACTAATACTCAGTAGTTTTTTGGACGAATACTTTGTACTTTTACTTAAGTATTTTTCTAAAACTAGTACTTTTACTTGTGCAGACGAGTGCAGATTTTCAGCACTCTTTCCACCACTGCTAAAACAGAGAAAAATATTTTAGCTGGTAACATACAAGCTGGACTGAAATTGTCAGAATTAATGTCAGTATACTGACTTCAAATCACTTAAAGTGAATAGATGATCTAAAAGTTAAATATTAAATGTTTTATTTTGGTCATAATGTTAAAGATTTGGTTTCATCATCACATGCTCAGCAAACGGACAGATCATGCACATGCAGGACAGACAGGTCAGAGGGACAGACACACACAAAGACACCCAGGCAAACACAGACAGTCAGACGGGTCACTCAGACAGACACACTTTACCTTGAATTGAGTTGCGATGCAGTAGAGTGGGTTTTTGTCCGTGTCGGTGAAGTGTCTTTTGACGGCTGCGGTTAAGGTCCCCTTCATTGTTTTTATGCCATGGTCCTCGTCTTTTTCTTTGGTCAGAAGTCTCATAAGCATGGCTACAGCAGGGGTCACATCTGATGCCAAAGCACCAGAGGACCTCACTTTTATCGTTAGCTCCTCAAATGGAGCCAGAATACATTTTAAAAAAAAAGTATTTTCAAGAAGTGTCCACTGGTGAGTGGTGAGATCATCAGGGAGCTCATATTCAGCCCCAAATATCCCCAGAGCCCACTTCTGCTAGACTGAAGCACGTCCTATTCCAGCAGGTCTGCACATCCTGCTGGAGTTTTTAATTGGCTGGTTAAGCTGCACGCAGATGTCCTCTAGGTGAGAGTAGTGTAAGAGTGTAACACAAGCACACAAAACTAGGTCAGTCCAGTTCCATATAATTCAGTTCAGTTCATAAGGTAACAAATGCAAATCAAAGTCAAAACATGGAAGTATACTTTATAAGAGAACTCCAGACCCACGAAAGATCTTGTGAAAGGCGTCATTTTTAACCCAAACCAAGACTTTTCCACAACTCTAACTCAGTGTTTTCTGTTCTTAAATCTATCACATTTATTTAACCATAGTGTTTTCACATTTAAGATAAAACTGGGTGTACGAGGTGCACAATGAAGAAACAGACACACAAATCTCACAAGAGGTCCACAAATCAAGGGATCCCATCTAGACTTGACAACAGGTGCATTCAAGATAAGCCAGGCCTGCACAGAATCGATCATCGACGATTCCTGCTCAATGCATGCCAGTGAGATTTGTGTCTTCCTTGATCCAGACATTACTGACATCATGCACACACTAATCTCACGAGATCTGCTGCAGTTTTTAGAACCACGTGCCACAGTTGATCCCCATGAGTTTCCTTCCAGACACGACACAGTAACTGGGCTGGAGAGAAGCTGCTGGCGGGCTTTGGTTTGGAGGAAGGGTGTGGATTGATCACATGGGTAACTACAAGAACGTGGGTAACAGTTTTACCGTGAATGTGACAATTAAGCCTTTTGGGAGTGAGAATGAAGGTTGGAATTATGGAGGAATGGGGTGGCAGACTGGCAAATCGCAAAAGAAAGAAAATGAAAAAGAAAAGTTGAGGACTAGCTATTCAAGCAGTTCAGGGGCAAATTCTGAAGAGATGGTCAAGAGAGTTAGGGCAGATTGAAGAACGAGAGCTGAAACCGTGAGCAATGACTGGAAAGTGATAATTGTGTTTGTTGAGAACTTCGACCTTATTACGGTGGCTAAAGCTCTTGAAAAGGATGCTGACAGAGTAAAGATGGCAAAGTGCTTGAATAACAACCACATACTTGTACATGCAGTGAATAAAAAACAACAAGATGATCTACTGAAAATGAATACTTTGGATGGTAAAAAAGTTAAAACATGTACATGGAACAGCTGCTAAGCATAGGGGAGTCATTTCTGGAGTGCCACTGTCTGTCTCAATGGAAGAGAACCTAAAGGATGTAAAGTGCTTGATGCTAAAAGCATTGCTAATAAATGAAATGAACAACAAGCAAAAATGCTGCTGGTAATCATCTGATCATGACCTTACAAGAAAAGTTATGCTAGGCCTCTTCAGCTGCACAGTAAGAGAGTTCATTCCTCCAGAACTAAGGTGGGCCATGAAACAGTGTAAAGGAAAAGAAAGATGTGCTAGATGTGGAGGAGATCATGGCTTTGGAAAGTGTGGGAAAGATGTGCTGATTAAGTGCTGCAATTATGGACCACAGTGCAGCTTTTGTGGGCATCAACGTCTATCAACGTCCTGTCTAAATTTTCAACCAAAGTCTCCACCACATCCATCCCCAAAACAGACTGGGAAAATGACTTATCGATCCATATAAATACAACCTGCTGGAAACAGATCTGTAATAACATCTTCTTTGTGTCAAGCCACCCGAGTTTACAGCTCATTAAATATAAGACGATACACAGAACAGACAACTATTTTCACTCAGTAAGGCTATGTGCACCAACCCAAAACACAACAACAACAATATAATAACCCTCATCTCTCAAATACTGGACCACAACATTCCACTCTCCCACTCCTTCTGCCACAACGCCATACACATCACCTTGACCACTGCAAAAAAGACAATAGTGCTCAACTGGAAATACAGACACACAATAACAATATCACAATGGATGGACTTGTTGGATGAACACATCTCAATGGAACAAATCACAGCATCTAACAATAATCAAACACATAATCAAACCCTGAATCTGCTGGTGAACTAAAACCTCCCCACGCTCTTTAGTCTCTCTTTTTTCTTTTCTTTTTTTAAAATCATTTTTTATTTTATTCATTTATTTTCTTATGTTGAATGTTTTGTTTCTGTCTGTTTATTTCTTTAAATAAGATGCAAAGTGATACTAAGATCCCAAGTTCCCTTAACTCCCTGTGCAAAGAGTCACGCTACTCATCTGCTCAGATAATTAATAATAATTCATAATTAGGGATCCTATTTAAAGAGTTTTTCAGGTTATTTTTGGGGCTTTTTCCTTTATTGGACAAGACAGGCGAAGGTAGACAGGAAAGTTGAGAGAGACAAAGGAGATGACAAAAAAAAATGTCAAAATAACAATTTATATCCTTTTTTAAAACTAGAGATAGAAACATCTGATGGGCCAAATCAAACATTATGGTGGGCCAACTTTGGGCAGCCCTGATCTAAATAAAGACCAACAGGCCAGATGAGTCTGTTTTTTACTTTCAGTAACTGGATGGTTTGAGACAATTTGCTGTAGAAGCGTTTTTCATTTTCATTAAACTTTTCTTTCTGCCTCTGCTGCTGTTTTCAAGACTCACTCCAGTCCTGGTGTTTTCTAATCCATTCCATGTTTTTGTGAGCACCATACTAACCTGACTCCTGTGTCAGTGTTGCCATATATCACTTTAAAATTCATGTAGTAATTGCTTGCAATTAAAATGTTCAGTTAAAGAAGAAATCTCACTGTAATAAATCATAATATGACCATGATAGGTCATCAGAGATAATCAGATCAGAGATTCTGTGCCAGAATAACGGTTTAGTTTGCCTGTTTCACATTAATCAGAGTTCAAATTAATATTCAATGTCCTCTGAATGACTTAGTGTCTGTTGATGAGTCATAAGAAGTCATTAATAGTCTTGTAGAAGACATAGATGTTTGTAACAGTTAAATTGAACAAAATGTTAGTGGAGTCTGGCAGACGGTAAGACAGGCAGTCACTGAACTCAAACTCCAGAGTGTGTATTTTCAGAGCAGTGGGCTTTTATTTTCAGGACAACAGGCTGAACTTTACATCAACTGACAGAGTAATTAACAGCTCATGCAATTACAGTGGAGGACATATCCTCAGTTGTTATAGTCAATTGACAACGTTGTGCTCATCGTGCGCTCTTGCAGTGTTTCACTTTGCTCCCCAATTCACTTCAACCATAGGTCTTATAACTACAACTCACTATTTGGACGACAGTACTCATGTTTGCATGTACAAGTCCTGCATATTGGTCCTTAATGAAAATGAATAAAAACCCTGGAATGGAATTTGAACCATAACTGTAGAACAAGTTTTCTTCCTGGGCTGAAAAAATCCTCTTTCTGGACTGAAATCTTCTTCCCTGCAGTAGAAGAATAAAGAGGAATTAGTTACTAAATAATCAGGCATGTATAGTAATACATATGATGTAATACAACAAAAACAGACAGTTCTGACTCTTCAAATATGTATTTTTCAAGTAAAGTTCATCATTAAATTTCAGAAACATACTCCTCCTGCTCTGGTCCAGAAGGGAACCCTTGATTTGCTAAACTCTTGATAGGTCATTGTTAAAGGGACAGTTCAGCCAAAAATGAAAACTGTGTCATTGTTAGTCCACAAAACACTTGTAACTTCCATAATTTGGGAGATTCTGCAACACTGTTTTCCTGTGAAACTCCAGCAATGTTTTGTTGACAAAAAAATAAACCCAACCTTAAATCGGCATGAGGGTGTCTAGATAATGATTGAATTTTAATTTTTGGATGAACTATCCCTTTAAGGTTTGATTTTTTTTTTTTTTTTTTTTTTGCCGGTCTGGTGTTCCCCCTCTAGGCATCACCATCTTGGTCTTAAAAAATTAAAGCCACAATATCACTCAGCGAAAGTCCACCATTGAAAGAAAGCTTGTATTGTCTTACCTTTTGGGGGTCTGTGGCGACCTGACCTGCTTCAGCACTTGGTCCTCAGGCCTCACGGTTTTCAGCAAGAGACAAAATACGAGTCACACTCACAGATATTGTCACACACACACCACTAAAAGGAGCAAGTTAGCACACCAACACACACACATACGGGCAAGCAAACACACATGATTCTGATCTAACTTTTATCCAGAGCTAGTCCTGACCTCCATGGGGGGTTAAGGGGCTAAGGGGCCCTTCTAACTGACCAGAGAGCCATGTAAACTATTTGCCACACAGTCACACCCCACGACTTAGACTACAGTCATCCCTCCCCAGTTTGCTCCATCTGTCAGTCAAAGAATAAGATCCAAGAATAGGATCTGTATAGAACAGAATGAGGTACAACAAAAACTAAATTTATTGAATAAAATATTTTGTGTAGACGCTTCAGATAAGTTTATATTGACATGAATATGAATAAGAAATTTTAGAATATAGAAAATATAGAAAATACTAAAACATAACTCTGAGCTTTGGGTGTGATGCCTGGTAATTAGTCATTTAAATTATTTTAAACTCAATATTTAATCAATCATCTTCAAATATCAGTCCATTAATTTCCAGCTTGCATTAGTTCAGAGTTGTAATCAGTGGTGGACAGTAACTAAGTACATTTACATCAAGTACTGTACTTATTTTGTACTTTAGTTTCATGTTATCCAACTTTAAGCTTCTACACTATGTCCCAGGGGCAAATACTATACTTTATAATCCACAAAACGGGGGGGGAAAAAGGCTGTTTTCTGACTTTTTAGAGATACAAGGTTCTCACAGGACAGTGATGCTACAGACATTTGATGGTCTTATAGACCATGATGCATTGCTGTAGATTAAACTAGCCAACAGTGGCCTATAAAGTAGTTAAAATGAGCTCAATCTGAAACATCTACAGCAGTAAACAGCAGTAATATTAAAGCAGTAATATTAATCCAAAGATATCAGACATATTAACACTGACAGGAAACATTTCACTGCAACAGGAATACTTTTACTTTAAGTATATTTATCTCATAATATTTCCATACTTTTACTTCTGTAAGGTTTTGTGAATGCGGGACTTTGACTTGTAGTTCAGTACTTTTAAAGTGTTTGTACTTTTGCATTAGGAAAGGATCTGAATACTTCCACCTTGGAGATGTCCATATTGTCTGGACAGACAGACTGGTCTACACAGACGCTACTGCAGGAAAGCGTGCACGCACATATGAAGGTATGTTCAAACAGGACACAGATAGGTCCTCTGAGCTGTGGATTATAAACGCCACTGCATGCTGACGCTCATCAAACGTGATAAAATAGTTTTATTTCATTCTCACTTCTGTCAGAGACAAAGTCACAGAGCAGCTCTGGGTGTGTCTGTAAGCAGGACAGACAGACAGACTGCAGCTCAGCTAACATCAGACAGACAGAGGGAAGAGCATCAACTTAGCGTCACTGTGAATGAATGATCAAACTTGTAGAGGAGGAAACACAAGTTTACCTGATTACTGTTCTTCCCGTTCACTCTCGATTTTATCTCAAGTTCTGTTTCATCCTCTCATCAGTTGTAAACAGTGACACCTGCTTTGACAGGAGGAAGAGGCGGAGCCTTTGTGTACCTCGAAGGGCCCTACACAACTTGCAGAGTGTTCCTATAGGGCCTCAGACAACTATTAACAGTTGGAGGCATCCCCCTGGGTGAAACACTTAATATTTTTTGGATTATTATATAACTATAGATATTTTAATTATAACAAATAATTATGTATACCTAATAATTGCTATTATTGTAAATAATAGGGCTGCAAATAATTATTTTCATAATTTATTAATCTGTTGATAATTTTCTCGATTAATCGATGACTTGTTTGGTCCATCAAATGTCAGAAAATTTTGAAAAATGTTTATCAGTGTTGACCAGTGATGACATCCTTAAATGTCTTGTTTAGTCCACAGCCCAACGATGTCCAGTTGTCATGAAGTATTAAAGAAACCAGAAAATATGCTCATTTAAGGAGCTTGAATCAGAGAATTTGTACCTTTTTTCTTGCAAAATGACTGATTAATCCATTATCAAAATAGTTGGTGATTAAGTGGAAATTGATTAATCAATTAATTATTGCAGCTTTCATAAATAAGAATTAGAAATATAAAATAAATTTTCTTTAATCTTGTGTTTCCTTGCATTGGACAAACAGTTTGTGGGCTGTGAAAACAAGATGTTTTTCTCTCATCATGGTAAGCGAGCTCTCGACCACTTTCTTACCTAAGAGCAAAAATAAGAAAGCATTGGTGAACCAGAAATCAGTGGTTACTGACAAAATAAGAAGAAATCATGGATATGAATGACAATCTGTTCCTGAAAAAAGGGTAAATAAACTTGCCCACACCTTCACACAATGCCAAATTTTGTGTAAATACAACTGAAGCAATCCTCTGTCTGCTCTGCCAGTTTGTGTGTGTAAAACTCTTTCTGCAGTTCTCACAGACAGAGAGCAGTGGAAAGAGATGGAGAATGTGATGCTACGTTTTTTTTAAGTGTTCTGACCTCAAAACCTGCAAGCTGCATTGATAGCGGGCTACATGCCGCTTCCAAACTGCATGACTGTGTCTCTGGGAGGTAATGCTGCCTTGACTGAGACCTGAAACTTCCATTAATGTCCATTTAAATTTAACATTTTAAATCTAATGAAGATTTTAGGTACTTTTTCATTGCTGTTAATTAAAGTGTGTATGTTTCTTGCTGACGACACTGTGGCTGAGAGGTCCAATTCCATAATTTGGCTGTTGATTTCTTGGTGAGCTTCATGTTCCACCATTACACCAGGTATTAGGAGTATCCCTCATCCCTTAACAGCTAGTGTTCATGTCTGTGCCACTGCTCTGCTGTCATGCTGGCCTGTGTTCGTCAGCAGGGATTTGCGGTACATTTCTATGAAGACAGTATTCTGCCTTGTGGTTTAAGTGTAATTTAGCAGGGCAGCAGTTGTATCAAACAGGTGATGATGCGTTGGTGGCGGATGGCTAGTGTTATGTCTGTATTAAGTATTCTGAACAATAAATTTAACCACTACAGTACTTTGGTGGAAAAACAATTATCCTAATGAGGACCACTTTCTGAGTCAGTGAAAAAGAAAACAATTAAGGCTCATGAACAAGGTCACGTTTTCTTTATTATTTACAAAGAAGCCAAATAGTCGCTATGTCTAAAGCAGGTTTAATTTCAAGTGAAAATCAGTTAATAAATTCAGCTAAATCAGCCGTGTTTAGACATACAATCTCATAGTTGACAAAGGTAATAATAATAAAAAACAGAGCCTAGCATGTATGAATGTGCATTTCTTTGTGTATAAACACATTAACACATTTTCATTCTCTTATTCTAGATTGTCTTAAATTATATTATATTCTGTTTTGTATTATTTTCTGTGTGTGTGTGTGTGTGGCTATTTGGCCAGCTATGGCATATTTGTAAAGTACCTAGAACCCCAGACAGTCAGATACTGGTATGATCTGGTTTATGTGAAAAAAATCAAACAAAGGACGAGAGTCTCCAAACAGTACATAAGAATGTGTATTGAGTGTCTTTCATCAGTCTGATCCTGGGATCAACTCGGGTTTGTTGGTGTTGCTGATTTGGAAACCACAATAAACCCTTTGCAGCTGATTTTGTGATGTTGTGACCATGGCTCATTTTCAAGGTTTTTTTTGTCACAACAGGTCAAGGGATTTTATGACCTAAACACATGTTTTAGTGTACCTGTAGCTTTTCTATGTCTGTGTGTGTGTGTCCAGCAGATGGCAACATTGGCATTTATGCAACTTTACCCACCATTAGGTGGATGTCTTACCTATTATACTTGGCATGGTCTGTAAAACCCTGAGACTAATTTAAAAAGATTTTTTTTTTAAATAACAAAAATCTTAAGTTATAAAAAGTATTTTCTGGAGTACCCAGACTAATGTCAGGTATCTTTGGCCACAATCTCACAACTGAGCTGTGTTTTAAAGGGAGTTTTATTATTAGTTAGTTTACAGCAAAAAAAAGTGTGAACGTACCAAAACCATAATTGCTTTCACTGTACATACTGGCCTTGACCAAAGAAATGTTATTACAATTTAGTCAATACACTTTTGAGTTTGTAACAGAGGATGGTGCAGGTTTAAAGAGACAGTTCACCCAAAAATAAAAATACATATTTTTCTTCCTACCTGAAATGCTTTTTATCCATCTACAATATTCTGGTGTGAGTTGCAGAGTTTTGGATATATATGTAAACCATAGAGTTGTCTGCCTTCTCTCAAATATAATGGCACTCAGCTTCTGGTACTCAATCCACCCAAAGATACATTTGACAAATTCAAAACCGGTGTTTCTTTCCTGAAATCATAATCAACATGATCTGTGGATTATGTTGATTATGATTTCAGGAAAGAAACACCGCTTTTTCAAATGTATTTTTTTAGCACCATAAGTGCCATCTAGCTCTGTTATATTTGAGAGAAGGCAAACATCTGTACAGCTTATATCAACAAAACTCAGGAACTCACACACAATCTAGATGGATAAATAGCACTACAGGCCATAGGAAAAATATGTAGTTTTGATGCTGCTGCTACCCTGTCTATCTTACCATTGTGTGTGCATACACCTACAGTGCGAATTGTGGTTCCAAGAGTTTTAGCAATAGAAATCCAGCCCGTGCTTATGCTTCTCATCCAAAGAGCTGTTTTGGTGATCTGAGTCTGATTTAAATGTGGCCATTCTCTGGATGGAAGTAGTGGACTCATCTGGAACCTTCAAGCCAGGAGAGGCACCGCCAGAAATGACCCAACTGTGGAGGTTTGCAGTGAGCTTTGAGTCCAAGAGAGTCTCCTTCATCTGCTGGTTCTCCCTGGTTGCTGCTTGCCACACCACCTCTAACTCTTCCTCTACTTCTCTGGAGGAGAAAAAGAGAGGAGAGAATACATGGAAGGTAGTTGGACAAGTGCATAAAAGGTGACATACAGGAAATTAAAATACACAATTAAGTTCAGAACAAACAAGAAAGACAGATTATTGATAATGTGTAATCTTACAACCTTAACAGAATCCAAATGATTAGCAGAGAAATTAAATACACAAGAATGAAAGAAAGTGAACAGACTGAGGAAGTGCTAATACATTGAAGGTACAAATGTGTGTGTGGAATGAGGGAAGGTGCCTTGCGGTTGAGTAAGAGGTACCATGCAGTATTGCTATGGTCATGAATCTCATTCACACGTCACTGTGGCTACAGTAAGTGATTGTTAGGTTAACCACAGGAAAGGTAAAGCACCACTTTCCTCATCGTCAGCCCTCATTGTCATCACTAATGGCTGATTCATTTTTTTTTCCAAAGATGCAATTCTGAGGTTCCCAAACCAGTTTAGGAACTTTAGAATTACATCTTGCTTGTGCAGATGATATGGTTCCATTGGCTTTATCGTACCATGACCTTTAGCACTGACTGAGGCGATTTACCTAAGAGGCTGGAAAGAGAGTCAACAGTTCCAAGTCTGAGGCCATGGTTCTCTGTCAGAAAACAGGGAATTTCTACCCTCCAAGTGCGGAGTTTAAATACTGGAGTCTTGTTCATGAGTGGCAGCAAAATGGAGCACGAGATTGACAGGCTGCTTGGTGTGGCATCAAAAGTAATGTGGGCGGTGTACCAGACTATTGTGATGAAGAAGGAGCAGAGCTATGAGGCAAAGCTTTCAATTTACCAGATCTACATTCCACCCGTCAACCATGGTCATGGGTTTTGGGTAGAAAGAATGAGATTGCAGATGCAAGCAGCTGGATGAGCTTCCTTCTTAGGATGTCTGGGCTCACACTTAGAGATAGGGTGAGCAGCTTGAACACCTGGAGGGAGCTCGAAGTAGAACCGCTGCTCCTAAGGTGGTTCGGGCATCTGATTAGGATGCCTCCTGGAGGACTTCCTTTTCCAGACGTCCTACTGAGAGGAGACTTTTAGGCAGACCCAACATTTGCTGGGCCTGGGAATGCCTTGGGATCCCCAGGTAGAGGTAGAAAGCATTGCTGGGGAGAGGGATGTTTAGAATGCCCTGCTTAGCCTGTTGCCACTGCAACCCAACTTTGGGCCCGAATAGGCAGAAGATGATGGATGGATGAACAGATGGCTGTATGGATGGAGTAAATCCCAGTAAAAAGAAACAACCTTTTTTGCTTTAACTTATTAAGTAAATGCCACAGTGTAATGTTTACAGAATAATGACACCATCCATATTTAAATTAGTTCCCTGTAAGACTTGCTTTCACCATGCTATTTTGTCTCCATCATAGACTAAATAAATGAACAAACTCATATTTTTTCTCATAATGTTCTATTCTAATGTTGATGCCGCTTCCATCCTGACAACAATCCTTGCTGTTAATTGTTTTTGCCTGTTCATAAATTCAATATAAAATTGTGATTTCAAATTACTTCAGTGAACATGTTTGTTTCTACTCTCTTATTTCCATTGTGGTGTTGATCATTTTTTAATGGAGCTGGGCTCTGGGGAAAAGAGAACACAATGTGGTTGTCTTTGAGACAGCAGCACAAACAAAAATACCACTTGGAAACACTAAGGGAGGAAGTTGAAAAGTTGTCTGTTTCCACTTAAAACTAGTGTTGGAGTACCTACTGATTTTTACTGTGCAGCTGCCACCAACGGTGACATCCTGAGGACACAATGGCTGCAGTAACTCACACAGCTCTATTTCGAATCTCTATCTACACTGTGCAGAAGAAGAGTAGTTCAGGACTGCCTAGTCTTCACTACTCCTCAGCCAAAACCACTGGGCTGCTGGGAATACAACTGCATGCATCATCTCCTTTCCCAATTATTTCCAAAGTAGTGCCTGAAGCATTGTATTTTGTAATTGAAATAGAGAAAGGCCCATAAGAGCAATGAACATCAGAATGTGATAGAGTAGAATTATGGCTGTTGTCGGCTTGGTTTAATTTCACAGTAGTGGAACTACAAAATGAAGGCAGTGAAATTGTTGAGATGGGAGTTTGCAGTGATATTGAAGGTAATCATGTTTTAAAATGACAAAATTACATAATTACCTTAGAATACCCTTTGGGGTCAACCTAAGGTCAACCCAAACATGTACCTTTCTTGTTATTAATGAAGTGGCCTAAAAATTAGAAGTTTGTCTTCACATATTGCAATACACTTCAAAAGTATCACAGTCTACAGCCTCCAAAATGACCATAAAGTTGGATCAACACCTCTCTTAAACAGTTTCAACAAAAGTGGAACATTTTAACCTTCAGGAAGGTGCAGGACTGTTGTATTACAGCAAGGGATGCATGAGATTAGTCGACTATACGATTGAATGTCCCCACCCTCACTAGTCGGCACCAGAAATAGTAGTCGTTTAAACTATTTATCAGTGTTTCATTCATGCACAATGCCAGTTATCTTGACTTCAGAGAAAATACAGGAAAAGACGCTAACATCCTGTTAGATCACCTGTAGGTTACCTGCAGATTGCAGATCACATTCATAACTGAAGAAATAAAGTGTATCATTGATCGCTGATTGAAGTTGAAATAGAAGAGATCCCCCTTCTGTTACATGGACCATCTGTTCTTTTATCTGCCTTGTAAAACACTTTGTAACTGTTGGTTTGATAGGTCATATATATATATAACCTTTATTATTATCAGACTTAAAATATCAGCTTGTTAACAGCTTAAGACTTCATTGCACAACAGAAGACAATATATTGAGTGTTAAATACAGCTGCGGTGCCTGGCTCTAAAAACTGCGGCCGCCTTGATCTCGTGAGGTTATCATTGCCCATGTGTGCATGACGTCAGAGCAAGTCGGGATCAAGTCGGGCACAAATCTAACCGACATGCATTCTGCGGCGATTGCCGGTAATCAATTCTGCGCAGGCCTGGCTCATCTCGAACGCACCTACTGTCATCCTCTTCAGTCTGAAAAGGTGAAGCATTTAGTGAGTTGTTGTCATTTTTTGTACATTAATGTGTAAGGGTTGTATTGCACAGCGCAAAGCAGCGCACATTTCAGCAGCATTTAAAGTATGATTTGGCAATTGTAGACTGTGATTAACCGCTTCAAATGACTCTAAATACACACATATTTTTCAGACAGTGTTTAACATTATAAATTAATAAATTCTGCTAAATTTTAACTGCTTTCTGAGTGTTTCCTTAGTGTTAGACTAGTTGGCTAGTCTAAATTAAATTTTGTGTTTAATCGACAGGAGTAAGACCTCAGTAAACTGAGGGATGATTGCACAAATAATAGGAGATGATAAGTGTGGTAGAATGAGGCTTCTGCTGGAGATACTGTGCATACAAAAAGGGTTTTGGTGGGAAGAGAGACCTGAAATCAAAGTCAAATATGCAGATCAGAAGCCTGTGACTCCAGGTGACTGATATGTGAAGATCTAATAGACAGTTAAGAATCACAAACTGCTTGTGATTAAACAAATTTCACTGCTTCTTGATGCACACTAGCTAGAGCAAACACTTTGCAAATGCTTTTTGCTTCGGTGACTGAACAGCAGGCTGTCTAACAGTGTAACTCAATGATAAATGGAGACAATTTACACACCAGCCACACCAAAAAAGCTTTGTTTGTTTGTGCTTGTCCAGTTATGTATATGAATAACTTGCACCGACATTTGGCTGAAATCTGCTGCAGCCTTTGTCTCAACATATGAGATTTTTCTGACAGTCTTAGGTTTCACCTACAGAACATTCGTTTTCATTTTAAACTACCACATATGACATGCACTGATTGATTGTCTGTTCAAACCTGGTAAAACAACCACCCTTTGGTTGTTTTACCAGTGATTGTGTTAAACTTCAGACTTCTGTCTCTATCTCTCTCTCACTCACAAAGTCCATAGATAAAACATCAGGCTTTTTAAACTCAGCGTGCCCAATGTTGTTAAATCCCACTGGTCACAACAGTCGCTTTTATGTTCATAAGAAGCTAACTCCAGCACCAGAGCACTTTCTCATCAAATGAACTCACCAGGCACAATGCAGGAAGTCAAGTGTTTCTAAATAAAGCATCAATCATTGGGCTCTGCTAGAGTGTTACACTGCATTCAGATCATATGGGACTGTCAAGAGTGGCATGATTGTTAAAGGCTCTGACTTGGAAGTGTTCACACATTCAAACTCAACTGATGCTAAAAAATCTGGCGTTTCCTTCCAGATGAGCTTCTTAATACTCAGAGGGATAAAATGACTTCAGCCTAATCATCTCTGACTGAGCAGCTCAGTGAGAGATGTGATGACATTTGAGACTGGTTGCACCATGGTGATAAATCAAGCATAATTTCTCAAAAAGTAAATGTGTTCTGTCTGTGGGGAGAAAAAAAAACCCTGTTCAGTTCCCGCCAAATGTGGCGGGGAAAAAAAAATTCAACCATGCAAAATGTGTTTTGACAATATTGGCCACAACATTAGACATCCATCAATCAGAGTTTGAGCTATTGCCATATATTTTGATAAAATTGCGCTGATACAATCAGACTGGTCTAACTGGAAAATAAACCATATGTTATTGTCCATTAATTCTGTCTATTCTGCATATCATCAACCCAACTCATCTGAAATAAAATTCCATCACTGACTTAAGGGGAAAAAAAAAACTTAACTCAAGGTCCCTTTGCTAGTTTTCCCAGGGCTTTCAACCACATATATCTTGTTCAGCAAATGCAGTAGTCATGGAGTTCATTTCACATAACTCTAACTAAGGTATAGCAGAGCTGGCCTTAGCAGGTGGGCGATCCTCTCTGGGTCTGGATGACTGGTCTGCTTGACAGTTCACTGACTTATGCTAGATGACATTTACCCATAAATCTATTATTATGAACTGGATACTGGATGCAAAGTTGCTGCCTATTCAGTTTAATCAGAATTGCCGCCATAGAGTTTACTTTATGATTATTAAATTGCTGTTCTTAACTCAAGAAAAGTTTTAAAAATATAAAACTTCCATGGATCAAAAATATATAAGGAGTCATAACTGACCTTGTCTGCAGTTTCAGGTGTCCTGTCAATAATTTTACAGACATCTCAATTGCTTTTGGGCTGCAGGGTGATTTTTCGCTGCAATACCGTGAGTGGTCACTTGGTAAAATTGAAAGCAAGGCTGAGACACAATGCCCTATGTTCTCTTAATACATCTATGCATTTAGCCTTTCCCAGGTAATGCCGTTATCATGTGATCTAAGTTTCATAACTTACATGGAAATGTAATTGCTTTTAGTTTAGCCGCTAATAGTGGTGGCACAATAACTTTCAGCATTTAGGGAGCACTGTGTAAAGCTATTTTTTCATTTTTTCCAGACCTGACTGTTTAAAATATATTGCATAAAATCACCATATGTGCTCAGCAAAAGTCTTGCTTCATCAAATAAATATTTGGATAATGTGTCCAAGTAAAAGCAGAGCAGTACTGAAACCACACTCACAATTAACATAATTTAAAATATATATTGTTATTATCATTTTTTTCTCTTCCACTGCATGCATCCAACCCACATGCACATACTTCCAAACACTTGCATATACATGATATGACTCAGACAGTCCAGTGTGCATAGAATTATGTTTAATTATGTTTAATGTGTTTAATGTGATGTGGTCATGAACCACCTCGTATGGTATGCATGCTGGTTTCTTTTTCAAACCAACCAAACGCAATTCAAACAAAAATGCAACATGTACATTATAGTACATGCATGCTGGATGAATCAACTAACAACCTACTATTTCAAACAAAGAGAGAGAAAGAAGAAGGGATAGTGATAACAGAAAAATAATAACAGCTCCAAGGACACAGCACATAATTATCTGTGTGTGCTGTTATTGTTATAATGGCTGATGCATTGACGCTCTTCCGTCATATGCTGTGAACACGTCAGCAACTGAGGCAATCAGCAGGCCTGTCTGGACACTGCTAGACACTTATTATAGTGGAGGGAACATCAGCAGGGAACACCAACCGTGTAACACAAATGATGTACATGTGTATTTAAGATGAAGTGACAGGCTATAGACCCTAGCCTTACAAGAAACCTACAGAGTAATTTGTTCACAGCCTGCTGGTTTGAAAAGGATAAACATTCAGTAACCTCTGCCTTTGAGCTCAAAGCTAAAAGAGGGTATAGTTGGGTTTATACATGTATATGTTATTAATGGATAATGATGACTTAGAGAGAAATGGTTTTCTGATGTACTTTTGTATCTGTTGCTTTTCTGTCTTAAAGCAGTTTATGCAAAAAACAAGACAAAGGATCCTATCTTACACTAAAGCGCAAGTGGAAAGTGCAAGGTGCAGTGGATTAAATTTATTCAAGGTGTGTCCAAATCCACCTTTGCCGGGGTTCAGGGGTGTAAGGGGTGCAGGGGTATGCTGCCCTGTCCTGCCCCTTTCACCACTAGCACACAGCAGGATACACCCATCAGCTGCACCCAAAATGCCCTCATTAATTCGCTGGTGAGTTTAGGCCGAGCATGCAATAAACCAATCAGAAAGTCAGCTCTAATCACGTTTAAGAAGTAGGTGCGCCAGGAGTGCAAGCGGTGGCAGCATGACGGCAGATTTACCAGGAGAAAACAAAGAGAAAATATTCTCAAGAGAGAGAGAGATCTCCTGGTTTGAGAAGTGAAAGCGTGAGAGTATGCTGTTTCCAAAGCAGCTCCATGTGTAAATATGTATTTGTACGCCTGCACTATCTTGTGCATTCAGACCTATTGCGCCACAGACTTTGTACTTTGACCAGGATTTAGCTGGTCTAAGGCGCAAGTTGTTTTACTCCAATGCGCTGAACACAAGATAACAAATGTGCCTGGCCACACCTTCGTTTTGCCTTCATGTTTAGACCTCCTACCTATGGCTGCACAGACCAGGCACAAGTGCATTTACTATAGCAGAAATAGCACTTATACTGGTGTAAGATAGCAAATCCACCTGCACCACCAGCGCAACAGCTTTGTGTTGGGTGTAAGGGCCCTAAGGGTCTATAGCCAGGCTACCAGCTCAGTGGTGTCTTGAGCTAAAAGTTAATGGCAGCATAAGCTCATGAGAACAGTGCTAACATGCTGATGTATTGCACATATACATTTACTACTGTAATCATTTTAGTTTAGTGTGTTAGACAGTGAGAATGATGTGATTGTCATTAGTTTTGCATTAATTTTTTTTGATAAATTGCATTTTTTTAACCTTGTTAGCAGCATGGCTCTAGATGGCAGTGTTGGCCAGTTGGTTCAGTTGGAAAAGACTGGATGTAGATGGGGTTTAAAATACAATATTTTCAATTAAATTTCAATTCATTGAGCCCCTCTGAGTCCACAAGTAATCTTGAGGACATTTGGCTGTTATGTTGGAAAAAGAGAAAATGCTATATTTCTTAATTCAGTAAAAATCAATTTAGTTTTTTTTTTACAGTGGTTAACTAAAAACATTTTGTCCCTTGTTGTCCTTGAGTCAAGACCCTCACAAACTCCATCTGCTAATTACCTCCAAACCAAACAGCAAATACGCATGCGTTACCCATGGCAACAACACTCATCCTTGCTTCCTGTGAAACTACTCAGACAGAATACAAAGATAAATCTTGCAGCTATACAAGATGAGAAATTCAACAAGAGTGTGTGTGTGTTCATGTATGTCTGTTTTGGTGGGATGGCTGTGACCTGTAGCAAAAGGCTCAGCAGCAGCTCCACTGCCCCAGTACATCTCCATTACAATTACAGCTTCAGTAACCTGCAGCCATCTCAGGATTTGGCCTATCATTGTGCAACAGAACTGCTCGCTCCTCACCATCCTTGCCCTGTCAGCACAGACACTAACATTATTCAGTGTTATTCTGAGCAGTGGGGTTTATAAGGGAAGTCAGGCTGTGAGACAGCCACAGGGAATAACGCACTAGCATTAGATAATCAGTCCTTAATTATCATTTCAAGACAGTCTTTCTCCATATGTTCTTTTACTGAAAGAGAAGCCATTTCAGAACAAATATTATATTCTTTTCAGCACAAATACAAATGGAAAATGTAACCGTTCTAGATCCAGACAGATATCACTATGGCTGAGTCAGTTATATGTAACATTTGCATGTCACTAGCTTCTTTATATTGAATCTAGCAATTCTTCGATCAATATCTTAGAAGAAGCTCTCAAAGCAAGCTGTAAATTTGATGTTGAGGATGCTTTGGACAAGGCTTTTCTAAAGGTCCAGTGTTTGTGGGTATATGGGCAGAATACAGCAGAAATGCATGATAATATTGATAAGTATGTTTTCACTGGTGTATAATCACACAGATAGAACAGGTCGTCTTCCATGGAGGCTGCCGTGTTGCACTGCCATGTTCTACAGTAGCCCAGAACAGACAAACAAGCACTGGCTATAAGATCATCATAGGTTTTCTAACAAGCTTGGAAGAGTAGGGTGAGGCAAGTTGGTTGCAATCTGCAAGGTCACCGCTAGATCCCATTAAATCCTACACACTGGTCCTGTAATTCTATTTATTTTTTTAATTAAACATGTTCTGTCCTGGATTTGTTATATGGCTATTTTTTATGGAGAGAGTATTTTGTTACTTAAGTACTCCTGTACTACAGTGCATTAATTCTAGACTTCACACTCTAGATGAAGAGGAATGGTACAGAAAACATTTTGCAAAGGTCAGCGTCACTGTCAATTTCATGCTTCATTTTTTAAAAGATGTTTTCTTACTACTGAGTTATTACAGGGAAGCACCAGTTATTAAAAATAACTTGATCACTAGATGACTCTCACAAGGAATACAGTATATGTGCCTTTCTTCCAACCAATGATGGCAGCTACCAAGAAATGTAATACAAGAAGAACAGGGAATGAGCTGTGATCCACTCTGGTCCTCTGTACTCTGCTGGATGCAGCTCCGACTCAGAACCACTCCTGAACCTGATGGGAAGCTAAAGGATAATTAAGTATTACAGAAATGTGTTTATCTGCATTCATGGGCTTTAGTATTAATTATGCATGAGTTTCCAAGTGTGTATGCCATTAACATAAAATAATGTCAGCGATTTACACTGCTTATTTGCCAGTATGCGAAAACAGGAGAGATTAATACTGCAGCAACCACAAGCTCCAACACAATAGGATAAATGATGAACTGAATCAGTGTTCACCAAACTGAAACAATTTCTAAATAGACATAAGTTCACACTGTCTTCAATTAAATCAACTTCCTTTGATAAATACAACTTGTCGGTTTTGTCAACATAAATGTAATTTATGGCTGTAAGATTGCTGCTAAACTTCCCTGTAAATACAGATGTGTGCCTCCCTGTGTGCGGCAAGCAGGAGAGCAAAAGTATTTTTTGACCAGAGTGAAAATATTATCGAAATGCTAAACTCCTAGAAATGTTTTCAATAAAGCTTAATGTTTGGACTACAATGCTCAGAGGTAATCCTATGCAGCCTCTTTAACAAATTCTACAGATTGTATAATTCTAATAATGTTAGTGTAGCCTACTGCATAGAAATACTATGTTTGAACATAATGAACAGACATGGAAAAAAAAATAAAAGCTGTGCAACACTCAAATGTTGCAAAATTTTAATGTCAGTGAATGAAGGTTCAAACTACTGGAGCCTGAAAGGAGCCTGTGTTGATATTTTTCCAGTTAGAGGTACAGTGAGCCATAGAGTAGACAGTTACGAGGAAGCAGGAGCAGATTTTTATTTGGATAATTTTATTTTTCATGTTATATTTTGTCCACAGGGGCCACCAAAATCAACAAATTATGGAAGTTCCTTGGGGTAGCTTTAATCCATTCTACCAATATAAACTAATTAGAATGCAGCCATCACAAGACACTAAACTCATTCAATCCCACAACAAAACTAAATGTACTGCAAAGGGACTGTATAACTTGCTACCTTAATTAAAATTACTCTTTGCTCATAAGTACCAGATCTTTCAATGCTTCTAGAAGGACTGCTTTTGGAAGGGAAAAAAGTGATCTGAAGGCTCAATACCCTCCTGAGCTCCAGAAAGGCAGCGCTGCTTCTCTGGAGGCTACGCAGAACTCAGCAGGCAGACAGCAATCACAACCTATCAGCATCTCTGCTGCTGTAACACAGGGAGAATACAAAGCAGTGGATCAGAGAGAAAGGGGAATAAGTTAGAAATAGATTTTTCCTCTGTATGGAGGTGAGAAGTTTGACTTCAGCAGAGTGGATCGCTACTTGGCAGAACTCCTAATGCACCAGCTGAAAACAGGGGAAACCTGGTTTCCTCAAAACCACAAGTAGAACAAATACTCAACAATCACTCCACTGATAGTTTCACATTTTTGCTGTGGCTGGCAAACTAGTTTACTGTAGCTGCCATCATCTGCTGGTCAGTCTGGTGCCTGACCAGCTGATTATGATGACTTCCAGGGTTAAGGTTAGGGTGTGTGCTTGGTAAAGCTGATCTTGTGGTTAATGCAGTTTCACAAAACCAGCAGTACAGCAGTTTGTGGTGACATTAAGCCACTATGTTAGTGGTGTGAGTGATGAGTGTGGTAGGGTGTGTGATTTGTCATTAAGATGCCCTCAGGGCAGAGCAGGACAGGTTCTTCTAGCAATCTGATTAGCTAGCTTTCATTTGATAGCAGCAGGCAGCATGCCCAGAGGCCGAGCTAAAAACAGACATACTAACAGGGGAATAAAGGGGAAGTGGTAGATTGTTTCAGAAGCAACAAGGGTGTCACAAGAAGAATATCTTAAAATAATACCTTCCTGAAAGTCAGTCACAAGTTAAATGGTTGTCTTCATGATTTTTCTCATTTCTTTCCTTGAAACAAGGGACTTGCTCTGTCATTCTGTGTGTGCCACAGCCGTGTCCTTCATACTCGCTGAGGTATTTTAGTAGGTAGTGTACTTCTCTCACCTGTCCTTCATAAGCACACTTAACTTGCCAGATTGCTCCTATCTTTTTATAGTCTGACATAATGACATCAAGTGCTATCTCCAAGGAATCAAGAATATATAAATAAGAAAAATACACTATGATGCCACGTGAGTAACAACAGTCACTTCCAGGTAGAAAACTGGAAATTGATTTGAATTATGGATATAGGTAAAATTGGCAAACTTGTTTATTTCTGCTGTTATTTTCAGCTATAACTGTCACAATTAAAGATATTTAGTAAAAGACAGTGGTCAAACCTATCTGACATTTCTGCTGTGCTTATTTTCTGTACTGTGTTGCTTTGTGAGCACCTTTGATAGCCATCCGACAGTAACATCTCACCACTGGGTCAGACTAACTCAGCTTGGAAATTCTCTGAAACCAGGCACTATCCAGAGTTCATGGACCAATAACAATATCCAATAATACAATATCCAGGGTCTGGCTGTAGTTTATAAAGCAACACCAAGAAGCTTCCTTTGATTTGTGCCCATTTCTTCGAGAAAGAGAGAGTGCTGCACTGGTCGAAGAGACTGAATGGGAGGAATGGTGGTAGCAAGAAAGCTGGTGAATCACAGAATTAAAACGTTATTCTCTGATTGTTTCAAAGCAGTTATGTTCAAAGCACAAATAAACGCCCCCTAACCTCCCACACAGCCGCATAACCATATGCTCGTCGTTGCGACGCCTGATTTTGTCAGAATACATTCTAACTGTATCTAGTAAAGTCAAGTTGTCATTTTCTTCAGTCTGTTGCCCAAGTAAATTGGGGTTCCAACCTAATGTTAGTGAAAGCATAATGCGTGTATTTTAGATAAATCAGATGTACACAGGAAACATTCAACATGCTGCCATTAAATTATATGTACATGATAAATTGGTTTTCTACCCGGAAGATATCGTAAGCAAACATTGTGATTTGTTCTATATACATAAATACAATATATATGGTATAAAAACATTTATTTTATGTCTGGTACGCATTGCATTCACCCAATCCAATTACTGCCCACTTCCCTATGTTGTCTGTCACAGCAGTAGGCCTCTCTCTGTAATTCATAAATAAAATGCTTCAGGCAGAATTTATGCAGATCTAGTTGAAAAGCAGATGCAATTGTTCCACCCCCAGCAATCCAGCATCTGTGAATGAGAATTCACAGTGTGGATTAGAGGACTGATAGAAATGGATGGTCCTGAGGGGGTTAACAGATTTAGTGTGGAGAGAGAAATTTAGAATGGAGCTGTGTGATCTGCTGTGTCCAGTGGTTTACAGGCATGTCAGCATTTATCTCCTGAACCACAGTGGAAACTGCACTGTAGAAATACAGAAACTGTGAAGAATATGTCAATAAACGGTAGCAAAGGAGCTGATACATGTTGCTTTAGAAAACTGATGTGTGTAAATTGTGCAATGTTGTGCCTGTAGCTGCGTTACCAGGTTGTGTTGTTTTTGAATCTTGTATACCGTCACTTGTGTGTTGAATTATTGTACTGTTGTTGGTTGCAATGCGCTGTTTATAGCCAAACTGAGATATTCAACAATCCAATACCCATAAATCTGTTGTTAATTGAACTAAACACATTACATAACATAACCAACAGTTTAGTTTAGATAAGGCTTAAGGCTTCTTTAACTGATTCTTTGGCCACCTTACATAGAGGATATGTCAAATATGTTTGCAACCAGATGTTTCTTAGGCCACCTGATGAATGTAAGTTGAATATTTACTGTTCTTCTAGCTCTGTTGCAGTCTTCACCGACTTCTGAAGCAAAGAGTCTTCTTAGCTTTTAAATGCTCCATTAAGTTCACCAGCTAGCTAGCTATTACTAGCTCAATCTTTCATCTGCTGCTAGGCACATAGTGTGTTTTTCTTAGCCTTTTGCTGAAAAACGAGCTGGAAATAAGGCTTATGAGAATGGTGAAAATGAATCTAAATATTTACACTGCTTCCAAACAGACAATGAGTAAGCAAACTCTAGTAGCAAGCTCTAGAAAAAAACTGTTGATACAATTTATGTCACTGCAGCGCGTTCATGTTTTCTTCCTCAGCAACTTAAGTGTTGAAGTTATTTATTCATGATTAATGTAGTTGGAGAATAGTTTACTTGTTTGTAACTCCCAACAGCTCCTAAATTTCCCTCCAAACCTCATCTTTTTTGAGGATATCCTGTGGATCATATAAGATGTGCCACGTCTCAGTCTCATAAATTAGTCTCTGATTGCTGACTGGAGGGTAAATGGAAACGCCAAGGACATCAGGGTCAATTTTGACCAATGTAAATAGGTTGGAGGTGAAGCAAGTGCGCAAAACTTTGCAAGAATAGAAGCATGGCAAGCAGTTTTTCAAACTAGCAACACGTTGCTTAGCCTCTTTGCTGGCTCACAAAGCAGGTCAGGATATCACTCACTGGGAGAAACTGCAATAATCTAATGTTCACTTGTTTGCATCACTTCTAATGAGGAGGCCAAAAAAACCTAAACCAGTTTAAAGATGCTAAAATGCTCCAGAGAGCTGAATGGAGCTACAGAGTTAAGTGAGAATAATCTGAGGTGTCATTACACACAACCACTTTCTCATACACATAGCTACTTGATGCATTGTTAATACAAAAATATTAGTTATATCAGCTTTAAATTATGATTATTTAAGACTTATGACCAATGTATGTACAACATGTACTGTCTAAGGCATTTTGCGGTTGAAAAATAAATCTGCCAGTGGTCCCTAGTGGACAAACAATGTAACTGTGACACTGTTTCTTAATTACCTCAACCAAAAAAAGCTTTTCGGCATCTCTGTACTGCAGCTGGCCTGCGGATGTATCAGTTGAGCTCTAGCTTTGTGTGGTATTTGTTGTTGAAATCTGACTTATTTGTTCTGATGAGAAGAATTTCAGAAAAAGATGATTTATACAAAGGTTGAAACCTGATCTGATTATCTAGAAGTCTGTGTTTCTTGTCGCTAATTGTTCTCTTATGCGACTGGCTCTGTCTCCATGCACACCTTACTGCTGCCTATCACTGTCTCCTCCTCTAACTACACACACACATACACACACACACACACACACACACACACACACACACACACACACACACACACACACACACACACCATCTTCTCTCTCTTTCTCCTCCTCCTTTCATTCACACATTCTCTCCCAATCCTCCCCTCTTTTTCCGTATGCCTGCCTCCTGTTGTTTCTCCTCCACTCTCTCCTCCCTCCCTCTCTCTCCTCCTCGCTCCCCTCCTACCGTTTGGACTGCAGTAGTCTCTCCTCAGCCTCCTGTCTTTCTCTGAGCAGCCTCTGCAGGTGAAGGATCTCCCTCTGGTAAGAAGCTGTCCTCCCCTCCGCTGCCTCCTCCAACACTGCCAGTCTGGTTGACGCCTGCCTCCGGTACACCTGCACACACACACACACACACACACACACACAAAACACAGAGGAATGAGATGTGGAGTGTTGCTATGAAGGAGGTGGATTTACATGAAGGACAGCGCAGCAGAGACAACTGGAGTGGAGGAGGGGGAGTCACACACATTGGGACAAGGTGAGGAACACACGCACACACTAACCTGCAGATCCTCTATGTGTGAGTGCATCTGGTGTTTATTTGTTTGGAGGGTGTATACTTGTGTGTGTGCAGCAAATAACAGTTCTGTTTAGATTTAGATTTAAGTTGTTGTACCAGCAGCTGCTGAGCTGCAGGCAGTTCAGAACTACTGCAGGTTGTGCAGCACACACACACACACTCATACAAGTGGAATACATGTTAGTTGGTATTTGGACTAGTCTATCTCAGCTGAGGTAGATTAACATTCAAAATAATAAAGCAAAAGGAAAACCAAAGAAAGAATCAATGAATGATAAACAAGAGAGGAAAATGAAGATGCTAAAAGGAGACAGAGAGGTAGATACTGTGTGTTGCTGCTCTGCCACTGGAGAGGATGTAGAGATGAGAAAAACAAGGTCTCTATAATGACATAGTGTGTGATTGCCTTCTATCAGCTTTTTATTTATGTGTGTGCATACAAGTTTATCACTCTGCTCAGTAAAGGTTAAAACAAACAAATTGTTTTGACCCCTTCACTCTGAAGAATCATGGATTATTAAGTAGCTGGCTTGTCTGGATTTGATTATGAGACATTTTGTACAAGAGCATTTAAACAAATAGATTTGATACCGACTTATCTATGCTGCTGTACCTCTGAAGCTATCCTACCCTGCCTTTTAAATCTAGAAATTATGATACCAGATAAGAGGACTGATGAGTTGTAATTATCCAAACATGGTGTGTTCATACATAAACTGCTTTGTATTGTACATAGAGAGCAACAGAAAGCAACCATAAAGCACTTACAACATGGTTTCACTTTATAAAACCTTTTTCTGAACAGCACCAGGTGTCAGGTGCTTTTTCCTCAGCCAACTAATCACAATCAAGGAAACAGTGGGATACATGTTTCTGCGCTCACTGCTTTCAGACGCATACGATGCTAAGCGGAGGGATCGCCTATAACAGGGCATCAAATATCTGAAATGAAGGGTTTCTAATAGGAAAAAAGTGAAATTGTTTTCTCTAAATAAAAAAATGTAGTTGTATTAGGGCTATGTGTGAACTGCCTCCTTTGGCGTTACATGAAGGACTGTACCACGTTCAATAACATTAAAGCAGTGGTTTTCAGTGGGGGTCCCCAACCCCAAAATATGTCTTAAAATACAAATTAACATGAATCCAACATATTATTAGCAAAGATAAATTGCACTCTATGTAAAAATACAAAAACAGAAAAAAACATTTAATTTATACAACACTGACAAAATGCTACCTATGAATCCTTGAGTAATCATGTGAGCTAGTTAACCTACAAAGTCACTATGTGGCATCTATCTATTACAGCAAACTAGTATACATTATTGTATACTATACATTATTGAAACATACTGGCCAATTAGCTGTATAATTGTCCCAGGTGACAGAACAGGCAATAAGAGTTCACATTTTCTATGACTTAGTTTTTAGTTGGAGTTCTAAATATATGCACACGAAGCATCGCGTTGGTTGATGCAGGACAGGGAGGTCATACAGCCCAGCTGTCATCAGCTGTCAGCCTGCTGATTGAATAATTTCTAATCAGTCACACTCCAATCACAGCTCACTGTCATAACAAGGTGGGCCATGTAAATATGACTCCCTATTCACTGATCCCTGCCACACCAATGCTGCCACTCATTGCTGCTACTTCTTTGCCTCCTCCATCCCAGCCTCCACCTTTCTAGTTCAGAGTCCTAACATGGCTCAAAGGTTAAATGATATTCATGTCTTGCTGAAGCCTACTCTTGTATACCCATGAGGTTTTGCATTGCAAAACCTGTTTCTGACTGCTTTAAAATTGTGTTTGGGCCTCGCTTTAGAAAGAGATCTTACCATTAAATCCATCTGATGAAAATCAGAAAAAAAGTAATTGGCTGGGGCAGACGTGAGAGCTGAGAACATGTCAAAGTTATTTTTGCTCCTGGTAAAGAGGAGTGGATGAATAAGTGGGTAAAATACATTTTTAAGCTGAGCAGGTTGTGTGCAAACATATTCAGAAAATGTCATTGTCAATGAAGAAAAACAATCAAATATGCACTAATTAAACATTAGACCCTAAATCTGTAAGAAAACAAACAAGTATTGGTTTTGATGTCACAACATTTATTTTTGTCCAGAGTTGCATTAACTTTTCACCAAGATCTTGTATTGATGATGGGAGAGTCGGACTGCTACGTAAAGTCTTCTCCAGCACATCCCAAAGATTCTCAATGGGGTTAAGGTCTTTGAGCCCGATGAATCCCTGAATATGGGATATGCCCGTGCCATCAGGGAAGGAAAATATCCACTGATGTAAAACCTGCTCATTCAGCATATTCAAGTAGTGAGCTGACCTAATTTTTGGGGACATAACGTTGCTGAACCTCGACCTGAGCAACTGAAGCAACTTCAGATCATAACACTGCCCCCACAGGCTTGTATGGTAGGTACTAAGCATGATGGGTGCATCACTTCATCTGCCTCTCTTCTTACCCTGATGTACCAATCACTCTGGAACAGGGTAAATCTGGACTCATCAGACCACATGACCTCATTCCATTGCTCCAGAGTCCAATCTTTATGCTCCCTTGCAAATTGAAGCCTTTTTCTTAAGGCTACACAGCTGTTTAGTCCAAATCCCTTGACTTTCCTTCATATTGTGTGTGTGGAAATGCTCTTACTTTCACTATTAAACATAGCTGTGAATTCCACTGTTGAGTTTTTTTTACTGTTGAGACCATGTCTTCCTCGAAGATGATGGTTCACCACAACCCTTCCATGTTTTAATAATGCATTGGACAGTTCTTAACCCAATTTTTGAAGTTTCAACAATCTCCTTAGTTGTTTCCTTGCTTGATGCAGGACAATAATTTGACCCTTTTGAAACAGAGTAACAACTTTTTCAACAACCACAGGATATGTCTTCAGACATGGTTGTCTATAAAATGAGAAGCTACTTGCTGCATCAGTTAGGGTTAAATAACTTGTTTTCAGCTGAAACATGTTAATCACAAAGGCTCTTACCTATTTGCTTAGTTAAATCCAGGTGGTGACTTTTTTTTTTTGGCCAGGCAGTGTATTTACTTTCCATGCTTCTGGTGGGATTAAGCAGCACATTCATCATGTAGCTTTCTACCTTATCCTACCATCTTATTTATTATTTTCATTTATTTACGTGTTTTCAATACCTTTACTGAAACAATCCAACAGCTCTGAACATTGTAATCTTTCAGACATAATTAAAGACACGACCATGATATAGTAGCATGACGCTTATCAGCGTGTCATCAGTAGCGCTTGGATAGACACTAGTGATGTGTGGGAATGTTTGTTCAGCAGGAAGCAAATTGAAAATATCTAGTGTGAAATACATGAATGATGTTCAAAGACTGATAGTGGTGTTACATGTCCAGGAGCTTATTCTTTTCTGATCAGTGAGTAGAAATTTAAGTGTCTGAACACTTTTTATACTTGCATTTTGCATAAGAAAGGCACAGAGTACAAAACAGTCAGGCCTTGACATCTTATGGGCATGTGAAATATACACACAGAACCTACCCTTATCCTGAGCATATAATTTACAACATTGACATTACATACCCATCTGTTAGACTACCTCACTGTTTCATGTCACAATCCCCAAAATGCTCAACACATGCTTAGCACATAAAGGAGATATGTCATATGACACAACCTGGATTGTTTTTGTTTTCTCTCTAAAGATTAGCTCTATATAAGACCATTTATTCTGTCAAAATGATAGATTGTTCCTGGGTGGAGCCACTCTTGGGGTTTTCACACATGGCACATTTTGATTATGTTTAGATTGTGGCGTACACCTGTGACCATCTCTTGTATGTTTAACATTTTTTGTCACCATCTTCCTTTTAGTAATCAAGCACTAGCAGTTTCAAGCAATTAATATATTCAGTGCGTCATCACTCAACTGACTTCTGTGTACTTGTTTGGCTTACTAAGTGCACACCAGGCATAACAGGCTGCTCTGTCTCCACAATGCTGTCTACAGAAGAGGCCACAAATTGCAAGTAGTGTTTCAGCAAGACAGACAATATGCAAAGTGCGAGTTAAGCAGTCAATCATTATGTCGTAAGTAATGTGTCTGACTGATTAAGTCTGACTTGCCTTGTATTTACTGACACCTTCCCAAATACTGTGAAGTGCAGGCTGGTGTGTGTGTGTGTGTGTGTGTGTGTGTGTGTGTGTGTGTGTGTTAGTGTGTGTGAGTGAAAGAAAGAGAGAAAGGGAGATGTAAAATGTAAGAATGACTAACAATGCAACTGGGTCACAGCTCAGAACCACATTGAAGCAGCAGAATCAAATTAGCAAATCCTCTACATATAGCAACAAGTATACTCAAAAATATAAACACAACAGTTTTGTTTTTTCTCCTGATTTTCATGAGTTGAAGTAAAAAATATAAGATGACTTCTGTGCACACTGAAAGACTATTTCTCTCAAATTTTGTTCACAATTTTGTTAAAATCTATGTTTATAAGCACTTCTCCTTTGCTAAGATAATCCATTCACCTGACAGGTGTGATATAGAAATGCTGATTAAACAGCATGATTGTTGCACAGGTATGCACTGGACTGGTCAAACTAAAAGGCCACTCTGGCCTTCATCTCTATATGCCACACCTGTCAGGTGGCTGGATTATCTTTTCAAAGGAGAAGTGTGAACTAACACAGCTTTGAACAAATTTGCAAACAAAATTTTAGAGAAATAAATCTTATGTGTGCACAGAAAACTGAAAACTTTTTTTTTTACTTTAACTCCTGAAAATGGGAGCAAAAACAAAAGTGTTACATTTATGTTTTTGTTGAGTACAAGTAGGTATCTTTAGGTAGGTTTTACACTGGCTTCACCCAAATATAGACTAGCCAACCTAATCCTGCAAAGGTGACACACTCACCTCTTTTCCACCATTGACTGCTTCTTTGTAGGAGAAGGTCTAGGTGGTTATTAGGTGGCAGTGTATGTAATCAGACACCACCCTGCTATAATCTGATGTACTTAGAGGCTGACATGGAATAAGCGTGGTCCTGACAGATAAAAGCTCTGATTCTGATTTGTCAGTGTTTGAGAATGTTGTAAAGCACTTAATTAAACCACAACCGATAATTTAGCCATTCATCTTACAGTGTTTTGAGAAAGATACCAGTGCTGTTTATCTTAAGGTGATTATTGACCAATCTATTTGGGATTGGCAAACATATTGTCATCATTTGAATGGTACAATAATTTCCATCTATTTGTTTAGTTTGCCAAAGGAAAATAAAATCAGCAGATAATATGTAGTCCACAGAGGGAATTTTAAGCGCACAGAAAGACAAGTTGAGGACATGGGGTAGCTCACAATATTAAACATCTTTGATAAAATACTTTGAAGATGCACTCAATAAAAGTTTGAGATCTCAGGAACAGCAGGGTGCCGACCTCGTCTTAGCAGGGTGGCTGCAACATTCTGCTGACAAGTGGATTCTAAATATCCATGTGGGGCCCTCTCATATAAACTTCCAAACTTTCAGATCCAATCTTAAGTGTTCAGTAACCATGGTAATGAGAGTTAGGATTTAGGGGGAAAAGGCCATTACAGATGAACAGTCAATGCTCCTATTATGATAGGAAATGTGTAATACATAAGCATCCTAACTTCCTCAAATATTAAACTCTCTTAACTTTGGGATAGCTGTTAAGCTGTTCTAACTTTTCTTTTCCATTGTTAGCTAACTAAGTAACTAGTTTGAAATTAGCTGGTTTAATCTGTATGGCTGTTCTTTTATTGGTTTTGCATAATGGATGCTGGATACAGCCCAAACTGTTTCTGCTATTTTAGCCCACTCTCTTTTATCCCTTGAGTCTTTGGATTTCTCTTCACTGCTTCAATGTATTTGTGTGTTCAAATGGGGTCGTGTTTACCTTGTTTACAAGATGAGCCCATGTGAACACCCCCCTCATGTTGTGTTCACAACAACAACTGGACGTTTTCTGTTAGCTCAGAGTTTGATCTTCCATGTCACAATTACAAGTTCAGAATGTATTAAGTAGAAAGTTAAGGAAAAACAATGGTTACAAAGATGTTTAGCTTGGCAAGATGAGGAAAGTAGGATTAGGGTTAAGTAAGTTAAATAAATAGGGTTACAGTTGCTACATAGTAGACATAAAATGTTGATAAGCGATGCTGGACTGAGTACCTAGGACTTCCTAACTTGAGATAAAATAGGATTAAGTAAAATATGATTCTTGAAATTAGTTAGAATTTGCTTTTGTGATACTAAACTGGGAAAAATCCTTACTCTTTTTATCTTAAAAAAGACTTAAGATAGCAATCAATACACCCCCTGAAACTTATCTGAATCTCGTCCCATTGGATACTGAGCATGTGGCCATTTAAGAGCCTTGAATTTGGCCCAGGTTTTCCCCCTAACTGGCATACCAATTCCCAGTTGTGCTCAGTAATGAATGGAATTGATATTTACTGCTGGAGAACTATAATCTGGAAAGTAAAATGTCTCCCAAGCTTGGCCTGAATCTCCATCAACCCCCCAGGGAGGCAGCAGGGCGCCAGCATCAGCTCAGCTGAAGCGGTGACATTTAGCCCTCACAACAAGCTGAGCTGAGCAACGCCAAACCAATATATCTCCCCTCCGAGCTGCAGCCCAGAGGCTGGCTGACCTTCTCCACACAGTAACAACAAACAATTCTAAAAATTCAGAGCAGACAAGTAGTTTTTATACTTCAATCCAGTAGGGGATTATAGTTGTATTAAAAATGTTTTTCATTACTTTTTTAAACACTTCTTCACAACACTTGTTCCTCAGTGCAAACACTGTATTCTGCTGTAGGCTACGAGTTGTTTCAGCAGGGGCTGGGACTTGATATCAGTCTCAGCCATATTTCTGAAAATTCTGAGCTAAAACTGAACTTTTTTTTTACTCCTTAAGAGAGAGATAGGACATCATGTTACAAAGGACTGTTTTGACAGCGAAAGAGTCACAATTATGCTGTATTTTGCCTGTCAGCAATATCTTTCCATGTATTATTTAATGTATATCTAAGCATTAACTTTCAAAATAAACAGGAAGTGGATTTAAGAAAGCCAATTAAGGTTTAATGGAATATAAGATGTGTTGGGGGTGGGAAATATGTTGACATTATATCAATACAGTGATAGAAAAGTAGACGTCATGATATGGCATAAGTGTTGTTTTTCCTGGTTTTAAAGGCTGTATTACAGCAAAGCAATATCATTTTCTGGCTGGCTGTTGTAGCCGTTCTATTAATTTGCTTTCATACACATACTCATTAGATTCAGATTACTAATGATTATTTACCAAAAATCTCATTGTGTTGTTAATATTTTGTGGAAGCACCAATAGTCTTCCACACAATATTGTCACAATATACAGAAATATTGACATCCAGTATAATATATAACATAAATTGCAATGACTAGCGGTACACTTGAGTTTTGTGCTTGGAGGTCCTCTCAGGGTTCACTCCATTCATTTTCCAAAATGACCAGTCACCTGGTTCTTTTGTCTGTCCACAGGAAATGCTAGTTGAAATTGATCCTTTGGGTCTTCCCACCTTTTTCAAGCAAACTATGCATTATCACTGCCATATGTCCAGCCATATGCTGACATATGATTTGCACTGCAGCCACCAACAATTACTCACAGTCTAAATGCAGAGTAAATTTTGAGCTTGTGTTAAGGGCTTCTGTATGTACAACCTGCTCCTGTTTTATCTGCCAACCTGATGTTATTCTTATGAACAGCTCACCACCACAACCAACATCATACCAATCATTTATCCAGTTCATTATTTCACAAATCCAAATGTTTAAATTCCTTGCAGCAATAATTCCATTCCCTCAGCTATAAAGCATTATTGCACATGTTAACAGATTGACCTTTTCTGCTGCAATTAGCTGTCTTGCACTATTAGCAGAATAAACACAGTAGAGGTAATGAAACAGCTCCAAAGGGCAAGCAGAATTCAACTATGAGACGAGACTACACGCAATCTTACTGCATCTAATGAGAGATAAGTGGATACACTGGAGAGGAGTATGTGAGACAAAAAAAGACAATACAGGCAGATTAATTCAGGATTCAACGTTAACCATTGCCCAATGGTCCACTTCCACAAAGAGTTACTCTGTGGCCATCAGTTATTCCATGTAGGTTACCACTGCATCCACCAAGTTTTATGCCCGTACTGTGAGCCTTCATCAACGTAATATTACAGTTCTACAAATGTCCTAATTCCTTTGCACCTTTCAGTTGAAACTTCTTCATAAACAGTCAACAGTACTTGTCACCTGCTAGCTACTGATATGTGGGGGCTACTGAAATATGGGTTTACTAAGTGTACAAAGGAAACAGAAACAAAGAAGAACACAATGAACATTTTCGGAGTGAATGGAAGCATAAGGAAGTATAAGTTGCTAGAATATGACACATCTGACGATGTGACGTACTGCAGTGTGTACCACCAGGTTTCCTCAACAAGCTGAGATGTCTAACTTTTTTTTTTTCATCAGACATCTACCTTCACGAAACACCACGCCACAATTTAATTCAAGGGAAAAGTGGACAACACAAATGACACTGTCAAACAAAGCCATGTTAAGTTGCTAAAAATCGCCTTTCATGTGTTTTGTTTACATTTTACAGTTTACATTTCAACGACCAAAGATGTACTTTGGTCACCAAATTTAGGGGCTTGGTGGCCCATGTGGTCAGTGCATAAAAATATTAGCGTCTATCCCTGTAATTCAGTGGATGAAACTAGTTTACCGACTGCAGTCTATAAAGTGTGAATAGAAAAAAAAAACTCTTCCTTGCTCGGTAAAGGTTAGAAAGTATGACTTTTCTCCTTCTAATTTAGTGGTGTGTAATATAAAACTCAGTGTAAAGCAGGATCTGATTTGACTCTGCTTTCATGCCCCTCTGGTTAAAATCTCTGACCCTTGCTGAGGAGTGACGCTCTTGCAATGCGGAGGGTTGTTTGTAGGTTGGCTTGCAATGGCACAGAGTAACATGATGGGGTTAGTCTCTTTGTCTGCTGAGTTTGAAAAAAAGAGTACTACCAGCATTTTTTGCCAAAAAACACAGACATCACACACACATAAACATGCACCTCCCTTGATAGAGAGCAGGAGTGACAACACATCTCATATCTTGTTAAATAAGTCAGCTCTTCTGCTCAGGTGTCTCACGAACGTCTGCCAATGTCAAAGTCATAAGTAAGTCTACTGACACATCTGTCTATATGGTAACTGCAAAACACTAGGTTACCTGGGCACATGACAACATGTGATTTGGAGTCCTTGGAGTCATCTTGTTGGATCAAAAAGCAAAACAAATGGCTAGCACAGGCCCGATTTGTAACATGCTAATGGTTTGCTGTGTTTGGCTGGACAGATAACTAATGGTTTGTTGGTCTTTAGTAGGACTGATGGTTTTGAAACATGTTGGAGCTGTAAATACCTGGTGCTTTGGTTTTGTGTTTATCCTCTTGGCTGTTTTCTTATTTATTTTTTTTTATCACTTCTCTGACATATAATCATTTAGAGGTGACTGTGGAACAGCAAGTTGATTCTTTCTTCACCTATAAGGAATTTATGCTGTGTCTTTCTGCAGAGCGGAGCTGTTGGCAGCCTAATAGTGCTTACAGATAGCAGCCGGTTACTGCTATCTCTGCTGCCCAGAAATGTTGTTCTACTTATGTGTTCTACATTTTGATTAGGAGGCGACAGGGCATAGCACTGCCATTATGATACAGTGACGTAGTTACTATGTATAAAGCTACATAGCTGTTGATTGAATCAGTAGCAGCAATGAGACATGGATGTTCTATACAGTATATGAGACCAGCATTCACATTCACTGTCACACACAGTAGCAGCGGGACTGCCATCATGTTTATACTGGAAAACATGGAGGGCCCATCAATAACAACTCAATATCTGAAAGCACTCTTGAGAGTTCTGGCATGTGGAAAAACTTAACTGGTGCTCCCAAAATTAATCTGTGTAAAAACAGGCAGACCATGCTGGCACAAGACAAAAGCTCATCCAGATCCCCTTTCCTCTGAAGCAGCAGTGCTCAATCATCTACCCCATGCCATTCAAAGGTTTTACTAGTTTATTGGACCTGTGTATCTAAAGAGGCTTGTTCTGTATAGCCCACACTGTCAACAGTGGCTGAAACAGCTTGTGGGCTACTGTACAGACAGACAAACTCTCAGCTGACTCTCAGCATTTCAAATGGATTCATGCTTCTGACACAGGCTCTGTCTATGGGCTCTGTAACTATACTGGAAGTACTGAATTGTACCTCTTCAAAAATGTGATGGCTTCCACATGAAGAGCACAGGAAATGTGATTTGTGGGATTGGAAGCAAACTGAGAAATGTGATTTCCTTTTTCAGTGACATACACAAATACGTTATGATCTAGCAAAGCTGATCACAGTAATGATTGCTCTCTATCACAATGAATATAATTATATCAACATGATGTCCTCAGCTATATGATGTTTGCAAAGGTTGTTGTATTTTGTCATCTGGCTATCAAATCGGTTTCACAAATTAATAAAGAATTGGGAACTTTGGTAGCTCAGTTGGTAATCCATACACCCCATATACAGAGGTTGACAGTCCTCAGCAGTGGCCATGGGTTTGATTCTAGCCTGCAGCCCTTTGCGGCATGTCTTACCCCTTCTCTGTCCCCTATTTTCTGTCTGTCTAAAGCTGTCCTATCAAATAAAGGCTAAAAATTCAAAAAATAATCTTTAAAAAAAAGAATGTAGACTTAGGGATTACAGATATTACAGATTCATTCATTAATTCTGGTGTTGTTCCTACACCAATTAATAAGTTAAATTCAATACTGCACTGGAAGTCTATTCATATACTGCAGGCTATTACAGTATCGTGGGATGGCAGAAACACCCTGACACAGAATAATAATTATGAATATAAACATAATCCACCTTTATGTGACAATGCCTGCAAAAACAGCGACAAGCCGAATGCACCTATTATGTTTAAATTTCCCATTAACCTATAATGCACCTTCCTGACATAAATTTTATTTTTTTTATGTAACAACCTTTTTGTTCACTTAGCTTTCATATTTTGCTTTTACTGTAAATTACCTTGTAATCTGTTCAATGACTGTTTCCACATCCTGTTAGTACCAGTTTATCTGAACGTTATAGCCTTTCTGTCATTGTTGCAGCAGGTTCTGTTCTGTTTGTGCCAGAACAGAGCCACAACTCCAGACATACAGACACTGCTGCTAATGATGAAACACACTTTGACAAATATGGTCTTGAGAGAATATAGTTTGTGTCAGATCTGCCATTTTTTTCCACAAATTTTTTTTGTTACAGCTAAAGACTGGATACAATGACCAGATAATCAGTTGAAATGACTCAAACACTTTACAGGTCAATGTGCAGAATGCACAGTGGAGGCCACAATTGATCTCCAGCAGTGTGTTTCTGATAAATGTACCATGCCATACAATAAAGCACAGGTACCCACTGTTCGATCAAAAAGGCTGAGCATTACAGAGCCCAAAGAACCACAAATATCCTAATTCTGTTGAATTTGAAACCTCTGTAAATTGTGTTTGATGGATTTTATAATAGTGTTATTATTATTATCCAAATCTTACCATTGGAAATAAATATAATAGTTGAATAAAGGCACGGCTTCTTTCCTACACTTAGGTGGACATGCTTGTTCTGAGATATTTGCATGGCTGTCTCTTGGCTGTTTATCACGTTATGGTTTTTTTTTCCTCCTGCTTCCCAACAGGAGTTGAATTGTGTGTGTGATCTTGCTTGACACTGTATTACGCATTGTTGAGATTTGGGAATGTGTACAAGTAAGCTCCTCTATGAGCCTCTGCAACCCACAATTGCCCATAATACCCTCCTCTACAAAGGTTCAGTTAAGGTTAATTTGCAGAAGTATATTTCCACCTTAACTCACCAACAGATCAAACTACCAAATCCAATTTTGTTGACTTGAACTTTAAAAATCTCATCATATCCTGGGCTATTAGTTGCTTGTATTGTCAAAGATCTAAACATTGAAGCGTATTTTATTTTCAATGACAAACATTTGAGGTAGGAGTGCCATCTATATGGCTACATGTACATGCAATGAAATATATACGAAAGTCTTAAGTTTTACCAAAATATTATTAGTTCTCGTGTTGCTCTTCAAACTAATACATCTATACAGGACAGCTGACATTTATTCTTTGTACTTTGACAGGTTAATTGTTAAAAAATGAAGAAAGTTTACCAAAAGACTCTTCTGTTTTTACACGCAATTGTTGTAAACAAGGATGAAAGATCTGCCAACAGCAGCATGAACATAATCCTCTGGATCAATGGCATGATTTAGAGAAGCTTCACCAAGCAGATATTCTGACAGCAAAGGTCAAAGCTATCATCAACTATCCACACTGAAAGGAACAAGAGAGAGATGGGGACAGAGGAGCAGAGAACATAAGGGATGGGAAGGATAATTGTCCCATCTTGCCTGAAGGGATGCATTTAATGATTATTTTTATTAATGATTAAACATCTGATTCTTTTCATGATTAATCATTTAATCTATAAAATGTCAAAGAAATTGTGAAAAATGCTCATTATAATTCCATAGAGCCCAGGTGTATCCTCCTGTATCTAGTACAAATACCTATTATCCAGGCTTTTCCTTTGAGTGAATTGAATTATTAAGTCATCTGAAGGTGGTAGCATAAGTATGCAAAGCAGTCTTTGGTTTAAATGAAGTCTTTAAATGAGCCTACCACATCCATGATGAGCATTTTGTTGATTGTGAGCAGTATACAAGGTCCCGTTATGGATTTTTATTAAGTCAGGCAGCTGATATTTCCTGCCTTGATAACTTAATAATGTTTCATGCTATAGTGACATCTCATAATCACAGAAATTCTCCCTTCATTCAGACTTACTTTGTTTTTGTTTGCGTTGTTCTTTTTCTTTTGCTCTTCAGTATTTCACACAGGTTACTTTTTTGTTTCACCATGTGATGTAATGCAGTCTTGCCATTTGTTGATGTAACTTGCACTTGGTTTTCTTTGAAAAGCTGACCTTTTCAAATGTCAGCTTCAGTCCACCTCCTTCCCTGTGTTACTCCTCGTTCCACATCCATAGTGGAGCTACATAACCATTTTAAAATCAATGTTATATGTTTCAAATTGAACATATTTACCTTGGACACCAACTAATCAGTCTGTCAACATGTCAATTAGTTGTTAAGTTAACCAGTCTGTCAGACAGTGCACCAATCAATCAGTCAGTCAGTCAGAACACATTCATTTTCATACACACATATCACAATGCTCAGAAGCTGTTCATCTACATTTCTTCACTCTTCATGTGGAATTTGAAAAACTGCTTTGACTAGACAAAGAGTGGTTGATAGCCCTTTACACATCAGCATATCCCTACAGTATATCAGCCCTCCATCATTTGTCAGCTTGTAGTGCTCAAAGTACCAAAAAAATAGAGGTGAAAAACTCAATAACAGTGTCTCTTTCCACAAATCATGACCCAGTTCTTGTAGAAAGTCTGGTAGAAAGACCATAGAAAGAAAATAGTTCCTCCATGACACTGCTCACAACAAGGTCTGTGGATTATCTCGAGTACCCATGTCATGATTTTTGGAAAGAGCCATTGCTGTTTAGTTTTTTAAATGTATTTTCTGGCACTTCGAGCACCACAAGCTGAGTGTGATTTAGTCCCATCATATTGGAAAAAAGATTGGCAGACATCTCTTTGGCCTGTATCAACAAAACTCAGCAACTCACACCAAAAATATTAAGATGAATAAATAGCACTTCATGTACAAAGAAAATAATATACATATATATGTATATATATATATATATATATATATATATATATATATATATATATATATATATATATATATATACATATATATATAGTGTTTCTATGCAGCTTAACTAGAGGTGTGAAATGGATAAATAAAGGTTTGTTGCATTTGTGGTTCGATTAGAAATCAATGCACATGGCAACATCAGAGTCATAATGCATACTGACAGTTGTAATGAAGTTACTATGAAGACAGAAGTAATGGGCCAATAAATCTTACAATGAGCAGAGATGGTAGAAAATATGCTGATGAGAACAATACTGATGATGTGAATGAAGATACAAAAAAGCCTTGACAAATGTTTTCTGAGAAAAGGCCTTAAGGACACTTACAGTTCTTTCTGCTAAAAGCTAAATGTTTGTTTACAGTGTAAATGCCACAGGATAGCTTTATGAACAATTGTGCAAGTTCCAGTTCATATTGCATTTTGCATAACAAGGAGCTGAATTTTTTCTTGCACAACGCCCTTTCTTTACAACATTTATTTGTCTGGGACTTCAGGGGAAAACTGAGCGATTCTGTTCCCTGGATTGATGCAGCAGGAGCTGGTTCTTTCTGACATCTGTCTGACATGTTTCAGGAGGCTTTTTAACGTAACAGACTGGAGGTTAAAATATTTAACAGTCACAGAGAGGCCTGCTGGGCAATTGCCAGTGCAACATCCACCTATTCAATCTATATTTCATGGTCATGAATGAATGAATGACTGGCTTTTCTTTATATAGCATCTTCCTGATGGGAGGGGGACTGGTTAATGACCAAATATAGAGGTAAAGTAAGAAGTATCAACAAGAATGACGTAACTGCAACTATAGCTCAGGAAAGCACTCAGTGATTTTAGGTGGGGTTTAAGGTTTTACTAAACCTTTTCTAAATCTTGTAACTGTATAAACTGTATAAAATCATACTGAACTTAACCAAAAAAAACCTTGACCTGAGCAAAGACTGCAAGGCAGCTTTAGGCTGAGCTGCAGTCATGTTCTTGCTGATTATCACATCTGGGGAATGCAACAGAATGCACAAATCCTTCACTATCTTAACAAGCATTAAAAAGAAGAGGAACACTGGCCAGATTTTTTATGCAGGATGTCCATATCAGCATGTTCTAGTGACTGATAACAATACCTGTATTAACACAGCACTAAACAAGCCCCATATGTTTTGAAATAGGATAGGGTTAATGCAGCCAAACAGTTGGCACCTTGACTGCAGATAAAGACCCCAGCTGCTCAACTCTCCTTGCTTAGCCACCTGACCATAAACTGGTTTTCCAGAACCAGATGGGTGGAAATTACAACTTCCGAGTTGTGAGCAGAACCATGACGGAAATGGCCTTACACTATCATTTAATCCAGGACTTAAATGGTTTTGACACCATGAACATGTTCCATACCTGCCCTAAGGTTTGTGTAAGGCATGCTGACCACAACGGGACAGCAATAGAGTATGTCTAAATCCAGTGACAACCATCACTAAGAGAACTACAGGCAATGCAGCTTTTCTTATTAGGATGCCTGATCTGTGCCATTATACCCAGGTGGGATAAGAACTTGTTCTCGTGTGCCCCTTAATGGACACCATGTCTGGCCAAGGACACACCTGGTCCTTAAAGAGCACAGAGTAGGTGGTGTTTGTTCCTGAGGACCTTTTCCAGTGCTGCTGTGTCACTCCATGATATTATAGGTAGGTCAAAGCTGCTATCTGACCTCAATGTCATATGTAAGCTGCATGGCAGAGGCACAGAGGGATGGATCCTGTGAACTGCAGAGAGTTTTAAAAGGTTGATTTAAAATGAAGATGCATATTTCTCCCAAACCAAGCAGTGCCTCGGGACTGGGGCCTCTAGACTCTGCTATTCAAAGAGAAAGGTGCCCAATTGCAACAACAAAGAGGACAGTTCCAAAAGGATCTGTCTGGTTATGCTTCGCTTTAGGTGCCTATAGAGCAACATCTTCTTGTGTTATTACAGAAACACCATCATGGTGAGTACAGGAACGGTTTCTGGTACTGTGTCTCTCATAACCCAGCAGCAGACACAGTACCTGCTCATTAACCTCATTCCTGTCAGTTGCTCTTGGCACAATTAAAACTGAAACCAGCCAACACTCTATAGGCTTTTTGGTACCCTTGTATTGTGACAGTGTTCCTGGGCACAGGCACATACACAGTCATATACTGGCATACTGAAACATAAGGAACATCAAGAAAATCAGTTGGTTAAAAAAATAAATTAATGTATATTTCTCTACCTGTAGAAAATTGGGATTCATTTTTCATCTTCCGCTGGTGGCTATTTCAAGAGAGGAGAGCATAAAATATAAATGCTGTTCTTCTTAAAATCTGTAGAAGCAAGTGGAACTTTAAAAACAAGTCTATCCATGACATTGTGGAGTTTCCTACCTCATTCAATTTTAATACACTAGAAATATAAGCATGCAATTTACAAACAGAATAGGCCTTTATAAGAACAATGCTATTACTGTATGTCTACATAACCTCTGTCGAACTTAATGGAATTCATTTTCTAATGAGAGTAGAGAATGTATTGTTTCCATGTAAAGAGAATCTTAATGTAACTTTGTTGATAAGATGATCAATATGGGTTAGAACACATGTAATTCAATACAGTATATAGTACATTAGCATGCTGATTGTGCTTGGGATTCATCTTTGACACAGACTACTGGTAGACTTGTACAACCAGCATCACCACTGGGCCATGCATGATGTCGGTAGCTGAAACGGAGAATGTCTGTCAGGCAGTCACATATCCAATATTTTTTTAAGTTGATTGAGGAACATGAAATGGCATTGTGAAAACTGTAGGCCTGCTGTTAAGCATTCAGTCCCTCTTGTGTGATCAAACCTATTTCACAACCCTCAGGGACATTCTAAGAAATCCACTTTATGGTACTTTCACTTTACTAAGGAATAGAGTCTCAGGCCTTGCCTCTGGTGGCGAGTTATCAGAGGAGCCATCATGGCTCAGATACAACAGTAGTAATGGATATTGTCACTATATTATTACTGCATCCTCCTATGTTTTTGGTTCTGCAAATTTAATGAGCTGTGAGAATACAGCGACTGCTTCTGTACATTGCACTCAGTATTCTAACACCATAGAAAACCACTGGTGTTTTTGTCACAGGGTTAATCTACAGTATATATCACACAGATTTGTATTTTCAGAATCTTATTTTATTGTGTTGTTTCCCTTGAACTTGCTTTCAGGAGCTCTTGGTCACATTTACTGTTTAACACAAGTTTAGTTGATTTTCTCATCAGGGCAGAATTTGGCTACTTGTGTGAGTCTAGCTTTACTGGTGTGTTTGTGCATGGCAACTAATGTATGTCATGTAAAAATAATAATAATAATAAAAAACTGAAATCATAAGTCAAAAAATCAAAAAGTGGGCAATGTAAAATAGGTGTTTCAAAAAGTTATTTATCTAGTTTAATTAATCATTGTTTTAATTTTGGGATTACAAAGATCATGAAATGAACTTTTATGTACCTGCAGATGACAGTGATCTACAGTAAAAGTCAGGGGAGGAGCACAGGAGGTGGGGGCTTCTTAACCTCATTCCTATCCATGCTTGGTGTCTATGGATACAGGCTCAGAGCAATTTGACCTTATTAATGATGACTGACAGTTTCTTGCTGTTCCTCCATGGAGGAAAATGATCACTGGTGTTCTTCAGCAGTTGTCAGCAACTACCTACAATTATACTGACATCAGCTAGTACTAAAATAGGGGTGAGTGTGAATAACTTAATGGGACAGTTCACCCAGAACTCAGAACTCAGAATTCAGTCATTATCTATTCAGTCATTACCCACTCACTGCTGATTGAAGGTCTGGTTTAGATTTTTCACAGGACAACAACTTTGTAGAATCTCAAAAAAAATGTCAGTCAATTTTTGTGTGGTGTGCTGGAGTGTGCACACAATGAACGGCATGTCGGGGCTTTAGGAGACTTGGATTACACCAGACAAACAGTGTGGAGGCATTTCATTTATTTATAAATCTTTTTTCTTCAGTAGTTTTCTCCATTTGAAAATTGGTCACCATTCACCTACACTGTTTGGGAGATTCTTCAACACTCTTTTTCTGTGAAACTCCAGCAGTGATTTGTGGACTAAAAAACTAAACCTGACCAGCATGAGGGTGAATTGACTGAATTTTCATTTTTGGGTGAATCGCTTTCAAAAAAGAAAATATATTCCTCTGTAATTCTGTATCCTTGCAGGCCAAATATAAAAGCTAAGCAGGGGTAGATCATCCAAATAAATATGAAAAAGTAACACTGTAAAAGCTTCAATTCAGGGGCTGGTCATTTTGATGAAGAAATGCAACAATGCTATATTACACATGTACATGAAATTACTGAATCAACACATAATGTTGAAGGAGAAGCTGTCCCTACCACCTCTTCCCAAATATCAATAGCATTACTGGCTCTTGCTTTGCCACAAAGGGCTCTGGGATGACACCCTGATCCAACTCCCAAACCATAAATGATTCATCAGCAGCAGGTACAGAGAATAGAAGCAGCCAGAGGAGAAGGCAGAGCCCTGACCTTTCCCTGATGGGCAAAGATACAGCAGATAACAATAGTCAGAAACAGCTTGTTGAGTACAATTTGCTGCATTCTAGTCAAAGCCACATGAAATGCTCGACTAGATAAATAACATTATCCATCTAATTTTTTTTTTCTCAATGTGTCTCTGCCTCTATATTTTTCTCTCCTTTCTCAGAAAATGACTTGAAGATGAGCTGTCCTCAAGCTGAGTTAGAAGAGAAGGACTGTCCTCCACCAGAGGAATTAGAGTGTAAAATCTGTTACCAACGCTACAATGCCCACAACCGCAAGCCTAAGATACTGGACTGCCTGCACCGGGTCTGCGCCCGCTGCCTCATTAAGATCCTGGACATTGCTGACGGAGCAGGCTTCATCACCTGCCCCTTTTGCCGACACCAAACCGAGATCACAGAGTATGAGGTGTCAGCTCTGCCTGACGATGCTAATATCATGTCCCACTTGGTAATGCGGGACAAATCCTGGAGCTCCGATCACAACGGGGAGGTGGTCCTCACTCCAAAGAGTTTCTCCTCCTCCAGCCCGTCTCACGACTCCTCCAATTGCCTGGTCATCACTATAATGGAAGTGCAGAGAGACTCACAGCACTCCCCGAGCCGAAACGCAAGCTCTGACATCTATGCTGATCAGAGCCTGGACTCAATATCGATGGGCTCTAATGGGCCGGCTGATCAGGACGCCATGTCCAAGTTCTGTAATCATGTCCCACGCATCCTGGTCTGGCTGCTGGGTTTCTTATACTTTGGCTCGCTGCCTCTGGGAATCTACTTGTTGGTGATCCAGAGGGTAACACTGGGCATTGTCTGTGTTAGCTTGGTGCCATCAAGCCTAACAGTTTGCCTGGTCTATGGGTTTTGCCAGTGTCTGTGCCAGGGCATGTGTGACTGCTCCACCAGGGGCTGATAGGATGCTATATAAGAACTGGCGGCCGTCGGATGGGATAAGGCCTGCTGCAGTTAATAGGTATCTAATGTTTTTTGTGGAGAGCTAGGGGGCCAACAAGTAATGACAATGGCCTCTTCTACACAGGCTTTACAAGCCTGCAAGTCAGTTATCTTCATGGAAATAATAGGCCAGTAAAAAGACCTAAGAAGACCACCTTTGGTGTTGGTCTATGCTTTTGTTAGGTCAAGTGCTGCAACTCAGAAATCACTTTGACCAACAGGAACAGAGCCCCTGACGAGCTCTGTTAAGCAGAGCAGCACCTATACCTACATTTCTGTGATGTATTTCTGTAACCTTTATTTGTTATGTGTTGTGTGTATGACTCTGTCTAACATAACATTTGAGAGCAGACTTTCTGACTTACATAACAAGAGCACTGATATAGTCCTGGGCCCTCATTTATCAACACTGTCTACCAACAAAAATCTTGCATGCAGTCAGTTCTATGAGAAAGGGGGGATTTACTCATTTGTAACATTCCTTTAGGCTGTCTGTGTATTTTTTTTTTTCATGCATACCATTCAAACACACAGCACTACAAACAAAATACCATACTCCAGTAGCAAGGGTATTTATATAATGGACCAAATGAGCTATCTGTACAGATTTCTTTTTCAGTAGTCTGCATTAACAGTCTGTGTAGTTGGTTTCTCAGATGTTATTAAGTTTAAGGGTAAATTCAGAACTTCTCATGTGGATGTATCGTCATTCCTGTACAATCTTCAATGCATGCTGCATTTACCAAGTTAACTGAGTATTCCTGTTAGCAGAGCTGTGCAGCAGTGCCTATATGTAGCAGGATGCACTGTGAGTGAGCATCTGATGTCCACACCCATGTAGCTGTGTATCAGCCTAACTAATACTTTACTGGCCAACAACACAGCGTTAGGTGACAAAAATGCTTCTCTAGCATGGCCCAGAAGAGGAGACTAGAAATCCAAACAGCCTGTGGTTCTTCCTCGATTCCAATGACATCCAGTGTAAGAGAGAACAACAGATTTTACAGCAGGAGAACTCAGCATTCTTGGTCAATATAGCATACACTGAGTTATTTATTGCTACAGTTGACTACATTTACCATCAACACTACTTGGGCACCACATGATAAGTGCCAAAATTTCCTTTTAAAAGAGAAATATGTCAAACCCTAGTATTCAAAAATGAGTACTGTAATTCAAATATTGAATTGGAGCCATAAAGGGCATCTTAAATAGGTTGAATCTCTATTTCATATACCATCTATAGCTGAATCAGTAGTCCTCCCCACCCCCACCTCCCCAGACACAAACCTCAGGCAGGTAAAACTGAACAGGGAGATGAGCAAAACATTATACTTTGCAAATGACAAGTGACGATGAGTCCTATACTGCAAGTTGATCAGCTGTTTATAACTGCCAGTTGTCTGTTGATGTAAAACTAAGCCCAATATCCTGAAAACAAAAGCCCAGTGCTCTGAAAATGTTCAGTGACTGCCTGTCTCACTGCCTGCCAGACTCTATCAACGTGTTGCTCAATTTAATCATGATAAACATTTACTCCTTCTGAAAGATTATTGATTTCTTATGATTTGTAAACAGACACTTGCTGAATATTCAGAATTAATTTTAGCTCTTACAAATGTAAAATGGGCATACAAAAACAGTTGTTCTGACCTGGAGTGGACATTTCAAAGGACAAGCATGCTTTCTGTTATGACATATCATGGTCATTTTATGATTTAGTACATATTTCTCCTTTAATTAACAAATGCATTTGGTCTGTCAGTCTTTACTGTATGATAGTAAAAATATTGCAAATGTTTTAAAATCAACTGTTTATTTGTATTTAGTGAGTGTTCTTTATACCTACAAACCAGCATTCATGGTAGCACTACATGTTACCAAATATTTGTGTTTCTGTTAAAGCTACAAGTAGAGTAAAAGTGAATGATAATTGTGATTCTGGTTGTGCCATTGGCTCCTAGAAAAATCATCAAAGGTACTGGTGCATCAACATCTATGGTTTGAAAGTGCAGGTATCAGTCTGTTGAGCCTTGAGAGCTCATGAATTAGGCATCACAAAAATAGTGACTTCCATTTCCTTTGCATTTTTGAATAATGCAAGAAATGTTACAAGACAAGATTCCATATAATAATAATAACAATGTTAATGATTATCCATCTGGCTGGATTTTTCACCATAAAAATTCCAAGTGCTCCAAGCATGGAAAACAAAATGAATTTTTTAACTGTGAACTGGCCGTTATGCTTAATTTTACTGTAACAGCCGTAGCTCTGGGCATACATGTGATGAGGTTGGTAGTTTTGCTTATCGAAGGTGCCCCTCCTTTTCTCTCTATGCCTCAAATACAGAAACACACCATTTAGACTGTTGTGTTGAATTGATTTGATGTATGTGCATAAATGGGATTCATATCTCAGGTTTTTTAATACTTTTTCAATGTTTAGTAACAAAACTTTTCATTCAGTTCCTTGTTGGGTTGAATATAGTAAGTCTGCTCTGTTGTACTGTGTGGTACTGCTTTCAAAAAATCTTTTTGGGCTCAAAGGCATAGTTTATGTCTATGGAAATCCTCTGTTACCTTTGTGCTCTAAGTCATACTGCCACACTAAAGCCATGAGGATCTGTTGTTGGGTGGCACCTCAAGGACATGTGTATTATTTATGTGGCATCTTGTTTTTCTTATGTATGTAAGAGAAACATTCCCCTACATGTACCGTTGTGGTATATGGACTTCTGAAAGAAAGGTCACAATAAATTAAGGTGATGCTTTAATTATTATTACATTTTAAATGTAATTTGAAATGCTTTGCACAGTCTGTCACATGTAGAAATGAAGCATTAGCTCCTCATGTGGGTTCCAAAAAGTTTTCCTTGTAGATCTGTGACCAGAACATCCATTTTAGACATCTTGAATTGCTTCTATCATATCCAGAAATGCGTGACATTTCCAGTAGCACTTAGAAGACAGATTAAAGCTTAGATTTTGTTGTTTTTTCAGAAGAAGTGGAACTTTCTGTTCAAGAGCATGGTGATTTAGAATGTGTGTTTTTTTATGTACTTTTGGGGCTGCTAATAATAATAATTGGAAGCAATTATGCACATTTGACAATTACCAAATTTCTTGTACAGTGTTGATAACTGAGAGCCCTGGGCTAATAACTGTTATATATATTTGATGTTAAACTTCAGGTAATGATAATTTCCTCAAAATGGAAATGTAGCATTTAGGGGGAAAAAAATAATAATTTTGTGCTTTATCTTTCCTCTATAATGTGAGTCCTGTTTCGGTCTCTGATGTTGGGGTTCTATATATTATTTTCTTACCTTTCCTTTGTCAGCTTCTTACTACCACTGTCCTCTACCTGTCTCTGTACCTATTTCCTCTGTTTTCCTATGTTTCTGTCTATGACTGACTGACTGCAGCTCTCAGCTTAGTGCCACACTACTGATTACAGAAGCTACTAGACAATGAAATAAATGGAGAATTATTTTCTATATGTTGACTGTGTATTTATTATAATATCTGCTGGTTCAGTCCACTTTTTGAATATTAATCAACATCACTGTCATTACAGGTTAATTTTGTAAGTCTGCTTCATTAATCTCAAAGAATGTGTTTGTCAAGTGTGTGTTCTTCAAACCAATAAAATCACAGGTAGGAGCTTATTTGTAAAAAAAAAAAAAAAAAAAAGAGCAATTTAATCCCCAGTTTACTGGATTTCCAAAGTCTCTCAACCTAATTTTTAACAAGATTTTCTCCAAACCCTCACAAGCTTAATGAGATGGAGTTCTGGCTCCACACGATTACTTTTAGGTTTCAATAAACTAGTGATGGCTCCAAAGAGAGACAACAAATGAACCATTCTTTTACAATTAATGATACTTAGGATGTATAAATCAACCTCTCATTTTAAGTACTATGATGGTCAAAGATATTAAGCAATAAATTGCTCTACAACGTGCTGAAGACAGACAAAATTAGAAGTAAAAGAAAAAAGAAAATAAGAAATGAGAGATGACAGACAATGGCAGCAGGTCAGATGGTAGAAAGAGATTTTAGTTTCTGCCTGAGTTGGCAGAGCTTCTGGACAGAGTGCTTGTCAGTGGAGCGTTTGTTCTGCTGGGTGTACTTTCTGACATCTACAAGACCCTGCCTTTTATTTGAGTGGTAGGTTAAAGAAAAAACTCTCCTCCTCTACATCAGAAAAGAGAATTTCAATAGTGAACCAAATATAAGAGAGTGTTAGTTTCGTCAATGGAAAGTCTGACAAAAAGTGGACTACGGTCGATTTAATTCATAACTAAATTCTACATCAGTGAAAAAAAATTGACAGCAGAAATGAATATGAAATCTCTGTTCATTATGCTCTGATAAGTACAGACGGGACACAATAGTTGGCTCTATATGGACAGAAAACCTAAGTTAGATCACAGTAATTAGCTATTTCAAAGCTCATTCATCTAGCCAGCTTAAAAGCCAAACAAAACCATTAGCTGCTGCTCAAATGATGAGTACCTCACCTTCACAAGCAGCCTGTCAGGTGGGAAGAAAAGAAAGAGGAGAGACGACCTGTGGATACTTTTTTTCTTGCTTTCAAACCAAAAGAAAGACTGAGTGCTTTGTTCCAAATGAGGATGGAGTGCCTTGTGGATAAAAGATTTGCAAAAAAACCACAAACAATTTAATGTTAATATAGCTCAAAGATCTGTGTCGATTTGGATCATTAGCTTGCCTTGGTTCGTGACACACTGTTAAATTTAACAGAGCTGAGCTTGCAGTAAACATATATTCCTTCTAAAAGACAACTGTTTCCAACTCATAAACAGACACTAACTCATTCGGCACACATTTAATATAATTTGGTATTACTTTTAGCTTTTTCTCTGTAAAGGTTATGATTGTTATTATCATTATTATTAACTTATTAGCACAACTGGCAATAGTTGTAAAGTGTAGTTTGTCAAGGACAATCCTCACAGTGGTTTTCAGCTTTCAAGTAGGAGCCAGGAAGTGCCTTTAGTGCCTTCAGCTCTAGCTGACAGAATTACCCAAATTGATCCAAAAACATAAGCTGGAGTATTGTTCATTTCTTCAATCTCAAACACAGTAAGCACTACAGATAAAGAGGTTAAAGGACAGAGATCCAAACGCCCTGACAAGAGAAGGAACAAATATTCATATGATACTATCCTATGTGTAATCAGTCTTATGGGAAGATCTTGCAGAAAGAATCCAAACTCAGAGTGGAGGAGAATTTTGAATTGGAAAAATAGTCTTCCTACACTGACGTCAAGCAGCATGGCTCAAGCAAAACTGTGACCTGGCTATATTTACACATGCACTCACTAAAATATTCAACATTTTCAGGTGTTTCAAGGAGATGGAGGGACATGAATTTTAATTACCCATGAATAATGTAGTCACAATCTGTTCTCTCTCTATAGCACACACTTAACACACAATCCCTATCTTTCCCATTCACACAGTGGCAACATATACTGCAGCCACTATATGTTGATGAGAATCAGATGGGTATGGAGTTTTTAGAGTGTCACTAAAAGGAAAGCAACTTTGTGAGAATTTAAGGCTGGCATGAAAAGTGAGAGCCAGAACTTTTAATTTACATTCTCATCTCAGAATAAATCACCTGCAAATACAAAACTCACTGTGTTGTGGAAAATCTGACTGAGACAGGTAAAAAGGAAAGCCAAAAAAAGTATAACATTTACAATCCAATTTTGATGTCTGTCAAAGAATATCATCATTGAGCTTTAAAATGGAAAATTTGTGAGTAAGGCTGAGTAAAGTGCAGCCACCATCTTATGGACTTTCATTGTCACTTGAAGAGAGTGGCCCCAATCAACTCATGCATGTTTAGAGTTTATTTGAAGTCATCAAAGAGGGAGGGGGCAAGTGTGAATGTGAGGTCATGTGTTGATGGGAAGATCCCCATCTTACAAATGTGCATATTTTAGTGTGACCTTATCTGTTGGATTTACAGGAATACGGAAATTATAAGACTCTGAAATTTCTCAAATTGCTTTGTTTTAAGTGTGGGCTTGAGACTTGGATCACGTTCAAAGATCAATGAAATTACTATTACTAGTAACTACAATTACTACTAATTATTATTTGTGATAATATATTATTTACTATCTAGAAATTGCCAACATCATACCAAAATGTTTCTGATCATCACAGAATGCTATAACTACCCACTAAACTCTAGTGTGCTAACAAAAATAATAATATTCTTGAAGATCTTTGTAGAAGCAAAATGTTTAAAGGCAAAACCTGTTTTCCAGACACAACCACTAAACCACTGATATGTAATCAATCACCACATTATTTTGTTCAGGTACTATAAGTGATGGGAAACACTGACTGTGTCAAATCCCATTTTAAATATAAGTACAATAATAACAGAAGTAAAATATCATTCCGATCATAAGTACAAGTGAAATAAAACCAAAGATCAATGGAGTTCTTTTTTTAAAGATTAAAAAATTAAATTTGGTCAAGTTAAGGCATATAATCATTCACAAAGTGTCTCAGCATATTGGACATTTAAACAAACAAACAACAAAAATCATTAAAGCAATAAACTACACAAACAACTCTACAGGTTGTAAAAGGTGTAATCTTCAGTGTACAGTTGGCACCGCAATAACCACATAACTAACTTGACAGGACAACATCAAAGGAAGAAAAAACTAATATTTGTATTATCAGAGTCGAATTGTATCTCTGGACCAAGGTGTTGCCCAGTCAAAAAGAAAAGGCCTCTAGGTGTTGCTCTGGCTACACGGACTGCGTCAAAACCACAAGAACTCTGATTAGCCTCCTTGAGTTGTTTTGTGGTTTCTTCCCTACAGGGCTATTAGGGCTATTCTGGTACATGCAGAGTTCTGCCGTAGTGCAAACCTCCTCCTGCTATGTCTGTAAATGTTCATCAGAAAGTGAGTGAAAAAATGCAAACATAATTACTTTGGGTAGCGCTGAAACAATTACTTGATTTATCCATTAGTCAATAGACAAAAAATGAATTTTAATGATAAATGTATACTTTTAAAGATGTGGTCTGGTTTTATCCTTTCAAATATGGGGAATTGCTGTTTTTCTTTGTTTTATATGAATCTTTGGGACTTGTGGTTGAACTAAATAAGTAATATGAAGACATCATCTTGGGCTATCACATCTTGAAAGTATTAAATTCTTTACTGCATGACTAACTGAGAAATTAAGGAGAGAGTAATCAATATGAAAATAATCTGTAGGTGTTTGGTATATACTAAATGCACATCACCAGCTGATGATACATACCTCATTTATTGTGCTGTAGCACGTCAATGACAGTAAACAGTTTAAAATCTCTGTTGAAAAAAATCCCTCCAACACATACAGTTCCAGAATAACCACTGCAACATTGTGAAGGAGAAGCTTAATTCCACCTTTCAGTGTTACTTAATATCTAGTTTAGCTGGAGGGGGATGAGGGGCTAGAATAATCTGAATAAAGTCCTTCGACACATCTAACATTTAAACCTCTCCTCCTTCAATGGACTGATCATCACCAGTAGACTTCACATTCACGCACACACACACATCTTTGTCTCTCTGGGCTGTTGCTATAGAGACACTAATAAAACTGTCAGAACTGCTGAGATATTTTATCCTGCTGTGGCTTGAGTGACAAAAGCTGTTGACAGCTGGGTCATGCAGACAGCAGCGGCCCTAGAGCAAGGCACTAATACTGCCAGACTGATATCTTGTCCACATTTGTCATACAAAGAAACAACAAACAAACAAATATGGAAAGGCTGCAACGATTGGTATTGCAGGACGAGTGTCAGCCTCAGTGGTAGCATTCAAACCAAGATGGCACTGGCAGATGTAGAAAAGGTTTCCATGGTGATTCGCTAGAGTAGTCTCCATTTTACTTCGATGGAAATAGGTGAAAATTATGCTGTATTTGAACAGATGAGGAGAATAAAAATGCCCTGTTTTCCTGGTTACAATTAGTTATGACCATTTATATCTATTACAGTCATCTGCAAGTAGAAGTGAATAATCTTTGAATTAATACATTATGAGATGACATGTTTTGTAAGAAATATTGCATTATTTTCATCTTTTTTATACTGAAGTTATAGTAGGTCTCTGTCTTTCAATGATTCTTTAAAGAAGCTCATGGTTGGTTTTGCCTCCCATATTACCTGAATGCTGCACTAAATGAAAATGTCACTCACTCTGTTTTGGGTCTGTCCATTTAGGTTGTAACAAAATTGGTGAGCTTTCAACTGAACAAAGGTGCAATTTTTAAAACTACAAAATTAAAATGTTGCTTGTAAACTCAAACTTATAGATCAAAAGGCTGCTGTATCAGCACTCCACCCATAGTGACCTACTATTTATATGCACATTTGCTTTTTACTCAGGGCTCAACAAGAACTGCCTGCTTACCCAGGGCAACTAAACTGCCATATTGGGCTAGTAAATATGGCACCTCAGTAATATTTCATGCAAAAATGGCAGACAATGCTGTTTTCAGCCTCTCAAATGGAGATTTCAAACTTTTCTTTGTTTATCATCATATTAAACCAAATATATTTGGTTATGGACTGACAAAACAACACATTTAAAAACATCACATTGGACTTCACTATTTCCTGACATGTTATAAATGTTGCAGGCCAAGATTAAACATGAAAAAAGTCTATGTTTTCATTTGATGAATGCTAATAAATAAACAAATTTGTATAGGGGCAAGTAAAAATTGACTTATGCCAAGTAGATTTCTGCCCAGTTGGGCAAATGAAAAAAAAATGTTAATGTTGAAACCTGTTAATACTCATCAAGGTCCTGTCATATACACAGTAAGGTTGTCAGAGTATTAATGCTTCAATACTTCTTACAATACCCCGTGTTTAAAACGATACAATAGCTATTACGCAGTGTTCAGTGACTCCTTCTGTACCAGAACTATGTGCAGGTTGTTAATCATATTTTATTTTTTTTGCTGTGGTATTGGAAGAGGTATCAAGTATCGCTTTTTTTTATTCTAGTACTGTATCAAAGTTTCAAATTCTGGTATCATAACATCTCTACACAGTACTGGAATTCTCCCCAAGGTTTACTTGATTGCCTACCTGAAACTGATGCCTCTGTTAATGATCTACCCATTGCCAAATACAAGCCTCCTTGACTATGTTTTAAATCATATCTGTCCTCACTATCACATATAGTCCATAGATTTAGCTTAAAATAATAGTATTTGGGTACATTTTCAGCTGTAAAAATAGTGTTAACTAACTGCCAGTAAACTGCAGTTACAGTATAGCAACAGGAAGTAATAAGCAGCAGAAATATAGAAGATGTGGTCAAACAATGTGTGACTGCCTGTAAGGTTCTCTCCATGGGCACAGATATAAGCAACTATGCACCATAACTGCAAGCAGTAGCAGTGTTACAGGCACACTCAGAGGGCTGAGGTCAAAGAGGTCAATACTCACAGCACCACTGTTATGTTTGCTGATCCTAATTTTTATTCTTGTCTTTTTCTCTACATTTGACATGCTGGCTGTGTGGGATGTTGATTCTACACTTTGTTAAAGATGGGTAAATGAAGTCCTTGAGACACAGTGAGTTTATCTTGAGAGATGGCAATCTGAGAGACAGAAGTGTTCATCAATTTATGCTTTCTGAGTGGTGGAGACTGATAACAGAGGCTTATCGAGTGTAGTTGAGTGGGCTGATCAATAGCACGTAGACTGGAGGATCAGATTAACTTTGGGTAAAAAGCAAAACGTTGAGGCACCAGCTGAGTCAAAGTTGCAGCCTCACAAGCTACCCTGGCATCAGTTAGGTGTCCAAAGTTACAGGAAAGGACCATCTTTGGAACAGGACATACAGAACTTCTCATTTTTTTGATTTAATAGATCCGACTAACACCCTAATTGTCTATGCAGGTCACTAAAAGACTAACCAACCCTGCTGTAGTCAGTGTGCAAGGTTTTGCCTGGTTGAAAAGCTGACTAACTGTATTGTGAAAGTGATGTTCGAATAAAGGAACATACCTTGACTTCTTCCTGTAGTTTTCCGAATCGAACTGTGCCATTCAGAATTCTCTTGATGAATCCCTGCTTTTCCTGCTGAAGAACTGAAGCCTGAGGAGGTAGAGAGGGGAGATGGGAGGTTACTGATCTAAGAGGTGGGATGGGAAGAAAACACAAATGGATGAAGGAAGTAAGGGATTATGGAAGAGATAGATAAAGGAAAAGAAGGAAAGACTGTTGAAACTGTTGCCAATGCATAGCAGTCCCATGTGGGGCAGTTATAATAAATTCTTCACTTTATTAAGACCAGTCAAAGGTTTATAACTGTAGGTGTGCAGAAAAATAAGGATATGAAAGGCATACTTGGAAATAAAGCAATAGAAATAATCAACAGTCACAATCAAACAATCATAACAATAATAAAACATGATAAAACATTTTATGATTTAAAGAACATTTTTATTTTTGAAAATTTCTGCTCTTTTATTCATGTTTCGTAGCTTGCTGGCCTTGGACAGATTAATCCAATAAACTGTCTTTCTGAAACTGTTCCAGTCAATGATTGCACAATTAAGGGTATTAACGCACGTTTATATTCACTGAAAGTCACAGTAAAGAGAGACTGCAAACTTAAATTTAAATTTAAAGAAGCTTTTCCTATGCCGAAGGCAGCTACCTGTCTTCGATATTTACATAAATGCTGTAATGCTAGGGGTCACAGCCAGACATTGAAGGCAGCTTCAATTACAGCATAATTCAACTTGTCAGAGACACACAACCACACATAATTGTGGTCACCCTGCTCTCATCCAGACAAATTGGTTCTTGTTAGCTTTAGACTGGCTACCTCTAATATGGTGTCAGTCTGACCTTCTAGACATGATGGGCTCTAGCTTCTCCTCTAAAAAGTTAGCTATGTCCCCGAATCTATTACCAGATAAACTCTCTGTTCCTGTGCCGCACTCTCAGCAAACTGAGCCATAATTTCTTCATTATATTTGTGTCAGACTAAGTCTATTTTTTGTTTGACACTGTATATTTTATGGCTCTGACTGTATATTTGTCTAACATTTCAGAATATAACCAAAGACAGTGGTGGACTAAGACTGTCTGAGGGGCAGGACCAAAAAAAAAATAAGAAGGGCACCAGCTGCATGTGGTGGGGCACCAGTGCACAGACAGCCATAATGCATTATGGTGAAATGGTTCCAAACCCTGGTTAAGATTAAAATTGTTTTATTATACAATTATATGCAACTCAGATTTAAATAACACACACTATTTACCCATTTAGAGGGATGCATGTAGTGCAGTCTATACACCCTTTTACAGCTGGTAAATAATGAGTAAGCTGTGCGCACAGTTTGGCAACAAAAGTATGATGGACCACAACAGCTCGTCAATGGAAGCTACAAACACAACCAGTTTTGATCGTGTCCTCAGTCCAGTTAACACCTAAGTTAACACCTTAATAGCTTGCAGCCATAGATGCTGCCGATTGCTCTGAAATGGTAATGATCCTGTCGCAATCCTCTACATCTTGTGTTGGCCAGTGGAATATCGATTCTGACAACCGCACATGCAACAACCAGACATTTTGATGATTCTGGTCCTGGTAAAATGTCTAATTCAATGTTTGCAGCTTGAAGATTCATCTGGATGACTCGGGGAAGCCACTACTTCCATTCCAAAATGCATGCACAGCTTTTTCATGACATCAGCTATAAAAGGGTCTATATGGCACTGGAAGGGTAAGACATGCACATTTTCTTGTACATTGGGCTGACATAGAGGGCAATTTATCAAGTTTTAGCTATCACAAGGGCATTCAAAAAGGCCCTTTTGAAGTGTTTTCTTTTCCCAAAATGGGTTCACCTGAGTCCACCAGTGACCAAAAGAATAATTACTCTGCCTGAGTAGATAATGTATATAGTATAAACTTAGAAACAGTTAAGTATGTTACAATAATCATTAGAAAATTGCTAATCGAGTCAGGTACCAAGGCTCAAAGAAAAAACGGTGCTATTAATGTAATGAAATCAAATGCTCCACAGTCGCAAAAAGAAAAATAAACTTTCTATGAAAGTCAGTTTTCTATGATTTCATCCTTGCATATTTATTCTTGCTGAAAATAGATCAACTCACTAAAGAGGTACAAGAAAAAGAATCTAAAATAGTTGGTGAGTGATATCTTTGGTTCCAATCAATCTTCTTCCCTTTAATTATAGACTATCAAATGAAGGAAAAAGTAATCTTTTTTGTAATGTTCTATATTAAAATAATTCACCTTTTAATCAACAGCCTACAGAAAAACTCAACTTAATTTAGTAAACTCAGTGACATCTTTGAGTATATTTAATGTCACTTTTCTAGTGTTCTAGCCTTCTCAAAACCTGGTTAGAATTACAGTATGTGGCAAGGAGTTGGAACTTGGTATGCATGGGACACCCAGTCTTCCACACCTCCACTAGTCAGGGCCAGATTTATAAGCATGAATACTATCTTTTTAAATTTGCATAGAGCACTAAGGCAGCAGCTTGTTTCTGCCTGCCAGGCACATTCTGCAAGTGAAGGAGAGCTCAGTTTAGATGCAGTTCAATGCTGGGATTCTTACAGATTGTACCAACAAAGAAAAGAAAAGGCATTCTGCCTGATTCCAAGACAATTATTCATTCCACCTGTATTAACTGCATTTAATGATACAGTGGGACTTATTTTTGAATGAATGTTACCCAGCCATACATTTAATCTAATCACTTATCCTGGATAGATGGGTGAAATAAGTGAAGTCTCACCAATGAAAAAAAATAAAATAAAAAATCCACTTGTCCTATACCTACTGACCTTGAAATTACTGTAGACTATAAAGATGAACTCATTATTGTTCCCACAACAGATAGACCTTTTTCACAGCTGGCAATTTGATTTGTCATAGCAGGAAAAGCACAGGTGAAATAAATTTTGTTAATGTTACCACAGTCCCAGTACACCATGACAGTTAGTCAGCATGCACAATACCAGGATCCTGGAACTAGCTCGACTAAATGGATGCAGTTGATTTTAATGTTGATGTTGTTGTTGTTAACACCTGTGCTTTTCCTGCTATGACATGCCAACATGTCTGCTGAGAAAAAGACCCGCTGCAAGCACCTTATTAAATTCATTGGAGTGCTTAATCAGTCACACTCATCATATAACCTGCTGATATTTGCAGCATCATCTCTACATCTCGCTACTGACATGAAGAGTGCACTTCAGGTGACAGGGGAAGACATCTTTTGATAAATGACTCTCATGACTTCGGGCACAAAAACAAAAGGTTTTGGCCTCAGAGTACTCTGCCTCTGTGGCTCAGCAGTCATCAACCACATGCTGCACAGCTGCTATTTATTTCTCAATAGCTCCTCAGTGCATGTAGAGGGCAGCTTTATCAGGCATGTGCCAGATTGTGTGTACTGCCATGCTGTTGTAGCATTTGATTAATCCCTGCCAGCACATTTATGTTCTGGAAGTCTGCCAGGTCTCCCGTGGTTGTTTCAGACTGGTTACATGCCTCACAAATTACCAAGTAAAATGCTTTTAAACCTACTCTCTAAGTTTTGGCATCTGCATTTGAGTTCAATCATCTGTTGACAACTAACTAAGCTGGCAAAAGCCTAAAGGTTAAATAAAAAGTTTCAAAAACAACTGTCATTATGTCCTATTTTGCTCAGTCTGTATTAAAGCTATGGCAAGAAACTTTTCTATTAGGTTGATTTTGGAGGTTCCTGTGGACAAAAGTGTTAGCGTTTCCTCTGCCATATCCACAAAATATAACATCAAATTTCAATTAAGCTAAATAAAAATCTCCCCCTCCTTCTTTTTAACTGGCTAACATAGTACTCAGTATAACTTGGCCTTGAAAAATGTAAACAGAGGCTTGTTTCATCTGATTTTAAGGAGAATCTGAGCCGATGGCAGATATTAAGAATAACCACATAGAAATAACCAATCTTCTCAAGGATGGTCTTGTTTGCTTTCATAGATCATATTTAGACACATTATTAAATGGAGACTGTTTCATAATCAGTTAAAAACTCCCCATAGTAGCTTTAAATTTTGTTGTTCAATGGAAAACTCTGGGAAACTAACAAACTTACTACTTAGTAATGTTTTGTACAGTAGAACAGTTGGTGTACTGATGTGTATGTGTATGGGTCAGAACTATCTGATGTGATACCCAGTCTTTCTACAGTGTCAGTCAAGTACCATGTGCAATACCATGTGTATGATGTGTACCATGTGTAACAAAATTTTTTTACAGTATCAGTAGCATTAGTAGTACCATCTGTAGTAGTTGGTCTCTCTCCTGGGAAATGTGCTCTGCCACAGAAACGACAGCTCCCATGTAGTGCAGAGTCTTTTCCTCTTTCAACACGCACTCTTCCTTCTGTCGCTTCAATGCACTCATCTTCCTCTCAGCTTTCCTGGATGATGGGGAGACAAGGGAGAATAACGGAATAAGTAAAATAAAATTAAAGTGAGTGAGGGAGGAAAACAATGGGGAGAGAGAAAAATGAGATGAAAATGAAAAGCAGAATGGAAAAAACAGGACAAACGAAGTGGAGAAGGGAAGAGATTTAGGAAATATGTAGGAGAGAAAAGTGTTTCAGTGGTTAATAGAAAGGAACAGGGCAGATAGAATGGTTGAAAACTGGGCACACAAAAGAGATATAGAGTTAACTGGATGATATCTTGAGACCCTGCCATCTTAATATGAAAAGGGTGAACACACTGCTGGTTAATCAAACACCTTTTGACAAACTTCACACTTCAGAATGAGAAAGTCCACATTAATCTCAGCAAATGTCCACAGGGAACTGAGGAAGGTTCCAGAGACCAGTGCAGATGTTAGAACAGCTGTAATCACTAACAAGAACAAACGGACTGTAGGAAAAAAACCTGATCTGAACGATGATAAGATGCACAATGCTGGTAACTTTAGCTCATGTCTATAAAGTGTGTTAATTAGTCCTCTCACACCAGGACTTTAATGATCATTTTTATTGTACTTTTTGGGTAGAGTGAGCATAGGTTTTAAACATGTGATAAAACTCTGAAGAGGGTTGATGATGATCTTCAAAAGAGGTGGATCTGTCATGCTGTTCTATCTTTCCTACAATCAGGACGAAGCCTTACCAACTCACATCTCACTTCAGGATAAACTGGGGGTGCTAATCTGTGGCTATTTGATTTGATTCTGTGGTTGGTAATTTAAGAGGTACTTCATGCTTTTCCTTTTAAATTCAATTTGATTTTCTAGGTCACACTTTGATTCAGTAATTATTAGTCAAAATTGTTAACCTTCAAAGTCCCTGCACACCAAAACAGGAGTTTAACAACAGATTGAGGGAGATATCAACCAAACAGAGTCCTAATCAAGACAAATACAGAACAGATGAAAATTATTTTTTTTTTTAAGTATTTAGCAAGTGCTGTTAAACAGAGCAAGGAATTTTTAACGCAGCTTTTCCAAACATCCTAGTTTTATTTTGGATGCTTACATTACTTTACTTTGCACACAGAAACAACATTATTTCACAAAAAACAAAAACTACCAGGTTCAAAATTTTTAGCCCCCCTGATGCTAATAGTCAATTGTGTGTCTTTTTTGCTGGGTAACAGCCTGCAGTCATTTGTTGTAGTTCTCAGACATGTCTCCTGAGAAATCCCAGCCCATTCATCTTTGGCAAATCTCTCAAGCTCCTCCAGATTTGATGGTCTTCTGGCATGGACCTTGGTCTTCAGTTCACCCCACAGATTTTAAATGGGATTCAAGTCAGGGCTTTGCGAAGGCCACTCAATAACATTCAATTTGGTCTTCTGGCAGTAGTTCTTCACCAGGAGCGACGTATGTTTTGGGTTGTTGTCGTGTTGAAAGACAAAGCAACGACCCACACCCAGTTTTGCTGCGGACTGTTTGAGGTTTTGTTTAAAAATCTTCACATATCCTTCTTGCTTCATGATTCCTTCCACGTTGACAAGATTTCCAGTTCCAGACACACTGAAGCATCCCCACAGCATAATACTCCCGCTGCCATGTTTCACTGTGGGGACGGTGTTCTTTGGGTTATACGCCTCTCCCTTCTTTCTCCAAACATAAGCAACATCTCTATGGCTACAGAGCTCTAGTTTCATCTCATCTGACCAAAGGACAATATTCCAGTATGCATAATCTTTCTCCAGGTTGTCCTTAGCATGTTTCAGTCTGGCTTGACAGTGTCTCTTCTGCAGAAGTGGAGTTTGTCTTGGTCTGTAACCTCACAGTCCATTCCTGTGCAGGGCTCTTGTGATTGTCTTTTTTGAGACTACAATTCCCGACTTGGCTCAGTCATTCACTAGTGTCTTGGCTGTTGTTCTGGGGTCTTTAGACATACTCTCACTAGTTTTCTTTCCAGAGTCTTAGAAATCTTTCACTTCCTACTTCTGCCACACTTGTTCTGTACTGTGTGGCTCTCTTTGAATTTCTTGATGATACTTCTCACTCCAGTTCTTGACACTTGGAAATGTTGTGATAACTTATTATAACGTATATCTTCCTCCTGCTTTGTGAGCATCAACAATTTTTTTTCTCAAGTCTAAACTGATTTCTTTTTGTTTTTGACATGATGCTTTCTCAAGTGACAGCTCAAACCCTTACTGAAGTTTTTATACTGTGTAAATTGGAAGATAACCCTCAGTTCTAACTTGATTTTTCAAGATTTTTTCTGAAATAATTATATTATTGTATGCAAATAACATTTCTAAGCATGCTAATTTTTTTTAGAAAGCATAAATTAATTCTATGTTGAAAATTCCTTGCTCTGTTAAAAAAGTACTTGGGAAAATTTTGAAAAAACACTGTAAATTTCATAGGTGGGCTAATATTTTTGTCCTCAACTGTAAGTGGAAGCATCCATGTGTGGAAATAGTAGGAGTGAAGGGACTTAAAGAAAATCACGTTATTCTACATTTAACCTAGTAACAAAATACCCAAAAATGTGTTTCAATGGTTTTTACTTAGTATTATAATATAAACAGGCACATGTCAATCTTAGAAGACTTAGACAGTGTTGTCAATAACTTATTAACATATCTACATATTGCATAGCTGTTATGTTTTTTTTTTTACCTGACTTTCAAATATAAAACAAAAAGTACATATACACATACATGCATACACATATACACACACGTCCTACATTTCTAACCCCTTTCCAAACCAATAGCGACAACAGATTCTAAAATATACCAAATGAAATTGGCTGGGCCGGTGTTGACAACACGTTTTAGTCACACCAGAAGAAACAGTAACAATAGCAGTACTAACAGTGTCAGTAGCAGTACAATCTTTATCTCTCTCACATACACGCATGCACACGTTCCTTTTGAAAAGAAGTGTGGTGTAATGTAATACCCTCTGTTGAGCAGTTCCACCACTGTTTGGTAGCTAATAGCTTATCTTCACAAAGGGACTTCACTGTCTTTTGTCACATCTTCTTAGCCTTTAGTTAATGGCGCGGTGTCAACAGGTCACACAACTTGTCTGGGAATTACTAAGAACAGACGGATCTAGATTTGCTTTGTTGATTAAAGGGTTTCTCATACGTTTGAAGGATGATAGGACAGAACTGTACACTAAGTAGATGTTTACTATTGATAAAACCCTTAACAGGATCAAACACTTTCTTAAGATGATGAGATAGAATTGTGGCCCACTGGTATGTCATAGGCTTTATGTGTAAGATGCTATCAAACAAACATGGCAGTATATTTAGTACCTGTTGGCTTGTTTTATGAGCTCCAGCTCAGCCTCCATTCTCTTCAAATCAGCAGTCAGGTTGGCTTTGTCCAGAGCCAGACTCCTGTTCTCCTCCTGCAGGCTGGACAATCTGACAAGCAACTGGTCCGACTCATTCTTATTCCTACTCTCCTGCTGCTCCAATTGCCTGAAAGCAATAGCAGATTGTGCAGCATATTATAACAAAACATCTGTTACTTGGTGAATACATTTCAACAAAGTGTATCACATCAACAATGTAACAACCAATAATATACCAACCTACAGAGATTTGTCTGAGTATTAATAAACCTGTGGACTTGCATCCTTCATACTACTTATTTTGATTGTCTTGTGGAAATCATTTTTTTCCAGCAAAATCCCTCTAGCTTTCTTTCTTCTTTCTAATATACCTGAAGCTATTTCAGCTATGATTCTGCTCTACCACATCAATTAATTCATCACATCCCATTGCTCCAGTGCTACAGATCAATTGTATGATGAATTAATATTAAACTGAACAAACACTTACTGAGGTGGACTCTTGGCAAACCTGTCATAAAGAAAAGATAGGGAGCCCTGACTTTTAACGGATGAGGACATGGAGCTAGGACTGTGCAACCTTTCTTAACATACAGCAACAAGAGTTTGTGTCACTAATGAACTGTTATGTATTCAATGTACAGTTCTTCTCTTCCTTGTTCTCACTTCACAAAAGAAAAAAGAACTGTGTCCGAGTTCGGGGGAACTGTTTTTAACACTGACAAATTCATCTTTTAGACAAAGAAATAGCTGATAAAATGAGACACTGCAGCAGTACCGTCTGAGTTTCCCAGCAATGTTGCAGTGTTCATCCCAGGTGATGGCATCCTTCAGGCGGGCCTGCAGAACTTGAACGTTCCTCGTATGTTTCTGCACCTCCCCCCTGCTCTTGTCTAATTCGTCTTGTAAACGCTGCTTTTCTGCCTCTAACAACATCAGCTGCTTAGACACCTTGGAAACTACAGAGAGTGGGAGAAATAAAATGTAAAATAAACAGCTGGAAAAGCATACCTGATACTGACCTACCCCTGCAATTTCTACCATTATCCACTATATTTTAAGGAAATGCTGATCTTCAGGTAAGGCATCCTGATGAATATATGTATTGGTATTTTGATATCTGCTTGTAAAACACCCACAATACAAGAGAGAACAGATGTAGTAAATGACATTTATGTTATGGAAAATATTACTTTTTCTCTCTTCCTTAGGAAAAGTGTTCATTAAATACTGGACCAAATGGGTCAAATATGCAAAGCCCTTAAGGCCTGAATTTCTGACTGACTGAGAGTGTATAAATTAATCACCACACCCTAACATCTACATCCAGCCAACTGACACTTTGCACTGTTGCACATACATGACTCAAAATATCAGTTGTGCTTGGAGATACCCACATAGCTCATAGCCCAATAGCCAGGATGTACCACTCTGGGTTTGTTGTTGTGCTTGTGTGAATAGAACAGGGCCCTTAGTTTTTCACTGTACCCAGTACCTTCAGAATGGTGTCTGCTGTGGCTGGCTTTGGCCTTAACATGCTGAGCCTCCAGCTGATCAATCAGAACCTGGTTCTCTTGCAAAACCAGAAAGGCTTGTTGTTGTAGTTGATGACTGTAGAGAGAAAGACAGATGGAGAGAAAGAAAACATGTCCATAATAAGTCTACAACCAGACCACAAAGCTGCTACGGTAATATAATATGGAAGCATGAACAGGGCACTTATAAGACAAAAAAATAAATATCACCGGCTTGCCTTGTTTCAGTTATTACTGAAAGGGATATGACTTTTTAGAAAAGCAGTAATTTTTGCATTAAATTCCACAATCTAAATTTACATGTATAGTCTAAATCACTCAATATGCAACTAACACACATGTGATATGGAAAACTCCAGTGCATATAAACTGAAAATCTATAGATGTTAACTTTTTTAAATTAACCATGATAGAATCCACGTCTCTCAACTGCCAATTCTGTATATTTTGTATTATACACTACAGGAAGAAACATATTTAATTTCATGCAATTTATAGAGTAGTCCCTGCCTGCCCTCACTTGAGCTGGTGATCTTAATCATGAATACTGAGCTAAAGTTATTAAGTTATTTCTCGTTATTTAGGGTTCTACCCAGCAAGTTGCTCTTGATAAGAACAACAAAGTGCCAAATGCACAAAATGTTAAAGTGTCTCAATGTATTACGAATCAAGACACATGACTAATGTCTTACTCAATCTTCACATTGTTCTTGAGTTGATACAACTACAGTATATCATACTGACAATTTAAAACAGATTGAAATGCCTGAAACTGCTGCTGTTTCACATAAAAGTTGTCAAACCTACTAATAGTGAGTGGATACTGTAAGTTTGCAGGCATTAGCAATATTAAAAGTTAAGAGTTATCATGACAGAAAAAGAACAAAAGTGGTATTTAATTTTCACTACACCCGGGGAATGAGTGGTGATGGCCAAGCAAGTGCTGACTGTGCTTAATTAATACAGACATAGAGAGTATATTTCTTCTTACCAGTCCTTCTGTCTGACCCCTCCAATCTTTGCAATTTCATCATGGAGTCGCTCATTTTCTTTGATTACCTCCTCTACATTAACACGTAACCTCTTCACCTCCTCCTGTAGAAAGCAGACAAAGACACATAATGACCTCTGATTTCATGGACAAGATTAGAAATTCTGGAGACAGCAAACCAAAAAAGAAAACAAAGAAATATTCTATTTTGCTACCACCACCACCACCCCGCCAAGGATTAATGATCTTTGACAGCTCCTACAGCTTTGATTTGCAGCATGGCTAACCTGCTCCAGAGCAGAGAGGGATAGCTTATGGTGCAAAACATATGATGATGATTATAACTGCATTTTAATTGAGCGAAGTTTATTTTATTTCCAAAGGGATTCCTCACAGTGTTGATGCTTTAATCCTCATACTTTAACACTCCAGTTCAGAATAACATATGACTTTGTGATAAGTGAAAAAAAACTATGACCCTTTACTTTTTCCTTCAACAATAATCCACACTGAGCGTTAATGATTATAAATGCAACATTTCAAATAAACATCATCAGACATCAAGGACTTTTCTTCTCCTCTCTGTTCTTTCCTCTGGCAGAAGAAACAGTCTTACATTACTTTTAACTTTATAATAAGAGTCTCATATTCATAATAGTATGGCCATCATCAAAAGCAAAAAATAGTTCCATACTGAACACATATATAATAGCCTTCTTTTTAATAATTTGTAATATTTGTAATGTTTCTGCAGCCTCTTATTCCATTATGGTCATTTGATTATATTGTTTACTTTTCAACTTGTTGAAAATATGTTTTTCTGTCATTATACCTGAATTTTCCTGTGAGCATCACAGTTTCATCTCATATCATATGGAGTATTCCACTCTCCACACTAGTTCTGATGATGCCTATAATTAATAACGCTTTTTTTTCCCCCCATGAACTCGTTCATAGCTGAGCCAGAATTAACAAACTATTATCCAGGATTACTAATCATAGTCCAAATGAAGCCAGGTAACACAAATGGGCCCAGACTAATTTGAACTTCCTCCATGGTACAGGCTCCTGCTGGTGCTGACGGTGTTTTTTTCACTACTTTCTCTCAGTGCTGACCAGGATCACCACCATGAAAATAATCCTGCTGACAAGAGTCTCATGATTGGCAACTTCTTTGTGTAGTAAGTACAGTTCTTTTTTTTCTTGCAGACTGCCACTGAATGCTTTTTTTATGCCTATTTGTCTGTCTGTCATAAGAAGGAACTGGAAAAAAACACTTTTTAACAAATAAAAAAATTGAATATATTCGACTTGTTTTCATTTACTTTTGACAGTTGAAATAACATATTATTATCAAGCCATGGAAGAGTTGATGTAAAAGGAGAAAAGCCAAGTTTCAGTCCTACTTAAAAATTTGCAATAACAGCTTGACAGCATATACAACAACATACAGCCATTATAGCAATTGTTCCTTTCTAAATTCAAAAACAATACTTTAAGCTATGTACAAGAGATGTATTCCACAGGTAACAGAATCCTAAACACACGTTGAGCTATTTTCTTTAATAAAACGTCTGAAACGTCTGCAGCATTTTTAAACAGCAAAATCATTATTGTTAGAAGACAACATACATGCTTTGGATTTTGCTATGACTGTCTGTATGCCTACATCTTAACCTCACATCCATAGCTGTATTAAAAAAAAACCCTTTCAGAAACTTACTGACACTTACACTACCAGCCTTAACTGATCCCATGCAGTGTATGGATTCAAGGCATCACAGGAGTGGTTTGCTGCTGTCTCTGATAAAACAGCCCATGTAATATTCTACTGAATAATGAGGGAGTGCATAAAATCTCTGTCACACACTTTACCTCAGTGGTTTGCAGAAGCACATCTTTCTCATTCATTCTGTCTTCATAGGCCAGCAGCAGAGGAGATAAATACTTCATGTCAAGCTACAAAAAAGGAAAAAGTGAAATGATCCAAATTAACTACAACACCAAAGCCATAAATCTATTGCCATATAATGCGTCTCAAAATGGGAATAACTGTTCCACTGTTGCTCTTAATGACATCACAAAAAAAAACTCACAGTAACATCACTAGGGGTGTACTGTAGATTAGAGTTTTTCAAGGCAGATAATCACCTTTCAGCCCATTATATATACAGTGGATTGTGAAACTTAATCATACCAGGTACAAATAAGATTCATCTTGTTGATCTATCCAGCAGGGTTTCAATCATTGTGGGCAGAGAATGAGCAACCAGGCATTCTGATTTTGTCATTTGGGACGTAAAGCACACTCTGTTCCTTATGCACATTTTTAGAGAACCTGGGCATGAGCTTCCAGACTACCAGACCAGTTGTGTGTAAGCAGACTGAGCATGTATGATTTCACGTTAAATCCATTTCATGAGGTAGAGATAGAGGTGAAAAAGACCAGCCACATTAATCTGCTGACCAACTGACCAAATGGCACAATTTCAAATGAGCATTCAGGTTAGACTACTGTCCTGCCATGTTGAAGTAATGCACAGCTATATATGGACACTGACCAGCCAGGGAGGTGGAGACCCTGTCTTTGGTAGGCCACTGATTCTGGAGCTCTGGATGAGACACGGGAACAAAGCAAAAGAAAATCAAGTTAGCAGAATAAGATGTTTTATATTTTACAGCTTCTTGTGTACAGCTGCTTGAAGATTTTTTACAGGGAGGCTACTGCAACATTTTAAACAGGAAAGAGCATTATAGGGAGCTTTATTTCTCCATTGTGGAGCCTGGACAGCCAACAGTCGTGATTTGTTTATGTTTACATTAATTTTTATGTGAACTCTTGAAGCAGAGTTGAGCTTTAACTTGGCTAATTAAACCAATTCAGACACCCCCCCCCCCATTATTGCATTGTTCTACTATAAAACTACTCCCTAATCTTTATCTCTTTCTTTCCCAACCCATACTTCAGCTATCAGTAATGAGGGCTAGCAGTTACAGAGAAAGCGAACTGGTAGTGGTGAGAGTAGGGGATCTCTTTGTGTGAAGTCACAGTAGGAGGTAGATATGATTAATACCACAGGCCAGCTTTCATCTGTAGTGTAAAACGCACGACCCAGAATGGACAGACAGACAGAGACAGCAACAAGAAACATCTTTAGTGCAACAAATCTGATGGAAGGACAGACAAAAAGAAAATCCTATTTTCCTCACTGGAGATCTGGATCAAAGACACATTCTCTTTTTAAAAGCTTGTTATGAAGGATTTTTTTTTCAGAGTAAAAGCAGTCATAATAATGTGATGTAATGGTAATAGATTCTGTATAAAAGCTGTTTAAAATAAACTAAGGGGAGAGGTGATAAAATGATTACAGGTCAGAATAAAACAGACTGAAACTTCTGTTGGTAAACAGAGCAGAGGAGGCGAGTATAAGAACACATACAACTGTTCTGGCAATTTCATCTGGAGTAAGACGGGCTGATTAATAACAGAGAGGTTCCTGGTGCAATTCCCTTCCAGTAGGGACTGTTTTACAGGTAAGCTTTTCATGTCTGGCTATAAAGCTTTCAAACAAATTCCTGTTGAGCAAGGTATGAGCCAATAACTATTTAATTGGTCTAGTCTCATTCAGTTGAGATTGACAAATGTGTTTCAACAAAAAAATGATCATAATATTCTGTCAAACATAAGAGCTTGGATGAGGTACTACTCAAAAAGCAGAGGTGTTGTCTTGTAGCTTGTTTTACCTCCTGTTTGGACAATGGTCTGAAGCAGGTTTGGTATCGACTCAGCTCCACATTCAGACGGTGAACTGTCAATTTGAGGGCATCATTTTCATCCACTAGCTCCTGGGCATGTTGCCTCAAATTCCGTAGCTCTGCCTGGCTGCCTGTAAGCACAGCACATCAGGTTGTAACACTTTGGAGACATTAAACAATTCAGAATATGATGATAGTTAAACTGAATAATGGTTAAAGTCACTATAATTCATAAATTAATATGAAGATATATACAATCCAGCAGCCATATTAATTTCAGCAGGAAGGAATGGAGAAGACTGGTGAAATCTAAATTAAAGAATACTAGGGCAGGACAGCCTAATGAGGTCTTTCTTCAACATGGATTTGACTCCCCGTGGTTTGCTGGTTGAACCTGAACCTCAACCTGAGGATGGAAAACAGAATTTCACCCTTGGGATATAATAAAGACCACATGATCAAAGATTCACTCGTAAAGAATGGCAGAAGAACTTCAGTACTTCCATGTTGCATCTTCCTCCACACCAGGAGGTCAGAGTGTCAACACACCAAGATAACCTGATACCCATTTAAACTGCTATATTTTTCCTTTTCATGTTTCTTTTCATTATTCCTTTACCCTCTTCTTCTCATCATGCTGGAAGGTGCTGTGGAGCTCAAAGCCATATCTGCTCACAACACTATCTCCACCTTGCTCCTTTAACCCTGCATGTGCATCTATCTGTTGTGACCAACTTTTTCATTCCCTCTCTGTCTTGATCATTTCCGTCATCCCTTTTCCCATTATTCCTTCTTTCACTCTATTTATTCTCTTTCTCCCTCCCCTGTCCCTCTGTATATCTCTAGCAGCTCCTCCACTCTACCTGCAGATGACCTCAAGTTTGAGGAGACCTGGCTGTGACTGATCTCCTGTTCCAGCCGTTGCAGTCTCTCCTCCAGCAGCTTTTGATTATCTACCATCCTTGTGCTCTTCTCTGGCACGGTCCTTGTCACCTCCCTCTGAACCTCACTGTACATCTTGCTGGGCTCTGAAGACAGCTGGGTAGGGTGTTTTGGGTTTTTGGCTTTGCTGGGTTGGTCAGTGGTTTGGCTGGGAGGCGTGGCTGAAATGGGAATGTAAATACTTTTAAGAGATCATTTAATGGTCATTTTACAACATAGAGTTGTATGATGAAATCTGCACCTGAATTCCTGCTTCTCTCTGTTTTATATCATATTAAACTGAATATCTTTGGTTATGGATGGAAAAAACAAGACATTTTAAGACTTCACCTTGGAACTGAAGTGAAAAACTGTGAGGAGCATTTTTCACTATTGTCTGACATTTTATGAACATTGCAGCCCAAGATTAAACATGACACATAACTTCAGTATTTTGCTGTCACATAAGCCAATTTGTACAGGGGTGCTGGTACTCCTCTCTGCTTCTCCAACCTGGCGGCGCTATCGACCAGCACCTACTGTAGATAAAACACTCACTATCGATATACAAGCCCAATTCAAATAATCCAAACCATCCCTTCGGAATAGGCTGTCTAATTGCCAGGTAAAGCAGTGAAAATATTCTAAATAAAGCATAAACTTAAATTGCTATTGATTCTAAGTTACAATAAGTTACTTTATTGTGATGTTCTCTGCTGTGGTATTAAGTATTTGCCACTTTTTGAAAGAGGCTGTGTATTTATGTACATGTCCACAAGTCTCAACAGTAAGGATTGCCCAGGGCAAATAAAATGCCATACTGTGCTAGTAAATGTAGTAACTCATTTGCCCAAGCGGGCAAGACTGGGCAAATGGTAGAAACAAATTAAACTATTTAGATTATTGAGTAATAATTAAAATATGCTAAAGTGGCAATAAATGTCTGCTTTTCTTTGCTTTATATAATATTAAACTTAATATCTTGGTTATGGACAAATAAAACATGACATTGAAAGGCATCATCTTAGACGCTGAAAGACTTCATCGCTGACATTTTGTAGACACTGCAGCCTGGGATTAAAGATGAAAATTAACTTTAGTCTTTGTTGTTATTTGATAAGCACGAATAAACAAGCCAATTTGTACAGCTTCGCTTCCATACTGGTACTCCTCTCTGCTTCTCCAAACTGGGTGGTGTCAACTGGCATCTGCTGTAGGTAATACACTGTCTAGCGATATACAAGCATAAATAAAGTGTCCATTTGGAACTATCCTGTCAGAAAAAGATGTCTGATGGCAAAGTGAAGCAGTGAGAATATTCTAAATATAGCGTACCCTTACACTGACATTCAATGACTGATTATTGATTAAGTTACATTAAGTTACTTAATTGTAATACTCTCAGCTGCAGTATTTAAGTATCTGACACTGTTTATGAGAGGCTGTGTTTTTATGTATGTGAATTTGTAGATTTATACATATGAACTCATTTCTATTTGCGGATCAAAATAAATTCTAAATCCTATACTTTGATTTGAAATATTAAATTCTAATCTAAATTCTAATTCTAAATTATTTTGGGTGGACCTTTTATGTGGCTAAAACAACTTTTGCTGCTGCCTCTGTCCATAGCACACCTGAAATGCTGAAGCCCTTCTCATTTGGGCTTTCAGTTTAAACAGGATGCTATGTAGATGCCCTCAAATGAACTTGCTACTACAGTAAATAAGCTGAATAATCTTGCTTATACTACATGTTGGCTATGTATAGCTTTGTTTGGCACAAAGATAGACGTAATCAAAACCTGACGAAGGGGTATGTACTACAGATACAGATTATAATTATCTAATATTATAACACTTTCATTTCAGTTAGAAAATACTGGGCTGCAATGACATCTTGAGCACAGAGACAGGTCAGCAGTCTACAGTAGTGTGCACTGTGTGAGTGGTAGCGGTATAATGTAGGTAGTAACTAATCATACAGTACATAATGGCTGATTATTTAGTATGCATTACATGTTTAGTTTGTCTGATCTAAAGTGAGTCTTGCTTTCCACACTTTAGATTTGACAGATTTTAACGATAGTGAGTGGACTAGTAAGACCTGGACCTTCACTCGTCTGTCCAGCACAGAGAGGGGAGAAGCGAAGTGGATTGGCTCTTTTCAATTCAATATACAGAGGGGAACTATGGAAGTCAAGCTTTTATTTCTCAAGTCTTCAGCAAAAGACACACAGCAGGCTACTTTAGGACTTACATCCACATGGCACAATTTCTTTCTGACTTCCAGGGCTTTTTCTGACAGAGGCTTTCTTCTTGGATGACTCACAGCTGGCCTCAGGAGACTGGATGCTGGTTTCCTCAGAGAAATCTGCACAATAAGGAAAATCATGATATAATTAAATTAATAAAAAGAAGCAGTGTTGGGTTCTGTGAGCTTAATTATATAGTCCAACTTTTCCCACGAAATGCACAGTATTCTGTAAAAGAGACTTTCAGCCATGCAACCCAACCTAACCACCGACCACCCCAGCACAGCAAAAACCCCAAAACACCCCACCCAGCTGTCTCCAGAGCCCAGCAAGGCATATAGTGGGGTACAGAGGGAGGTATTGCAACTCCTCCCGGAGAAGAACACAAGAATGGTGGCTTGGATGTGCTACTACACAGCCAGCCTGTATACACAATTTAGTGATTAGGGTAGGAGCATTTTAGGGACACATTATTTTAATTTAACACTACCAAAAGCCTGAGGCCAGCTCTGGTAACAACAACCATGATGAGGCCTTCCATTTAGCCCTAATTATGTGAGGCTATACTATGGCTGTTATGAAACACTGGTGGAAAATAAGCTGTATTCTCTTCCCTTACCAAAGGATGAGCATAACACGAACTGTAGCTGAATCTCTCACCTTTCTTTCCTTTTACTTTGTATACTATTTGTTGACACCAACACAATATAGTCTGTTAAAGTTTATGTTACCACCTCCCCTTCATAACAGTGGTTACAGCCAGAAGGAGCATCAGCTTAAAGATAAAAGTCTGTCAGTGTTGATGGTACATGTCATATACTAAAACCATAAATTCCTTAGTGTGTGTCAGTATTGACCAAGAAAACCCAAGTTCCCCAGCTTGCAGAGCTGTGCAGCAGTGGCCATATATACTAGGATGCATTGCATGTGGGCTTCTGATGCCCACACCTATGTTGCCATGTATCACCACCAGCATTAAGTGAAAAAAAATTTATCTAGCACTGAAATAGCCTGTAGTTCTTCCTTAATACCAATGGCATCACTTTGAAATCACTGGTGCAGGCAGAGCAACAGATTTTTCAGCAGGATAAATCAACTTTCTTGCACACACAGGAATTTATGGCTTCAACTGACTACATTTACCATCAACGCTGACTGGATTTCCACATGAAAAGTGCCAAACTGTCCCTTTAAATGTTTTGATGCAAATGGTACATGTAAACTGAGTGCACATACAACAAAATATGAATAAATATGTTGTACAATACAATTAGTGATAGTTTTATTTTGAAGGTTTTATACTGTACAGGCTGCGTTGAGCTGAGTTCCTACAAGCTCTGGATCCACACTGAAAATAACAGCAACTACATAAATAGAACCTCACAATCTACCCATTAAACACTCCAAAATAAAAGTGTATAAAAAAACAGGCTCTTGAGTTTTTTTTTTTATTTCTTCCAAGAGGACTCACTGCAATTCTAAGGTAATTTTACTATGGATTGCTAAATTACCCAATACTCAGCATTTTGTTCTATTCATAGTTGGTATTATTTTGCCATTACTGACAGATTATCAGTTAGTTACTACTCTAGTACTGTGTGCCATTACAAGTGTGTGTGCCCATTTCCCAAAAGTGTGAAATCAGTACCTGGAGAAGGCACTCTCCTGCCAGACATCTGATTTGGCTGGGGTGCACCAGTCTGGAAGACAGACAGGCAAAACAAACAGATAGGCAGTCAGACAAATAATGATTACGTCTTTTCAAAAAGATTTCTAAAGCCATGCTACCTGGATCCCTTTTGAGCAAAGCTATTTCAGAGACTACTGCGTTTATGGCCATTGTCAAAATGTGGACAATAAGATTGTTAGTGCATTTATTGTTGCAACCATTTAGAGAAACATAAAAACAACTTGGATGAGTCACAGCAGTGAGTTCAGTACAGGGAAGAGTCGCAGTTGAAATAGAAGAGCAAGAAGAATGAAACACATGAATGTGGATAACTGAAGAATGTCATGAAGAATGTGCTCTATAACATCCCATAACAGTTGCATAACTGTTCTTTCACATCACAATTGTAAGTCTAATGGCTAGTGGCACTACTATGATATGATTAGAAAATAAACTAAACTCATTACACTGATATTTGGACAGACATATATTTAGGTTCACCTATCGAAATCTAACTAAATCTAATAACGGTCTTGCAATAAATCAGAGAGAGGTGTTTTTGTTATTTAGCCTGCCCTAAATGGGGTGGACAAAATAACAGAAACACCCGTTAGTTTTAGCTAGGTGTACCTAATAAACTAGAAACTATATGTATTTGTAAATAAGTTCTGTATAGTGAATTCCTCACACTACCTCACATCCTCCTCTGAATGATAAGTGACAGTTAATGCATGTGGCTGTCTGTTTATTGTTTATCCTGTGGATCTATAAGTGTACAGTCTGGTGTTTGCTATGGATAATATCATTCTATTAAAATCTGCTACATAGCCCACTATATGAGACGTTCAACTTAAACGATGGTACAATAAATAGAAATCCATGTTGCTAAAAATAACTTTAATTGGTGACTGTAGTGAATAAATCACCAGGCAACAAGACTCTGATAGCCTGGAAAGACAACTGACAGGGGGAAATGGGGCCCAGTGAGACAACTGTAGGTTAGCAACCCAATAGAGCAGTATACGGGATAAAAACGTGTATAGAAAAATATCTGTGGTGTGTGGGAGCAGACCCTTGGGAGATTGTTCTGTATCCCAGTCAGTGGCTGTACATTTCACTTCTGCAGTGTGCAAGGCTTAATAGATATACACCTTTATTCTCTGTACAACTGTGCCACCCAGTGGATCAGACCAGTATCACAATACCCACCACATCACAAACTGACCCAAGTATAAAAATTATTTGAGAGAGTATAGGGATACATTTTCCACCCACACATTCAAAATAGACCTTCCTTTCAAAGCAGATAGTCTGACATCATTATTGAGGTTATTAATGACACCTGTGCTGTTCCTGCTATACATGTCAAAATCTGGTCTATTGGCTTTGGTCCTCTGCTGGCCAGTGAGCAACTCCAGTCGGCGTTTAACTAGTTTGCTAAAAAAAAAAAAAAAGTTTTTGACAGCAGTTAGTTTCGTTGGGAAGAATGTTTCTCATTTACCTTCAGTGACAACACTGAGATAAAACCTACCAGCACTATAGTCAGAAAGTCACACATAGCAATGAGCTCTTCCTGTAGAATCTCACCTTAGGTTTTAGTGGCAGGGCATAGACAGGTTCTGTGATTGAACAATCCACCCCTCTATCCAGACTTTGGTAAACGTGTTCCTCCCTGTCCTCCTCATTCTCCACCTCCTCTTCCTCGTCTTCCAACTCCCCCTCTGAGTGCTCAGGGGAGGACAGGCGTGGCTGGCTAGCTAAATCCTCTGACCATCTGTCTCTGAGGAAGGTAAAAAAGTAAGTCAAAGTCACCGTGGAGGAAAGTTGGCATTATCTTATAAGAGTGAGAAATAAACCTTCTGGAATAGATCCTTTTCATAGCAGACATTTGGACTTGTCATAGTAGAAAAAGCACAGGTTCTACTAATAACATTTGTGATGGGTCTGTTACATTCAAGTGTCCCAATAAGCCATGACACTGTGAGAGTGTGACAGGATACACAATACAAGAAACCTGAAACCAAAAGAGCTTAATGTAAGTCAGCCATCATTAATTTTATGATTTACACTGTTCTGTGTCCTGCAGCACCAGGGCATATATTCATAAAAAAGATTATTGAAACCCAGAGAAAAACCAGGTCTATATTTCAAACATATTGAGAGAACCTTCTGCATAAAATACATTGCATACACTGTTTTTTTTTTAATTATTTTGCAAGGTCACATCCCATGTTGTCCCACCTATCTGAAAGGCAGAGATACTAGAATCTTTACTTGCCATGGCTCAAAAACACTTCCACTGCTATTCCTTGAAGTAGGACCAATTGTGAGCTCATTTTCTACTGTGACACACCAGCCCCAGGTTAGATTTAAACTTGGAGTCTCCTCTTGTAGTTATAATCATCTGTTACAAAGTTTGTGATAAAACGTGTATTTGCCAGAGGGGGGGTTACCTGGTGTAAAGTGCTGTGCTGAAGTTTGGTTCAGATACGAAGGACTCTGATTGACCACTCTCAGAGAAAGACCTTGGTCGAACAGGGGGGATGGCCCATGTCTGTCCAGTGAGCGAAGAGGACAAAATGGCTGCTGCTAAGGCTGATCTGTAGATGGAATAATGCAAATAATATGAGGAGGATATGATCACTTTGTGTAATATAAGCACAAGAAATGCATTATTGCTTATCACATCAAAATATAAAGTTATTATCCATTTCCTATATTGATACTGAAGGGAGTATATCCCAGTTTCATATCCACCTTGTGAAATAGTGTGGTTGACCCCACAGATGACTACATGAGTACAACAATAACACCTCAAACCAGATAAATACAGATGAGGATGAAATTATTAGCCCCCCAATGATTTTTTTTTTTTATTGCAGTTAAACAGCAAGTATCTTTTAACACATCTTTTCCAAACATCCTAGTTTTATTTTGGATATTTACATTATTTTACTTTGCACATAGAAACAAAATTATTTCACAAAAACCAAAACCTACCAGGGTCAAAATTATTATTAAGAGTTCTAGTTTCATCTCATCTGACCAAAGGACAATCTTCCAGTATGCATAATCTTTCTCCAGGTTGTCCTTAGCATGTTTCAGTCTGGCTTGAAGGTGTCTCTTCTGCAGAAGTGGAGTTTTTCTTGGTCTGCAACCTCACAGTCCATTCCTGTGCAGGGCTCTACTGACTGTCTTCTTTGAGACTAAAATCCCAACTTGGCTCAGTCATTCCCTAGTGTCTTGGCAGTTGTTCTGGGGTCTTTAGACACATCTCTCACTAGTTTTCTTTCCAGAGTCTTTGAAATCTTTCACTCGCTACCTCTGCCACACTTGTTGTATTGTGTGGCTCTCTTTGAATTTCTTGATGATACTTCTCACTCTCACTTCTACACATTTCAATGCTTATGTCTGAGAACAGCATGAAGTCACACATAGGGTGGTGATACACAGTGTTAAATGTTTGGGAAATGTACAGGCATCATCTTGAGCAAATGGGTGAACAATCTAGCAACATGATGATAGTGAGGTAACTTCTTAAGAATCTTGCCCTTCAGCTGACCAAAGATTTACCCCTGAAGCACAGGTACAGGCCAAACATTACAAAAAAAAAGTGGTTTGATGGGAAGAAACAGTGTCAGAGGAAATACACCAAAATGAAAGGATATTGGAGGCTGGAGGTGATGGAGACTGTTAGGTACCTGGGTCTCTCAGGTGAGGGGTCTGGGCTGCGGGGGGGTGGGGTACGAGGCACAGCAGGCTTGGGGGCAATGGATGCAGCAGGGATTAAACCATGAGCTATATGCTTCTACACAACACACACGGGGGAAGGTTAGGAAGAAGGTTAGCATCACATGGACAGAAAACACATTCTGTGACAATGATTGAGGGAGGTTTAATTAAGAACACGAAATAACTGTTTAAAGGAAGGGTTTGAGGAAACACAAAAAGGCTGTATAGGTGGAAGGGTAGAGAGGATGATCACAGCATCACAACATGACCCCTTGATCAATAAGATACCAAATCAAAAGTATGTTCAAACAACAGCCTATTACAAAAGTTGACTTTTTCTACTGAAAACACCACTGTTACTGTACTTTATATTGGCCATAATTGGCCTTTTTCACAGCAGCCATTTTGACATGATATAGTAGTAAACACGAGTGTTATCAATGATACTAATTAAAATTCTGTTCCACTCAGATCAGAGTCAGGATGCTGCTATTGTGCATCTGCACACGGAACCTTAATTAGTATCATTAGCAACACCTGTGCTTACCCTGCTATTTTACATCACATGCCTGAACAATGAACATGAACAAAAAAGTCTGCAGGTCAAGTATTCAGCCGACTTTGGCTGACGAAATGAATACCACACACCACGAGGTATATTAACCTAACGTTACAAAACTGGTGAGACTAAACGTTAGCTTAAATGTTTTTTAAAGTTTAGCTTTTCCTAAGGTCAAGTAAGCGACGTTATCGATAGCCAGTTGGCTTGGTTTTAATGTCAACAGTTTGAGTAATGTTGGCAGAATGAGAAGCATTTAACTAGATGTTTAGCTGGCTAGAAATAGCACAAGTTTAATTCATTTTATAAAAGACGTGAAACTTACAAAGTCCTTGTCTTTCTCCCTCCTGAAGCTGAATTTCAGCATAGTGGAAAATAGTATTTCTTCCTTGCTTTACTCGCTAAAGTTACTGTTTCAGTTTAACCAAACAGTTTCACTCGTTAATTACATTAGATTAGAAAATGTAATTTATCACTGTGTTTCAAATTATGTCCTCTTTTATCCTGAAACGATAAACAAAAACGGCCAAGCTAACTGAGTTCAACAGGCTGACTGCTTGCAGACTACGCGTATCTAGACGCTTCACCACAAGAACAGACCTCGCTCCAAAACTAGTGCTGATTGGCTTACATTGAGGAGAGAAACCAATCAGCGAATGATATAATTCACCTAGCAACGACGCCCTTACCGACCAGCGGCTGTGCCACCAGGGGGCGATGTTGTTCCATTTACATCCATGCTCTCAGCACACAGGGCTGCTGTAAGAAAAAAAATCTTTCATTCTTTCTTTGTCTTTCTTTCTTTCTACCATTCTTCCTCAATAAACCAACAGTAGGCTATAGTAACATTTTAGTCTTAAAGTATACACATATTGCTTGAATATAATTAAGGGTTTATAAGCATGAACAGATAGAAATATCCATCCATCTACAATGGATTATATTATATTTTGGATATGCTTGAAATTGAGTTGCCCTCTGTCCTTAGGAATTGAGGAGGTATGAATCCAATGACCAAAAGTCAACATATCTGCTTCCTGCAATATCAACTTTTCTTATTAAAATAAATCTAAACACAGAAGAGAATTTTACCTAAGGGGGATCCATTTGTCCTACTACACAAAAACTACAAATCAAGTATAACAACACAGATAACTAGCCAGTCATTGCACACAGAATGGTATGGGGAAAGAAAGGCCTGATGGGCAAAACTTAATCACATGGTGCTTCTCTTCTGTTCATGATGGTGGATTATGATGTCATGTGATCCCAGGCCAGACTCACAACAATCAAAAACCCATGAGTGTTGACTTTGTGTGTACTGGCTCACTGAGGGCCGTGGTCAAACTTCATTCCAGTCATTCCCAACCTGCTTGGTAGTTTCAATCACTGTGATACGCAGAACCACAAATATATATTTAGAAAAAAAAATCCAGGATTTTTTTTGTCCCCATCTTTTATTGAGATCTGAGTTTATACATATAACACAAAGACTTGCTAACAAAGCATTCACACCACAGTTGCTATGCAGCATAAAGTACAGAGAAAAAAGCAAAGGCAACCTGAAACCTTTAGAAGAACAGGTACCATAACCCTCTGCAGATGTACACCAAGGCATTTAGGATCACTACGCGCTGTTAAATAAATGTTAAGTCTAAAACATCATCTGTGTAGGTATACATACCTGTTAGCACACTTAGTTAGCACTTATTAATATTAATCAATTACTGCACATACTTGTTATACACTTGTGGCATTTTCCTTCATGATTTAGAATAAATGGCACTTAAGACACCATGTCAGGTAAACAGAGACAGTAAAGAGTGTTACATTTTCTCAGTGTTACTGTTTAAAAATATTTGCATTTTAAAATGTCTTAACATAGACAAAATGTACCAGTACACAAGTTCACCAAAGGATTAAGCAAGGCTAGTAAAATACATTCCTCCAAGAAACCAACCAAGAAATCCAACGTGCAAAAATTCACAACTTGACCATTCACAAACTAGTTCTGAAACTACAACTTTACAGGTAAATATATATATATATATGTTTTTGTTTGTTTTTTTATTACATAAATAATTTGATTATCAAACGTGTATAAGAATCTACTTTGTAGATAAAGAGATAGTCCAACACTGCAAAGTGTCAGTAAAATGTGGGATGTGACAAGGATTAAGACAGGTGGAGACCATAGTAGAAACCTGACTGCGGACTTTGATCGAAGTCACTGTTGGGTGACGGGTTGTCCAGGTACACTGCAGGAATGTCATTGTTCTGCCCACATTCTTCCCTTCTGGAGTCAAAATAACCTCAAGACATTCACATTAACAGAGAGACACGCAGCTCGTGCTCTTCTTACAAGTGGACAAACTGCCAGACAGCAGCGATATGATTAGCCAGGATGGTAAATGGTACAGTACATCCTGGCTTATCAGGGACATGGAGGCATTTTGGTCTGTGGCATAGCTGGTACAGTAAGCAAACATAAAGTACCAGTTTTACCACTTCCACTGTGTCCCAGACATGACTCTCGGCAGAAATAATAATCCTCAAAGGCTGTCTCACAAGCACAAAAGTGACAATAATACATAACCATGGTATATATTTGATTTTTAGCAGCTTATAGAACATTGCATTCATCAACTCTCACAGACAAAAAACAACTGCACAGCACTAGTTTTCCCTCAATCACTGTTTAACATACTGCAAAAAGGTTCATAACATCTACATATGTTATTGAGAAAATATATGTATTTCAAAACTGATCAGTATCCACTGATTACAACAAATATCGTAGCAATGTCCGAATCCTTCATATATACAGTATGAAACAGACGTGCAGTCTCTTGAAGATACACAGAGAACATAACTGCACAGTGCACAGCTACATCAGTATACAATGGAACTAACAAAGGACTGCTTAAGCCACAATAAAATTATCCCCTTGCAGTCAAGTAGTAGCCGACGCTGGGTGTGTTTGTGTTTTCCTCCTTCGAATCGTCTGAAGCATTTCTTCAGGAAAACATACTGAGATGACAGTTTAACTTAGAAGCCTGTCTCAGTGCTGTGTGTGTTTATATATATAGACTGGAATGATAACTGCTACGTTTTTTTTCCCCACAGTGCAGTTGTACTGTGCTGTACTCACACTGGCATGGCACTGTACAGAATGATTTCTCATTGTGTTTTGTGTGCAGCCCAGTTTTTAGAACTGTGCTGGGAAGGCGCCCATGTACCTACAAAGGCACCTACAGTATATACAATATTTGGCACAGCCACTTTCCAAGGTAGCTGGCAGAAATATCATTATTACACTGGTGACATACAGGCTACATACACTACTGTTCAGTATTCCAGTGGAAAAACCAAAGGGCACTGGTGCTGCACCAAATCCACAGCAGGTCCAGTATGGATACAACACAGTACTGTACACTGGCATACTACTGTAGGCTTAATGTGCATACTGCACGCTGCTTGCAGGCAGTGGAAAGCCTGCAGCTAACTCAGTAGAGGGCACTGTCGTTGTTGTAGGAGCTGGAGCTGGGGAATGTGGGACAGGGTTTATTCCAGGGGAGGGTGCCGGAGTGGTCAGCTGTAGGAAGGCTGAGAGTGCTTGCGCTCTTCAGCTTGTTCTTCAGACCCCAGCTGATGAAGGATGACTTCTTGGTCACTTTGCGAGACTTGGGGTTCTTGTCATCGTCGTCATAGGCCAGACAAATCATGGAGTAGGTCTTGGGCAGGTTTCCGCAGAAGGTGGCACTCTTGGTGGGCTGGACAGAGACATCACAAGTATTGTTTAGTGGAAGGAGGCAGTCGCTGTAATCAAGGACTTGCTCTAGATGCCATACAGTCTTTATAAATATACATTATCAATAACTTGGCACCTGAGTTAATCATATCCTCACTGTTTTAACATGCAAGTCAAATACCTGACATAAAAGGCCAATATAAAAAAAATGTTTTTAAGTGTATGTTATATTCAGGTATTTTCACAACTTCACCTTGCTGTCTGTCTTTACCAACAGGAAACTGCAGTTAAGTAAAATATCGCTTTCAACCAGCCTCCTTTGGCAAAATTTTACATTGCAGGGTTGCTGGTACACCACTGCCTAAATCAGTGCATTTGTTTGTGCTACTGTGTGATGAACTAACCCTCTAATATACCAAAATCACACAACAACATGAACTAACTCACCAATCCAGGCTGTAGTAGTCAAGCAACTTCCGTATACTGTAAAGTAAAATTATTGCTTTTGCCAAAGGAGTCTGCTTGAGCAAGAGAGAGCAATATATGGCTTGTATAACAGCAGTTTTCTGACAGAAAAGGCTGTCTGATGGCAAGGTAAAGTAGTGAAAATATTCTAGAAATAGCGTACACTTAAACCGATATTGTGTTTTTTGGGGTGGATCTTTTTTAAGTGGCTAAAATAGTGGTTTTGCTGTCGACCCTGTCCATAGCAATGTATTGCTTAGCTTCCTATAGTGGTACCCCTGTTGCTTCCCCAAACTAGGGGCATGCCAACCGCCATCTACTGTAGGTAATATGCTGACCATGGATAAGTACTTCAAACAACCTTCACTTACACTTCAATTACTCCAAACTATCCCTTTAAAATCCTGTAGAAGTGAATAAATTACTTTTTAACAAACTCTCACTTGTGAACAACAGGTGGGTTGATTGTGAAAGACATTGCTTATTCTGTCCACTAACTCACACGGCTGGAATCTGTCATATACAACACACTTATGCTGTATCTAAAGAGCTATTTCTCATGGGAAACTGTATAGACAGTTTACCTTGGCAGGAAAAACTACCTCACAGGCGAAATCTGAAACGCAAACTGTGTTGTTGATTCATCTGATACAAAGACTAACTGAACTGTGAGTATTTGTCAGTCAAGCAAGACAGATAGATGAATTTTCTTGCAGCTAATAGGAAGGAAGAAGGCCATGGAATACCATTGCAGGGTTGCTCTCCATCATGGTGACCACCTGGATGTCGATCCCCTCCTCATTCACGTCCTTCAGCAGTCGCATCACTTCGCTCACACCCAACCATTTGCAGTCTGTTTCCCCAACAGCAACAATGTAGTCGCCTTCTTTCAGACCGTCAGCCTGGAGGAGGAACAGGAGTTAGAGGGGAGGCCCACTAACATGTCCTAATACTGCAGCAGTCAGTTTAAATATTTACATCTGAAGATTTGTTTGAACAGCAACCGAGTCAGGTTCACCTACTTTCCTTCAACACCCTGGAGCGAGCAGGGATCAGCAGAGAAAACACTGACGTTTAGTCCCACACCCAGCTTTCTTTACTTCAGGCAAAACACTTAATAAAGTGTGTGTGCACCAGACAGCATTATTTAATAGCTGTGACAAATCTGTCTTATCGCCATGAACTCGTCTATTTGTGTCTGATAACTTGATCTGCTGAGGCAGGCCAACAACTCCAGAGAATCAGTCAGCTCCAGAATAAGTCCTGTTGAATATAGCAGTATTAAAAGTTATAAAGAGTTTGGCCTAGTTAGACTTGTGTAATACTACTAATCTGTTTCTCCACACAGCCTGCAGGGCCTAATAAGAGTCTGCTCTTTGTCAGCACCTCTTAATGAGCTGTCAGACTGAAAGGGATTGCAGGGAGTAAATACTCTCTGATTCTTAATTAAATTAGTAGCCATGGTGGCTGCAGAGGGGAGGGGCGGGGGTTCCTCCAAACATTCTTTGAGCCTGAATCCTGTTAGGTTCCTGAGAATGACTTGATTCAGGGAAATGACATACTGATATACAGTACGTAAGCATGCCTGAAATTTCATGCTGTTTGTTTTCCCACCGCAGATAAGCCACTATCTGATAGTTAACCTTGTTGCAGGGAGTTAATATTGAGTAACCTACACATTTGACTTTTGTTTATATCTTACTGCTGAACATGTCCTCTGAGATATCTTCTGTACTCTAAAATAACATTGATAATTTTTCTTCTAACAGCCTGCAGATGTTGAAATCCCTAGGCGTGAAACTACAAATGTTTCTGGAGACACATCAGTCAATAAAGATGAGAGTAAACTATTATGTCCGGTAGGTAATCAGAGTGGATTATAATGTTTTATTCCTCCTTAACTACAAAATGTGTTACAGAACTTTGATTTTTAAAAAATCTATGGGTGGACTACCTATTTGAAGATCATTTTAAGTCTCTGCGGGATGATTTTTATACTGTGCTGACTAAAGGTTGGCTGCACAATATGAGATGAATCTTCCCTTGTTCAGACAATAGTGAGGAATCTAGATTAACTCACAGCAGCTGGGCAGAGGGGGTCAAGCGAAACCACCTGGACAGGTGATTCTCCTTTCAGGGTGAAGCCCAGGTCTCTGTCCTCTGGTCGAAGTCGTATTGTCCGTGGGGCTGTCCACCGCTGCTTGGCTGAGAAGACTGACAGTGGGCCCTAAAAGGAGACATTGTGGGGATGCTGGGGTCAGTATGGCTTCAAGATTTATTGACTCAAGAGGATAATATCCTCTCATTTTGTTGAACGCCTGGGGGAAAACCGAGAACCCAGCATAATAATCCCCTCTTGTGTTATTTCAGGCAAATTAAACATGATTAAAGTCCACATCTGTGATCTCTTAGAACATCGGTACATATGTTATATAAACACTCAAGGAGTAATATGAAAGTTATGTGACCACGGAGCATATTCAAGTGATCAGTCTCTTTTACACCTGTGCAGTTACACCTTTTTTCAAAACAGTTTTTCCCTGTTTATATTTCATTTTGACAGGGTACACAATCCTTTGTGTTCTCTTTAAACAAAGTGATTCATATAAAAAACATTCTCATACTGAACATGTTACTTATGTCTACTTGAACACTGGGCTGCAGATATACAGTATCTACCATACTTTGTCATTACAGCTGCATTTAACAGTTCATTCTAATTAAAGAATCATTTTTTAATATAGAAAAAACATTCTGCAAAGCCAATAGGCTTGTCACAAATACAGTAAATTATTAAATCAACCATCATTTGAAAGCAAGTATATTTCCATCTTAGGAATTTGTAAAATAACTGGAATAATTAATCCATCAAAATTGTCATTTTCAACATTAGCTATAATTGATCACAAACATGTTTCACTTTTTAGACTGCTGACACCAACCATTCATAACACTTGTGTGTGAAGTCTCTCCTCCAGAAAATCCTGCCAATCAATCCTACATAACACCAAACTAATGCCTGTCACCCCTGCTCCTTTAATTATCACCGTAGTGATTGGATGAAGAGATTGCGTGTGGATTTAACTTTTTCAGTCTTTCATTTCTCAGTAGATCCAAAAGGATTTAGTTTTGTGGCTGAGGCTGTTAATGAAGAGCAAGGTGGGATTTTACAACAGGAACAAGAGGTATTTATTCACAGAGACCCCTCACACCTGCTGTCTGGGAATGTCAGCTCTGACCCTTAACCTCCTCACCAGTTATTTGCTTGTAAGGTTGTCCATCTTGAAATTGAATCCTGCTTGTTTGTTATAGTAATTGTAAACTGTGCAAGATGAAAGAAATGACTCACAATGTCTCACAGGACAAAGACATAAGATTTCAGCTCCGGTGACAGAGGATGCCCCCCCACCCCACCCCCGCACCCCCCTCCCAGCCACCTGTATGTCACTCCAGGATCAGAGCACCTCTGGCCATGGTTAGTGTTAGTTTTGCATGTCTTGCTTTGGATGAAAGTCCAGGAGGCTTTGGAAACAACTGCTGGTCAAATTTGCCAAAGCTTCCAGGAGTCTCAGTCTTGGTTGGTTGTATTCAGAAATAACAAAAAATAAACTCTGGGTGCTAAAAAAAAATACAAGGTCTAAAACACAAATCCAGAGCCATTTCCTGTCACCTGATGAATAAACCAACCACCATGTGGAAAAACAGCAATGTGAGTGGAAAAAGATTAGTAACCCACATACCAGCCTTTGGAAGAAGTCGGTGACTTTCACCTTTGTCATTGCAGGAACCTCCATCTCTGCTTTGTGCTCTGTTTTAGCTATTGGAAGAAAAGGGAAAAAAACAATGCTGTCATTCAGTGTTTACTGTCACAACTGCATTTCACCTGTCGCCCTGCAGAGAGGCAGGCAAGGAGTTAGCAGTGTAAACATTACGTCATCTGTACCTGCAAATAAATGTCACTTATCACATCTGATTGCAGCAGGTGTGGTGCACAACACAGCAGCCTTTTTACTGATCGTTTCCTGAGAGACAAATCTCACAAAGCAACACACTGGTCCTACTTGACATTCGTGTTGTTTGTGAAGTGTTTGTTGTGGTGACACGGCTTAGTTTCTATGTCAACCACAGGAAGAATAGCTGTCACCTCAGTGACGCTTAATGGTGACTCAAATAAACTTTACAGTTATTCTAATCCATTCTTCACTTTGCATGTTTACTTGAAGAGATAAGATATTTTTATTGACTGTGGTGATGTCCTTTCTTAAAACAGCGGTTCATTCCAAAATCAACAATAGATATTTTTCCTCTGGCCTGCAGTGCTCTTTATCCATTTAGATTGTTTTGGTGTGAGTTGCCATGTTTTTTGGCCATAGAGATGTCTACCTTGTCTTCATTATAATGGGAATAAATGGCACTCAACTTGCGATGTTCAAAGCAACAAAATACTACATTTGAAAAACTCAACAGCAGTGTCTCTTACAGAAATCATGACCCTGTGACTCAAGATAATCTACAGACTTTGTTCTGAGCAGTGTAATGTAACTATTTTCTTTCTACCGAACAACACCTGCCAACTGTACCACCATTCAGAAGGGATGGGATGTAGTTGAGCTGTAACGTCAGCACCTCAGAGAAAGCTAGCACAGTTATATTGTGGCTCCTAATTTTTTTTTTTTCTAGTGCTTTGAGCACCACAAGCCATGTGCCATCTCCTTCCATTATATTTGAGAGAAAGCAGACATCTCTGTGGCTGACATCTCCAAGACTTGTCAACTAACACCACAAGAATCTGGATGGATAAATAGCACTACAGACCAGAGGAAAATATCTATTTTGGAGTTTGAGGTGAACTGTCCTATCAACATTTAAGACTCACAGATGATGTCTGGGGCCTCCATGTAGTCGGTGAACTGGTCCTCTTTTTCATTTTCACTGGATTTGTTGAGCGAGCGCTGGTGACTGGCTTTTAAAATGTCCTGCAGCGCCTCCAGCTTGTTCAAGTGGTGGCATAAACTGTAGATCCTCAGAGCTTCCTCATGACCCAGGATGGCACGACGAATGTGTGCTTTACCTGAGGGGAGGGTGAAAAAATTGGCCATTGAACAGATCAATAGAAGGGGAGAAGAACAAGCAGAGTCAGATCTAGTGTGATTGGCACTCTACACTCTATTGTCTTGCTTTGCCTTCCGCATTGCTCAGCCTACGTGCGCATTCTTACCGATGCGTTCACGTTCCTCTTTCTTTTTCAGGATGTCCAGAGGTGAGCGTCCCTCAGGAAGGCGATCATAGACCTGTGACAAGGTCTTCTCCTGCTGGTCCTCATCATCACTGGGCCCCACTGAACACACAAAAAATTAATATTAAAATGAATGAAAAACTGACCTTTGTCTGCCATTAAGATCAGGATCAAGGCTAAAACAAATGGCTAACACTATTGAATGACATGACATGATGCTATGATTGCTTTGATTGTAGAAGGTATACATAGCACAGTGCAGACATTTACTATTGCACACTTAAACCCTTTGCATTCTGCAATAGAAATGGTCTGCCAGTGTTTACACTGGTGTATTTGCTTATTGTAATGTCAGTTTTTGGAATATCTTCAAATTCTTAGATTCCTAAAATCTGTACAATGTAATCTAAAAGGTTATGTATGTGATAATAACAAAAAAATACAGGTTTTCATAAAATGTTACTAAACAAACAGACAAAACATAGTGATCCATGCAAACAATGATCTCCAACCATTTCAGGGCTGCCCAGCTGCCACACACATATTTGTATGTGTCAACTTAAGCTTCCACATTAGCATGGATACCAGAGAAATTGACTGTGATGTTTCTGTTCTAATTACTTGATAAGCCCATCAAAATGCAAATCCTCCCAAAACTTGGTGTCCTCTTTTAACCTGTCTTCTCCTCCTGATTCACCAGCTTTTAATGGTATACCAAGAGCATAAGAGCTTCCTCAGCTCCCTCTGACTAGTTTGCTTCATAAAGAGAGTATAAAGCGTTTATTTAGCAGTGTTTGTGGTTCATCTGTTTACTAGTGTGGTCTTTATTCTGTCCTGGTTCTGGGCTGAGTCCTCTCTTTACAGTCCTGTGGTTAATTGCTCTATTCTCCTCAGCTACACAGGAATCTGTTAATGAGCTGCCAAACTCAAAGCTGCTTCGCTCCGTTGTTCATCTATTCAGCCCTGTCCCATTCATAGCACTGGGTAAAACTATCAGCATCAACTGCAGAGCCTAATATAATCTGCTGAATTTTGTTTCATTTGGTTTTTAGTTGACTTGCTCCTAAATCACAATTGTTAATGTGTGGTAACAAAAGAAAAATGATAAAAACTGCAACAATGTTCATGTTAATTCATAGAAGTGGGAAATTTTTAATTATGGAGCCAGTATAGAGCTGTAAATAACGAATGAACGTCTGTAAGATGTCACAAATAATGACAAGCCACCAAGAACTAGAGAAGTATGATAGAAAATTACAACAGCAGTACTGTGAGGCAGTCTCTGGCTCTTACTGACTGCCTCTGCCAGTTCATTATGCAGACAGCATTAAGAGACTACATAACTGTAATCCTCCAGCAGTCTACAGTACATCCACTCGATTTCACTCACTCCAACCGTCTCTCTTTTTCCTTCACTCTCATTCTCTTCCTGCCACTGTGTTCCTGGAAACTTAGCCTCTCTTTGCCATGGGGTGTATGTGTGTCTGAGAGTGTATGGTTATGTGTGTGTATGTCTCTAAATAGCCGTTATGTAATAGCGCTGTGACTGGCTGTGGTTCAGTCCAGCCATCTGACATGACCAACCCAGTGGCCCATACAGGGAAGGACTGGGTTTTCCAGGGTGCTCAAAATCAGGCAGCTTAAGTCTTATAACACCAATTCACACTTAACAGCCAACAGCCAGGCTAATACCATAAAATAACTAGACTAATGTTCATACAGCAGATGTGCAGATGGAGTGAACAAGAGTTTACTGACATTCCACCTGTTAACCCAAATTCACTGTGGTAGTTCAGTGGTGTTGTTAAATAGAAAAGGGGAGTATTTGATTTGTGTTGCCAGACTGTTAAGATTATTAAGCATCTTTTTGTTACAGTGTGTCTGTGAAGAACACACCTGTTTCCAGTTGGCATCTGGGATACTACTGTATCTGCAGTGCAGACTATATGCAAATTACTATGCAACGCAAACAGCAATGCTGTTCATAAGCAAGAAAAATAGCTTGTGTGCTTATTTTAATGTCGTTTGAATCTAGAATTACTAGCAAATAATAGCTTACCTGTGACATTACTTTAGCTATTTAATTTTCTCTGACTCTCTCTAATTCTAAATTCTGAATTCAATTCAACTTTGCTCCGTCATATTTTACACACAAAATCTGTGTGAAAATTATTAATCTCAAACAGAGGAACTACAGAATGACTAAACAGACAAACTACCATACCAGTACAATTTCAAGATGGCAGGATTTTTGATATTGTACTTTCCATTGTTTTATGTATTTTTTCTTTAGTACAGCTGTAAGGCTTTTTTTTCCTCTGTAACAGTGGCTTTTATTTTATATTCTTCTTTTTTTTTGGCAAAAATTTAGAAATGATTAACATTTCAATGAACTGTTTTCTTACACTGGTGGTCCAGGAGCGCTGAGGCTGCAAAGAAGTGTGCCATCGAACAGTAGTGGTTGGTTTTGACTTGCGACATGGTGGACCAGAAGAACGGGACATTGTCTTTAATTGGCGTCTGGATCATGGACTGGTGGACTTGGTCATAGATTTCTGAGACCTGGCAGGAAAAGGGAGGATAGAGTTACTGGGAGGACTTTAAAAGCACTGATGTGGATACAATCGCTGATAGAAGTGAGGCATCTGACTGTGGTGACATTATTACTTTACATTCACTTAAAGTACAATATATCCTCCTGAGTCCACAGCTAAAGAAAGAGTACTGTGCCTATATGAAGTGAGGACTGTATGCCTTTGATACTATTTACCTTTGCAGCCTCCTGGGCCATTTTCATCAGGGAATAGAACTGGTTTCGGATCCCAGGCAGTGCAGTCTTCTCAAACAGACACTCCTGAGCCTGAGCAAGCATCATTCGAATTAACATACTGAGCATGGCCGGACTCATGTCGTAGCTGGGAGTGTGGGTGAATGTCTCCTTCAGATGGTTCAGGATACCTGTGAGGGAGAACAAAAGGTCATCACAGCTCAAAAACTAAACTATACCAAGGAAACAATCAATCACAGTTAATAATAATTTTGTTTAGCTGGGAAGCTCTGTGCCAAAACAATGCAGCTTCTTCATTTTCTGGTCTTAAACCTTCCCAGCTTGCATCTGAACGAGACCTTTTGATCAGTTTAAAAGACATACATGTAACCCAGGATAATCTCGATCTCTGTGATGACAAATATAATGGGACTCTGCAGAATTAATTCTCTTTTCTCTTTCCTATCTCAACAGTGAGGTCAGGGACAGCTGATTAAAGGCATACTATGCAGGTGTCCAACAAATCCTGCATATTCTACCTTTAACTAGAAGCTTGTTTTAAGTAATCCAAAATCTGACTGATAATTTCACAACATATACCTTTTGGTTACAGTTTAGGCCTCATGATTGGATGGGAACTAAATGGGAAAAAGAGATAAAATGTAGCCCCCAAACATTCAACAGATTATTCTGATAATCGCAGGTAGTATTACTAGTAATAATCTGTTAGTATAGTTAACTCTAATTAGTTCAGACAGCAGTGATTTTTCATGGGCAAAACTAAAATAGTAAGTTTGAGAGATGCAAATAGTTTGCTGGTCCACAAAATGAGAGATTGGGCTCTTCAGCACGCTTGTAAATTAACCCTAATTACTGACACTCACTTATACAAATGTTTTAGAAAGGTTTCATACAGACTTAAGTGATTTAGTTTGTTAGATCATCCACTTCTTTTTTTTTTTCCTAGGGTCTGTTGCTGTTACTACAGCATCCAGCAAAGGAGAAAAGCTCTGCTAGCAGTAACATCAGTGTGTATATGCTTCTTTAACATTGAGCCAAGACACAAACCTCCTTAAATTAGCTTTTCATGTTCAATGGGAGCAATAAGGCCATCTGCATTCCAACTGAGATCGCCTCCCTCTTATTTTACAGATTAAAAACCTGGCAGCAGAGAGTTGTAGACAACTTAATAACAGAGCACTGCCTCGCTATGCTTCATCTTAAGGTACTGCCATTGTTGGCTGGCTCCTCCCATGCTCTAAACTGCCTTTGTGTCCCTGGCTTAAGGGCACTGCGGCAGCCTTCCTACAGCTCGCAACCCTGCCTGTCACTTCCCGACTTAGTTTATTACTGGCTTGTAATACTGGTGACAATGTTCCTCATAACAGGCTTAATTGTTTTACATAGTAGAAGCCTAAATTATAGCCATCAAAGCAACATTGCCAAAGCCATTGCCGTTCAGAGCTGTAATTATACTGCAATACCCCTCATACTGCCAAGTCATAATTCTATCAAGACTTGTCGGAGCTTCCTGAAACCTCAGAGGGTTGGGAAACCAGTTCATATGATTGGTGCTTCTCTGGAGCTCAGCCACATGACAAGAAGCCAGACAAACATCAACTGCATTCATTCTCCGTCATGGAGCAGAAGTCAGAGGGTGGAGGCTAGCACATATTCTCAAAATAAGGGTGAACTGTGTGCTTTTTTTCATGTTAAGGTCAAAGCAAAGGGAAAAGGGACATTTTCACCAGGCCATTTTTGAGCTATAGCGGTTGACTTATATGTCAAATATTTAAAAGAACAAAAATATAAACAAAACATGTTGATGTCAGTGTTCATTTCTTTCTTTTTCTTCCTCTCTCTATTCATGTTACTTATCATATGTGTTCTTTGTGACCAGCTTCTATCACTGGGAGCATTTCAGAAGCTCAGCTACTTCCTTTATGTCTCTTGCTTGAATTACTGAAACCAGATATTGCTTCTGATCACAGATGAGCCTGGATTTAAGAAATAAAGAAGACTTTTCCTCTTTTGATATCTGTGAATGTTGGAAATTATATAATAAGGTCATATATAGGGTGGTGAAAGAGGAAATATCTGATTAGAGCAGTTTATCGCTCTTGTCTCTTCCTACCTGCAGCAATCTGGAAGGAAGAAATGGCCTCCTCCAGGCCAGCTATTGTCTGTCGGTTACTGCGGGTACCGATCTGAGAGTACAGGGCAGCCATGTTGAAGAGGATGCTGGCCTTCTCCAGTGACAGGTTCTGTTGGCATACTGGCACTCCTGTGAAGGAGTCATACCTGAAGAAGACAGGTTGAAGTTCTCTTTATTTCTTTTTGTAAAGCAAGAATCAAAACAACCATAAAAGTATGTTACGTAAAGACCAAAAAGATAAACATCGTAAAAGATACAAGCAGTAATACTGAACATGAAGTTTGTAGTTAAATAAACACAGTCACCAGGAAGTAAGCAGTTAAATACAGCAAAAATAAAAGCCTTTGCCAAAAATATGCAGTAAAAAATTTACATACAGCAACATTGGATGCTTTTCAAACACTTAGTGCTGGATGTCACAAAATTTCCCCAAAATTGATGAAAATTGCTCCATTTGCCTCCACAGACTCCATTAAACAGAGTCAGCATTAGTAACTGATCTGATAACATTAACACACAACAAGCTTGCTAAAAACAATGTGTGTGTCCTCGACTCATACCCTCTTTTGTTCACTTGAGTTTAAAATATCTATCCACAGTAAGGATTCTGTTATGGGCCTTTTTCACAGCAGCCATATGGATATGAAATAGTAAAGACAGGTGTTACCAAAGATACAATTTAAGGTCCCATTCAACTGAGTACAACAGAGAGCCAACATGCACAATACAGAACCTTACTTAGTATCACTGGTAGCACCTGTGTTTACTCTATTATTTCATATCAATTTGGCTGCCATGAAGCGTCGATTATTTGCGGGCCTTGATTAAGTTATCCATGCCTCTATGTCTCCTCATATGGACTGACTTCTCTCGGTCTCTACACAGAAATTCTCTTCCGTTTGTAACAGGTGCAAAATGCAGCAGGAAGTCAGGACAAACCAAAATGCTGTGATGAAAACCAGTTCTTTCCGTTTATCTATCGTATGAGCCAAAACACAGCCAGGCATCTTGCAGCTGCTGTTTGTATTTGATTTGTTTGATTTTGTTCTTTGAAAAGAATTTCATCAACTTCATTTTGACAACTGCACTCAAAGACAGTATATTATTATTATTTAAATTAATGAAAATTTGTTAAAATTGTTAATAATTGGTGCTTACCAGGTAAAGAAGATTCCCGTCTGGCGGGATGGGGAGAAGAATCGGCTCTCCATCAGAGGAAGATGGCTGAAGTATTTTGCTAGAAGCTCGACCCCAGCCTCATTTCGACTTGGTGTTCTGCAAGCCTGGGACAAGAAAAGAAAGAGATCTGATACAGTCTGCAATAATGAATAACAGTGAAGACATACAGCGTTGTTAGACGGAAACAAAATAAAAAAACTTACAATAGTGGTATTTAGCTATGTGGATGGCTTCACTTTTATGTACTGAGGTTTTCACCTGAGAATTGTGTCACTACATGAATACAACAGAGCATTTTTATTATTGTGATGCTCCCAGCATCAAAAATTTGGACATCTCAGAAAAAGAAAATCCACTCATCTTGATGGTGTATGAAATCCCAGTGAGTGATATCTCAAAATCTCAGAAAATAAAACAGAAACTAACATCCGCATGATCAGAGAGCACGACAAGGGGGTGAGAAAATATGTTTTCCTGGTTTGAGTGCACCAGCCAGTAAGTCCTACAGACAAAACATTCCATGGTGCTTTGTGTGGCAGAAACCTGTATGGGTGCATAAATGGGCATAATAAACCCCTTTAAAACACACTGTGACTGTTCCTGAACACATGCTCAATCCAAAACTGACCATTATGGAGACCACTAATATAAATGAAATGATCATCACATGATGTCATACTAGACTCTGAGTGTACACTACCTGCCGCAGGTCCATCAGGTCAGCAATCTCTTCTTCATAATTGTTCCCATCTTCACTGTAGTGCTCCAAGATGAAGTCCTGTCAGAAACAAACACAGCTCAACATCTCAGTACAAAATTACACTCACAACTAGTCCACTCTGTCACAGTGTTCTTAACTGCACACAGATGTCAAGTCCAACTCTACCATGCCAAGTAGGCTGGTGAGAACTGTCACTCTGTCAGAAGCAGCCAAAGGTAGAAGACACTAAGTCATTAAGACTGAGGTGTGATCACAGACAGTAAGAACAGCAGCATTAACATACTCAGAGACCATGACGCCAGAGCGCCTCAGAACAGGATGCGAGGCACTGTAAATGAGCCATCATCAGGACATTTACGAGGGTGCTTCCCTATGATGTGACATAGCTACGTGATAACTGCACCAGTCTCAAAAACTGCTGACCTACTTCTGGTTAATAACATAAATCTTTTTACAGTCGGATGATCCTGAGTAAATAAATAGCAAACATAATGTAGAAGCAGGTGTACAGGGCACAGACAATGTGACCCAAATACTTCATGAAATGAGACTTAAACTTTGCGGTAACTAAATCCTTTTGGAAACACCAACACCTACCAATGTGGGTCATGTTGACTGCATGTAAATTAGCAGTATTTGTAACCCTTTATCTGCATTTTGTCACCCTTACACTCGTATTAGTTACTTTCAAAAAGTCAATGAAGTCTAGGCTTATGCTGTTATGTGTTTGAGACTGTTTGCCCAAAAATGGCAGTTTTGTTTAACTGATGACAACATGCAGCTGAGCACCAATCCATCTGTCACTTGTTGTGTTTAAAATCCAAATGTCAAAGTGCTATTTTAGCATGAAACCTAATTCTTAGGTACCTCAAACTGTGATAAAACACAGTTTAAAAATGATATCATTAATGCATCTTTGTTTCAGAACTTAAATGAAGTTACGGTATTATTCAAGTATTCAGGTCAAAATCACTGCATTACATGGATATTTCTAAATGCAAACTACTTGTACACTTGCACTGTAATAGGTAGGGAATAGCGAAACTGCAGTTGCTGCTTCTGTACCTTGAACATAGTGGAGAAGTCAACTTCTTTTGTCTCCTTCAGACCCAGAGCAATAAGGGGGATGTTGGCAGTTTCCCTGCAAGATAACAGAATGGTCAATATAGTACACATGGGCGGAAGTATTGTTGAAGTCTGCACAGAAATATGTTGGCAACAAGGACAATAACTCAGTGCTGACACTGAATAATACAGCTAGACATTAGATATAAAAGGGCAATGCAGTGCATATATACGTATATCCACCTTTAGTCTACTGATACATTAGTAGGTTAATGATGAAGAAAAGCAGGTTCTAAGGTGTGGTGCAAGATATTCAACAACAAGAACAAACCTCGTTAGGGATATCACAGTAATGTCACAGTGAGATTATCAGTAAATAATAAATAAGGTGCCAGCAGCAGCTAGATCACACCTGCCACAGCTCTGTCACTTGAGAAAGTTTATTTTAGTCTAATAATTGTTGCTTAATCTTAAGTATAGTTTGATAGAAGGGTAGTTAGGATTAAGCAGATGGTGCTGTGCGCACACAGGAGTGAGGATTTAACAGTGAATGGAGCCCCCATGTCTCCTTGTACTGTAAAGCTACACAACTCGCTGTTGATTAGTCATCCTGGGGTTTTAGCACTGGTTCAGTAATGCTAACAATTCTTTCCTCCATCCTCTACCAAAGCAGGTTCTTCACCTTATAATCATTGTTTTAAGCCATAAAACAGCAGGTTAACTTCTCCCTCTGATCTCGGCTGTAGCTATAATGGCTTAAATGTTTTTCTGGTTGTATGAACTTGGAGGTCCTGGCTGCTGACAGACGGAAAGCAGGTTCAGCTTGTTATCTGCGCTGAGGAAATATAACCTGACAGATACCTGCTGCTGATCAGACAGAGGCTATAAAAAACCAAAACCCTCCCCCTACTGAAAGCAGGGGAATGAGGTGTTGCTAAATAAATTACCCCTCTTACAAATAAGCCTGGTTTGCTTCTGGATTTGCTTTTAGACATTTACATTATTCAAAACAACTTCCAGTGAGGGCAACACTAACAAAAACTTCAGTCATAACATGAACAAGTCACCATGACGTTTTTTTTTTTTCAGAAACCTATTTTAATCAGGGCTCTTTTTATCAAAGGGATCAAAGATGAAGTACAACCTTTTCATTGCACAGTACGTTCAGAAAAACAACTCCTCACACATTCATCACTTGATGATAAGGCAGCATTCCTCTGGCGTACCAGCTCTGTGAATCACAGAAAACCTCATTCATCAGTAACACTGACGGAGCAAGATAGAGGCTGCAGTCTAATCCATTAGTACTTGAAGATGAGATCACTCTGGTCTTTTCTCTGGGTTGGCAGAGGGAGGAGCATGGGGGATGAGGATATCTGCTCTGCAAGGAATCTGAAATGTTAAAAGCCTCTAGAAAGCTCACTCCCCCTCTCTGCACACACACACCTTCCCACCCTCTGTTCGAGTGCCAGTGTGCAAGACATGGAACAGATGACTATCGCCATAGCAGTCAAGCGAAACGTTGGTTTTAGCTACAGAGAGACCAGCACAACTTAAACCCTTTAATAAATATCAAATCTACGCTGATGATACACAGTACACTGATATATTCCAGGCTATAAGCAGACGTTCCTGGCCTCTTTGACTTACGTGAGAGTTGACTGTTGGCTTGTGTAAGTTTGCAACAGCAGCTCAGTCAGGACTGATCTCCCACTTGCTTTGCTCTCTTGCCCAGAGTTACAGAAGATCTACACCCTTCTCATATCAACATTTTCACATTAAAGTGTCTAAAAACTCCTAGACCTATGTTGTATATTTTGTGGAGTTGTGTACATATCACATAATTTTTCCAACTATGCTCAAAACCAGAGAAATTTTAGTCAAGGTAACAGTGGATTTCATTTGGTTGCCTGTCAATGGCGTCATATCCCCTTGACCCCCTCTGGCTGCTCTAACTTCAGGGGAAACATCAAATGATACATCAGAGACTGAGTATGTCACATCAGATAGATTTTCATCTGCAATAGTTTCCTGTTTTATGTAAGTGCTACTTTTTTAGTCTTCTTAGGAATTTGTTTTTTCAGAACATGATAATTTATGTTGTTAACTGCCATTTTTGTGCTGGGTTATAGTCATTATTGGAGTCTCTCATATCAGTAAAGTGCAAATTATTCTTTCCACTTTATCCTGTAGCAAGGTTAATTAAGCAGCAAGTTGTGCTGATATTTTTTTTACTGTTTTCATTTGTCATCAATTTAGCTCAGCTGATTCAAAATTCTTTAAGAAAGTTCATATTGTGTCACAGTCAAGAACATGAGCTACACAGAGGAACTGAACAAACATTTACTAAATCGCAAATCAAAGAATAAGTAACTTTCTTGGTACTGTGAGTGACACTGAAAGAATGTGATGATGCCAAATATACTGTATATAAGCAACATGTTCTACAAACTGTTAATGAATTCTTGTATTTACTATAATATTTTATAACACCATCAAGAATACAGTTATTATTGTAGCTGCTACTTTTTCTTTGGTTTGTACAGCACGTGTTCTGCCCCAGTCACGTATATGTGCTTTCTGTTATGCATTACCTCATGCAAAAACCAGCTGAATCTGGTCTGAGTCAGAAATATCCTCAGAAAGACGCTATTCAGAGGATGGTGCACTGGTGGGAAAAGCCTAGAAAGGCGAGGAGAGGTTTTTGTTTCCATACTTAAGACTGAGGTAGTATTTCAGGCTGAGAGGAGGAGGCTAACTCTCCATTGTGGCTGGACAGCATCATCCCACTGAGACACCTGCTCAGACATGACAGGGCAGCACTTTCTCAACATATCCAATATTCCGTCGTGCGTGTTACCTGCATACCTGTATGTAAGGCCTTTTGTGGATCCAGTCGTGTGAAAATGATAACACACACTACCACACACTGGACTTCGCACATGTTTAATTGTCTTTTACACAGACAGACAACGGTGGACAGGTGATGGTAGTCTCACGGCATGTCTATTGTCTGTGGAGCGTGCAGTGAGCAGGTGTTTTTCTAAGAGCCTGACAAGGAGGCTGGATGTTCCCACACTTGAGTCTCTCTGATCCCACGTGACAGAGACACTTGGGCTTTAAGACTGTACCGAGAGGCCGCTGTTAAAATTTGAGGATGTCAATATCATGTAATTAGAAAACTAATTGTGTTTTTCTTTGTGGCTGGCGTACAGTGTTGACTCTATGTCCACAAAGGGGAGGGTGCGGGACACGAAACCCCTTCACAGCTCACACTTTGTATGTTTCTGTGCGTAACAACATCAGCTAAATTGGGGTGGAACATAAAATACATTCAGGAAAATATTTGCCTGCCTGGATTCCTTAGGGGTAAAATCTGTCTTCTTACCAACATACACAGGGAGTTCTGCCTGTCTGAGAAGATGATTTATTAAAACCAGGTTAAAGCCTACTGCTCCTTACAGCACTGAGTCTTCAGAACATAAGAAAGTTATCTGTGTGTGCCAACAAAACTTTGTATTTTGGGTTTTATAAGGTCATCTGCAGATTTATGTAAAATGTAAAAGACAACCCTAACTAGTTCTGTATCTCATTAAAAATCCCTAATAAATGTTGGCAGCTTGGTACTTCGGATTTCTGTCAATGACCCTTAGAATTGTTACCATAGTTACAACCATGCAACACCCCATCCCCCACAATCCTCCACTGACTTCCTACCTCTCTCATCACTTTATTGCTCTGTTGTGATTAGTTGTCATGGGCAACATGGCATCCTCTACAGACGTGTGTGTGCGTTGGGGTTTGTGTATACAAGGTAATGCCTTCATGCATCATGCATGTATTTTTTGTGCTTATAGTGTGTGGAGTGCCCATGTTTGTGGTGTAATATGCATATGCATTTTGGTATCAACTTGCCTGTATGAAAGTGAAGTGCAGGTTTAGTTTGCTTAACATATGTATAGTGTGTCTTTGTGTGTATGTGTGGTGGGGCAGATGGTGTGTGGAGATCTCAAGTGTTCTCAATAAGAGGAGCCACCTGGACGCACACATGCTTCAATCTAAGAGCCTTAAAATCAATGTGATTTGCATTAACACACAAAAGTGGTTCTGTGTTCATAATGGAACCCTTTTTTTCCTTCAGTTCATCACTTACTACTACTGAACAATGCTGAAAAAATATGGAATTGTGATTATTTTAACTGATATTGCAACTATGATGTGGTTTGCAATATTAGAGGAAATGATCATTTTATATAATTATTCTCATTTTCACAGAAAACATATTAAAATGATTATGGTGTGTTTTTCATTGGGATCTATACCAAATATGTTTTCTTCAGTATGTAGAATATAATGTGTAGGCCAGGACATTTCTGCAGTACGAAAATATTTAATTCAACTGTCTGTTTCATTTCATTTTTCATTTTTCATTCATTTTTTTTGACAGTTTTAACAAATATTGTGCCTCCTGTGATCTGAAAATTGCAGTTGGTTACTATCTCTAAAACTGAGGTATTTTCTTTCAGTCTAGCACCATAGTTAGTTTTGAACCTATGTGGTTATTTTGTCAGTTGGTGTCAAGCTATCATGAGGGAATGTGTTTGTGAAGGGTGTATTTACAGACATGTACAGTGAGATGCCATGTTTCAAATCATATCTGTCACCACTTGTATAAACCTCTATATTTCCAAATCACTGTCATCAAGTCCATTGTGTCCTACTAAAGCTTACCTGACACGTGACGAGACAATGCGTGCATCCCTCATGACATACATATTGACTTTCATCCACACCCTATAAACTTGGCTTGTCTTTAAAGAAAGAAAACATAACCTATCACTGTCATATACACCCACATGCATCCACTCATCAGGCAGACTGAGAGAGGCCTTGTACTAGATGCTTATCTAAGTTTGCATACAAGTTCAGCTCATCGTTTCCTTGTCGCTCTGTGTATTGTGTCCCAAAACCAGCTGGTCCAGTTCAACAACAGACTCTTGTCCTTTGTCTTCGTGTTTTTCTATATGTCTCAACTCAATACAGCCTTCTTATCTGTTCCTCTGTCATCAAGTGTTTTTGATCTTGATCACAGAGTGTCAGAGCCAGATCAGTCTCTTGTTGGGTGCCAATCCACACACTGCGTTTGTGTTATTCTACTTTTTTATCACTAATGGCCCTAAATTCAGGTCTCCAGATTAAGCCCTGTTTGCATACTGAGATCATCTTAACAGACGTCTGCAGGTTTGGGAAATCAAAACTATGATCTGATTTAGATTGCACTTTGGAGAGTTTGGCTCAGTGGTGACCTCACTATGTGACAAGAGGACTGGTTCACAGTTGTTTGTGTCAACACTGGAAAACTCTGGCTGCTGTGCATGCATTTTAACATGTAATCTCTTTAATAGACTCATCACAGGCAGTTGGCATGAAACTCAACCTTTAATTAATCTAAAAAAAATTATAAGTAATTACATTCTATTGCCTGCAGATGCATTGCTACTGAGGACAAAAACCGCAGCCTTTTTCCATTGTTGAAGTCATTTGTGAACCAGCAGTACTAAATGTTAGCTGTGTGGCCAACAAACAAACCAACAAAATAAGTCTTCTGATGTTGACGTGTTTTTTCCTTGTTGAATTTTATGTCCATTTTACAAGCGCCTTTAACAAGCCTGTATGCCAGGTGTGGGCACTTTTACAAGTTCATGTTTCCTCCTTTTTATGATTAAAAAAAAACAAAAAACAATAATTTTTGTCACTTGGAAGTAGCTAACATTTTGCATAAGCTGTGGCAGTAGCAGAATCAACAGTAGAAAAAAAGGGAGCAGTTATATTTGTACTTACTGGGTGTTCTGGTAGACTTCCACTGAGCTGTTGAGTCCTTCCAGCTGTCCCATCAGCAACTGCAGGTTGGAATTAACGTAGCTCAACTCCAACAGAACCATCTCTTTAACTTTGTTGTTAGATGTAGCTCTGCAGACAGGGGAGATTGGAGAGGGACAAAAAAATGAAAACACAAAAAAGTGAGACAAAAAGGTCATAAGATGTTTGAAATAAAGAAATAGCAAAACAAAATATCAGCCTTGTTATTATCCACTCTGACGTGGCCAAACTCTCCTGCAGATGATTATTAAAACAAGCGTGCCTCCCCTGGTATTCTGGACCACAGACCTGCGTCACTGTGCCCATGCTGTGCACTTGATTTACTCTCCAGTACACAACAGCTTAACCAAGATGTATGAATCACAGCTGCAACCCCTCTATAGTTCAGCAGCTCATTCCCATGGCAAAATCATTTTTGAATAATGTGTGCACGTTTGTGTTGAGGGGATGGTCGGAGTGTGTGTATGTGTATGTGTACAGAGGGTTAATGCACAATAGAGATAAGGTTGTAATAATACCTCTGAAGGGTGTGTGTGTAAGCATACAAAAACACATCCTTTGTAAAGCAGAATTTGTGATGCATTGTCTGCTTGTGAAATCAACAAACTGCAATTCACACACACACACAAATGCACACACTTAAGTGGTCTTACTTCCTGTTTTACAGTAGATCGTAATAAAGTCTGTCAGTCGTAGCTAACAGGAGATATAGCCACACCTCAGCTATTGTCAATCTGAGCCGTGTCCCTGACACCTGATCTCTCTCTACCCTGTAATTACAGAGGATGTGATTTTTAACAAGAAAGGTGAGATGTGAAGGAGCGTTGGCAGGCAGGATGTTAAAAAAGTTAAAGGTTAAAGAGACAACATGAGGAAAAACTAGGTCAAGCAACATAGTCTTTGATTGTTGATTTAATATTGCTCATTTTTTATCTTCCATTTTAACATTTTCACATAAAATATTCCATCTGTAACAACTGTGTTACTGGAAAAAGTGGTCTAAAGACTAACAAACCATTATTACCATTATATGTTGGGAAACAAATATCACAATGTGGCCTTACATACAGTGGAGCATGTTTAAAACTTGTTCTCCCCATTCTTTGGTCTAACATTGGCCACAGTGTATTACCAGACTACTCATAGTAGTTTTTCTCCCCATACTACACATTGGAAAATAACAGGGATGTCAGCCCCTGCTTAGCATTGACACCACACCATCACTTCCCTTTGGCCTGCTGAGGGTTTTCTGAGGAGGTTTGGCCTGGGGAATCTATCAGGGTGGAGGAGGTAGGGGTGCTGTGGTTTGGACAGAATAGATGCCAGCTCGCCGGCACAAAGGCTGTTATTAATATTCAATTTAATATCTAATATCATCCCACAGGGCGTGGGAATCATGCTGTAAACCAGCAAGTGTGGTTTCACTTAAGTTCTTCCAGCCTCAGTTCAGGAAAGGCTGTTTGTAGGTTTCTGACAGTTTGTTGAATTTTTATTAAAATCCTTTGAAATGACAAGAAATATCTGGGCTGGTACTGATGCTTATTATTGATACTGAATGATTTAATTACTTTTCATTGTATTAAGCTATAAAGAGAAGAGAAGAGAAGAGAAGAGAAGAGAAGAGAAGAGAAGAGAAGAGAAGAGAAGAGAAGAGAAGAGAAGAGAAGAGAACTGGTCTGACCAGACTGACTCCACCTGTTGCTGATAGAAGGAGGAATGCAGAACAAGAAAGAAGGAGAAAAAAGTGAGGTTGAGAAATTGAAAGCACCAAATGAGAAAGAAAAAGACAAAGACAGTGTGTCTTCAAGAAAAGCAAGGATTTAGGTTCTATGTGGGCCATAATGACTCAAACTCAAGTCTCTTAATCGGCTCTTTTCTGCTACTGTTTTGTATGTCAAAGTATCTAGGATAGCCATGGCAACAGTATTGTGGACACTCACACACAGATGGAAGATCACAGGTAGCGCTACAGTCAGACTGCATGTGATTTAACGCATTAAAAATAAAGATGAGCGCATACCTGAAACTCAAAAATGCATCCAGCCTGTTCTCTGTGCTGCAGCTGGGCTGGCAAAGACACACACACACACACACACACACACACACACACACAGTCCACTTGCCCCTGGCCTTGGCTGGGTAGACTATGTGAAGTACTAGAGGAATGCGGAGGCTCCAGAGAGTGGGCTTAGACAGGCCTAATGGACACATACACATATACTAACACACACACACACACACACACACACACACACACACACACACACACACACACACACTTAATACACACACAGAGTGGTATCTTCCCTCACCAGACTAATCTTCTAAACACAAATGGAAGGAGCCGATTTGAGAATCCTAGTTGAAGAGTTTGAAGCTACACTCTCAGAGAAAAGGTACACTGTCATACTTTTTTGTCTCTCCAGTAGAGCTGCAACATTTAATCGAATAACTGATTATTAATTGCTTATTAAATTAATCGCCGACTATTTTGATGATCAATAAATCGGTTTGAGTATTTTTTACATGAGGACAAGTCAAAAGTCTTCAAATGTGAATATCTTCTGGTATCTTGAATCATCTATGAAAGTAAACTGAATATTTTTGGACTGTGGAATACAACAAAACATTGGAGGACATCACCTTGAGTTTTGGAAAACACTGATTGACATTTTTCACCATTTTCTGACATTTTCTAGGCCAAACAACTAATTGATTAATCGAGAAAATAATCAACTAAGAAAATAATCATTAGTTGCAGCCCTACTCTCTAGTCTCAGTGCTTCAGTGGCAGAAAGTACCATAAGACACTTTTTTGACAGCAGACCCCAAGTTCACTTAACTTGACACCATATGTGAGACCCATTAACCTGCCAAAGGCCACACAGAGCAGAAGGTGGACACAGAAACAAGAAGAACTGTATAATCTACTGCAATCCATTTAAGTGAGCCTGCGATAAACACTACTTTTATGACGCGTATAATATTCCCCTTCTCTTGACACTCTGTCAGAGAACAGTTGTTTCAACTCTTGAAATTTTTGAGGCTGTAGTTTTCCTGTAGATTTCATACAATTAAATACAATAAGCAGCCATAAAAATGTTACTTATGGCTGTGGATGTTGTCTGCCTTCTATTTTTGCCACACTAGGCAGCTAGTATAGCAGTTAACAGACTTGTTTTTTTTTCCAGTAAAGCAGGTTTGGGCGGTGTTACATTTAAAACTGTCTTCACGGAAACATGTCATCCTCTTCTGTCATGACATGTCAAGACCCAGACCAGATATCAAAGTAACCAGCAAACATATGTTAAAAGTACAAAAGACATTGTTCTTCTCTTATTGTTAACAATATACATTACAATACATTTTATTTTCTTGACCTCAAAAAAAATAATTCCTCCAATATCAAGGCCTTACATCTCACTATTCAACACATAAATCCAATGACTGACCAAAATATGCTCATCAAATGAAAATAGAGATCAAGCATGTAGCATTAGCCTACATGTCACATGACTCCCCACTCTGATCATCCACGGGAAGAAAATCTGCATTTGTTTAAATGTGGCACTAACAACAGAGACTCATTTATGAAGTATTTCTGAAAGTCGGATGTGTTGTAACAACAAAAATCAAAGGGAACAGGATAAACACCTGTACATACTGTAGATACAGTACAAACAAACTCTTTTTTTCATTCTTGACACAACTATTGTCAGTTTTCACCTGTACAACCTTGAGCAACACTATGAAAGTCTTCCAGCAGAGACTGTCTGAAAATGTGTGCTGTTATTGTGTGTATTTAAATGATTATTGTGTTGCATCCCTCTCCAGCTTTTCACTTCACCTTGGGGTCACCTTTCAGAACAGCTATTAACACATCTGATTTCTGACAAGATTGGAAAACTTGATTAACAACTTAATTATTTCCAAGCATAACTTGAGCTGTGGGCAAAGCATGATGACAGGTTTAAAAACAAAGTGCTCGTCATCATGTTATCCAGCAAATACAGGAAACAACTTTCAGAAAAATAGCTTTCTGTGGGGAGAATCCCTTAACCGCACTGAACAAAACGCCTGAGGTTGAAAAGTGCATGAGAGGACGCTAAACTTCTGAATATTTCTTTGTTGCATTGCACCTGCTGAGACATCTGATTCAGTCATTCAATCCTAGAAGAACAGGTATTTCAACAGAGATAAGACATCACTCAGTTTATTTTCAAAATCCAAAAGAACGGAGCCATACAATGAGAGAGGCTGACATCCTTCACACTAAATTCAGCTTTTGGCTCTACTACAGACACTCAAACTTCTCTTAGTCACAGAGGACAGAGTATTTCCTGTGTAGTCATGTAGAACTGAAGCTGTACAGGCCAGGGGACATTTCATTCACATTTCTCTGAGGTTTCTTCAAAGCCACATATCACAGTGACTCTTTGTTTTCACGATGCATGGAATGCTCCTCTTCAACACTGTTATCTAATATCATGTGCCCCTCTGTGTTGTTTTTACTCTCACCAGCAATTCATGACAACTCATGACAGAATAATGACAGAACAACTGAAGTTTACTAGAGGTTACATATACAACGGTGACATAACTGACTAGCAATACAGACGAACAGTACGTGATTGTATTGAGTGAACAGAGAGAGTTACATTTAACAGGTGCCTTTTCATTAATCCTTAATTAATAAATTAAGCAGACACTACAGTTGCAATGATTATTTGGTCAGTCATTTTTCAAGTGAAAATGTGAAACCTTTGCTGGCTGCAGCTTCTTAAATGTAAACATTTTGCCGTTTTTTCTTTTTTATTTATGATAGCAAGTGAAGAATCTTTGGGTTTTGGACTGTTGGTTGGAAAAAAAGAAGTTATGTGAAGGTGTCACTTTGGGCTCTACAATGTGATCTGATGTGTTTCTAGTTTTTGACACTTTATATACTAAATGTTTAATCTGTTGTTCATGAAAATAATCAGCAAATGTATGACATGCATGCATGTATTGTCAGTCATCAGTGTTGTTCTTACTTCAGCAGGTTCTCGGCTCCAGCCCTCATCCTCATCTGTTTGATGATCTGCTGGTTCAGACTGGCTCGCTTATTCTGCAGTTTGCTTCGTCCTGTCTGGGCAAACGGGTTACAACCCTAAGATAAAGAGATGCAAAAACAAACATGTGAGCAGAAGATACTATCTTATTGAAATCTGGAAAAAAAAATGCATAGACATTAAGAAAAATGTTCAAACAGCAAAAAAGAGGATTATGCTCATGGTCAATCATAAAATATATCTGTAATTTCCATCAGCTCTTCCATCTGTTTATTTATACCAGGTCAGCCCCAATCAATTTCTTTCAAGCAAAACTGTCGATGTACAGCTCTGATCAGTGGTTGTAAAAGCAGAAACTTATACCACAGTTTACTGGGCAAGTGTCTTCATGCTTTTTATTTAAATTTGAATGTATGATGAGTTCACTCAGAGTCAGAATGGAGGCAGTTCGAAGTCCACAACATTTCACCTCTGACTTTGTTCATAAATCTTTCACCCAGGTATGTCAATCCACTACACCACATCTAGGAAGACATTATTGTTCGATCAATAAACATAATGTGTCATAGGGATGTTGTTCAAATGTTACATTTGGCTTTAAAAGTCATTTTTGTGTATTTTTAGTTTATCTTTACTTGCTGATGTAACAGTAACAATATGCTGGGTGTGGAAAGAGCTGTACCAATTCAAACACACACTCTCACCCTCTGTGTTTACACCTAATGGCCTGTATGTGGTTGTACTGTGTGTCCTTGTCCCTATCAAAACCACAAGTGTCCCAGCCTTACTAAGTCAACAGGCTGTCACTCGCAGCAGTACAGATAACATGGACTAAGACATTCATAGTGACTGACTCACGACACAGCAGAGGTGTGGCCTGTACAGTACATCACATGGCAAAAAAAACAACATGATGCACTGAGACCAGTCAGCTCAGTCAAACCAGTTAGTTTACTGTCCTCAAAATGGGACGCTTTTACATTGTAGTTATTTATCTGAGTAAGTCTGAGGTCAGCAGCAGGATGAGCCACCAGACTTGTCTTACTAGGAAGTCAAAACACACTATCCCTCTGATCCGCATCTCAGCACTGGTGCAAAAAAGATAAAATCCCTCACTGGCTTCCCACATACAGAAATAAGTGTGAATTCGCAATGGCTGCAACTATGTGATGGCATGCATACACATATTCAAACACACACACACACTCACACAACGTCAGAAAACACTTGACCATCATGGCCCCAAGAATAGGAAGTTTCAGTCATGTGTCTGTCTATCTATGTGTGAGGGATCTTTCTATAAAGTTCGGTCAAGAACTTATGCACTTCTCTGCAATAGGTCACTCCCACGGCCACACCTCCAGTTAGCCAAGTGGCATGAACACAAACACACACCTTTACAAAGATACACTTAACCTCTGTGGCAAATTTCAACCTCCTAGCATGAAATCTGGTTGCAAAAGGGTGGGGAAATTTTTGTGGATTGATCAACTAAAAGAGTGAGTTATAGAGTCACTGGTTGCAGCTAAAATATATCCAAAAAAGTAGAGTAGATACAGATATATTACGTTTATTGGACATCAAAACCACAGACTTCTTTGAGCAAATAACCTTGAGTGCCTTTAGTTTCCTCAGGTCCGCTTGACACATGACCAGTGACAGTTCTGCACTTATTGCAACAGCTGATGTAGATACTTACAGGGCATGTAACAGTAACGATGTCATGGTTTGTCAATGTATTTAAATTGCTTAAATATATCTACAAAATACACACACAAAACAAAAATTATTTAGGCCATAAGGCTCCGCAGGATTCAACCAGGAGCACTCCTGGTAGCCAAATGGTTAGAGGCACATACCACATAACTAACATCCATTTGAATCCAGCTGAGGACCTTTATTGCATTTCAATCCCCTCTCTTCCCCCTTGTTTCCTGTCTGCCTCTACACTATCATCTGTCCAATGAAGGTGAAAAACACCCCCCCAAAAAACTTTTAAAAAATAATAAAAAAAAAAAAAAAAGAAAAGAAGAAAAACAATTGTTGATATGATACCACTCAAAGAGAAGTCTTTCTGTCCAGTTCCGATGCTCCAGAGAGACACTTCCTGTAAAATGACTAACCAGAAGTGGACAACGGTATGTAACAGTGCACAAATTTCAACACCTCAGGTCAAATGGTTTCAAGAAAGGTCACGTTAACTTAACATTTTCTACTTTTATCTTATTGTTTAACCACTCCACCGTGTTCACTTGGGTGTTCCTGTATAAACACTTCAGTGACCTGGGGGTGTAATGATTAACCAGTTGTACAAATGAAAGCCTCATAATAGAGCTGTACCGAGGCTGTCAGGGGCGTGACCTGGCCGAACGTAGCAGTAGCTATTTTTAGAGTGACTGCAGGGTGTGGACTTGATGCACTACGTTGTCACGTCAATCATGACATCAAGGGTGGGGCGTATTCGTGTGTTCAAGAAGAAGGGAGCGGCTAGTGGTTGATAGTAACCATAGCAGCATGTTCTGTAGCAATTTTACTATGTGCTAAGTTATTAAACTATAATCACTCCTAGCATTCCAAAGTGATGATCCTGATCCTGATCCTGCATGGCAACATTACAGTGGTGAGTTAGTGAGTGACCATTACATCTTGTTTCATCAGTAAGATTTATAGCTAGTCCATGATTGTTTGACACCACACCTTTAGTTATGGTTAGCTTAGTTAGAGAGATTTGACTTTTGTGAGTTGGATTGTCTTGAACATTGTTTTACAGTGTCTTCTTTTGGTCTGCAAGTTGGCTGTCTCTCACGATGCTTGGAAAAAAGTCATCCTTGATCTTCATAGAACTCACTTCATTTAATTTATCACTTGAAAAAGTAAAAAAATAATGTGTCAAGTCAAGATACATGGAAATGAACCACTATGCCACTGCCCTGTAGGGATGTCACAATTCTCCAAATCCACTATTCAATTTGACTTTCTATTTGAAGGTCACAACTTCATTTGATTTAAACATATTCTTAGTACTCATGGCAATGGCTGTGCCATTGTTAGACTATCGAGTCTTGATTTGTAAAGCTTGACAGACTGGAGTTATGCCCTGACAACTGACATTTACAGTTTAAATTTCTGCTTTACAAAGATAGGAAAGTGCAGCTGCCCGTAACGGTATACTATGCTGTGACATCTCTGAAGCATAGCTGTGTTTTGTTTTTTCTTTGGACATGTGCTGGACGGACGCAAGTAGGTGAGGGTGAATTTGCTTTTGATTTCAATTCAGTGTACTGAAAACCTTCATTAGTGCAAAGCACAAAGACAGTCCTGTCCATCATCATATCCATCAAACAGCAGGTCACTCTGCTGTTGTGTAACCAAGGCTTCATACAGATCATGTAGGGCATTGGGCAACGGTTCACAAGGTATTTGGTTTATACAACTGGTGATTCAGACTGGCAACTGGCCAAGAAGAGGTACCACCATCAGTTCTGCATAAACACGGAGTGTGCTCAATATCTAAAAATGTACACCTCTTCATGAGGGTCAAGCTTAATTCATGTATGACTTCATACACTGAATACATTCCAATTACTATGGGGACGCTTTTCCTGTTAGTCCAAAAAAGGGGGTGTGCTTCATTCAGACATCTTTATATTCTATGAACCACTGAAAGAGACAAAATTTGATCACAGCTGCGTCTCTCATCTGTCTTTTTCCAATACAAACCTTGCTGAGGGAATCTAAGTGTGTCTCCAAGTCAAGGGAGCTCGTCTGGTTTGTGAACCGGGACACATGTTGTCAATTTGTGTCTGTGGTCTGGCTGAAGGACGGCCTCGGGCCAGATGCTACGTCAATGCTCTCTTTGGCCGAGGAGGATAAGGAGAAGAAACATGCCGATTCGGCTTTTTGTTCTGCCATCTTTCCATCCTGCAGCCGTCAAGTCGGACCTCAGCCAGCTGGAGGTGAAACAGTGGACGGCTGGGAAGGAAGCCCTGAACCGCAGCAGCTCCCTGGAGCATCGGCTGAGCCCAGTGAGGCCTTGTAAATCATTAAACTCATTTTCACCCAAGAGACAGAGGGGCTAAAAAATGGATGCAAAGATCATCTTGGCTCCACATGGTTAAAGTTTGACCCAAAAGTTTCCTAATTGCAAATCTCTTTAACATGACTAAATGAGAACACAGGACTCTTTGCTTTGTGGTCTCGGCAAATGTGCAAGACTTTTTACACTGAGATGGGTGAAATCAAAGTAAAGAGTGTTCAACAGTGAGAAAAACAGGACAAAGGATGTGAGAACAATTGAAAAAGAAGGATGAGTTAGCTTCTACGATGTGTGTTACAGTAATAAAGTAAACAATTTGTGATTGAGGTACCGTCTCCCATCATGTTCTGTGGCAGTGCCAGACCCTGGCTACCACCGACCTTTTTATAGACACAGGAAGTGCAGCACAGAGCCTAAATCCAGACAGCGTTCAGAGGGGGATTCGGGGGGATTGAAAGATACAAAGGCCCTGTTCAGATGCCCATCTAAACAAGCTTGTCCATAAAAACACTCCAGTTGAGGACACTAGCACAAACGTGGAGGAATGAGACATGGACCACAGCATGGCAGACAGTGAAAACACATTAGATAATCAGTCAACCACTGCCAAGAGCCTTTCTCATAGCCTCAACCCAGACAAACTAACAGCTCACTGAATATGTTACAGTCACGGATACAAAACATAGGCTAAAACTGGTTAGAAAGGCGTCCCTGCTGGTCCTGATTCAGTGAATGCTAATTACTTTAATGATTACCACCTATATAATGATACTGTAGCTCACCAGCTAATTAACATGATGAAAAGGCTTCAACGTCATTACAAATACAGGCAAGGAAAGAACTCTTATCTGAGGAACCATTTAGATAACATGGCACATTTACATTTCAATCACTTTGCTGATGCTGTTATCCACATCCCATGAGTGCAAGAAAAAACTCAAAGGTCAGAACTGGTGTTACAATATTCCCTTTATCAACCAATTATTATAAAGAAATAAGAAAACAAATGAAAAAAGCCCCGAGTAAACAAAACAGGTCTGCCAACATTGATCTAAGTGCAGGAGGCTAATCTGACCTAAATCTACCAGCAGGGGTATCAATCACCACGACAGCACCCACAACAGCAGCAGGGAACTGATTGTGTTAATTATGGGATGTTTGGTCACTGCCCTTTCAGTCTCGCGCACTATCAGCATCTGCAGGAGATACAGCTATTCTTCAAGTAACACACACACACACACACACACACACACACAGCTGAGGCTGACAGTGCTGTGCTGCTGTTGATGACACATTAGGATGAGCCGCAGTATTGGTTGTAGTAAACGTAAGACTGAAACAATGCTGTTTTTGAAGATAAAATTAAAATTTCAAAATATTACTTTAAGTTTTTCTCAATGTAGTGTTTATATGGCTGATTTATTTTGTTTTCTCGTATCTAATACTGAGCAAAATACAGTTTCTCTATTATCTATATTACAATATAGTGTTGATTGTCTAATGATGATGAGAAAAGACGACAAATGGAAATTAAAGCTTTTCTTGGGCTAATTTTTGCTACATTAGCAATAAATACAGAAAGTGACTGAAAATATAAATTTTGTATTTAAAAACTAAACCTGCCATGAAAGAGCTAGCTAACAGTAATGTATTTTCCCATCTGAAACTGTAAAAATGTCCGCTGGTCAATAACAGCAGACGTGTACAGTATTCTTGTTACCAAAGTGAAGTGACAAGAAACTAAACTCACCTTTTTGAAATAACTGTTGTCTCCTCCTCCGTCTTTGATGCCGTTTGGTAAAAGAGTATCCGTCATCCTGGAGGCTCTGAGGGTTCAGGCTCGGTGAATCTCAAAGGGACAAAGAAAGGTGAATTAAAAAGGTAATTTATATCAGACAACTGGTGCTCAACAGGTGAGTATCCTCTCTCCCCCAACAATGCGTCTGCTCTGACTTCACCCAACGCAGCCACAGACTTTTCCAGCAGAAACCAGTAACTCCGCCCACATGGAAAAAAACACTGGGTGGTGCATTCATGACCCGAAAAAAAAAAAAAACTCACCGGACAGCACCTGTTTCATTCAGGTTATGTGCGTTACAGTACGTAAGACGTGACATGACTCACATGCTACTTCCTGCTCTTCACGATTATAAATGTAATAACCAAAATCACCTCAATTCTGACTCACAAACACTAAAGTTACACCATCTGGTGCCCATGCTAGCCCTAATAAAGCAAATTACTGTAAAATGGCTTGGTTGGTTTTTCCAGTTTTGTTGAAAATTGTATAATTTATATCAAGTGTTGTCATCAAATTGTTAATAAACTGTGTTACAGAAAAAACCAGTGGGTTAGGAAGTCCAGTCCATAATGTAATGGAACCTTAATTATAGGCTACAAAATAATAATTAGGATTAGGTGTTTATCAAAAGTTATAAAAATAATAATCACTGAAATGTCCCACAGCAGTCTGACTAGAGGAAGTAACATGCTGGCGCTGTGTCAAAGTAATGTGGCCTATGCATCAGTGCTGTGGTTTAAAAAATCTATATCAAAGATTAAAGAAAAACAAATTATACTAAAACACTGACAAAGACAGAAATAGTTATGCACAGCCCTCATTTATATAGTTTGTTAATCTCTTTATGTACTTTAGGCAAATGGCAGACGTACCAGTCACACAACATTATGCAAAATGGCTGCTTCCAGTTAAAACCACAAGGAAGGTTTGGCATCACCGCTGTTTTTCCATCTTCCTGCACACTGACATGCAAAAACGTGTAGGAAATTCTAGTTTGACTTCAAATTAAACAGGCTGTTGAACTACAGGAGAACAAACCAAATAGTACTCATCACAATTATCAGCACAACAATGAATGAATCACTGATGTGCTCATCATGAATTATGTTACAACTGTTTGTTGCAACCGTTTTTTTTTTTTGTTTGTTTGTTTGTTTGTTTGTTTTTTATCTGAGGCTGACATTACAATATTTTATTTGCTAAAGAGCATGAATTTAAATGTGTAATTTAATATCATATCAAATATCTTATATCAAAGACACAGACAGGTCAATACCCAACACTATCATATCATCTTGAATGGTATAAAAATTAATAAAAAATGTACATCTGTGATCTTTAAACTGCTGTTTTAATTGATTGCCTGGCAGCGGCAGCAATATGAGTTCCCATTGAGTAAGTGAAGTGACCTCTAACCCTAAGCTAACAGTAATTTTTGTCAGTGCCATGTGTAAAGGCTCATCTGTACTTGTTGCGGTCTGTTTAGCTGATCTGTTTGCTTGTGTCTGAAGTGAAACAAGAGGAGCCGTGTGTTGCTGTGTGGCTGGTCTTGCCAGTTAGAAACCAGGCTAAATTTTTGTTTGTGAAGGAGGTGGTGGTTATTAATGTCAGGAGAGGATTATTGATAACAACCCAACAGTAGTGATGCCAGTGAGTGAGGGTTTTGCTGTGGCTATAAAGTAGGGCAAAGCTGTCTTTGTCTGGGACATTAAGGACCTGAAAACCAGACAAAAGCTTTAAAAAATGGAAACATTTTTATTCCAAGCCTCATTCAACATCTGTGTGAATGAATGGCACAATTTCCATTTGACTCATGAATGTTATAGACCACATTAAAATTTGAATACACATTTTCCTTCTTCTATAGCATTTTCTCTTGGCTCTGCCAAGAACCATAGTTAAAAACTGAAAGTCAGTCATATTTAGAGGATTTTACATGTCCATATTAAAAATGATCACTGCTCAAGTAGTCCATTAAACAACTCAGCTGTTTGTCCATATACCACACAGTAAGTCAGTTAAACACCATGTCAGCAAAGAACTATCTGGCTCAAGTGAATGGGAACTAAAGTTTTAGTCCAATTAAGTCACATTTGTACAATTATCAACTAAGTCTGTGCAGAGAACATGTAATGTTCCTCTGAGGGGGTTAAGATTGGACAGGAGGTGGAAGTTCAAGTTGTAACTGACCACTCTATTCAAGTATTACACATTGCCACAGTGCTGAGCTCACTGATGTCACAACCAGTCAAGCTGGTTGGGTTGGTGACCAGCTTACAAAGCTGACTGGGTCCTTCAGTTTCAGTCAGACATGGCAAGGTTATATCAGTTATAATTTGTCAGCAAGTTGTTAGTGAGCACAGCAACAGTTCATGAAGGGAAACAATAATCACTTGTATCACTGCCTACTTCTAAAGTCTTTACAGAGGTCTGAACTTTGGTTACACAAAACACCTCAAAACTAAAATGAATCAAAATTTTGATGGCTGACTAATGATTTATTGTTCCAACTTCTAAAATGTCTTGATTAGCTGTTGTTCTCTCACCACAGCTATGATGACTGTTCTTGTACTAAACAATATAGACCACTAGGTGGGAGTGGAGGTTAATATTTACACATTGACAGTGTCCATTATAGTTTAGTTCTTTCCTTGTGAATGGGTGATCTGATTTCCTCCTTTAGATTTAATTTTCTTCTGATTATTTAACATAATTCCACTACAGTGTAACCAACACACATTCAGAAATTTGTCTGACTCACAATGTATGTGAGTATTTGTGATCTCATAATACTCCCAATGAGGCTTCCATAGTTCAGAAAGTCCAAGTTCTCTTTAAAATGAGTGAGTCTTTAATCCAAGTAATAAACTAAACCAAAAATGTATATATACTGTAGCCATCCATATGACTCTGACAGACTTGTCTTATTTCAAAAGGCCTTTTTCACTGCAGGAAAACACAAATGTAACTGATAATGTTACTGACAACCCAGTTCCATTCGGGTGTGCCTGTAAGCAGCTGAATGATACCAGCGCCCTGGAACTGCCAAACCTAAATGAAATGCCACCACTGTTCATATTAATTATACCTATGTTTGACAAGTCAGAATGTCTGCCATGAGATACTGCAGATCCATTCCTTCTTGTCAGTAATAAACCTTTCTCATAACTGAGATTTGACTGATCTTCGCAGGAAAGGCAGGGTGTCATTGATAAAAATGGGTCCCTTAATTTAAAGGTTGCATTAGTCCTTAGTTGAACAATGTTTTGATAAGTAGATCTTTTTTTATTTACGGCTACATGAACAAATCATACTGAAATAATTTTGACAGATCTTACAATTGCAAAATGATTCAAGAAAACAATTTTCATTCTTAAAAAAAAAAGGTTAAAATCATGATAATGTGACATTTGTTGGGGTCTGCACCAAACAAACATGCTTATTCAGAGAATAAGATTTATAGGCAAGGGCACTGCTGGAGCACTACAGTTCTGCTGTTTTGTCACACGTCCTTTATCAAAAGACACAGTTTGTAGGATTTGGATATCACACTCAAGATTTTGATTCACTGAGACGCCCTAATTTTGTGTAACTCTTCATCAGGGCAGGCCTACTCAACTAGCTGGCCACAGACCAGGTACTCTCTTGAATTTTTCTATGGCCCACAAGATGCTGCCTGTAAATCAGGTTGTTATGATAAATAAAACTAAGCTAAGATACAGTGAGACATCTGAATCGTAAACTTTATGATCTGAACCAATATATATTTAAAGCACCTATGTACTTTGGCTGCAATAGGATTACACCACTCTACACCTGCCATCCGTTCAGTCAAGCCTTAGGTTGCACCCTGGGCTGGTGGGCCACACATAAACTCAAGATAGCTATGTTAACATCAAGCTTTAAAAAGTCTCTCTCGAAGATAAAGAGAAGTAAAGTTCAGAAAATTGCCAGTTCCAGAGCAAATGGACAGTCAATTCATTTTGACAGCCGCAACAGTAATAATACAATGTGAGGAGGCACTACAGTTCAAATCCTGGCTAGATTTCTGCCAGTTTTCCTGAGGGCTCAGACAATGCCCAGTGATTTTCCTATTGGTCCACTTGCTGTTGAAGTTTAATTGCCCTGCTGTACTGCAAATGTGTAGTGAATGCTCATTGTGCGCTATTCCACTGATTGACAGACTATAATGCAGGTTACAAAACATTTTAAAAAGGACTTTGCAAATATATTTTGAGGAATGATGAAATGTTGTGTTTGTGTATGTTTCCTAGTGAGGCTAATGTTCTAGTGTTGCTCTTAATTTGTATTTGATTAAACTGCGATAACAGAGATAAGTTTTAAAGTGAACTCCACACTATCTTGTGTGAGGAAAAACATTACTGCCCTGATCTCTACAGGTTGCCTGGGTGATGTTAATGTTTAACATTTTCATCAGAAAATGAATAGAACTGAATTACTGTACTTTACTGCACACGCATTTCAATTGAAGCAGAGATAATAAAAAGATAAGTGAGATTTCACTGTCATCCATCTGTGTACAGTGCAGTTCAGGTCATAGAGGAACAAAACAGGGTTTTTCCTAGGCAAAACAATGTGTATGTTGTACTTGGGGACAGCAAGGTGTTGTAAAGTCTGACAGCCTGGGGGTAAAAGGTGTTGCTAAGTCTGGGGGATCTTGTTCAGATGCTCTGCTACCTTTTTTCCTGACAGCAGCAGGATGAAGAGGTAATGGGAGAGTTTATATTTGTGCAGTGTTTATGTCATGGATGGAGGGAAGAGAGGTCATAATGATGGACTCAGCTGAGTTCATTCTGCTCTGTTATCTCTCTGTTATTCCAGTATGATCCTCACCCAGTGATACAGATAAGAGTCATTAGGTGCAAAGGAATTCTTCCACAGGAGTTAGAGACCTTCCCCGACACTTCCTCACTTCAATAATAGGATTTTATAATAATAGATTTTTGGTGGAGCAGTTATGAGTCATCTGGGTGAACAGCAGTGGGCATCAGTGCTGAACATGGTAGCTGCAGAGGTAATGTTTCTGATGCATACTGTCTGGGGTCTCTGTGGGAAAGTCCAGGACACAATGATTAGATGAGGTGCCCAACTTCCATTCTATTCTGGGGAATGATGAACTGGTGAATGCTGAACTGAAATAAATAAAAATTATTTTCATTCTCATTTTTATCAAAGTGTAACAGTGCAAGGTGGGGGGGAATAGGACTTGTGGATCTGTTGGGACAATATGCACCTTAGAGATGGTCAAGTGAGATGAAGAGACAGGATTTGAAGAGACCCACCAGGAAGCACTTCTTTGTGATTGGTGTGAGTGCTATAGGGCAGTACACTGTTGACTGTCAAGCTTCATTTTATTTATCATTCTACAACAGATGGTTGTAAAATTAAATGCAAGCTGTAGTCCCTTTGAACTGCACACACAAGTGTGGTAGATTAATTGAGGAGTCTCAGTCTCTGAGGAAAGAACCTGCACTATAGTCTGGTGGTATGTCGCTGCAGTGATGGTGGTGGTCTTGTAGCACAAAAGGACAGCTGTCCGACTCAGAGAGATGTTGAAGATGCTGTTCAGCATATCTTCAACCTGATCTGCACACTCCTTAAGCACAAATCCAGACAGTCAGATCCAGCAGCCTCTGTAGGTTCACTCTAGCTAGAGTTAGCCTGACATTGGCTATGGATACACAGAGTACCTGGTTGTCAGTGTAAGCAGTCTTCCATGTGGGTGTGTCATTCATGACTTCGAACCATGTCAGTCATTCAGCGTCTCCGGGAAGGAAGCGTTGTAGGAATTAGCATCACCAACATGTCATCTGAGTAGCCATAGTGGGGAAACTAGGAAAAATAGTCTTGAGATTTGTGCAGTTGACTTCTCCAGATACAGCTGTTGAGATGGGCTGTTTGAAATTTACAGATGGCTCCATGGAGAAAAAGAGAGAGTCTTTAGTGTCCGTGCTGGGAGGGATGTACACTACCACCACGATAATGGTGGTGATAGAAGAGACAGCACTTTACAGTCAATGGTTGAGCTGATGATGTAGTCATGGAGTTACATTTCCATGAAAATAAAGACATGACAGTCATTCATCTGGTGGTGCTTGGTCAGCTACAGTCTAAGGTTCTTCAGTTTACTGTCCAGGGGACAGACATTAGCAAGGAAAACAGAGCAGGCCTGCTGGGGTTAGCCTTCAGCATAACATGAATGCCAATTCACTTTCCTCTCACACTGCCACTGACATTGCATGTAATGTCAAGAGGGCGTGTCAAGTAAATGTCTGAAGTTATTTAAGCTGCTTATGTGAGTTAACCCAGCAGGCCAGGACTGTTATGGCAGTAAAACGACTTTAAACATTTTCCTTTTAATCACAGGACTCTGCAGGGTAGTGAAAAACTGAGCCACAGTTTCCATTTACACCATATTTTCAGTATTTTGCCACTGAAATGGACAGTCCACACTCTGCACCAACACTTCTACGTGTTCTCCATGTCTTGGGGGGGTACTCTGGAAAAAGACCATCCTTCATGAAAGAACTGAGTATTTCAAATGTTTTGTTCATGCAAACAGTCAAAATTAAAGGCACTAAACTCTGATATCAATGTTCAGCTATCAGGATATCATTCCAAAAATCTAAAAATGGGGACTCAGAAAACCATTAGTTAAACCATATAGAGGTCCCTGCCTGTTAAAGAGTGCAGCGAACTGGGGGTACTTTGCCTTTCCGCTCATTTCTCTTCTCCTCACAACGAAGCACAAAGCCAATTGTAAGTGAACTGCTTCCCGGCTGCTTTTCCAAAGGCAGAGGGGGCACTGCGGTGAACAACGGGCACCGGCGTTCAACCCCCGGCCCAACAGGAAGTGCTGTGGGGTTGCTATGCAGCTCTGCTCCCCAACCACAAGAACTCCGGGTTCCCTGTTAACAAATGATGTGTGGTGTGGGCAGTATGGCAAACCATTTGAGCAGGCACTCCAGAATCTCTACAGTAAGAATAGATCAAGGGCGGGATGAAAGAGAGAATAAGAGAGTATGATAGTTTGTCCTTGGCTTCAAAGTGGTGTTAGGTTCACAGCCTCTTATCCTTCCTTTCTCTTTTGGTCTTACTTACTTCATACCTCCTTTTTTTGCCTCAACCACTCCTCCCTCTCTACCTGTCTCTCTCTCTCCTTGGCTTTGTCAGATCTTTCCTCCCTCAGCAGCTCTCTCCTTGCTTGGTCAGTTCCCTCTCTCTCTCTCTCTCTCTCTCTCTCTCTTTACGTTCCTTCCATACACCTGTCTCCCCTTCCATCGTTGTTTTTATTTTTTCCTCTGTCTCTCACTTTCTTCTTCTGCAAATCACTACATACTAATAAGTATTTCTACAAGCAGTACAAGAGACAATTCAGTAAATCACTAGCACCTCAGTACATATTTGTGCTGTGCCAAACTACAGTAGAATAGAACAGAATAAAAGCCCTACTATACCACATTACATACATACAGAGTTAAATATATTAATATAACATCTACTTTGCTTCCTAATTTTTAAACAGTAATTGTGGATTTACATTTTAACCATGCTGTGCTGGTTGAGTACTGTGCTGCCTTAAGTCAAACAGAAAATATAACCTAACAAAATTAAATTGCAGCATCTTTCAGAGGTTTTCAATGACAGGACCTGTGATAATATAAGTTAAAGTTACTACAAGTCAGAAAAACTGATATGTAAGACTTGGCCACCACTTGTGAGGATAATGGTCGGCAAGTCATTACAGGTTCACTTGACTGTAGTACAGTCTCGACAATAGTAGGGGGTAGAATAATAAATAAAAAAGAGATCTACAAACAGGACAGCAACTTTCGAAATATAGGATATACGGAGTAACATCACAAAATGCTTGATTTGAGGAATTATTTTTGCACTCAAAAAAATAGTGTTTACTTAATGTGGGAGGGTCAAGGTTAGCCAGATTTGGCTGCTGCTCATATGCTGCTGCGTAATGTAGTGCAAGATAAAAAAGAAAAATTGTCAGATGGACAACAGATGACCTAAAACAGAATTTATTTATGTTAATTTTATTTTGGACTGAGATACAGTATGTGGATATACTTATGGTTCTGCTCAGTGACTGTTCAGCTTCTTCAAGGTTCTGAGCTCTTCATGGTGACAGATGGATGACAGATAAATGCAAACAAGACTGAGAAGTCTACAGCCATGCTCACGGTAGGTTACTGTCAGGCTGCGCTTTGTCGGCTAAATGCTAATGTCGGCATGCTAACATACGTGCAATGACAATGCTGATGTCAAGCAGGTGCAATGCTTACCATGTTCACCATCTTTGTATAGCTTGTTAGCATGCCATGTATTTAAGTATTACATTTTGACAAGAGACTCAGTTCACCCATGGTGAACTTGACAAACCAGTTACTGCCTCACCATGGACTTTGAAAAACTGGGATGGAAATTTTTTTCACTATTTTCTGATATTTTATAGACATTGCCACCCTAAATTAAATGACATTTAACTTGAGTCTTTGTCGATTTTTAATAACTGCTAATAAATAAAACAGTATGAACAGGGCAAATAAATGTTTTCTTTAACACAACTGACTTTGGGCAAGTAGATTTCTGACCCACTTATATACATATCATGCATATCTTGAATTGCCCTACATATTAATACAAAACAAAACAAACAAAAATAGTCAATATGAGAAAAAAAAAAGTAATAAATCAATATTTCCACACATGTCACGTCATTTAGGACCTTCTTTCCTACCTGTATGCCTACCTGCAAGCCAGGACCTCAGTAGAATAGGTGTGTGCATTTCTTTTTCTTTACACTTTCACAGACAAAGTGCACCAGTGGCAAACCCACTAAAACTCAATAAAACCTAAGATTACAGTCAATAATTGATGGATGCACAAAATGTGTCCGTCAAATTAAGACAAAAGACAGACTCAGAGCTGGATTCAGATGAGTCCATAAAATAGCACAGGCCTTATCAGTCCACTGTGTCAATCTGTATAAATACAGAAACAAATCACGTGGGTTTCCATTAGATGATGTCCAAATGTATCCAATAAGCAGCCTTCTCTTTCTGAGGCCAGAGGAAACGTCTTATCAACATACAAATCTTTTGGTTCATCCTCCACTAGATCTCTTTTCACCCTTTATTCTCCATTCATTTCTCCTACTCCTCTTCCTTCTGTTCTCCCTGTCCTCTAGCTCCTCCTTCTCCATTCTCCTCCCACTATACTCCTCTTCCTCCTCCTGCCACTGTGCTGGGATGCTGTGATGTATTTGTTTACAGCACAACTCCTCCCCTTATGCCACACAGTATTTTGGCTGTTTCCCCCTCCATCTCCTCCTCTTCCTCATCCCCTCCTGCCATCACACAGAAGCCAGTGTTTGAGCCTGCCTTCCTGTCGCCAACAAAGTATCTCCTCTCTTTGTTGGGGCCTCCTTTTGGAGAGGGAGGCCGCCCTCCAAGTTAATTGTGCATTCGTTAGCATTCGCCTGCCGCAACTTAACGACTTAACTCCTTAAACTGTAGATGAAGTGGTGTACGTGTGTGTGTGTTTTTAAATGGTTGTTATTCTTTTGTGTTTGACATTATAGACACATCACTAAAAGCACCAGAAATTTTCCTCAACAATATTGAATTGCACATAAAATTGTTTGAGGAAACAAGCTCAAAGGAAGCTCAGAGAAGTATCCTCACATTCACACTTAGCATATGCCCAGTGTGAAGACAGAAGTGAAGAATACTGTTCATTTTATTTCCTGCCAGATTCTACCTGCTACTGTGTAAAGTATAAAAAATATATGAAAATAAGCTTTCAGTTAAATATATGGTGAACTGGTAAGAAAATACCACAAAACACACGAGCAGCTGTGTGACACTATACTCAAGCACAGTGTGGATTTTAAGTTTTCCTTCTGCTGGCTCATCTCTTTTAGTCATTTAGACATGACAGATATGAAAATAGGACCCAGGTTGAAAAATACTGAAATTACCCTTTAACACTAAAAGTGCAAGAATTCCATAACTACTAGAATGGCCATAAGCCGTCATTTTAACTTTTGACTTCCAAACTCTATTATTTGTCATGATAAATACCAGACTAAGACAGTAATGCATTTACTCTGAAATAACAGCAAAATGTCAATTTTGTCAAATTTATTATTTACTTATCAATATGCATGCCACCGCTTGTAGTAAACTGTCATGCTTGCAAATATTCACATAAGTATTTTTCTGCAGGATAATAACAATCAATGATCCAATTCAAATTTTTTGATTAATCTAGAATTACTCAGACCGATAAACAGTTAAATGTAATTTTCTAAGATTATAAACATGTTTTTTTTTTGTTTTTGTTTTTTAAATCATTTTTTAACATTAATAATAAAAACAATTCCACCAAGAACATTCACTAAAGATTATCATAGCCTATGGGAAAAGGCTACAAAGTGAGTACAAATATAAAACCAGAAAAAGTTGGAAGCATTGCTATTTGTAATAAGTAAAGGTACTTCAGAATTTGAGATCTTCAACACATAAATTCAATGAGTTATAGGTGCTGAGACAAAAAGTGTTACAACCATCCCTGGTCTCCCCTACTATATTTTTTAATTGAGTCTAATTATTTAATTACTTGTACTTTAATGTCAAGAAATTGGAAATCAAGACCACTTGTGGAGTTTTACTGACAGAGAATAAGATGGTTACTGTGCAAAAAGTAACAATACAACAGTAGCAGTTTCCATGGGGTTAACCTCATCACCTATGGCTGAAATAGGTAAAAAAAAAAATCACATTTTCTTTGCCTTTTGTGTTATTTATACCTTTTTATATACTTTTAAAGTTATTACACATAAATTTGAAAATGGTCAAAATGATTACCTTAGCTGTTCTAGTGTTCACTAAAAGGTTAAGTTAGCATGCTAACAATAACATGCTAACATGCTGTTGTTAAACTTGGCTATCCATTGAAGTTTAGCATGTTAAAATGTTAACATTTGTGATGTACTGTTGTTGTACATGTACGGAGGATGGGAATGTCATTGGGTCTTAAACCAAATTACATGGCAATCCTTCCAATAGTTGTGGAGACATTTTACTCAAAACCACAAATGTGAACCTCATGATGACACCAGTAGAAAAGTCAGGGGATCATCAAAGTCATTAGGATACATCATCTGGGAACCATGAATGTCTCTACTAAATTTTGTACCAATCAATCAGGTAGCTACTGTGGAATTTCACCACTGAAGTTAAAATGCTGACATGCTGGTGAGGCAACATGAAAAGTCAAAGGACCACTAGAGTCCCTGTGCTCCAACTTGTGAGGACCTTGAGTGTTTATACAATTTCTTGGTAATCCATCCACAGGTTTTCGAGATATTTCATTCTGGACAAAACTGGTAGCCTGAGAGACCAAAATTACCATCCCTTGAACCACGCCACTAGCATATTAAAGTAGAGACCATCTTGTGATGGGATCACACCAGCCTCAACACCCATCACCATGCTGACATTCTAGATACCTCTAGAAATACATAATTATTCTTGTCTATTCATGTATCTAATCGACTGTTCAGTGCATTGTTGTTAGCACTAAAGGAGTAAGATCTCTTAAATTACATAAAACAATAATCTACTGTTTATTATCTGGATTTTGTTATCCATCATCATCATCATCTCTACAATCTTCACCTTTTCTTCTCTGCCTATTGAAGAAACAGGAATATTTTAGGAACATCCTATTTAGAATATACAGGTGCCTCTATCGAGATCTAGCCATATTGAAGGTGTGACAGATGGGGGCTAGACTGTGGAGACATTCTTTCATCTTTTCATTCCTGTCTTCTATTGGTCCAGCACCTGCCTTAAACAGTATTATGTACGTGACTAGTGCACATCCTTCCTCTCTGCTGTGTCATCTCAACAGTCTGTTATAATCTCTTTAATCTCTACATCCTTCTGCTTTGTCATCAGCTATATAGGTTCTGGGAGGGTGGGGGGTGGAAGAAGAAGAAGAGCACAGGGATTGCAAACTCACACATGCTCTCTCCAGGGAACTCAGTGTTGCTCTCGGGAAAACTTAGGATTGTTTTCAGTGCAACACACCTTGCAACAGCCAGAGGGAGAGACCTTTATTTGTCTAACTAACCCTCAAACAGTTTTGTGTTGGAAAAGTAAAGCCACAGGTATGAAGAAGTGTACCTGCAGCAACCAGACTGTTTAGATAAGTAAACCAGCTAAACCAGAAGTTTTATTTCCTGACTCTACAAAACATCCAGCAGGCTGCCTGTCATTCAGATTTATTGTTAGCCTTAAACTAACTATCGTAAACATCCATCAGATTTCTGATTGTAGGGGTGTGACTTTCTGTGACCTTTCATAGAAATTTTATTTTTATTAAAGTCCTTTCTTGTAGAATTTTTATATAATTGATTTGAATGGCATAGGTTTATTTTTTAAGAAAAAGGAGACTGAAGATTTGGGGAGTGGAGTAGTGGGATGCACTGCTATCCACCATTGTCTTTCTTTGGTTCACATAGTCTGTAAAACCCAACTAGTGTATCAAATCAAATTTTCAATTTTTGCTGGGACATAATCTCTGACCACCACCAATGAAAAATAGTATTGTCAGTAAGTAATACATTGAATGGCTCCCCGGCAAATTAAAAATCAAAGTAAAATTGAATAAAGCATTTAAAATGCAAATGAACCATCAACAGCTCCCTGTAATTCCATGAGATGCCTGACAGCACTCGCTTAACAGTTGTCTGTGTGTTTGTGTGCTGACGAAAAAAATAAAACGTTGGCCTGTATTGAAAACAAGCTTCAATGAAAACAAATACACTGCAGGGGAAACAATTAATCATTCTGGGGTGACTTTTCACTCTTTCTGTCTTTCTGCCACATACAGTATATGTCTGTTTGACTAATTGGTATGAGTGTGTTGAAGAAAAGTCTGCAAAGAAGAAACTAGTCATATGCTAGTATATCCAAGGGCACTACTCTACTATCTGGGTTATGGTTTATGCACTTAATTCCCAAATGCAAACATTGACAACATGCAAAAACTGTCTTCTGTTTATCCTGCAGTCATTTTTAAGGTGTGAACGACTAATATACCTTTTTTAAGCAGACTTGTCACAGTAGGAGAAACACAGGTGCAACTAATGACATTAACAAATGGCTGCATTACATGTAAGTATACTGTAAGCTTTTCCAGTGATCCACATGTAAAATATCTACTGCATGTGGTCACTCCATCTCCTTCTAAAAATCATACACTTACAACAGAGTGAGGGGGATGAGGGAGATGTCAACTGAGCAGCACAGTCGCACCCAATTCTAAGAAGAGATCCTATCAGACACAGTCAAAACACCTCTGTGGGAGTGTTTGGCCTTTAACTTCCTGCTAATTAACTGTTGCAAACTCTCTTCCTTTCTAGATTGATTCTACAGATGTGCACCACTGGGCGATAAAACTGCCATAGATCTTTTTCATAGGAAACATTCTTAGCTGTCATAGAGGCACAGGTGTTAATGGAGGCTGGCTCTATTCAAGTGTGCCAGTAAGCCATGACAGTGTGACATTGAGCCAGCATGCACAATAGCTGGCCCCTGAAACTGAAGCAGCTAAATAGAATTCAGCCATTAATTGTCATTATTTACACTTGTGTCAAATGTCTTGCATGAAAAAAAAACCTCTGTTGTCCAAATATTACCTTTTGCTTCCTCCTGCCCTCAATTCTGGACTGTCATTGTGAGCATGTTAGCATGCAGAAGTTAGCATTTGCATGTGTTTGTGTGCTTATGTATTTAGCCCACTGTGAACTGTACCAACAGCTCAACCTGTTGAAAATGCATGGCGACAACACATGAAGTGACACTGACAAGCAGTTTTTTGGCCATCCATCACATTAACAAAAGCCATTAACAAAAAAGCACGCTGACAGGAAGCGCCAAACCACTTCGTAATTCTTCACATTTTGTCAGAGAAAACCAGACACGAGGATGTTTTATCTATGAGATTTGAGTGTAAAAGTACACACCATCTTGGCATAATATAGGTCAATACAGACTAAATGCTGTGAAATGAAACATGAAAAAGCAAAAAAACAAAAAAAACAAAACAAATTTGCGGTGATAACACACAAAATGACTAAAAATATGCCATTTGGTACGATCAGACTGTTTAAGTGCAGCCTCACAGAGCAGCTTATGTGACTGTACAGCTTATTCATAGCTGATTTCTATTTCTAATAGAGCTTTTTTCACGGCAGGCATTTATACATGAAACAGTAGTGTAAACATAGGTGTTACCAGTACTGCTAATTATGGTTCGGTTCCATTCAGTTCAAACAGAGTCAGGGTACTGCTATTGTGTATATGGAGAGCACACTGGAAAGGCACTGCTACACTAAATGGAATGGGACCTTAATTACTATTATTGGTAACATCTGTTCGTACCTTACTGTTTCATATCAATATTGCTGCCAGGAAAAGGGTCTATTATTTAAAGCTACTATCAGGAACATATTGTGTTGATTTTGGAGACCCCTGTGGACAACAGTGGCAGTGTTTCCACTGCCATAACCACAAAATATAATGTCAAAAAATTATCTAGTGAATGAATTTAGAAAATAATAATTAATTAGCCCACCCTTCTTGCTGATAGACTCATTTGCAGGTCAAACAGAGGCATCAGTATTATATTGAAACTAAGCGTTAAAAACTAATCTTTGTATGTTTAACTCACTCCAATGTTTAACAGCCAGACAGCGACAGCTGTGTATTTATCTAAAATTAGTCAACAGCATGCTCTCACACAACAACACAAGCACCCAGTAGTAAATAAATCAAGAGGATCTGATAGTTACCTAAAGCAATTTTATAATTCGGGCTGACTGAAGGTGTCTGTGTTGAACAGTATAATGTTAATCCTCACCACTTAAATGAATGAGCCGAGTCTCACATTACAGCAGTCCAGAGGGACAACAGACCCACCTGACTGTTGTTCTCACATTTCAAACTGGAATATAGTCCAGTGGGAATAACCTGTGTGAAGGTTGGAGTGTTCCTGAATGTCCAAAACAATAAATAAGAATGTTTTTGTATATATTAAATTGCCTATTCATATGATTTTATTTTAAGTGGACAATCTCCATAACCCCCCTTGATTATGTATATATGTTGTTAAATTATCCTACACACCCTTCAGTGTCAGTTTCTATACAGGTGAATTTAACAGTTGTAGGTTTACACAATGTGGTGAAATTGCAGCATCAAGCTAAAAAACAAAACAAAGTAAAACATATGGTCCTGTTAAGAAAACTGCATAAATATTCTCCTCTTTGTTTATTTCTTCCAACTTGCCTGAACGTTATTGTCACACCCTCCTCACTACCTGTTACCTGAAACAAGGTGTTACTGTCAGTGTTGGGCCGTGCGCATGCGCGCGTCCTCCTCCGTTCATCAGGATCATATTATAAGAGCAGCCCGGAGAGCGAGCGCGGTTCAGTCTACAGTATCTGGACCGGACCGAGGCGGGCAGGAAGCACATTTGCGAGGCGGAGGCGATGGAGGACAAAGAGAAAAAGAAGAAGGATACAAACTCCTCCAAGAGCGACAGAGTCACTCTGAAAAAAGAAATTGGACTTTTGAGCGCGTGTGCTATTATTATCGGTGAGTGTGTGAGAGCTTTTGTTTTAAATCTGGTAGTCATGAAGAGCGGCAAAGATTAAACGAGAAGTTAGGCTGCAAAGTTAGTGATGCAACGTGCGTGAGCGCGGTAACGTGGCAGATGTGCAGATGTCTCTTTACTGTAAACGTTACAATATTATGAGACACAATAGGAGTGAGCAACGGAGGGGGGCAGGTTTTGTTCGGGTCTTGCAGGGACACTGTAGGGAAATGAAGTTTACTTAAGAGTCAGAAGTGGGTTAACACTGACTTTGGCACAAAACCCGCAAAACGCGCACAGAAAGCACAGCTTTTACGCACGGATGGTGATGTCCACCTCTGATGTGTTGGTCCAGTTCGGACCGCAGGGTTTAGTGTGGAAACTGTTGCATCAGTCTGGATTATCTGAATATGGACATGCCTACGTGGCTGGATCTTCTCATGCTGAACTTGAAAGTCATGCAGACAAAGCCAGACAGGCGCCATGTGGTTCTGAAGGACAGTGGAGCAGGAGCACTGTTAATATTGCCGGTGTGACAGGTTCAAGTTCCTGAGTTCTCAAGCAAGGCATTAGTGTTGTTCTGTAAATTCTTCTTATTTTAACCTGGCCATATTAAAAACGTGCTGCATGACAGAACATTCACATTTGAACATGCGACCATGTGAAGATCTGTTAAAATACAGGAAGCTGCGTTGGAGCAAACGATTTCCTGTATATTAAAATGTACTGAACAGTTACAGTGGTAAAGCATTCAGTGTAGTGCCGAAACATCTGCAGCTGTGAACTCATCAGGTCATACAGTATGTGTTGCAATAATCTGACAGTAATGCAGCGGGATCTCTGAGCTCCAGCTGCCATCGGATCATATTTGTCTCGTGTCCAACTTTAATATTTCTGGAGGCAGGAGGGGTGGGGGGCGTTGCCATTAACTTAATGACATGACATGAAGTCATGAAGTTATTTTTGTGTTAGACATTCTGTTCTTGGATTTAGTTTTGTTTATATTTTTTTAATGATGCTCTCATCTGTTTATAGGACACTATGGATTACATGTTTTTGGGGGAACTGTGCTGACTAAAGGCAGCATTGTGCCTACTTCACTGAATTTATCCTACCTTCATTTGGGGATGCACGATAAATATTAGTGTCAATAAATTACTGGCAGATAATGGGAAATGTATATTATTGTTTAATTTTCTGACAAATTATAACTGATAAATATCAGCTACAATAATTTCTATTTGAAAGATTATGTCAAAGCATCTGATTTGAAATCAGGGCCTGACGGATACTGGATTTTTGGGGACAACGCTGACACCATTATTGAGAGTAACAAAAAACTGATATTCTTTATACAGAACAAAGAATATATACATAAACATAATTTATTAACACTTGTGACAAAGATATGTAAAGAAGGCAGGATATTTTGAAGTGTATCAATAAATGTCATTGTCTAAAATGATATTAGTATTATATTAGTACAGTGAAACTGAACTTTCACCAGCATTTTTAATAATTACATATAACTATAAATACAAAAAACACAAATAAACCAAAACAAGTATGGATATATTAAACCAGAATTAAGAAAAATATAAATATACATAAAATGCTGCATAGAAAGGTTAAAAAAACACAAAAAACAACAACAACATGTGCATTATGTGGTGCTCCCATAGCTCAGTTGGTAGAGTGTTTGCCCCATGTACTGAGACTGATGGTCCTCTGCAGCGGTCACTGGTTCGATTCCTGCCTGTGGCCTATTTGCTGCATGTCATTCCCCCTCTCTCTACCCCTCTACCCCTTCTCTAAATATGAATCAAGATCATGCAGGATGAGCTGACTGGGCTGAATGATCAGATGTGAATAAAGAGAGTTTGGAGGACTGGATGAATGAGATGAAGGATAAAGAAATTGCCTTGCATCCTGACATTCCTCAAAAAATTGCTTTTAACTCTGAATTAACAACTAAAGATTTGAAATACACAGTTGTGTTGTGTCAGCCTCCATAAATCACCTGTGTGTGGTCATACAGTGAGCCAGTAGAGTCATAAAACAGACTTGAACCCGTTATATCTCATATAGGAGTGTGCCAATGAGAACCTACAGTGCTCCCATGGCTTCCATATGTCCCAAGTGTAATTCTGTAGACGAGATCTCCAAATGATAAGGTTCTGCACCACAAGTAGGCGGAGTGAACCAAGATGACTGAAAGTTGAAGACAGATGTTGAACGTTTTTGCCTGTTGTTTTCCACAGTAGTTATTTAAAATGCTGATTACTCCCTGCAGCTCAGACCCTCATGTTTTATATATTTATGATGATAAGTATAAAAATAAACTAGAAAAGTATTTTTCCAAGCAAACAAAACCAGCAGAGGCAGTTTCTGATCTTTTGCATGAGATGTCAGTGGAAGGTGGAATATGAAGCATAATCTCTGATGTTTGCAGAGGGTTACAATGGAAAAGGGAACAGTGTAGTATTTTCACAGCTAATGTTATCATTTTAATAGCTTATCTTTTAACCAAGGTCACGTCTATTGTGCTGTGATAGAAACTGATACAGTCTCAGTTAATGCTCATTCTTTGGCTTGCCCACTTAACTCAGCTTTTCCTTCACCTGGCAAGGAGTATCTGCACAAATCCTAACCTCTAAAAAGTACACGCACAGCTGTGATTATACTTTACAGTATATATCAGAGAGCTCTGAGGCTAATATAGTTGATTTAATTTAATATTATTAGTATGAAATGGGTGCTCAAATCACTGTGGTTGATACTGACCACTTGCCAACTTGCCTTTCTGTGAAGCACAGATGGAGTGAAGCCTGATCAGCTAGTATACACATACAACATGAGTCATGCTACTACCCACCAGATCCAGCCTACTCATATATCCAACGCCCCTCTCTAGTAAGGTAGACTGTTGGAGCTATCAGTACGCATGACTCCTGCTTCACTCAGTGCAGCTTCTGCTGCTCTTACATTCAGGACTAGACAGTAAAGGAAATATATCAAGTGACAAACAGTATTAGAGGAGAAATATCTAAGTCCCTGCATTCCACATAGCAAGTTGTAGATGTAGACAGTATAGGTTGAATCCCTATTTAATATACAATGGTTGAAGTGAGCTGTTCCCACCCCATCCTCCCAAGACTCAAGACCCACACTCAGATAGGACACTGGAGCTCGGGATGAGCCAATATAACCTTGTGACAATGATACATGATGACAAGTCCTACACTGTAAGTTGATCAGCTGTTTATAACTGTCAGTTGTCTGTCAATGCACAGCTAAGCCCATTATCCTAAAAACAAAAGTCCACTGCTCTGAAAATACACACTGGAGTTGGAGCTCAGTGACTGCTGCATTACTGCCTGTCAGACTCCGTTAACATATTGCTCAGTTTCTCCTTCCACAAGATTATTAATGATCCCTTACAACTCAGGAACAGACATTAATTCGTCAAGCAAACATTCACCATCAAGTTTAACTTAACTAGTAAATGTGAAACAGGCAAACATAAACGGTTGTTTTGGCCTGGAATGGAAATTTCAGAGGATATACTGGCTGGCTGTTGTTGTCAAGAAGCCAGCATTTCAATTTAGCATTAATGATGATGACATATCATGGTCATTTTATGACTAATATAATAAATATATATTTGTCCTTCAATATCTACCCAATGTGAACGTAAATATGATGATAACATCTAGTGTTAATTCCCACATTCTGCAGCCCCACCTGCAGATCGTTTCCCCTCAACTGACAGTTTGTAAGGACAAGTTGAAGTCAAAGAAAGTCTCCAAATAACCACCATTTAAATATGATCATGAAGGCTTTCAGATTGAAATAAGAGCAGTTTTGTTTTGGTTTCACACAGCAGGGTGTTGGTTGTGGGTCTTAACTCCATGAGCTGAATAAAATGGAGATTAATCTGAGCAGTAATTTCTGAGCTTTAGTGCAGGGAGGCCAAGAGGGTCAGTGGGACCCTGATTCACTGTTTCGGCTGCGATGCCAAACTTTATGACATAACAAACACAACACAGGCATTATGTAACAGCTCTGCATCTCATCGCGGCCTCCACAATCAAATCTGACAGTGATAAACGCACTGTTCGGACCTTCTCTCTCCTTCTGCATCATTAGGGAGCGTTCAGAGCCACTCTAACGGGGAAGCTGCGATGGCGTGCCTCACAGGCTTTAACAGCTAGATTGTTTACAGTGGATGGAGTCACGTTTTTTGACCTAAATTTCGCCAAAGAAGAGAAAAACAGGTTTTGCTTGGACAGCTGCTGTTTGCTTACTTTCTTATGTGTGTTTAGTTTTTGTTAGGTCTTTTCTTTTCGTAGGGGTGATGACATACGAATGCCAGGCTGGATTTCAGCACATGACATGGTGTCAGTAGTTAGCCAACTGAGCCGCCAGGGAACCTGTTTATCGCTGTTTGAGGAACAGCTGAGCCAGGACCTCAATAAGTCATGTCTTCACTACTAAATAAAAATGGATTAACCAGTTCTCTCTACACAAAAATGTGTTACATGTCTGGGAAAGGTGTTGTTTCTGTTTGTGCACTATGGTGTGTAATTATACAAGCAGTCTAACAAAAACAATTTATGCTGTAGCTCTACTCATGGTTTCCTTCCACAACTATAAATTATGGATCACTTTATCAGTTCTGGTCACCAGGGAGCTAATCAAGGGTCCAGTGTTACCAGATTGTGCTACTTTTTAATTAATTTAGCAAGGGAAAATTGTTTTGGGTGGTTTGTTGGAAGTTTTGCACTATTTGGGCAGTTATGTCACGTGAAAAGTAGATAGACAAGGGAACTGAGTTCACTAGGCTCGGCTCTAGCACAACACACAATGACAGATTACTGATGACCAACAAAACTATGTCACTTTACTGTGACTCGGCTGAAACTATTTTCCTATTAATTTACCGTTCAGTCATAGTTCTGATTTAAAAAAAAAATCAAGCTAATGTCCATTCATATGTGAGGAAAGTTAATTTGTTTGTTTAATTTTGTTTAAATATTATCGAAAAACTTCTTACAGATTGAATTTTTTCATCATATTAACTGTAATCTGGGTTTTGCTAAATTGCAAACACAGACCCCTGCAACTTTTTTTTAAAGGCAAAATGTGTGACAAAACAGCATTATAATGAAGTACTGTAGTACTGCAGAGGCCTACAAATGTTCTCCAGACGTAAGAAAATATATTTGTTAGTACAGAACCCAGCGAATATCACATTATCATAATTTTTCTGTCAGTAAAAAGGAAAATTGTGGTGCAAAAGTGATCATTTCCATTAATCGTATTGCATATCACAACCACACTTTTAGTCAAAAAAATTGCAAAATGACTAGTGCAGCCCTATTGATCGATTATACTATCTATCTCGCTTATATAATATACTATCTCGCTTGCTCGTTTTTCATCTAAGGAAAAGTCTGACCAAAAACTGTAGGAAAGTTACAACTCATCACAGATTGTACTGCCGCATGGTTCTGCTTCTTTACTCTCACCACAGTAAAACAATGACTCACGCCAGCAGCACAAATTGACTCTGCCTTGCAGAGTAAACAAGGAAAACTTGCAGATATCATCAGCAACACTGCTGATGTATGCAGTCATGCCTGTCAAAACCTCTCTACATCCAGCTGCACTCATTACCAAAGGATAGCTGAAAGACTAAAACTTGTTTGATAATTTAGAGAGAAGGCAGAAGAAGAAGAGATTTAAGAATTTGTTTGTCCTTATGTGTGCTCAAGTTATGGTCTTTCTACTGCTCTTTCCATCTGCATCCTCTTTCTTTCCACTATACTTATGTGCCATCAAGAATTCAACAACAATACAACTTTTAGGGTGCTCTGACCTTTGACCCCTGACTTCTTTCCTAGTGTGTGTCTGAGTTTTACACCTATTCTATTGTTACATTTATTGTTTACTGCTGTGGATATGATAATCCGCCAAACAATAAACAGTACAATGTAATCCAAAGTCCAAAAAAATAAAATAGCATTCTGTACCCTGCAAGACAGGCATAATGTTGATGATAAGGTGTTCTTTGGTGAGTGCACAAGTCATTAAACAAAAGTCAGTTAACTGGTTGGGATGTTTAAATCAACCTCTTGAGACTTCTTGGTTGTTGTGGGTTTTTTTTTTTTGTCCATGCCGGTTTTGTTTTCAGTGTTTCAAAAACCTCTGAGTTATTAAGTGAGTCACCAAGCCTGAGAAAAACCTAACAAACCCACTGACTACCTGACTACGAAAAATTTGAAATGAATATGAATACTGACGTGTGTAATGGTAGTTCATATTTACTTACAGGCAAGTGTAAATAACCTAATCCTTTGCTTATCTTCTTAGGGAACATCATCGGCTCTGGGATATTCATTTCACCTAAAGGAGTGTTGGAGCATGCAGGCTCAGTGGGTCTCTCACTCATTGTCTGGGTTTGTGGAGGAGGCATCTGTGCCCTTGGGTCCTTATGCTACGCTGAACTGGGTGTCACCATCCCAAAGTCTGGAGGAGACTATTCATATGTGACAGAGATCTTCGGAGGACTCGTGGGGTAAGTACTTTGTCCAGTTACACTGCTGCACTGCTGCGCCAAACCTACAACAGCAGTGTATGTTTCACTCTAATTGTTCTCACTTGGTCCGGATTATACTGCAACCGTCTGGGGACTGTACACAAGAGGGGTGGTTTAATAGGAGTGCCTGTCTGGAACCAATCAGCTCTGAAGGTCTCGTGACTTTCTTGTGGTCATGCGACATGTCAGCTGATCATAGAGCAGTACTGTACGTCTGAGAAGGTCAAACATGGCCTCCAGTCTGCATGCCTGTGGCGGCACTAGTTTAGACCTGTCGGGCTTTGTTTAGCTCATTCATTTACTCATCTAAAATAGAACAAACGACACTGGTGCCCGTTAAACGATCTGAAGAACAACAAATAGTCAAAAAATAAATGCTTTAGTAAATTAAAAGCTGAACCATACATTTAACAGTCTCATACGACAGATGTTTTAAAGACTGAAAATGATTTTTTTTCCCATAATAGATGATAAATAATGATGTAGCAACATTTATCTTAAATAAGAGTGTATATTTGTATGAAAAATAACAAAATACAGATATGAGAATACAGTATAGTGTGAATAATCCAGTGCCTCTCCTTTGTTTCTCTCTTTTTCTTTGTGTCCCTCCCCAAATGCCCCTGGGGACACACAAACACCTTTTCATTAGCCATTAAGTGCAATTGTTCTTTTTGTATACGTTTATACAGTTATGGTTAATCTGATATTGCAATAACCTCAGTCTTTCAAACCTCTATCCAACACAACCTTGCAGAAATACATTTCCCCTGGTTAATGACATGCTCTGTCCCTTCTTTGTGGTTGTACATCTTTCACTTAATACATTACAATATGACCACGTTCTATTTCCATCCTTAAATATCATTAAATATGGCGTGTTGTGGAGAGATGCCAGGGTGATGGAGCTGCCACATAGTCTGGCAATCCAGGGGTCCTTTGCCTTGTTCAAGGACACTCTGGCAGTGTCCAGGATGTGAAACTAGCATGTACCTGTTAGAGTTGTCATGATACCAGAATTTTAAACTTTGATAAAACACTAGGATTAAAAAATGATATTCAATACCTCGTTTGATACCCTAGGAAAAAAAATAAAATAAAATCCTGAGCACACAAAATTGTGTGATTTTCTTTTGCTTTTTAAAAATGAACAACTGGTACACAGTTCAGGCACAGAAAAAGTCAGTGAGCACTATCTGGTTTTGCTGTGCTCCAGGCCAAATTTCAGGCAGAACAATAAAAACTGAACTGAAGTGAGGTCTTGTATGAGCACTTAGGCACTTATACCATTGAGTAATTCCCAAAACCTGAACTGTGGCAGTGGAGCAACAGCAAGAAACTGAGTTCATTTAAGTGTGAAAGTGAAGTAAAGATGGAACTGAAAGAGAGCAGTGAGAGTCTCTTTCCTGTCCAAATAACAGTCAACACCACAGTTTGTTGCAGCAACTTCTGCATATTAATGTCAAGCTGTCATGAAAGGGACCGTTTTACTCTCTCATACGAAATCCTCTGTGTGTTTTGTCTCTGTAGCTTCCTGCTATTATGGAGTGCCGTCCTCATCATGTATCCGACCTCACTGGCTGTCATCGCGCTCACCTTCTCCAATTACGTCTTACAGCCGGCCTTCCAGAACTGCCTGCCACCGTACATTGCCATCAGACTGCTCGCCACCATCTGTGTCTGTGAGTCACAAACAGCCCAAAACCTGTTCAAAGTCCTTTCAGTCCAGATTTCCTTTGTTTAGTCTATATTAGGAGCTTTGCTATGATGTTTCCAAATTCTGTCAAGCTATGTATCCCAAAGTCTTGAGTCTTTTTACTCTGATTTTCTGTTGATGAAGCTTGAGCTTCTATAGGCGGCACTTTTTTTTTCCTTTCTATTCAGCCAGAGCAACTACTGCTGCTAATGCTAACCACATGGTTCTTCTGTTGAACTTAAACTTAAAACACATGAAGTCCTATGAACAATCTGTTCAGGGCAAAGGCTTGGTCAGATGAAGAGTGACTCCTCAAGTCAGAATTTTAAGTAGCAAACCAAATGATTTATTCACTGTCAGGTTCCTGAAATGCAGTCAGACATCATGTGCCACATCAACATGGCATTAGTAGAAGTCGTAATACAAACTGACAGCTGGGAATATCTGACCCTCCACCTCAGGAACACGCCATTACAACAGCAAATGTCAAACCCTTCATTAACTTGGTGTAGGTCTAATCACTGCTGTGTTACATCTACGATGAGAGAAGCACAGAAATCAATGTTCGAGATTATTTAACTCTCTGATGTCTGGTGTGTGTGTG